>NC_069502.1:536653365-537380865 GCF_027579735.1 Bombina bombina | reverse complement strand
TCAAATACAATTGCCTCGCTAACGGCTCCCACCATGCAGCAATCCCTTAACCTGTACTATCTATACATACACACAACTTGGAAGGAAGTCCCTGTGCTAACTATCTAATTACTTGCAGCGTTGGGGTAAATAATCAAAAGCACACTGACTCAGTCAGCAGTTGTACCGAAGGGAAGAGGGACCGTCTGTGGCCAGATTGAGTGCTGTCTAATTACTGGGAGTGCGGGCCGGGTCAGGCCGGGGACCCATATTCAGTGAAATGAACTAGCGGTCAACCCTCAGTAAAGGCTTTACCCAAGATTGACCCTTGACTGCTAGTAGTAACTTTTCATTTCACTGCATGTGGGTCCCCGCACTCCCAGCAATTAGACAGCACTTAATCTGGCCACAGACGGTCCCTCTTCCCTTCGGTACAACTGCTGATTGAGACTGAGTCAGTGTGCTTTTGATTATTTACCCCAACGCTGCAAGTAATTAGATAGGTAGTTCCGCCCCTGCTCTTACCTCCTTAGACTGCTCTTCTGAAACTGGTGCTTGCTTGAGGCTCCACTCCACTGCTCCAGTCCAGAGAGCTCCTCTCAGCTCAACCTCTATCTCTGCAATGAGATTTCGCGCCGTTGAGCTGGGAGGAGCTTGTCAAGCGTCATCACGTGACTAAGTGATGACGCTCTTCTCTGTCACTGGCTGCTGCTGGCCTGCTGCCTGTCTCTCTCATAACACCTCCCACCCCTCGCACAGGCTGAAGTGTGCGAACAGCAGACTATGGGGATGGGGAGGCTGAGAGCTGCGCAGCAGGCAAATTTAGAATGCGCATAGCACAGTGCCAATAGCTTAGCTATCGCACGTGCGGTTAGGGGTTAGATAGACTAGTAAATTAGTACAGGGGCCAGGCTACAGGCTGTATTCTTTATATAATTATACTGTAACTTACTACATGTAAATAAATACATGTAATAATAAAAAGAAAATAAGTTTGGATTGTATTTTTTTCTGGGGGTCAAAAAAAATATAATTTTTTCAATAGGGGGCTATTGGAAAAATTATATTTTTTTTCTTCTGGGCTGGGCTGCTGGGGGGGGGCACGTGCGAGTGTGCTCAAATGGAGGAGCCTCCACTGTATGATGTTAAAGTGATGGTAAACTCTCCCCTTTTTAAAATAAGATCTGGAATGTAAGCGCTATTTTAGATGGAGTTTAATTCATTAGCTGTAATGAAGATGCAGTATAACATGCTTTTTAATATAGATATGAAATTCAAATACTGCATGCTCCTCCGCCCACTTCAAAAGTAACATTTTCTGTGAGCTAACAGATTGAATTGTTGTCCAATCAGCGCTCTCCCCATCTGGCACTTTTGTTGTAGCTAGAGCATTGATTGGAGAGTAATTCAATAATTTAGCTGACAGGAAAATTGACTTTTGCAGTGGGTGGTGTAACGTGGGGTATTTGAATTTCATATCTATATTAATAACTAAGTTATAGCGCATCTTCATTACAGCTAATGAATAAAACTCCATCTAAAATAGAGCTTACATTCCAGATCTGATTTTAAAAAGGGGAGAGTTTACCATCACTTTAAGAAGCGACATTGCCAAACATATATAAAAGTTACCTGCTCAATCAATTAGAGTTAAAAATGAATTATACACACTATTACACTAATAAACATTACTAAAATCAATAACGCAACAAACAAATAGATCCACTGTACCCATAATGCCCCTGTTCAAATCCCTTAAGGAGACATCTGACACATCTCTCTATGCTTTCGGAGCACAACCGGTTCATTGCACACATCACAAGTATTAGCTTTACTAAACACTATTAAAGGAATCAGTTAAAGGGACAGTCTAGTCAAAAATAAACATTCATGATTCAGATAGGGCATTCATTTTAAACAACTTTGCAATTTACTCTTATCATCAAATTTGCTTTGTTCTCTTGATATACTTTGTTGAAAGCTAAATCTAATCAGGCTCATATGCTAATTTCTAAGCCCTTGAAGGTCACCTCTTAGTGCATTTTGACAGTTTTTCACAGCTAGACAGTGGTAGTTCATGATAACATTGTGCTCACTCCAGTGGAGTTATTTATAAGTCAGCACTGATTGGATAAAATGCAAGTCTGTCAAAAACTCAGATAAGGGGACAGTCTGCAGAGACTTGGATACAAGGTAATCACAAAGGTAAAAAGTATATTCATATAAACGTGTTGGTTATGCAAAACTGCATACTTCCCAATGTTTCAAAATTCAAAAGAGGGACAGACACCCCCCCCCCCACACACACACACACAGCAAAAGTGTGATATGTGGTGGGCAAGAGCAGGGATGGGACTTAAATAAATCATAAGACCAAAGTAATATACATACAATTGTAAATAAAGTCATATATTTTAATACTCTTTGGCGGCAAATCAAACACAAGCTCAAACCACTGGTATAGCTATGTGAGCTCTGTATTTTATTAGCCTTTGCAGAGACAGTGCTAAATATTTTTATCTTAATTAGACATTTAATAATAGATTCTTTACAAATGCTCTCTGCATTCCCCATTAATATTCTAGATTCTGGCCTTTAAAGTCAGCAAAAATGCACAGTAAGGCAAGCTACACATATACATGTACACACACTCCAATACACAGAAACACACACTACATAGCATACACATGCAGTATACACATGCATACATAACTTACACATGCACATAAACACACTACTTAGCATACACTTATACATGCAGATACACACACACTACATAGCATACACTTATACATGCAGATACACACACACTACATAGCCTACACTTATACATGCAGATACACACACACTACATAGCATACACTTATACATGCAGATACACACACACTATATAGCATTCACTTATACATGCAGATACACACACACTACATAGTATACACTTATACATGCAGATACACACACACTACATAGCATACACTTATACATGCAGATATACACACACTACATAGCATACACTTATACATGCAGATACACACAGATACTACATAGTATACACTTATAAATGTAGATACACACACACACACACTACAGAGCATACACTTATACATGCAGATACACTCACACTACAGAGCATACACTTATACATGCAGATACACACACATACTACAGAGCATACACTTATACATGCAGATACACACACACACTACAGAGCATACACTTATACATGCAGATACACACACATACTACATAGTATACACTTATACATGCAGATACACACACACTACATAGCATACACTTATACATGCAGATACACACACACTACATAGCATACACTTATACATGCAGATACACACAGATACTACATAGTATACACTTATAAATGTAGATACACACACACACACACACTACAGAGCATACACTTATACATGCAGATACACTCACACTACAGAGCATACACTTATACATGCAGATACACACACATACTACAGGTCATACACTTATACATGCAGATACACACACATACTACATAGTATACACTTATAAATGCAGATTACACACACACACTACAGAGCATACACTTATACATGCAGATACACAGACACTACATAGTATACACTTATAAATGTAGATACACACACACTACATAGCATACACTTATACATGCAGATACACACAAACACTACATATCATACACTTATACTTGCAGATACACATATACACTACATAGCTTACAATTATAAATGCAGAGGCACACACACACTACATAGCTCACACTTATAAATGCAGAAACACACACACACTACATATCTTACACTTATACATGCAGATACACACACAGACACTACATAGCTTACACTTGCATATAGTACATGCACACACTATATAGCTTACACTTTTTTTTTTTAATAACTTTTTATTAGCCATAACAGAATACAATGCTATACTTTTCAGGTTCACAAAGGCGTGATAGTAAAACAAAAGGAAAAAGCCATATCACACAATGGTTCCAAAAAAAAAAAAAATTGTACAATCAAATCCTGCATTATCATTAGTTACAGTTTTCAATAAACATTTGTATGAATAAAAAAAAGGAACGAGAAACAGGCAAATACTATCACCATTAAATTTTAAAAAAAAAAACAAAAAAAACTTGCAATGACTTGCATTAGCTTGCATACTGTATGGTATTTTCTTAAATATATAAAACTATGACAGACAAAAAAAAAAAAAAAAAAAAAAAAAGGCCTCCACACCCCTCTAAACCTCCCACCATCCCCAATTCTATTCTTGACGTAACTCAGGGAATTCGCCATTTGCTATGGCGGTTTCCATATAGATAGAGCCCTTAAATGGGAAAATTATTTGTTTTTGTATTTCTATAGGGAAGCTATGGATTATACTTTTCATTTATAGAAAAATTGTTTAATTCTATGCTCTGAGTCTATTGATGTGTCCAATTGTTCTAAAATTAATTGGTTTTTGAGTTTTTGTATAAATTCTTTCAGGCTTGGGACTTGGTGCGATTTCCAGTGTTTCAGGATCAGCAATCTACCCGTAATGATTAGCGTGTTTAATTGGCGAATATTTTTATGTTCTAACTCCCCCTGGTTTATTAAAAAGAAAACACACCTATCATTAAATTGTATCTTGCATTGATTTATTTTGCTTGCCCAATTTGTTACTTTAAACCAACATTTTTTAATTTTTGTACAACTCCAAAAGCAGTGATCTAAGTCAGCATTAATAGTTTTACATTTGTGACAGCGTGCCAATGTTTTGTCCCATCTAGCCTTTACTTGAGGTGTAGTATAAATACGGTTTATAATTTTTGTATGTGATTCTCTCCATGAGGAAGCAATTGTTGCTCTGTCTACCAGATTAAAGCTAGTCTGAATTTTTTCAGTTGAGACTTGCCAACTATCTGCTATTCTTTCAATGTTGCGCTGTCCATGCGTACTATTAATTATTTTATAGATGGTTGAAATACTATACTTCCCAGCCTTGAAAAGAATTATAGCAGGGTCCAATTTATCCCATGTCTCTACCGTTATGTTTAATTGTGATGTGCCCTGCAGGTAGTGTCTTATTTGCAGATATGCGTAAAATTCTTTGCTTGGTAACTCAAATTCCTGTTGTAATTGCGAAAAGGATTTACAGATCTCTAAAGTGTCCTCTATCAGTTGGTTTACCTTAATTAGCCCTTTCGCTGCCCAGTTTTTGAAAATTTTAGATTCTAATCCCGGTGTAAAATTGGGATTTCCTTGAATAGGAAGATGTTTTGAATAAGTTACTGGTAAATTTAGTTGTAGTAGAATCTTTTGCCATGCCTTAATTACCATTTGTATAGCCGGGAACTGTTTAATTTTATGAGGACATTTATCGTTAGTAGTGTGCAACAAAGCGCAGAGAGAGTATGGGGCTACCAAAATCTCTTCCAGAGGTGACACCGAGTAATGGTCAGTCTTTGCTAGCCAATCCAATGCAATCTTCGCGATACAGGCTAAGTTATAAGTCTCGATATCTGGTAGAGCACAGCCCCCGTCTCTTCTGGAAAAAGAGAGTTTTTCAAGTGATATAGCCCGTCTTTTCTTGGCCCACAAAAATTGGGTACACGCTTGTTTATATAAATTAAGATCCGTTTTTTTAATCAAAATAGGTAGGTTTTGCATTAAATATAGCAGTTTGGGAAACAGCAACATTTTAATTAGGTTAATTTTACCGGTCAGGGTGAGTTTAAATTTTGCCCATTTTTCCATGTCATGTTTTATTTTAAGAAAGATTGGCGGATAATTAAGATCATACCAATCTTTAAAATTACTCGATAGTCTAATACCGAGGTAGGTGAAAGAGGCTTTTGCTTCCTTAAAAGGCGGAGATTGCATTGAATTCTTATTTTTACATAGCCAGAAGATTTCTGACTTTAAGGAGTTAATTTTGTAACCAGAAAATGTACCAAAATCTTGTAATATTTTATGTAATATTGGTATAGTTTTTTTTGTATTGGCAGTTAGAACTAATAAGTCGTCAGCATATAATAGTGTTGTTACCCGCCTTTTACCTATCTTTATCCCTTCCAAGTCTTTTCTCAATAATATAGCGAGGGGTTCTAATGCCAGGTTAAACAAATAGGGAGACAGTGGGCATCCTTGTCTAACCCCTTTGTATATTGGGAAGTATTTTGAGGGAGTGTCATTTATTATGACTGCAGCAGTAGCTGCCTTATATATTAAGGAGGTAAATTGGAGAAAAGGACCCTCGACTCCATATTTTTTGAGTGCTGTAAACAGGTGATCCCATATAATGGAGTCGAAGGCCTTCTCTGCATCAATTGTTATTAGTGCTGCGTCTGGTCCTGATAAGCCATCATCCATATCCATTTTTTTTTAAAAAGGTTAAGTATTAGCTCCAATTTACGTAAATTTCGTGTACAGCTTCTGCCCGGCATAAAACCTACTTGATCTTTATGTATTAATGATCCAATTAGGTGCTTAAATCTGTAGGCTATTATGGACATCAATAATTTATAATCACTGTTTAATAGTGATATCGGTCTATATGACCCTACGTCATCTTGATTTTTATTTTTTTTTAGTATCAATACTATTAAAGATGCAGCAAAATATTTGGAACACGTCATGTTTTCTATGAAGTATTGGTTAAACAACGAAGTTAATAAGGGTGTTATATCTTCAGAAAGAATTTTGTATAGTTCTGCTGGGATTTGGTCTGGACCCGCGGCTTTATTGACTGTTAGATTTTTAATTGCATTGGTGACTTCCAAGGCTGTAATAGGGGAATTTAATTCGTCTAACCTTATTCGATCTAACCTTGGCAATTGTACTTTGCTCCAAAAATTATTTTTGGTTTGTATATTAACTGGTGTCTCCGTATAGACCTCCTGAAAATATATGGATATAAATTTTTGGATTTCATTTATATTAGTGGTTCGCCCAGATGGGGTCTTAATAGAACCGATAATATCTCTCTTTTTTTTAGCTTTGGTTATGTTAGCTAGGAATTTTCCAGCTTTTCCGCCATGCCTATAAAAGAAAAGTCTTTTTTTAAGATCATCTTGTGCGGCTTTCTGCGTTAAAAATGTTTCTCTTTCTTTTTTAGTTTTTTGGTAGCTTTCCCATTGTTTTCTAATGGGATTGCTAATGTATAGGTTGTATGTATTACGTAATCGTGAAGCCAATTCAATATCTCTAGCCATAAATTTCCGTTTTTGTGTTACCAAGTAGGCTTTGATTTCACCTCTTATCACAGCCTTGAAAGTCTCCCATACAATTTCTAATTTTATTCCCGGAGTTGCGTTAGTTTGCATAAAATCTGACCATTTAATTCTTAGCCATGCTTTAAATTGTGTGTTTGACGTTAGATACCTAGGGAAGAAGAACCTACCTATATTACTTTCTTGTGCATTTTTTAATTTGAGATTAAGTGTGATAATTGCATGATCCGATAAAACTATTTCTTGAATTTCTGCCTTCATTTCTAGCCTTAATAATTTCTCGCTTACCAGGAAGTAGTCTATCCTAGACATCGTACAGTGTGCGTGTGATTCGCATGTATATTTCCGCGAGTCTGGGTTTTGGACCCGCCAAATATCTTTAATATTTAATGGATTACAAAAATTCTTAAATAATCTAACTTCCTGCTTGCTATTCCTGTTTAGTGATGGTTTAAGCCTGTCCAGGCTGGGATATTTGACAAGATTAAGGTCCCCTGCTATAATTAAATTTTCTGTGGAACTAGATAGTAATTTAGTCTGCAAGTTGGCCCAAAACGATTTGTCTATTTTATTGGGGCCATAGATATTGCACACTGTAATCTTTATCCCTGAAATTTCAATTTGTATTATCAAGAATCTTTCTTCTAGATCCAACTCCTTTCTTAAAATTTTGTACTGTAATTTTTTATGGAACAAGACTGCTACTCCCTTTTTCCTGTTAATACATGGTGTGCCCACTACTTCTCCCACCCAATCGCTCCTTAGTTTATGTAATTCAATCTCTTTCAGGTGCGTTTCCTGAATAAGTGCTACATCTATTTTATGCCTTTTAAGCTGAGCTAATATTTTTTTGCGTTTTATAGGTGACGAGATTCCCCCTACGTTCCACGAGGCAAAGTTAATTGAGTTACACATTTATATATAGTAAGTAGAGCGGCCCCTTATACAAAGAGCTGGGCAGGATTTCCATAGCCAACTCTATAAGTAGCTATAAGCAGATGGGTGATGGGGGGGGGAGGGGTGAGAGGAAAGGACATGCAGATACACACACACTACATAGCATATGCTTATACATGCCGATACACACACTACATAGCTTACACTTATTCATGCAGATACACACACACTACGCAGCATACACTTATATATACATATACACAGACGCTACATAGCTTACACTTATACATGCAGACACACATACACACTACCTAGTTTACACTTATACATGCAGATTCTCACACACACACTCTACATAGCATACACTTATACATGCAGATACACACACACTACATATCTTACACTTATACATGCAGATACACACACATACATACATACAGATACACACACACTACATATCTTAAACTTATACATGCAGATACATACACACACACACACTACGTAGCATACACTTATACATGCAGAAACACACACTACATAGCATACACTTATACATGCAGATACACACACACATTACATAGCTTATACTTATACATGCAGATACATACACATATATACATACATACATACATACATACATACATACATACATACAGATACACACACACTACATAGCATACACTTATACATGCAGATACACACACACACTACATATCTTACACTTATACATGCAGATACACACACACAGACACTACATAGCTTACACTTATACATGCAGATACACACACACACTACACAACATACACTTATACATGCAGATACACACTTACACTACATAGATTACACTTATACTTGCAGATACACACACTACATAGCTTACACTTATACATGCAGATACACACACACTACATAGCTTACACTTATACATGCAGATACACACACACACTACACAGCATACACTTATACATACATATACACACACACTACATTGCTTACGCTTATACATGCAGACACAAACACTACCTACCTTACAATTATACATGCAGATACACACACACACTACATGGCTTACATTTATATATGCAGATACACACGCACATTACATAGCCTACACTTATACATGCAGACACACACACTACATAGCTTACACCTATACATTAAGATACACAAATAGACACACACTACATAGCTTACACTTATTCATGCAGATACACACACACTACACAGCATACGCTTATACATGCCGATACACACACACTACAAAGCTTACACTTGTTCATGCAGATACACACACACTACACAGATACACACACACACACACTACATATCTTACACTTATACATGCAGATACACACACACATACATACATACATACATACATACAGATAAACACACACTACATAGCTTAAACCTATACATGCAGATACACACACACTACATAGCATACACTTATACATGCAGAAACACACACACTACATAGCATACACTTATACATGCATATACACACACACATTACATAGCTTACACTTATACATGCAGATACACACACACAGACATACATACATACAGATACACACACACTACATAGATTAAACTTATACATGCAGATACACACACACCCTACATATCATACACTTATATATGCAGATACACACACACTACATAGCATACACTTATACATGCAGATACACATACACACACACTACATAGCTTACACTTATACATGCAGATACACACACACAGAGACACTACATACCAGATACACACACACACTACATAGCATACACTTATACATGCAGATGCACACACACACTACCTACCTTACACTTATACATGCAGATACACACACTACATAGCTTATACTTATACATACAGATACACACACACACTACATAGCTTACACTTATACATGCAGATACACACACAAATACATACATACAGATACACACACACACACACACTACATAGCTTAAACTTATACATGCAGATACATACACACACTACATAGCATACACTTATACATGCAGAAACACACACACACTACATAGCATACACTTATACATGCAGATACACACACATTACATAGCTTACACTTATACATGCAGACACACAGACACTACATAGCTTACACTTATACATGCAGATACACACACACTACATAGCATACACTTATACATGCAGATACACACACGCACATTACATAGCCTACACTTATACATGCAGACACACACACTACATAGCTTACACTTATGCATTAAGATACATACAGATACACACAACTACATAGCTTATACTTATACATGCAGATACACACACACTACACAGCATACACTTATACATACATATACACACACACACTACATAGCTTACACTTATACATGCAGACACACACACACCAACACTACCTAGCTTACACTTATACATGCAGATACACACACACACTACATAGCTTACACTAAGACATACAGATACACACACACACTACATAGCTTACACTTATAGATATGCAGATACACACACACTACACAGAATACATTTATACATGCAGATACACACACACTACATATCTTACACTTATACATGCAGATACACACACACCCTACATATCATACACTTATATATGCAGATACACACACACACACACTACATAGCATACACTTATACATGCATATACACACACACATTACATAGCTTACACTTATACATGCAGATACACACACACAGACATAAATACATACATACAGATACACACACACTACATAGATTAAACGTATACATGCAGATACACACACACCCTACATATCATACACTTATATATGCAGATACACACACACACACTACATAGCATACACTTATACATGCAGATACACACACACACTACATAGCTTACACTTATACATGCAGATACACACACACACAAAGACACTACATAGCAGATACACACACACTACATAGCATACACTTATACATGCAGATGCACACACACTACCTACCTTACACTTGTACATGCAGATACACACACACTACATAGCTTACACTTATACATACAGATACACACACACACTACATAGCTTACACTTATACATACGCAGATACACACACACACTACACAGCATACACTTATACATGCAGATACACACACACACTACATAGCATACACTTATACATGCAGATACACACACAAATACATATATACAGATACACACACACACTACATAGCTTAAACTTATACATGCAGATACACACACACACACACACACTACATAGCATACACTTATACATGCAGAAACACACACACACTACATAGCATACACTTATACATGCAGATACACACACATTACATAGCTTACACTTATACATGCAGACACACAGACACTACATAGCTTACACTTATACATGCAGATACACACACACTACATAGCATACACTTATACATGCAGATACACACACGCACATTACATAGCCTGCACTTATACATGCAGACACACACACTACATAGCTTACACTTATGCATTAAGATACATACAGATACACACAACTACATAGCTTATACTTATACATGCAGATACACACACACTACACAGCATACACTTATACATACATATACACACACACACTACATAGCTTACACTTATACATGCAGACACACACCCCAACACTACCTAGCTTACACTTTTACATGCAGATACACACACACACTACATAGCTTACACTAAGACATACAGATACACACACACTACATAGCTTACACTTATAGATATGCAGATACACACACACTACACAGAATACACTTATACATGCAGATACACACACACTACATATCTTACACTTATACATGCAGATACACACACACACACACACACACATACATACATACATACAGATACATACACTACATAGCTTACACTTATACATGCAGACACACACCCCAACACTACCTAGCTTACACTTTTACATGCAGATACACACACACACTACATAGCTTACACTAAGACATACAGATACACACACACTACATAGCTTACACTTATAGATATGCAGATACACACACACTACACAGAATACACTTATACATGCAGATACACACACACTACATAGCATACACTTATACATGCAGATACACACACACACTACATAGCTTACACTTATACATGCAGATACACACACACAAAGACACTACATAGCAGATACACACACACTACATAGCATACACTTATACATGCAGATGCACACACACTACCTACCTTACACTTGTACATGCAGATACACACACACTACATAGCTTACACTTATACATACAGATACACACACACACTACATAGCTTACACTTATACATACGCAGATACACACACACACTACACAGCATACACTTATACATGCAGATACACACACACACTACATAGCATACACTTATACATGCAGACACACACACAAATACATATATACAGATACACACACACACTACATAGCTTAAACTTATACATGCAGATACACACACACACACACACACTACATAGCATACACTTATACATGCAGAAACACACACACACTACATAGCATACACTTATACATGCAGATACACACACATTACATAGCTTACACTTATACATGCAGACACACAGACACTACATAGCTTACACTTATACATGCAGATACACACACACTACATAGCATACACTTATACATGCAGATACACACACGCACATTACATAGCCTGCACTTATACATGCAGACACACACACTACATAGCTTACACTTATGCATTAAGATACATACAGATACACACAACTACATAGCTTATACTTATACATGCAGATACACACACACTACACAGCATACACTTATACATACATATACACACACACACTACATAGCTTACACTTATACATGCAGACACACACCCCAACACTACCTAGCTTACACTTTTACATGCAGATACACACACACACTACATAGCTTACACTAAGACATACAGATACACACACACTACATAGCTTACACTTATAGATATGCAGATACACACACACTACACAGAATACACTTATACATGCAGATACACACACACTACATATCTTACACTTATACATGTAGATACACACACACACACACACATACATACATACAGATACATACACTACATAGCTTACACTTATACATGCAGACACACACCCCAACACTACCTAGCTTACACTTTTACATGCAGATACACACACACACTACATAGCTTACACTAAGACATACAGATACACACACACTACATAGCTTACACTTATAGATATGCAGATACACACACACTACACAGAATACACTTATACATGCAGATACACACACACTACATAGCATACACTTATACATGCAGATACACACACACACTACATAGCTTACACTTATACATGCAGATACACACACACACAAAGACACTACATAGCAGATACACACACACTACATAGCATACACTTATACATGCAGATGCACACACACTACCTACCTTACACTTGTACATGCAGATACACACACACTACATAGCTTACACTTATACATACAGATACACACACACACTACATAGCTTACACTTATACATACGCAGATACACACACACACTACACAGCATACACTTATACATGCAGATACACACACACACTACATAGCATACACTTATACATGCAGATACACACACAAATACATATATACAGATACACACACACACTACATAGCTTAAACTTATACATGCAGATACACACACACACACTACATAGCATACACTTATACATGCAGAAACACACACACACTACATAGCATACACTTATACATGCAGATACACACACATTACATAGCTTACACTTATACATGCAGACACACAGACACTACATAGCTTACACTTATACATGCAGATACACACACACTACATAGCATACACTTATACATGCAGATACACACACGCACATTACATAGCCTGCACTTATACATGCAGACACACACACTACATAGCTTACACTTATGCATTAAGATACATACAGATACACACAACTACATAGCTTATACTTATACATGCAGATACACACACACTACACAGCATACACTTATACATACATATACACACACACACTACATAGCTTACACTTATACATGCAGACACACACCCCAACACTACCTAGCTTACACTTTTACATGCAGATACACACACACACTACATAGCTTACACTAAGACATACAGATACACACACACTACATAGCTTACACTTATAGATATGCAGATACACACACACTACACAGAATACATTTATACATGCAGATACACACACACACTACATAGCATACACTTATACATGCAGATACACACACACTACACAGAATACACTTATACATGCAGATACACACACACTACATATCTTACACTTATACATGCAGATACACACACACACACACACACACATACATACAGATACATACACTACATAGCTTAAAGGGACACTGAACCAAATTTTTTTTCTTTTGTGATTCAGATAGAGCATGCAATTTTAAGCAACTTTCTAATTTACTCCTTTTATCAATTTTTCTTCGTTCTCTTGCTATCTTTATTTGAAAAAGAAGGCATCTAAGCTTTTTGCGAACAGATGGCAAGCATTCCGGGACAGACCCTAAAATCGGGACTATCCCGAGAAAATCGTGACAATTGGGGGTATCAAAATGGGGAATGGGTTATGAAGGGATTATCTATCTTTTTAAACAATAAATATTCTGAAGTAGACTGTCCCTTTAGCCTGTGATACACACACACTACATAGCTTACCATTATAAATCGGTAAACCCCCGCAATGGAAAAACACACTGACAATACCAGATGATGTTTAGAAATTATGTACCAAAAACAAGCGAAAGGTTGTGATCAACCTCATAGAAAGAAAATGGAATTTGTTTAAAAATAAAATCAAGCAATTTGCATTTGTTTTCGAATTTCTTAAATCTAAGATTTCATTGTTATTATTTGCTGACTGTATGTCTGTGTACAATCTGTTTGCTATACACTAACTTGTGTTCTTTTTCTCTGCTACACACCCTGCACAATTAAACTAGATTGCAAGGGATTTTACAGAGCACAAGAAAATGCTGCCAACAGGTTGCATGTAGGATATTAGCTGCAGCAGCGTAACCAAGCAACTCATAAACCAGTGGAGGCCCTGCCACAGCTAATCATGCAGGGCCTTACATTGCTCCAATGAGGAGCTCTTTTGCTTCAGCTGTTGCTTGGAGCAGGGCATGTGTTGTGTCAGTACAGTCAGATCCTTGCATGGTTACCCTGGAGCTCCACGTAAATACACTACAGGAAGTAATGAAGCTGAAACAGATCAAAGCCTAGCAACACACGAGAAAAAGGTTCTGCTCCTGCCTGACGAGCCCAGACTCCTTCTAGAATCAGAGGGGCACTTGGGGACAGACAAACAGACACCAGCAGCGTATGTGAATCGCTACAGGCCTGTCACGTGACACTCATACGAGAAAGGTACCCTGTTCTGCATAGTTAATGTTAGCAATGCGTCTGTGTATGTACAAACTGTTTTAACAAATTGTCTGTCAAACAGAGCACTGGGAAAACATAAAAAAATCCCAAAATAGAATTCATTTGTAGCCAAAAAGCTGCTGGCGACCTTTGCAGTTTGTTTTCATATAGAGGGACTCAAGATGTTTAGTAAATACATCAGCATTGATTAAGGCTGCATAAATACTGGGATATGCATAGATTTGGGTGTACAGTGTTCAAAATTATTATCATAAAACCTTATTTTGCTGTACAAATGGGTAGGAGGAACTGGATAAAGTGTTAGAGCTGTCAAGTCAGACTGTCAGATAATGTGACATACTATTTGGTTACTCCAGACACACAGACAAAAAGAATATTACTCATCATTTACTGGTACAAATCTCTGCTTGTGTTGCTCAACACATCTGCTTTTTAGCAGCCTCCTTAGTCTAATTAAAAGCAGGCTTGGGGCATGTGATATTAAACACAATAAAATGCATATACAACAACAAATACATTTCCAAAAAAAAAGACACAAAAGAGAAACATGTTAGAAAAAGATAAATAGCCAGATTAATAAAAAAAACAAAAAACAAAGGCAAATTATTGGTTACATTGTGTTATCTATCTGTGACTTTGTCAGGTATACAAATTAGTGCAAACTAGGAAATATGTTTAATATTACCCACATTATTTATTTTTGGAAATGCAGATCCTACACAAAGTATTTTCACACAAAAAGATGACATAAGGTATTGCCTGAGAAGACCAGGATATCTTGCATTCATCACAGTAATCGTCTCCAGAAGTGGCTGTGCACTTTCCTTTCTGCATGGCAACCAATACTGTTTATTATAATGTATTCCAATTCCACAGGGCAGCTGTGTCAGTTTCTAGGTGGCCTTTGGGCTGTCTCCTATTGCAAAACAACACCTTCAAATTATTAAGATAATATTCCTTAAAGAGCCAATTACATGCTTTAAAGGGACATGAAACCCAACATTTTTCTTTCATGATTCAGATAGCAAATACAATTTTAAACAACTTTCCAATTTACTTCTATTATTTAATTTGCTTCTTTCTCTGGTTATCCTTTGCTGAAAGGTTTATCTAGGCAAGCTAAGGAGCAGCAGAGAACCTAGGTTCTAGCTGTTGATTGGTGGCTGAATATATATATATATATTGATTGTTAAAGGCTCACCCATGAGTTCAGTTAGAAACCATTAGTACATTGCTGCTTCTTCAACAAATGATACCAAGAGAATAAAAGAAATTAAATAATAGAAGTAAATTAAAAAGTTGCTTAAAATTGTATTTTCTATCTGAATCATGAGAGGAAAAATTTGGGTTTCATGTCCCTTTAATTATTAAAGAGTGTCATTTTATTACTAGCAATGCTGCAATGATATCTGTTTAAAGGGATATGAAACCCATAATGTTTTCTTTTGTGATTCAGACAGAACATAATTTTTTTAAACAGTTTCCAATTTACTTATTTTATCAACTTTTCTCTGTTCCCATGGTATTCTTTGTTGAAAAGATAACTAGGTAGACATCTGGGGCGTGATCAGATATAGATCGTAGTTTGCGGCGCAAGCGAGGGAACCCCCGCCGCCCGTAGTTTCAGCTCGCAACTCGAGCTATCCCATATACGGCGCCGTCAGATGCTAAAGTGCCGTAAGTCGGATAAACCAGCGATGTCCAGAAATCTGCGTAAGTACAAATTTCTGGAGTCGCCAGTGACTTACGGCACTTTAGAAACTGCCGGCGCCTACAAAACCTGACTAAGTTATAAAATCTCCCGTACTGTATAACACGCCTCCCAAACATAGCCCGACACGTATACCCTTCTATCCGCTATCCCCCCTCACTCTCCTAATAATAAAAAATGTATTAACCCCTAAACCGCTGCTCCAGGACCCCGCCGCACCTATTAAAGTTATTAACCCCTAAACCGCCGCTCCCGGACCCCACCGCACCTAATAAAGTTATTAACCCCTAAACCGCCGCTCCCGCCGCCACCTACATTAACTACCCCCTAATGTGAGCCCCTTACACCGCCGCCACCTACATTACCTACCCCCTAATATGAGCTCCTACCCCGCCGCCATCTACATTAACTAGCCCCTAAGGTGAGCTCCTACCCCGCCATCAGCTATATTAAAATTATTAACCCCTAATCTAATCCCCCTACCCTGCCGCCAGCTATATTAAAATGATTAACCCCTAATTTAAATCCCCCTACCCCGCCGCCAGCTATATTAAATTAATTAACCCCTAATCTAAATTCCCCTACACTGCCGCCACCTATATTACATTTATTAACCCCAATCTAATCCCCCTATACCGCCGCCACCTATATTAAATTAATGAACCCCTAAAATCAGGGGCGTATTTAGGTTTTGTGCTGCCCTAGGCACTCAAAATTCTGCTGCCCCCCCCACCCCCACCCCACCCCAGGTTTAAGGCCTTTTTTTTAGACATTATATTTTTGGGGCAGGGTGTAAAAATTTAAAAAAATGTGTTTTTAAGTAGATGTTCACCAGGGCTTGCATTCACTCTGGTCACACACACACACATACATATATCTATCTATCTATCTATCTATCTATCTATCTATCTATCTATCTATCTATCTATATATATATATATATATATATATATATATATATATATATAAAGACATTATTTTGCAAGTCAGATGATTAAAGTGTTTATATCAGAAAAAAATATCCTTCACTGTATGATAGTTTGTCAGTAGGTAGTTGTTTAACCTTAAACATCTTCTTTGGTGATTGACAGCTATTTAAGCAAAATATCTGCTTGGATAAATATGTAATGAATATACAAACTGGCCTTTAAAAGTACTTAAAAAATACAACAGTAGTTATGATAGGTTTAGGAATTGTATCCTAGGGGATAAAGTCACATGATACAATCATAATAAAGTATATACTTGTATTGTTTCTGAATGTATTAAATGCATAAAACATATTTTAGTTGTGTTTTAAGTCACATGGTTGTATAGATTCAGCAATAAATACTTATTCTTTGCATGTTTGACAGATAGACAAACAGTAAATGTACAAGTATTTAGTGACTAATCCGTTTAAGTATTTTAATGCCTAATGAAGGTGTGTCACCACGTCATGCGCACCCACATACAATCCCATAGGATAGCAATAGCCAGGCCCTGGTTGATTTAGCCACCCGGCCCTGAGTTCAGTAGAGTGGCCCTAGGGACTCAAAATTCTGCTGCCCCTTAAAAATCTGCTGCCCTAGGCACCGGCCTCGTTGGCCTATGCCTTAATACGCCCCTGCCTAAAATACTAAACTATCCCTACCACTAAACCTAAGTCTAACCCTACAAATAGCCCTGAAAAGGGCTTTTTGCGTGGTATTACCCCAACGTAAACAGCTCTATTGCCAGCCCTTAAAAGGGCTTTTTGCGGGGCTTTGCCCCAAAGTAATCAGCTCTTTTACCAGCCCTTAAAAGGGCTTTTGGCGGGGAATTGTCACAAAGTAAACAGCTCTTTTTGCCTATAATCTAAATCCCCCTACACCGCCGCCACCTATAATAAATGTATTACCCCCTAATTTAATCCCCCTACACCACCGCCACCTATATTAAATACGTTAACCCCTAATCTAATCCCCCTACACCGCCGCCACCTATATTAACTATATTAACCCTAATTATATTAGGGTTAATATAGTTATTATATTATATATATATATTAAGTGTAATAACCCTATCTAACTCTAACACCCCTAACTAAATTCTTATTAAAATAAATCTAATTAATATTAATATTATTAATGAAAATATTCCTATTTAAATCTAAATACTTACCTATAAAATAAACACTAAGATAGCTTCAATATAATTAATAATTACATTGTAGCTATTTTAGGGTTTATATTTATTTTACAGGTAACTTGGTATTTATTTTAACTAGGTACAATAGCTATTAAATAGTTAATAACTATTTAATAGCTACCTAGTTAAAATAATTACCAATTTAACTGTAAAATAAATCCTAACCAAAGTTACAAATACACCTACACTATCAATAAATTAAATAAACTACAAATCTCACCCCCCAACATTAAAACCCACCACCCACATACCCCTACTCTAAACCCACCCAAACCCCCCTTAAAAAAACCTAACACTAAGCCCCACTTAGACCTGCTTTATTTTTAGCGGATGTTGCTGCAGCTTCAACTTTTTGGTTAGAAGCTTTAGCGCAACAAGTAACAGATCATAATTTTATAGCATTATTATTATTCTATAACATGCTAATAATTTTATTGGTGATACCATCTTTTGATATCATTAGAGTTGATGTCAGGTATATGTCTCTAGCTATTTTAGCTAGAAAAGCTTTATGGATTAAACTTGGAATGCTGACATGTCTTCTAAGTCAACTTTGCTTTCCCTTTCTTTCCAGGGTAAATAATCATTTTCGTTCCTTTCCTCACAACAAGGAACAAAAGCCTGATCCTTCATCCTCAGGAGCGGTATCAGTTTGGAAACTATTTCCAGTTTGGAATATATCCAAGCCTTATAGAAACCTATAGCCAGCTCCTAAGTACCTATGAAGGTGCGGCCCTTATTCCAGCTCAGCTGGTATGGGGCAGATTACGTTTTCTTCAAAGAAATTTGGATCAATTCCGTTCTTAATCTCTGGTTTCAGAAACATTGTTTCAGAAAGGTACAGAATTGGCTTCAAGTTAAGGCCTCCTGCTAAGAGATTCTTTTCTTTCCCGTGTCCCAGTTAACACAGCAAAGGCTCAGCATTTCTGAAATGTGTTTCAGATCTAGAGTTGGCTGGAGTATTTATGCCAGTTCCAGTTCTGGAACAGGGGCTGGGGTTTTATTTTATCTCTTCATTGTACCAAAGAAGGTCAATTCCTTCAGACCAGTTCCGGATCTATCATTATTGAATCGTTATGTTACGATACCAACATTCAAGATGGTTACTGTAGGACTATCCTGCCTTTTGTTTAGCAAGGGCATTATATGTCTACAATAGATTTACAGGATGTGTATCTGCATATTCCGATTCATCCAGATCACTTTTAGTGTCTGAGATTCTCTTTTTAGACAAGCATTACCAGTTTTGTGGCTCTACCGTTTGGCCTAGCCTCAGTTCCAATAATTTTTTTCAAAGGTTCTCGGTGCCCTTCTTTCTGTAATCAGAGAATAGGGTTTTGGTATTTCCTTATTTGGACGATATCTTGGTACTTGCTCAGTCTTCTCATTTTCGAAGAACGACTTGTGTTGTTTCTTCAAGTTCATGGTTGGAGGATCAATTTACCAATCAGTTCATTGATTCCTCAGACAAGGGTAACCTTTTTAGGTTTCTAGATAAATTCAGTGTCTATGACTCTGTCCTTGTCAGACAAGAGAAGTTTAACATTGATATCAGCTTGTCAAAACCTTCAGTCACAATCATTCCCTTTGGTAGCCTTATGCATGGAAATGTTGGGTCTTAGGACTGCCGCATCAGATGCGATCTCCTTTGCTCATTTTCACATGCGACCTCTTCAGCTCTGTATGCTGAACCAATGGTGCAGGGATTACTCAAAGATATCTCAATTAATATCTTTAAACCGATTTTACGACACTCTCTGACATGGTGGACAGATCACCATCGTTTAGTTCAGGGGGCTTCTTTGTTCTTCCGACCTGGACTATAATCTCAACAGATGCAAGTCTTACAGGTTGGGGAGCTGTGTGGGGGTATCTGATGGCACAAGGGGTTTGGGAATCTCAGGAGGTGAGATTTCCGATCAATATTTTGGAACTCCGTGCAATTTTCAGAGCTCTTCAGTCTTGGCCTCTTCTGAAGAGAGAGTTGTTCATTTGTTTTCAGATAGACAATGTCACAACTGTGGCATACATCAATCATCAAGGAGGGACTTACAGTCCTCTGGCTATGAAAGAAGTATCTCGAATTTTGGTTTGGGCGGAATCCAGCTCCTGTCTAATCTGTGCGGTTCATATCCCAGGTATGGACAATTGGAAAGCGGATTATCTCAGTCGCCAAACGTTGCATCCGGGCGAATGGTCTCTTCACCCAGAGGTATTTCTTCAGATTGTTCAAATGTGGGAACTTCCAGAAATAGATCTGATGGCTTCTCATCTAAACAAGAAACTTCCCAGGTATCTGTCCAGATCCCGGGATCCTCAGGCGGAGGCAGTGGATGCATTATCACTTCCTTGGAAGTATCCTCCTGCCTATATCTTTCCGCCTCTAGTTCTTCTTCCAAGAGTAATCTCCAAGATTCTGAAGGAATGCTCGTTTGTTCTGCTGGTAGCTCCGGCATGGCCTCACAGGTTTTGGTATGCGGATCTTGTCCGGATGGCCTCTTGCCAACCGTGGACTCTTCCGTTAAGACCAGACCTTTTGTCTCAAGGTCCTTTTTTCCATCAGGATCTGAAATCCTTAAATTTAAAGGTATGGAGATTGAACGCTTGATTCTTGGTCAAAGAGGTTTCTCTGACTCTGTGATTAATACTATGTTACAGGCTCGTAAATCTGTATCCAGAGAGATATATTATAGAGTCTGGAAGACTTATATTTCTTGGTGTCTTTCTCATCATTTTTCTTGGCATTCTTTTAGAATACCGAGAATATTACAGTTTCTTCAGGATGGTTTAGATAAGGGTTTGTCCGCAAGTTCCTTGAAAGGTCAAATCTCTGCTCTTTCTGTTCTTTTTCACAGAAAGATTGCTATTCTTCCTGATATTCATTGTTTTGTACAAGCTTTGGTTCGTATAAAGCCTGTCATTAAGTCAATTTCTCCTCCTTGGAGTTTGAATTTGGTTCTGGGGGCTCTTCAAGCTCCTCCATTTGAACCTATGCATTCATTGGATATTAAATTACTTTCTTGGAAAGTTTTGTTCCTTTTGGCCATCTCTTCTGCCAGAAGAGTTTCTGAATTATCTGCTCTTTCTTGTGAGTCTCCTTTTCTGATTTTTCATCAGGATAAGGCGGTGTTGCGAACTTCTTTTAAATTTTTACCTAAGTTGTGAATTCCAACAACATTAGTAGAGACATTGTGGTTCCTTCATTATGTCCTAATCCTAAGAATTCTAAGGAGAAATCGTTGCATTCTTTGGATGTTTTTAGAGCTTTGAAACATTATGTTGAAGCTACTAAGTCTTTCCGAAAGACTTCTAGTTTATTTGTTATCTTTTCCGGTTTTAGAAAGGCCAGAAAACTTCTGCCATTTCTTTGGCATCTTGGTTGAAATCTTTATTTCATCTTGCCTTTGTTGAGTCGGGTAAGACTCCGCCTCATAGGATTACAGCTCATTCTACTAGGTCAGTTTCTACTTCCTGGGCGTTTAGGAATGAAGCTTCGGTTGATCAGATTTGCAAAGCGGCAACTTGGTCCTCTTGGCATACTTTTTCCAAATTCTACCATTTTGTTGTATTTTCTTCTTCTGAAGCAGTTTTTGGTAGAAAAGTACTTCAGGCAGCGGTTTCAGTTTGAATCTTCTGCTTATGTTTTTCATTAAACTTTATTTTGGGTGTGGATTATTTTCAGCAGGAATTGGCTGTCTTTATTTTATCCCTCCCTCTCTAGTGACTCTTGTGTGGAAAGATCCACATCTTGGGTAGTCATTATCCCATACGTCACTAGCTCATGGACTCTTGCTAATTACATGAAAGAAAACATAATTTATGTAAGAACTTACCTGATAAATTAATTTCTTTCATATTAGCAAGAGTCCATGAGGCCCGCCCTTTTTTGTGGTGGTTATGATTTTTTTGTATAAAGCACAATTATTCCAATTCCTTATTTTCTTATCACCCCACTTCTTGGCTATTCGTTAAACTGAATTGTGGGTGTGGTGAGGGGTGTATTTATAGGCATTTTAAGGTTTGGGAAACTTTGCCCCTCCTGGTAGGAATGTATATCCCATACGTCACTAGCTCATGGACTCTTGCTAATATGAAAGAAATGAATTTATCAGGTAAGTTCTTACATAAATTATGTTTTTTTTTACAGGCAAAAGAGTTGTTTACTTTGGGGCATGCCCCGCAAAAAGCCCTTTTAAGGGCTGGTAAAAGAGCTGGTTAATTTTTAATTTAGAATAGGGTAGGGCATTTTTTTATTTTGGGGGGCTTTATTATTTTATTAGGGGGCTTAGAATAGGTGTAATTAGCTTAACATTTGTGTAATCTTTTTTTATTTTTTGTAATTTAGGGTTTGTTTGTTTTTTATTTTGTTTAGTGTATTTAATTGTATTTTAGTTTAGAGATTTGTAGTTTATTTAATTTATTGATAGTGTAGGTGTATTTGTAACTTAGGTTAGGATTTATTTTACAGGTAAATTGGTAATTATTTTAACTAGGTAGCTATTAAATAGTTATTAACTATTTAATAGCTATTGTACCTAGTTAAAATAAATACCAAGTTACCTGTAAAATAAATATAAACCCTAAAATAGCTACAATGTAATTATTAATTATATTGTAGCTATCTTAGGGTTTATTTTATAGGTAAGTATTTAGATTTAAATAGGAATATTTTAATTAATAATATTAATATTAATTAGATTTATTTTAATAAGAATTTAGTTAGTGGTGTTAGAGTTAGATAGGGTTATTATACTTAATATATATATTTATAATATAATAACTATATTAACTATATTAACCCTAATATAATTAGGGTTAATATATATAATATAATAACTATATTAACTATATTAACCCTAATATAATTAGGGTTAATATAGGTGGCGGCGGTGTAGGGGGATTAGATTAGGGGTTAATGTATTTAATATAGGTGGCGGCGGTGTAGGGGGATTAGATTAGGGGGTAATACATTTATTTTAGGTGGCGGCGGTGTAGGGGGATTTAGATTATAGGCAAAAGAGCTGTTTACTTTGTGACAATGCCCCGCCAAAAGCCCTTTTAAGGGCTGGTAAAAGAGCTGATTACTTTGGGGCAAAGCCCCGCAAAAAGCCCTTTTAAGGGCTGGCAATAGAGCTATTTATTTTGAGGTAATGCCACGCGAAAAGCCCTTTTCAGGGCTATTTGTAGGGTTAGACTTAGGTTTAGTGGTAGGGATAGTTTAGTATTTTAGGGGTTAATTAATTTAATATAGGTGGCGGCGGTATAGGGGGATTAGATTAGGGGTTAATAAATGTAATATAGGTGGCGGCGGGGTAGGGGGATTAGGGTTAGTTAGGGGGTAGTTAATGTAGGTTGCGGCGGTGTAAGGGGCTCACATTAGGGGGTAGGTAATGTAGATGGCAGCGGTGTAGGGGCTCACATTAGGGGGTTATACATTTAATGTAGGTGGTGGGGGGTTCGGGAGCGGCGGTTTAGGGGTTAAATACTTTATTAGGGATTGCGGCGGGGGATCGCGGTTGACAGGTAGATAGACATTGCGCATGTGTTAGGTTTTATTTTGCAGGTAGTTTAGGGAGTTACGGGCTCCAATAGACAGCGTAAGGCTTACTACGCCTGCAATTTGTGGCAGGAAATAGTGCTGCCATCTAGTTTTCTTGCAAATGGGTAACATTCTTGCATAACTTCTGCCATATAGTGCTCCAGAAATGTGCACGCTCCTGAGCTTACCTCCCTGCTTTTCAACAAAAGATACAAAGAAGATTTGAAATAAAAGTAAATTAGAAAGTTGTTTAAAACTGCCTATTCTATCTGAATCATGAAATAATTTGTTGGGGGGGGGGTTATGTCCCTTTAACCCCTCTGCTCTGCTGATTGGATCAGAGACTGTTTCTACTCAGGACCAGCAAGAGCTCTGAGTGCATTTGAATTGTGCAATAAACTGGTCGTGCTTTGTATGATGCAATTTCAGCCATCAAAGTTGAAAATAAAAGTTAAATATAGAAATAAAGGTGCTATTTGATCAAACTTCTTTTAAGTGCCTTGGAATCTAATTATACACAAATGATCCTAGCAGGTTTAGTTCCTGATTTATGCTGCATAATTATTTATGCCATCATTTTTTTTTGTGCTTATGAGCATTGCTGGTATTTTTTCCAGAAAAGGTGGCAACCCCAGCCATTACTGACCTGATGCACGCCACACTCTCTGAGAATGTGACTGCACTAAAACAACGGTTATAACTTTCACTAGAGGTATTTTTGCTAATTCAAGAATATTGCACACATGCACAAGCAGAACGTTATGGGCCCTGTGAGGGGACATCCGGCAACCTGACATACAAACATTGCAATGGGCTTTATTGAGTGTAGGATTAGGATATTATAGTTGTAATAATGTTACACTTGCTCTTATTTTGTTGTGCATACAGTGCCTACCTTACTTAAATGGATATTAAACATTCTGTTTCATTGTTGTAATAATAAAAACTCTAAGCAGTGGTTTCACTTGATAGAAATCATTGCAATATATAATATTCATCATTTTGAAAGGATTTTACCTTTATTTATTTTTGTAACTTAATTTGTGCAGTGTCCATTTCCTGCCACAGCCCTACAAGGGGCCTAGGGTCTCTAGAGCAAGGCTTATCTAGCTTGATGTCATACATCTTCTAGATTAATTTGAGCTGGTTTACTATTCAGATAATGCTAGAGAGACAGCAAGTTTTTGTTTTGCTTCTGCTCAGAAGAGGCAGAAAGCAACTTAAAGGGACATGAAACACTAAATGTTTCATTCATAATTCAGATAGAGCATACAATTGTAAACAACTTTCCAATTTACTTCTATAATCTATTTTGTGTTGCTCTCATGGTAACATTTGAAGAAAAGCATACTTAGGTAGGCTCAAGGGACAGTCTACACCAAAATTGTTATTGTTTAAAAAGATAGATAACTCCTTTACTACCAATTTCCCAGCTTTGCACAACCAACATATTTATATTAATATACTTTATGGTATTAAGCTCAAAGTATCTGGCTTCCACTGGACAAGTTTTCTTCTCCCATGGGGGCAGCTTGAACGGAGTATGTGCTTTTTTGTGAGTGCCTATATAAAACATCTAACGGTTACACCTCTTAGAACCCCCCAAATTAAGCTTTTCGCCTTGGGGCCAGTAAATTTCTGCCTGTTTCAAAGCCTCTAATGACATCCTATCTCATGATTTTTTTATTAGCTTTTCACAACAAGACACTTCTAATTTGTGTGGGCCATATAGATAACATTGTGATCACTCCTGTAGAGTTGTGCAGGACCCAGCACTAATTGGCTAAAGTGCAAGTCAATAAATAATAAATAAATAAATAGCCCTGACATAAGGGGGCTGTCTACAGAGGCTTAGATACAAGGTAATCACAGAGGTAAAAAGTATATTAATATAACTGTGTTGGTTTTGAAAAATTGGGGAATGGGTAATAAAGGGATTATTTTTTTAAACAAAAACATTTTTGGAGTAGACTATCCTTTTAACTGACCTTACTTGCTTGTATGATGCCTTGCAGAGCCACAGAGATACTGTATGTGGCAGCATTTTCACTGTTGCACATATTACCCCAAGCTGTATGCAGCGCTTGTTGACATTATAGGGGCAAGTTTTTCTGCTGGAGTTAGGGAGCATGTACCCTGTAGAATGTTAACAGCAGTATTTACTGTACATACATAGTCTGTGTATGCCCCTTACTTTTTGACTGGAACTGACAGGAATGCAGCCAGTGCCCCTATTTTAAATGCTTATAAAAAATTTTTTCCTCATGCAGATAGTTTGGAATGCAGGTCTTAAAGGGACACTTAACCCATTTGTTTCTTTTGTGATTCAGATAGAGCATGCAATTTTAAACAACTTTCTAATTTACTCCTATTATCAATTTTTCTTCGTTCTCTTGCTATCTTTATTTGAAAAAGCACTTGTTTATTGGTGGATGAATTTATCCACCAATCGTCAAGAACAACCCAGGTTGTTCACCATAATGGGCCGGCATCTAAACTTACATTCTTGCTTTTCAAATAAAGATACCAAGAGAATGAAGAACATTTGCTAATAGGAGTAAATTATAAAGTTGCTTAAAATTGCATGCTCTATCTGAATCACAAAAGAAAAAAATTGGGTTCAGTGTCCCTTTAACTGTTGATATATATTGTGCATATATAAACAAATACACGTGTGTGCATAATACATACATTATTTACCAATAAGGTGATTTATGGCCACAACTTCATTGCAGGAGTACTGTACTTTCAAAAGGCAAAATCTGACAAAGAATGATTAATTTATTTTGTAAACAAAATGAATGCCAGCTACATGTACTTAGACTTTCTTTGAGGAGCTAACATTTTACACAACAAAGAAAGAACGAAGGGTTTAAAAAGGCTTTGGTGACATTTAGAGCATACAGATGATGAATGAAATCCCCCTTAACATGACTATGAAGTTCCAAACTCCATCCCCCTCTAGCACAGCCCCTTGTTCTGCCTTTGTATATTAAAGGCAGTGTAGCACAATTTCTTCTTATTGCAATGAGCAGTAAATGCTAGGGATTTGATCAATTTTAGTAAATCAAGTAACAGTTTACTAGCAATAAGTAACTATGATTTGTTAGCTTAACTACATTTAAGTTTTACCTTATTGGTCACAAAGAAAAAGAAAGTAAAAAAGCTGCTTGCATCCTTAAAGGGATTGATGATGGCTGTGTGAGAGGAAGGGGAGGGAAAGCAACTGTGTGTTTGCACACAAGATTGAAGATATCCGCAGCCAGGATAACCACAGATCTGGATGGCAAGTATACATTCTGCACACACATATTTCCCTTGTGCTTTCACAAGATTTGTAGTCATGGGATGACTTGGGGAAGACACCTTATATCATACTCTATTGGCGGCCAATCAGAAAGGTTGAATTTGAGGTTTCACAGTCCATATACAATGACCATCTCTTGGCTGGCTTTTATGTTAGTATTATTTCAATGACTGGTACGTGTTTAACTATGCTTTGCTCAGGATACAGTTTTTTTTTAAGGTTTAATAACTGTGAAATGCATTATTAAAGTTATTTAGAAATGTTTATTTGTTTTAATTAGTCTAATTGTATTTAAACAGTACATTTTGGAAATGTAGTGGGCATATAATCATTGGCATATTTAGATTAAGTGCTGCCATAAGAACAGTAAAATAAGCATTTTTTTGTTATATTGCCGCATACATGTTCCTCACAGATGTATCGAGCAGTTAATAATTCACTCATCCCAGCCAGACACTCAGTAAAGTATGCAAAAGTGATTATCCCCTGCTGTGTAGCCACCTTTAGAACAGTTATAAAACATTTCTATCTCCATGGAGCGCCTGGGTGCTGAAAATCATCTTGAAACTAAGCTGTTTTTTTGCTGCCACCCTAAAATCCTGACACCCTAGTCATAGACCTAGCTGATCTAAATTAAAATACACCCCAGCATATAATAAATTAAATATTCTGTAAACTCAACTTGTTGTTCTAACAAAGTATAATAACTATACAGCGTTTTGATTACTCTACAAAGAATGGTCATTTTGTTTTTGACAGTGCTCTCAAGACTAATTCTAGGATCTAGACAATGTGACCTAATCACAAAAGAGGGGGCGCTGAATAATAGACAATGGAATGGTTTACATCTATATATAGTAATGATGATAACAAGAAAATATATAACATACAATTGAAATGCTATTGTCTTAATACATATGATTCCCTTTTGGGGGAATAATAAAAGGTAATAATGTCCTTTGATTGTATGGACTATTTTCCTGCGTTGGCTGCCTCCTCCTCACCGGATGGTCCAGGTATAGCTATAGAAAATGAAGAGAAACAGAGGGGCGCCTCATGCGTGTTATCATCAGTGGGAAACACAAAAATATTGACAGTATAACCAAATGAGTACTCACATACTCCAGGAGCACACTTATGTGCTGGTAGGGGCAGGCTGCAGATTTATAAAGGTGTGACAGCTCACCCGTCCAACAACGCTCTTAGTGTTATAATACTGGTACTGCAGTGGAGACACAAGATGAGAGCACTACATGTGCAGACTATTTAAGATGGAACCAATGGTATTTTCTTAATTGTATAAATGGGTACTCACATACTCCAAGAGCACACCAATGTGCTTGTGGAAGCCGGCTGCAGATTTAGGCAGGTGTGGCAGCTCACCCAAACAGATGGTCTCTTGATGGTTGCGATGTTATGGAACAATGGGTACAATAATCCAAGTATACTGCACCAAATGTCAGGGATATCTCTTGTATACCGGTAAAGGCAGAAGGTAGGTAGAGAGATCCACTCGAGAGTAAAAATCCAAATATTTATTATTAACCTTTGTTTTTTAATAAATATTTGGATTTTTACTCTCTGCCCCTACCAGCACATAAGTGTGCTCCTGGAGTATGTGAGTACTCATTTGGCTATACTGTCAATATTTTTGTGTTTCCCACTGATGATACCACACATGAGGCGCCCCTCTGTTTCTCTTCATTTTCTAATTCTAGGATCCGTGGCCCCCTGGCTGACAGGATTTATTAAACCTTGTTGCATACCAGAATGTCCCAAATTTACACCAAATATTACATAAGGTACTAAGCAAACAATACTTGAAGCATTAAAATGCATTATAGGTAATTGATTTTTTTTATTATTTGGATTTTTCTAATATTTTTAACAAATGCTGATAAAACATACAATGTTATGCTTTAAAATTAGTGTAAAAAAATAGAATTAAGTTATATTTACTTTTCCACCTGTTAATCGGTCTGCACCTCCTTTTTAATGTAATTTATTACATTATGGCTGTTTTCTATGACACCTGATCATAAGGGATATTATTTGTTTTATCGCTGGATTTGATAAAACTTAGCTTTTATTGAATGGAATTCATAAAAAGTCCCATGACGTTTCAGTGCCTGACTGGCACCTTTATCAAATGGATTCACCCAGCGTGCAGGTAGATGGTATATCCTGGCATCCGGGAAGTCTGGTTAAAAGAGCAGGAGCTGAAGCCTTAAATATTCTGTCAAAAGTCTAACTCACAAATGATTGAATGCCGTTTTCGGCTCCAGACGTGCATATCCGTGTGACCACGCTCCCTTCCGGTACATCCGCTTCATGCCTATTGGTGTGTGTCACGCTCTCAACCAACCACTGATTCTGAGATGAAGGGAGCAAGCACATGGCTAATTAGCATACATGATACTGCGCATGTCACTGCGGTGATCGGAATAAAACAGGTTATATGATCGTGCAGGATCAGAAATTAAAATAATTCAAAATTCAAAAATGATATCCTCCTGCACCCTTACTATATCATGCAGCAGGAACAGTAAAAAAGTTATTTTAAAATGAATATTGTTTCTGACTAAACTGAGTGAGTGAGCGCTTACAGCTTAAAAGGCTAAGTGTTGGTATAAAACAATTTAATACAAGCAATAAAACAATATAACTATATAACTAATACAGTGATTCAGTTAAAACAATTTAAACATATTATATGGATCCATGGGGGGCATATAAAAACAAACCTAAAATACAATGTGCGTTCAGAACAGCATAACATAATAAATAATCACAATGCCGAAAAAAGCCAGTTGGGTCACAAACCCATCAACTTTCGTTGGATGGGCGCTGATCACATAGGTAAAATTGGATATAGACAGGTGATGCGACGTGTCTGTGATATGACGCTAAAGGTTACACAATGGTGTGGATAAAAATGTGTAAAAATGTGAAAAGATGTGAAAAAATGTAAAAAAATATGTGAAAAGAATAAATATAAATATCCACAATTAGTGTTCAAAAATTAAATGTCCACAATTAGTGTTCAAAAAAATAAGTTCCAAATTAGATATATCCAGTGTGGGTAATAGGCATAAGTTGCCAAAAGAAGGGGGTAGTTCCTTAGAAGCAAAATTTTGTGATGAATTGTAGAAAAATGTTCAAAAACACATCGTGAAGAATACAAATCGAAAAACCATATTTTCAAAAATAAAAACAAAATCCAAAAAAATTGTCTTCAAAACCTGTGGAAAAAAGGAGAAATAATAGTGCAATAACGTTTTTGCAATCCAAATAATGATTAGAAATAAGCTCACCAGTATGTCAACGCGTTTCGGCCTTCCTGGCCTTTATCAAGACTATACTGTTAGTGATTATCTGGGAGCTTTTATCGTGTGGTCTCTGTGGTGATTGGATCAATTTTGGCGCCAAAAAGATTAGGTCCGCCCTTTCCTGTTTGGCCCATTTCTGCCTGGGAAAATAACTAATACCAATCTTAATTCGTATTTTTCATCATCAAAAGACAGTTTTAGACGTATTTGACATTTATATATAACGTATTGTATTTTTGGGTTTCATTTCTTTCTTAATTTGTGCGTCTATGGCATATTTTTAATCTAAAGATAAGATAAGATTAAAAATATGCCATAGACGCACAAATTAAGAAAGAAATGAAACCCAAAAATACAATACGTTATATATAAATGTCAAATACGTCTAAAACTGTCTTTTGATGATGAAAAATACAAATTAAGATTGGTATTAGTTATTTTCCCAGGCAGAAATGGGCCAAACAGGAAAGGGCGGACCTAATCTTTTTGGCGCCAAAATTGATCCAATCACCACAGAGACCACACTATAAAAGCTCCCAGATAATCACTAACAGTATAGTCTTGATAAAGGCCAGGAAGGCCGAAACGCGTTGACATACTGATGAGCTTATTTCTAATCATTATTTGGATTGCAAAAACGTTATTGCACTATTATTTCTCCTTTTTTCCACAGGTTTTGAAGACAATTTTTTTGGATTTTGTTTTTATTTTTGAAAATATGGTTTTTCGATTTGTATTCTTCACGATGTGTTTTTGAACATTTTTCTACAATTCATCACAAAATTTTGCTTCTAAGGAACTACCCCCTTCTTTTGGCAACTTATGCCTATTACCCACACTGGATATATCTAATTTGGAACTTATTTTTTTGAACACTAATTGTGGACATTTAATTTTTGAACACTAATTGTGGATATTTATATTTATTCTTTTCACATTTTTTTTTACATTTTTTCACATCTTTTCACATTTTTACACATTTTTATCCACACCATTGTTGTCAGGATAATGGCATACTTATTTCTCTGCACTGTCCCTTTAAAGCATCCTGCTCTCATTAACATCAACCTATTTAAGGCCCCTCCCAGCATTTTCACATTGCTTAGTATTGAAGTTTGTCTTAAACCTTAACCTGAGCCTGCTCTCTGTAAGATTTATCTTACTACTTCTGTTTGTTGGATTCCTCTACACCTCCTAGCTGGATTTTTGTTGTCATCCTCTCCTTCCTGCCTGCTTCTCCCTCAAGAAGATTCAGCTATTTCAAAAGCCTCATTCATACCTTTACCTCTAACTCAGTTTCCCCTGCAGCTCACCGGCCTTGGGATTCAATTTTCACCGAGCTCCACTTCCTCATGCTGTGACGTCATCAGCCAGCTGCTACTGAGCTTCCCTGCTCCCTCTGGCAAGTCGCCATTACAACCCGGTGTTTGCAACTATCATATTAACAGTCCTGTTAGGGGTAAGCCAGTCTCTGTATTTTACTTTGCTGCTATACTCTAAGATTAGTATCTCAGTTGCTGCTGTTATTTTTTTGTGACTTTTATTTTCATTCCCTCATATCCTGCTGTTTTACCTTAACTCTGTACACAATAGCAATTGCTTATTTTTTTTCTATGATCATAGTACCATTTTTTCCTTGCTTATTTATTTTTTCCTTCATTAATGGTAAAATCTCAGGTTTATCTGAGCATATCCCTGCTGCATTTACTTTCTCACAGTGACTACCCAGACACATGTGGCAGCCATAGGGAATATGCTCAATTACTGCCTGTATATTAAAACTTTGCAATAAGGAATAAGGTTTTACATAGCTGCCTAATTCCTAATGTTTGTTTTACCTTATCACTCTGTTGCAAACAACCATACAATTTTTATTGTTTTTTTCATTCCCAGCAGTTGTGGTCCAAATAACTAAGCTGCACACATTTTTTTCTTTCTTAGTTGTGCCTGACATAATACTAAGCCTAAAACTATGGACCCAGCTGGAATGAACGCACATGTGCAAAATATCACACAGAGGGTTGATTTATTAACTGAAGCTGTTAATTCTCTGAAAACAGAAAATGATACTTTAAAAGCTTATATCAGGGATGTGGTTGATAAGAGAGTACCTATATTAGAACCACAGGTTAGTACACCAGAAAAATTTAGTGGTGAGAGATCTGAGTATAGAGATTTCAAGAATGCTTGTTTGCTTATGTTCTCCCTTAAACCTCATACCTATCCCACTGATAGAGCAAGGGTACTCACAGTTATATCCTATTTGAGAGGTGAGCCCCGCACATGGGCCAACACTTACTTCGAGAATAATGATGATATACTTAATTCGTTGGAAAGTTTTTTTTCTGCTATGGGTCAGCTATATGAGGATCCATATAAACAGCTTACTGCTGAAACTGCAATGCGAGGCTTGAAACAAAAGAAAAGAGTAGTTGAAGATTACATTGCCGAATTTAAAAAATGGGCGAAAGACACTCAATGGAATGACCTTTCACTGAGAAATCAGTTTAGATTAGGCCTTTCAGAAGGAATTAAGGATGAGTTGTCTAGATCTGAACTACCACATACTCTTGAGGCTTTAATGTCACTTAGCATAACTATAGACAGAAGACTGAGAGAGAGACAGCAGGAGAGATCATTTCATGAATATCCTGCAAAGAAACAAAATACACCCAGCCCCAGCAAATCAACTGCTGAACCTATGGATATAGGTTTTATAAAGGGACCATTAACCCCTGAGGAGAAGATCCGACGAAGGGTTAATAACCTCTGTTTATACTGTGCTTCAGACAAACACACTGTCAGGGACTGTCCTTCCCTCCTGAAACAAAACAAGGGTAAGATGTATAAAGAACCTTTTTGTTGTACCACTCAGGATCATGCTCTCCCTTACCTAAATTTATCTCTTCTTTTACAGTGGGAGTCACATCGAATCAACGCTCCCGCGATTATTGACTCAGGAGCTACAGCATCTTACATAGATACTGTATTCACTAAATTCAATAAAATTCCACTTGTGCAAAAAAGGTCTCCTGTGTTATTACGTGGAATAGATGGTAATCCAATCACATCAGGTCCAGTTAAATATCAAACAATACCCTTACTTGTTGTTACCCAAGACCACCATAGGGAGTATTTGTCATTTGATGTAATATCATCCCCTATTTCACCCATAGTTCTCGGTATAAACTGGCTCCGAATTCATAATCCTGAAGTAAATTGGTCTACCTCAACAGTCACATTTAATTCTACATTCTGCTCTACTACTTGTTTCCCAGCTACTATTTTGCAAACCACTGAATCCAATGAGACAATTCAAATTCCTGAGGTTTATAAGGATTATGCAGATGTATTCAGCAAAACCCAGTGCGACAATCTTCCTCCTCACAGGAAGTATGATTGTCCTATTGAGATCATACCTGGCTCTGAGATCCCCACGGGTCATATTTACCCACTCTCAAACCCAGAGTTAATACACCTTAAATCTTACTTAGATGAAAATCTAAAGAAAGGTTTCATCCGTCCCTCCACCTCTCCAGCTAGTGCTGGGATTTTTTTTGTTAAAAATAAGGATGGCTCATTAAGGCCAATCGTAGACTACAGACAACTAAATAAAATTACAGTAAAAAACAGATATCCTTTACCCCTCATCCCGGAGTTAATTGAAAGGTTGGAGGGAGCAAAATTTTTCACAAAATTGGACTTAAGAGGAGCCTATAATCTCATCCGAATTAGATCTGGAGATGAGTGGCTCACGGCGTTTCGAACAAGATACGGATTGTTTGAATACGTCGTGATGCCTTTTGGGCTCTGCAACGCGCCCGCAACTTTCCAGCACTTAATTAATGACATTTTTAGGGACATATTAGATGTCTTTATTGTCATCTATCTGGATGATATTTTAATTTATTCCAAGACCTATCAGGAACACATTTCCCATGTTAGACAAGTTTTATCAAGGCTCAGAGGTAACCACTTGTATGCTAAGGCTGAGAAATGCCTGTTCAATTCACAGACCATATCCTTTCTGGGATATGAAATTTCTCCTTCAGGTATCCATATGGAAAAAAAAAAGGTTGATGCAGTTTTAAATTGGCCCATACCAACAACTAAACGTCAAGTTCAGTCCTTCATGGGTTTTGCGAATTTTTACCGCAAATTTATTAAAAATTTCTCCAAACTTGCTCTTCCTTTAACTGTTCTAACAAAAAATAATTCACATTTCACGTGGACTAAAGAAGCACAATCCGCTTTTGATTTGTTCAAACAAAAGTTCACTTCAGCACCAATACTCCGTTTTCCTGACCCTAATCTACAATTTGTTCTTGAGGTGGACGCCTCAAATTCTGCTATTGGCGCTGTTCTCTCTCAAAGAGAAAACCTGTCAAAACCTTTACATCCTGTGGCTTTTTACTCCAAGACTTTGAATAGTGCGGAACAAAACTATCCTATTGGTGACAAAGAACTCTTAGCCATAAAACTCTCCCTGGAACACTGGCGACACCTCCTTGAAGGTACCTCCATTCCTACACTCATCTATACAGATCATAGGAACCTGCAGTACTTGAAGTCCACTAGAACCTTGTCAGCAAGACAGGTTCGCTGGAATCTCTTTTTCTCTCGTTTTAATTTCCTCATCACATACCATCCTGCTGGAAAGAACCAAAAAGCCGACGCACTATCCCGGTTACCCACAAATCTTCCACATCAAACGACTGACCAATCCATCATACCAAAAGAAAACTTCATTTCTTTTACTCTTGAAGTCTCATCTAACCTTAAAAAGGAACAGTTGGCCGACTCTACAAAGCCATTACACCTTCTTCAACTTAATACTCAAGGACTTTATTCTCATGATTCAAAGATATATGTTCCACCTTCCCTCAGACTCATTCTCCTTCAATCTGTACATGATTCACCTCTAGCTGGTCATCCAGGTATCCATAAAACTCTGGATCTAGTAAAAAGAGATTACTGGTGGCCTCATATGGCAACTCAAGTTAAGGACTATATAAACTCTTGTCTTAATTGTACCATTTCAAAAAGGGATAAACACTCTCCCTATGGGTTGCTTTTGCCTTTGCCTACTCCAAAGAATCCATGGTCTGAGATTGCTTTAGACTTTATTGTAGATTTGCCAGTCTCTTCAAAGAATACCACCATCCTTGTCGTTGTAGATCTCTTCACGAAGATGTGCCATTTCATCCCCTTCTCCAAACTTCCTACCGCTTTGGAGACAGTACATTTGCTTCTAAAACATATTGTTAAGTATCATGGACTTCCCACTTCAATCCTCAGTGATCGTGGCAGTCAATTTTCTAGCAGACTATGGTACCATTTCTGTAAAACTTTATCTGTTGAGAGAAAGTTGACTACTGCTTACCACCCGCAATGTAATGGTCAAACTGAACGTTGTAACCAGTGGTTGGAACAATTTTTAAGACTCTTCTGTTCCTCTCAACAACATCTTTGGAGTGACTTCCTGCATTACGCTGAATTTTGTTACAACAACACTATTCATTCCACTACTGGTCAAACTCCCTTCTTCGCAAACTACGGTTTTCACCCCAAGTTTCACATCCTACCATCTTCTACCGTTCCAGTATCTAGTATATCAGATTTGTCTAATTCCATCTCTTCCAACTTTAAAACCATCGAGTCCAACATCATAGCAGCAAAACAACTCCAGAAACAGTATTATGATCGCCGCAGAACTCCACCTCCTGTCTACACAAAAGGTGATCTAGTCTGGCTATCCACCAAACACCTAAGTTTGAAAACCCCTTCGAAAAAACTTTCTCCTTTGTTCATTGGTCCATACCCTGTTGAACTTGTCATTAATGCCAATGCTGTCCGGCTTAAATTACCCGATAATTTAAGAGTTCATCCCACATTCCATGTATCCCTTCTCAAACCCTATAAGGATCTCAGGGATTTCTCTTTACAAACGTCTCTTCCACCTATTTCTCTCGACCCTGAAATGGAGTATGAAGTTCACTCAATCCTGGATTCCCGTTTCCGTAGGGGACGTATTGAATATCTTGTTCGTTGGAAGGGTTTCTCTACAGATGATGATTCCTGGGAACCAGCTACCAACATATCCGCTCCTCGTTTGATATCTCATTTCCACCAAAGACATCCGGATCGTCCTGGGCCTTGAGCCTCTGGAGTGGCTCCTTGGAGGGGGGATTCTGTCAGGATAATGGCATACTTATTTCTCTGCACTGTCCCTTTAAAGCATCCTGCTCTCATTAACATCAACCTATTTAAGGCCCCTCCCAGCATTTTCACATTGCTTAGTATTGAAGTTTGTCTTAAACCTTAACCTGAGCCTGCTCTCTGTAAGATTTATCTTACTACTTCTGTTTGTTGGATTCCTCTACACCTCCTAGCTGGATTTTTGTTGTCATCCTCTCCTTCCTGCCTGCTTCTCCCTCAAGAAGATTCAGCTATTTCAAAAGCCTCATTCATACCTTTACCTCTAACTCAGTTTCCCCTGCAGCTCACCGGCCTTGGGATTCAATTTTCACCGAGCTCCACTTCCTCATGCTGTGACGTCATCAGCCAGCTGCTACTGAGCTTCCCTGCTCCCTCTGGCAAGTCGCCATTACAACCCGGTGTTTGCAACTATCATATTAACAGTCCTGTTAGGGGTAAGCCAGTCTCTGTATTTTACTTTGCTGCTATACTCTAAGATTAGTATCTCAGTTGCTGCTGTTATTTTTTTGTGACTTTTATTTTCATTCCCTCATATCCTGCTGTTTTACCTTAACTCTGTACACAATAGCAATTGCTTATTTTTTTTCTATGATCATAGTACCATTTTTTCCTTGCTTATTTATTTTTTCCTTCATTAATGGTAAAATCTCAGGTTTATCTGAGCATATCCCTGCTGCATTTACTTTCTCACAGTGACTACCCAGACACATGTGGCAGCCATAGGGAATATGCTCAATTACTGCCTGTATATTAAAACTTTGCAATAAGGAATAAGGTTTTACATAGCTGCCTAATTCCTAATGTTTGTTTTACCTTATCACTCTGTTGCAAACAACCATACAATTTTTATTGTTTTTTTCATTCCCAGCAGTTGTGGTCCAAATAACTAAGCTGCACACATTTTTTTCTTTCTTAGTTGTGCCTGACAATTGTGTAACCTTTAGCGTCATATCACAGACACGTCGCATCACCTGTCTATATCCAATTTTACCTATGTGATCAGCGCCCATCCAACGAAAGTTGATGGGTTTGTGACCCAACTGGCTTTTTTCGGCATTGTGATTATTTATTATTTTATGCTGTTCTGAACGCACATTGTATTTTAGGTTTGTTTTTATATGCCCCCCATGGATCCATGTAATATGTTTAAATTGTTTTAACTGAATCACTGTATTAGTTATATAGTTATATTGTTTTATTGCTTGTATTAAATTGTTTTATACCAACACTTAGCCTTTTAAGCTGTAAGCGCTCACTCACTCAGTTTAGTTAGTCTCTTTCCCAAGCCCACTAGGGGGCTCTTGCCAGTGAGCTTAAGGCATCGTATTACTAGCGCTCGGTCTACTACATCTGATTCTTTGAATATTGTTTCTGGCCAGATGGAAATTATTATTATTATTATTATTAGTTATTTGTAGAGCACCAACAGATTCCGCAGCACTATAAACAAATGCTGAGTACAACAAAACAGTTATAGGGATCAAATGGGTAGAGGGCCCTGCCAAGAGTTGCACTGTTGTAGTCAGCTCTTAAGAAGGTGATCTACAAACAGCTGGACTCTTAGGCTTACATGCTAAGGGGGTTCAGGGGATAGCAATGGAGGAGAGGAACTGGAATAAAGAAAGGTTAGCGTAGGTTGTATGCATCTCTGAACAGTAGAGTCTTTAGGGAGCACTTGAAGCTTTTAAAACTAGAAGAGAGTCTTGTGGAGCGAGGCAGAGAGTTCCACAAGATGGGAGCCAGTCTGGAGAAGTCCTGTAAACGGGAGTGTGATGAGGTGACAAGAGAGGAGGAGAGTAGGAGGTCGTGAGCAGAGCGAAGGGGACGGGAGGGAGAGTATCTGGAGACAAGGTCTGAGATATAGGGGGGAGCAGTGCAGTTGAGGGCTTTGTATGTCAAAATGAGAATTTTGTGTTTGATCCTAGAGGCAAGAGGAAGGCAGTGAAGGGATTGGCAGAGAGGTGCAACAGATGAAGAGCGACGTGTAAGGAAGATGAGTCTGGCAGAGGCCAAGCTCAGCCCACTGATGACATCACAATCTGGGCTGCATCTAGGCACTCTGTTGAATAGCATTGATAGTCTGTTAAATCCAACTAGTGAGCCTTTTGTGATTGGATGCCATATGCAGCCCAGATCATGATGTCATCAGTGGGCTGATCTTGGCAGCCATTTTAAAGTGACCAGAAACAATATTCATTTTAAAATAACTGTTTTACTGTTCCTGCTGCATGTTATAGAAAAGGTGCAGGAGGCTGTTTGCAGCTTAATCTAAGGTAAGACTTTAAGATGACCAAGGTGTAGACTGTCCCTTTAACATATAAACAATGTGATATGGGTGTTGTGATATGTGTCAAGGGGTATTTGGTATCATCTAGATGCCCATTTTACTGTATGATGGTAGAGTATGGCAGCAAATACCAATCAGGTGTAGGACTTAGATTGACAAGTATAAAGAGTCAATTATATTGACACAGTCCAGAGGGAGGAATCAGCCAATAAAAGGACCAAAGTCCATTTTCACATTGAGTCCCCTGGGTTCCACTGTATCCAAGGTGTAAATCCACTTTGGTTCAAGTTGAAGCAATCGTCTCCCTCGGTCACCTCCTCTTGTCAGGGGAGGGATGTGGTCAATGATCATCATTCTAAGTCTACATCCACAGTGTATCCAGCCTTAGAACAAACACAGTGTATCCAGCCTTAGAACAAACACAGTGTATCCAGCCTTAGAACAAACACAGTGTATCCAGCCTTAGAACAAACACCGTGTATCCAGGCTTAGAACAAACACAGTGTATCCAGCCTTAGAACAAACACAGTGTATCCAGCCTTAGAACAAACACAGTGTATCCAGCCTTAGAACAAACACTGTGTATTCAGCCTTAGAACAAACACAGTGTATCCAGCCTTAGAACAAACACAGTGTATCCAGCCTTAGAACAAACACAGTGTATCCAGCCTTAGAACAAACACAGTGTATCCAGCCTTAGAACAAACACAGTGTATCCAGCCATAGAACAAACACAGTGTATCCAGCCTTAGAACAAACACTGTGTATCGAGCCTTAGAACAAACACAGTGTATCGAGCCTTAGAACAAACACAGTGTATCGAGCCTTAGAACAAACACAGTGTATCGAGCCTTAGAACAAACACAGTGTATCGAGCCTTAGAACAAACACTGTGTATCCAGCCTTAGAACAAACACTGTGTATCCAGCCTTAGAACAAACACTGTGTATCCAGCCTTAGAACAAACACAGTGTATCCAGCCTTAGAACAAACACAGTGTATCCAGCCTTAGAACAAACAGTGTATCCAGCCTTAGAACAAACACAGTGTATCCAGCCTTAGAACAAACACAGTGTATCCAGCCTTAGAACAAACACAGTGTATCCAGCCTTAGAACAAACACAGTGTATCCAGCCTTAGAACAAACACAGTGTATCCAGCCTTAGAACAAACACTGTGTATCCAGCCTTAGAACAAACACTGTGTATCCAGCCTTAGAACAAACACTGTGTATCCAGCCTTAGAACAAACACTGTGTATCCAGCCTTAGAACAAACACTGTGTATCCAGCCTTAGAACAAACACTGTGTATCCAGCCTTAGAACAAACACTGTGTATCCAGCCTTAGAACAAACACTGTGTATCCAGCCTTAGAACAAACACTGTGTATCCAGCCTTAGAACAAACACAGTGTATCCAGCCTTAGAACAAACACAGTGATGTCTTCTGGTAATTACTGTTTACATTATCTGCCTTGTGTTGATTCATGTATAATGCAGCATTGTAGGCAGTTTATATGATAATAATATTGTTTTTGAATTAAAAAATAAATTGGAGAATGATGCCAAGCCACCACAAGTCTGTCATGAAATCGTTGAGTTAAACAGCACAAAGTAAAGACAATAATACAAACACTCAAAACGTTATAGTAATAAAATGACATGGTCTAATTCTTTAGAGCATGTAATTTTTTCGACAGTGACACTGTAACCCCTACAAAGGAGTTAAACACATAGTTAAAGTAATGCTTAGGACGCGCAGAGCATGGCTGGCCCAAAAGAAGACTGTTGCTAATCCAATCAGCAGCATTAGTTGCACAGCTGGGTAGTGCTACTAGTTATCCTGATTGGGTCAGCAGTATTTTCTGCTTAGGACTTGCAGTGCTGTGTGTATCTTGGGCTGTACTTTAACTATGTGTTTAACCACTTTGCAGAGTTGCAGCATCACTAGTGATAAAATTACATGCTCTAATGAGTTAGAGAATGTCATTGTATCACTATAACTGCCCTTTAAACTGGCTTACAATAAGAATTTAATGAACCAAGCAGATTATTTCTCCTGGTTTTCCATTGCGTAAAGGGATAATGGGCTCTAACCACTTCTATTATTTTTATGAAAGAGCACTATTCAACAGAAATAGAACTCTAAACAGAAATAGAATGCAATAGTGGTAGAACTTACTTATAGGCTAAACACTTTTTTTTTAAATCGGCTCAGAAAAACTGCAATGCCCTCATTTAGATGCAAGTCCTAAGCAGAAATTACTGCTGACCCGATCAGGATCACTAGTAGCACTACCCAGCTGTGCAACTAATGCTGCTGATTGGATTAGTAACAGTCTTCTTTTGGGCCAGCCATGCTCTGCGCGTCCTAAGCATTACTTTAACTGTGTGTTTAACTCCTTTGTAGGGGTTGCAGTGTCACTGTCAATAAAATTACATGCTCTAAAGAATTAAACCATGTCATTTTATTACTATAACGTTTTGAGTTTTTGTATTATTGTCTTTACTTTGTGCTGTATAACTCAACAATTTCATGTCAGACTTGTGGTGGCTTGGCATCATTCTCCAATTTGTTTTTTCATTTAAAAACAATATTATTATCATATAAACTGCTGCTGCATTATACATGAATCAACACAAGGCAGATAATGTAAACAGTAATTACCAAAAGACATCATTTTTTTAGTTCTTTTTAGATAAATATTGGAAGTACAGTAAATATATTTCATTTTAACCAAACTTCTATAGCTCATAAAAACTATTAAATGTCTCCATCCGCTATTAGTACTGATATCCGCATATATACATAGTCCAAAGGCAAGGGCCTGCACTCTTATCCTCCAATTAAGGGCAAGCAAGTACCAGGGTGCCGAGTCAAAAGGTAAACATAGTCTTGTTATAAAGACAGCACTCACTCGATTTGATAAAACTTATTTTTTTTTAAATGGAATTCATAAAAAGTCCCATGACGTTTCAGTGCCTCACTGGCACCTTTTATCAAATGGATTCACCCAGCGTGCAGGTAGATGGTATATCCTGGCATCCGGGAAGTCTGGTTAAAAGAGCAGGAGCTGCAGCCTTAAATATCCTGTCAAAAGTCTAACTTACAAATGAGTGAACGCTGTTTTCGGCTCCAGACGCGCATTTCCGTGTGACCACGCTCCATCATCATCGTTGTAAGGCTGGATACACAGTGTTTGTTCTAAGGCTGGATACACTGTGTTTGTTCTAAGGCTGGATACACAGTGTTTGTTCTAAGGCTGGATACACAGTGTTTGTTCTAAGGCTGGATACACTGTGTTTGTTCTAAGGCTGGATACACTGTGTTTGTTCTAAGGCTGGATACACTGTGTTTGTTCTAAGGCTGGATACACTGTGTTTGTTCTAAGGCTGGATACACTGTGTTTGTTCTAAGGCTGGATACACTGTGTTTGTTCTAAGGCTGGATACACTGTGTTTGTTCTAAGGCTGGATACACAGTGTTTGTTCTAAGGCTGGATACACAGTGTTTGTTCTAAGGCTGGATACACAGTGTTTGTTCTAAGGCTGGATACACAGTGTTTGTTCTAAGGCTGGATACACTGTGTTTGTTCTAAGGCTGGATACACTGTGTTTGTTCTAAGGCTGGATACACTGTGTTTGTTCTAAGGCTGGATACACTGTGTTTGTTCTAAGGCTGGATACACTGTGTTTGTTCTAAGGCTGGATACACTGTGTTTGTTCTAAGGCTGGATACACTGTGTTTGTTCTAAGGCTGGATACACTGTGTTTGTTCTAAGGCTGGATACACTGTGTTTGTTCTAAGGCTGGATACACTGTGTTTGTTCTAAGGCTGGATACACTTTGTTTGTTCTAAGGCTGGATACACTGTGTTTGTTCTAAGGCTGGATACACTGTGTTTGTTCTAAGGCTGGATACACTGTGTTTGTTCTAAGGCTGGATACACAGTGTTTGTTCTAAGGCTGGATACACAGTGTTTGTTCTAAGGCTGGATACACAGTGTTTGTTCTAAGGCTGGATACACTTTGTTTGTTCTAAGGCTGGATACACTGTGTTTGTTCTAAGGCTGGATACACTGTGTTTGTTCTAAGGCTGGATACACAGTGTTTGTTCTAAGGCTGGATACACTGTGTTTGTTCTAAGGCTGGATACACTGTGTTTGTTCTAAGGCTGGATACACTGTGTTTGTTCTAAGGCTGGATACACTGTGTTTGTTCTAAGGCTGGATACACTGTGTTTGTTCTAAGGCTGGATACACTGTGGATGTAGACTTAGAATGATGATCAAAGACCACATCCCTCCCCTGACAAGAGGAGGTGACCGAGGGAGACGATTGCTTCAACTTGAAACAAAGTGGATTTACACCTTGGATACAGTGGAACCCAGGGGACTCAATGTGAAAATGGACTTTGGTCCTTTTATTGGCTGATTCCTCCCTCTGGACTGTGTCAATATAATTGACTCTTTATACTTGTCAATCTAAGTCCTACACCTGATTGGTATTTGCTGCCATACTCTACCATCATACATTAAAATGGGCATCTAGATGATACTGAATACCCCTTGACACACATCACAACACCCACATCACATTGTTTATATGTTAAACACCAGCTACCACTTTAAACAGTACCGTGTACAGTGCATGATAATTTTTTAATTATTTTAATTTCTGATGCTGCACGATCATATAACCTGTTTTATTCCGATCACCGCAGTGACATGCGCAGTATCATGTATGCTAATTAGCCATGTGCTTGCTCCCTTCATCTCAGAATCAGTGGTTGGTTGAGAGCGTGACACACACCAATAGGCATGAAGCGGATGTACCGGAAGGGAGCGTGGTCACACGGATATGCACGTCTGGAGCCGAAAACGGCATTCAATCATTTGTGAGTTAGACTTTTGACAGAATATTTAAGGCTTCAGCTCCTGCTCTTTTAACCAGACTTCCCGGATGCCAGGATATACCATCTACCTGCACGCTGGGTGAATCCATTTGATAAAGGTGCCAGTCAGGCACTGAAACGTCATGGGACTTTTTATGAATTCCATTCAATAAAAGCTAAGTTTTATCAAATCCAGCGAGTGCTGTCTTTATAACAAGAATATATATATACACATATACAAGCGTAATGAAAACACTCACCGGGTCTTTGCAATACAAACATTTAGTTTATTCAATTACAGCAGTGACGTTTCGGGGATGTTATCCCCGTCCTCAGATCACATAAAGTAAAAAAGTGCATATACCTCACTCCATATGTACCCTCCACCAAACACCCACGCCACCAACCCGGAAACTCCCTGGCGTCTTGGACGCACCACTGCGCAGGCTCAGCCCATTGCCATGATTCTAAAAATAATAAAATGACAGAGACATTATAGATCATAATGTATAAAAAATACACACACAATCGTTACTATACTTAGCTAAACATCAAATGCTATCTGATCTACTATCACGTAATATTCACAATCTAAATCATTACTAGTGTCATCCACATTGTGCATATCCTACTGGTGGCCATTATAGCCCATGAATAGCGGGGGCAGCTTATGCTATAGGATATAAACATGTATATACAAGAAAGAAAAACCAATTGATAAAAACAGGCGCTAACTAGAACTAAGCATAAATTATCACATATCTCAAATCGGCAATGGTATGGCCAGTCAGTGCAAAGTGGTGAGCTACGGTTTGTTCAGACCCCTTTTTCTCTATAGCAGCTCTAATTGCAGGCAATGGTTGGCCATACGCGTCCGGAGATCATCCACTGTTTTTCCAACATAGAATAACCCACACGGACAATGTAACAAATATACAATAAATGTTGTCATGCAGGTTACTGTATGTCGGATAGTATATCTACGGTTGGTGCCTGGATGGGTAAAGAATTTTTCAGTAAATAGACCATTACAAGTCGTGCACCCGGCACATCTATAGCAGCCAGGTTTCACAGTCTGAAGCCAAGTAGTAGTCATGTAACTGTGTACTGGGTCGACCTTTACTAAAATGTCCCTAATAGATTGGGATCTCTTGAATCCCACTTGAGGGTGCTTCATCCCTTTAAAAAGAAAGTTCTTATCTGTTTCCACAATATTTCAGTTATTCTTCACCAGTTGAGGTAATCCTCTTTCTCTTGTTAAGTGTGTTCAGTCCACGGGTCATCCATTACTTATGGGATATATTCTCCTTCCCAACAGGAAGTTGCAAGAGGATCACCCAAGCAGAGCTGCTATATAGCTCCACCCCTCACATGTCATACCCAGTCATTCTCTTGCAAGTCTCAACAAAGGAGGTTGTGAGAGGAGACAGGAGTAACATTCTTCAATCAAAAGTTTATTATTTTAAAATAGCACCGGAGTGTGCTGTTTGTTCTCTCATGCAGTATTTAGAAGAAGAATCTGCCTGCGTTTTTTCTATGATCTTAGCAGACGTAACTAAGATCCACTGGCTGTTCTCGCACATTCTGAGGAGTGGGGTACTTTCAGAGAACGGAATAGCATGCGGGGTCCCCCGCAAATGAGGTATGTGCAGTAAAATATTTTCTAGGAATGGAATTGACTATGAAAACACTGCTGTTACCCATATGACGTAAGTACAGCCTTTAATGCAGTAGTAGCGACTGGTATCAGGCTGATAAATTAATGCGCAGTTGAGTTATTTTCTAGGGACTAGAATTTAACTTTAAATACTGTTAGTACTGAAATAAATGTATGAGCCTTAACTGCAGTAGAAGCGACTGGTAGCAGGCTTAGTGATCACTTTGCATAACACTGGAAAGTTGTTTTTTAAAACGTTTTCTGGCATGTTATTCGTTTTGTGAGGTACTTTGGTGATAAATCTTTTTGGGCATGATTTTTTTCCACATGGCTAACGTATTGCATAGACACAGTTATATCAGGTCTCCCACTGTTGTGATATGAGTGGGAGGGACCTTTTTTTAGCGCCTTGTTGCGCAGTTAAAATTCTAGCACAGTCTTCCTGCTTCTTCCTCTTTGATCCAGGACGTCTCCAGAGAGCTCAGGGGTCTTCAAAATTCATTTTTGAGGGAGGTAATCAGTCACAGCAGACCTGTGATAGTGTGTTTGACTGTGAGAAAAGCGTTAAATCTTAAATTGATTATCCGTTTTGGGTATTGAGGGGTTAATCATCCTTTTGCTAATGGGTGCAATCCTCTGCTAATTTCATACACTTACTGTTTAAAATTGGTTGCTATAACCGTATTAGTTCGTTGTTATTTCAACTGTGACAGTTTTTTTGTGTTTTTAAAAGCGCTGCAGCGTTTTTTATATTGCTTGTAAACTTATTGAAAGAAATTTCCAAGCTTGATAGCTTCATCGCTAGTCTGTTTAAACATGTCTGACACAGATGAATCTGCTTGCTCATTATGTTTAAAGGCCAATGTGGAGCCCAATAGAAATATGTGTACCAATTGTATTGATGTTACTTTAAATAAAAGTCTGTCTTTACCGGTAAAGAAATTATCACCAGACAACGAGGGGGAAGTTATGCCGCCTAACTCTCCTCACGTGTCAGTACCTTTGCCTCCCGCTCAGGAGGTGCGTGAGATTGTGGCGCCAAGCACATCAAGGCCCTTACAAATCACTTTACAAGATATGGCTAATGTTATGAAAGAAGTATTATCTAATTTGCCTGAGTTAAGAGGCAAGCGCGATAGCTCTGGGTTAAGGACAGAGCGCGCTGATGATATGAGGGCCATGTCTGACACTGCGTCACGATTTGCAGAACATGAGGACGGAGAGCTTCATTCTGTGGGTGACGGATCTGATCCAGGGAGACCGGATTCAGACATTTAAAATTTTAAATTTAAGCTTGAGAACCTCCGTGTATTACTAGGGGAGGTATTAGCGGCTCTGAATGATTGCGACACGGTTGCAATCCCAGAGAAATTATGTAGGCTGGATAAATACTATGCGGTACCGGTGTGTACTGACGTTTTTCCTATACCTAAAAGGCTTACAGAGATTATTAACAAGGAGTGGGATAAACCCGGTGTGCCTTTTTCCCCTCCTCCGATATTTAGAAAAATATTCCCAATAGACGCCACCACACGAGACTTATGGCAGACGGTCCCTAAGGTGGAGGGAGCAGTTTCTACTTTAGCCAAGCGTACCACTATTCCGGTGGAGGATAGTTGTGCTTTCTCAGATCCAATGGATAAAAAATTAGAAGGTTACCTTAAGAAAATGTTTGTTCAACAAGGTTTTATATTACAGCCCCTTGCATGCATTGCGCCCGTCACTGCTGCAGCGGCTTTCTGGTTTGAGTCTCTGGAAGAGGCTATTTGCACAGCACCATTGGATGAGACTTTGAACAAGCTTAAAGCCCTTAAGCTAGCTAATGCATTTGTTTCAGATGCCGTTGTGCATTTAACCAAACTAACGGCTAAGAACTCCGGATTCGCCATTCAGGCGCGCAGATCGCTATGGCTTAAATCCTGGTCAGCAGATGTAACCTCTAAATCTAAATTGCTTAATATTCCTTTCAAAGGGCAAACCTTATTCGGGCCCGGCTTGAAGGAGATTATTGCTGACATTACTGGAGGTAATGGTCACACCCTTCCTCAGGACAGGGCCAAATCAAAGGCCAAACAGTCTAGTTTTCGTGCCTTTCGTAATTTCAAGGCAGGAGCAGCATCAACTTCCTCCGCTCCAAAACAGGAAGGAACTGCTGCTCGTTACAGACAGGGTTGGAAAAGCAACCAGTCCTGGAACAAGGGCAAGCAGGCCAGAAAGCCTACTTCTGCCCCTAAGACAGCATGAAGAGAGGGCCCCCTATCCGGAAACGGATCTAGTGGGGGGCAGACTTTCTCTCTTCGCCCAGGCTTGGGCAAGAGATGTCCAGGATCCCTGGGCGTTGGAGATTATATCTCAGGGATACCTTCTGGACTTCAAAGCTTCTCCTCCACAAGGGAGATTTAATCTTTCAAGGTTATCAGCAAACCAAATAAAGAAAGAGGCTTTTCTTCACTGTGTACAAGACCTCCTAGTAATGGGGGTGATCCACCCAGTTCCGCGGACGGAACAAGGGCAAGGATTTTACTCAAATCTGTTTGTGGTTCCCAAGAAAGAGGGAACATTCAGACCAATCTTGGACCTAAAGATCTTAAACAAATTCCTAAGAGTTCCATCATTCAAAATGGAGACTATTCGAACCATCCTACCCATGATCCAAGAGGGTCAGTATATGACCACAGTGGACTTAAAGGATGCCTACCTTCACATACCGATTCACAAAGATCATTATCGGTACCTAAGGTTTGCCTTTCTAGACAGGCATTACCAGTTTGTAGCTCTTCCCTTCGGGTTAGCTACGGCCCCGAGAATTTTTACAAAGGTTCTGGGCTCGCTTCTGGCGGTACTAAGACCGCGAGGCATAGCGGTGGCTCCGTACTTAGACGACATTCTGATACAAGCGCCAAGTTTTCAAAATGCAAAGTCTCATACAGAGATAGTTCTAGCATTTCTGAGGTCGCATGGGTGGAAAGTGAACATGGAAAAGAGTTCTCTGTTACCACTCACAAGGGTTCCCTTTCTAGGGACTCTTATAGATTCTGTAGAGATGAAGATTTACCTGACGGAGTCCAGGTTATCAAAAATCCTAAATGCTTGCCGTGTCTTCCATTCCAATCCCATCAGTAGCTCAGTGCATGGAAGTAATCGGCTTAATGGTCGCGGCAATGGACATAGTGCCATTTGCGCGCCTGCATCTCAGACCACTGCAATTATGCATGCTGAGTCAGTGGAATGGGGATTACTCAGATCTGTCCCCTTTACTAAATCTGGACCAGGAGACCAGAGATTCTCTTCTCTGGTGGTTGTCTCGGATTCATCTGTCCAAGGGAATGACTTTTCGCAGACCAGCGTAACAACAGATGCCAGCCTGCTAGGCTGGGGCGCAGTCTGGAATTCCCTGAAGACTCAGGGATCATGGACTCAGGAGGAGAAACTCCTTCCAATAAACATTCTGGAATTAAGAGCGATATTCAATGCTCTTCTAGCTTGGCCTCAGTTAGCAACACTGAGGTTCATCAGATTTCAGTCGGACAACATCACGACTGTGGCTTACATCAATCATCAAGGGGGAACCAGGAGTTCCCTAGCGATGTTAGAAGTCTCAAAGATAATTCGCTGGGCAGAGTCTCACTCTTGCCATCTGTCAGCGATCTACATCCCAGGCGTGGAGAACTGGGAGGCGGACTTTCTAAGCCGCCAGACCTTTCACCCGGGGGAGTGGGAACTTCACCCGGAGGTATTTGCTCAACTGATTCTTCGTTGGGGCAAACCGGAACTGGATCTCATGGCTTCTCGCCAGAACGCCAAGTTTCCTTGTTACGGATCCAGGTCCAGGGACCCGGGAGCGGTGCTGGTAGATGCACTAGCAGTCCCTTGGATTTTCAACATGGCTTATGTGTTCCCACCGTTTCCGTTGCTGCCTCGTCTGATTGCCAGGATCAAACAGGAGAGAGCATCAGTGATTCTGATAGCGCCTGCGTGGCCACGCAGGACCTGGTATGCAGACCTAGTGGACATGTCGTCCTGTCCACCATGGTCTCTGCCTCTGAGGCAGGACCTTCTACTTCAGGGTCCTTTCAACCATCCAAGCCTAATTTCTCTGAGGCTGACTGCATGGAGATTGAATGCTTGATTCTCTCAAAGCGTGGTTTCTCGGAGTCGGTTATTGATACATTGATACAGGCTCAGAAACCGGTTACCAGAAAAATTTACCATAAGATATGGCGTAAATATTTACATTGGTGTGAATCCAAGAGTTACTCATGGAGTAAGGTTAGGATTCCTAGGATATTGTCTTTTCTACAAGAGGGTTTAGAAAAGGGTTTATCCGCTAGTTCGTTAAAGGGACAGATTTCTGCTCTGTCTATTCTTTTACACAAACGTCTGGCAGAGAATCCAGACGTTCAGGCTTTTTGTCAGGCTTTGGCTAGGATTAAGCCTGTGTTTAAAACTGTTGCTCCTCCGTGGAGCTTAAACTTGGTTCTTAAAGTTCTTCAGGGTGTTCCGTTTGAACCCCTTCATTCCATTGATATTAAGCTTTTTTTTTTTTTTTTTTAAATAACTTTTTATTGGTTTGCAAGAAAGATAGTGACAATTCAACATAGACAATGGAGCATGCCCATACAGGTTACAAAAAATATAAACGAGGCATTCACATCTTGGATCGTGTGTCTAACATCAAAACTTAAAGTTTGAAAAAACTAATATGCTGCAATGCATGAGTTCGTAATCCCTAGGGGAGCCATAAACTTGAAGCAGTCCTATGATCTATCTAGCTTACCCCAGGGGATTGTTGCAGCTGTGCCTCTTCGTAGCTCATAGTGGGTGATCGTTATCAAGCAAATTCAAATTCAAGTAAACAGTGTTAAACCTAAACTCAAAGAAAAAAGGAACTAAGAAGAAGAGAGCAGTAAAGAGAGGGAAAAAAAAGGGGGGAAGGAAGGGGAGGGAGGGAGGGCGAGGGAGAGACCTTTTATAGCCACAGTTGGGTGCAAATGCTATATCACCGTCAGTGTCTGCAGCAGCTTTACTATGTATGTGGATGTGTTATGGTGTCCCAGTAGAACCTCAGGTCTGCATAGAATGTAGACTTATTTCTCTTATAGTAGCCATATTCCTCACAGGAAAGCATCTCATCTGTCTTTTTTTAGCCAATTTTCTAGAGACGGGGTGATGGGGGATTTCCAGTGAAGGGCAATAAGGGCTTTTGCACAGTTTAGGCCTATACGTATTAGCGCCCTTCTAATTCTACATTGTAAAGGGGGGGTCTCATTTAAGAGAACTACTTTTGGGTTTAATGAAAAATCTGGTTCAGCCAGCTTCCTCAAGGTAGATTCAATGCCATGCCAAAAGGGACCCAATTTTGGGCAAGACCACCACATATGTAACATGGTGCCCTGTCCATCGCACCCCCTCCAGCAAAAGGATGAAGAGGAGGGATAAATGTTGTTTAGTCTGTTCGGGGTTAGATACCAGCGCAGAAGAACTTTGTAATTAAGCTCTATAATTTTAGGGGAAGTGGATGAAGTGCGTGTATTTTGGAAGATTTGTAACCATTGTTTAGTATCCAGAGTCGTATTCAGTTCCTGGTGCCATCTGTCTGTGTAACTGGGAAGAGTGGGTGTCTGGGCATTCAGGAGTATGGCTTTCGCCAGTGATAATGATCCTCTAGTGATCCTGCCAGTCAGGCAGATTTGCTCTAGTGGGGTTGGTGATCTCAGTAGGTCTCGTTTATCGTGTGCTGTCTGGAGGAAGTGTTGTAATTGCGCATACTTTAGCCATGGTGCAAATGCTCCATGCAGAATCTGCGATAGATCCGCTCATGCCTTGAGCCTGCCCTGCGAGAGTAGTTGTGCTATGGGAACGGAATCCTGGAGTTCGTTAATTACTGTGTCATGTTTCGAGGTACCATACCCTCCCATGAGTTCTATATTGGGGAAGATAGGGGTAAGTGGCGAGGTGGGTGTGGACAATGTTGGGGTCGTCTTGAGTAGGTAGTCCCATGTATTGAATATGTGTTTATATAATATGGAGGACGAGCATGCGGGAGTAACTTAGTTCTGGGGAGCCAGCAGAGAGGACCTGGATTAGGGGATCTAAGTAGCTGGGAGTCAACTGTCACCCATGCTTTGGAATCTTTTCTGCAGTGCCAGTCTATTATTCTTTGCAGGGAGACCGCTTGATAGTAAGCATTTATGTTTGGCAGACCCAGCCCACCATTCTGGAGGGATCTATACATAGTTTCTCTTGATATCCTTGGGCGGAGTCTGCGCAGGATATACACTCTTTTTATTCAAAGGAGTCTGCCCCACACAAAGGAATTCACAGCCTTTTGTAATTGTTGTATATAAGATTTGGGAATGGCTATCGATAACGCCTGTAGTATATAAAGGATTCTGGGCAATATTGTCATTTTGACAGACTGTACCCTGCCCCACCACGATAGTGGCTTGTCTTTCCATGAAGATAGCGAATGTTGGGTAGAGTGAAGGAGTGGTTGGTAGTTAAGTGAGAACCATTTTGCTGGATTGGAAGAAAGCATTATCCCCAAGTATTTGAGATGTGAATGTTGTATTTTGAATGGGCATGTTTTAGTGAAATTCGTAAAACTGGTGGATGTCATCGAGACGTTTAGGAGTTCAGATTTGGAACAATTGATAAGGAAGTGTGAAAGCTTACTAAATCTATCAAATTCTGCAGTCAGGATGGGCAGGGAAGAAGCAGGCTCAGAGAGGGTAAGCAATATGTCATCCTCGAACATAGCTAGTTTATGTGTATTTGGGCCAATAGTTACCCCATGGATATCTAGATTCTGCCTGATATGACAGGCTAGAACCTCCATCGTGAGGACAAAGAGGATGGGGGAGAGGGGGCAACCCTGCCTTGTCCCATTACATATATTAAACCTCTGTGAGAGAACTCCATTAGTGCGTACCCTAGCTGAGGGGCCATTATATAGGTGGAAAATGCGTTTAATCATCAATTCTCCAAAACCAAATTGTTTTAGGGTGCAGCGTAGGAAGGGCCAATTTAGTCTGTCGAAGGCCTTTTCCGCATCAGTGGAGACCAGGACCGTAGGGATTTTTTGCTTTTTCACATATTCCAACAGGTGAAGTGTACGGATCGTGTTATCCCTGGCCTCCCTGAGCGGAACAAAGCCAGTGTCATATTCCTGTAGCTTTAAGAACTAAGACCAACCCACTCCTTCACCTCCCTTTAAAGGTGTGTTCAGTACACCTGTGCTTTGCTTGATAATTGAAGTTTGTAGTTCCCACTCTGCTTCAAGCTCTAAAGCTAAATTCTACAGATCCTGTTTTTGTACCTGTTAAAGGAAATCCTTGTTGTCATTTCTCCAGCTTCTAAACCTAAGAAGCATTTCCTGCTGCTTTACACTTCAAGGAACAGTCTTTGGCAGCAACTCTTGCAAGTCTGTGTTAACTCTGCAGTCTGATTTTCCAGCCAGCTCCATTACTGAGTGTTTACCTCTACCAGGAAATAAGAACATCTTCCCTGCTGTGATCCATTTTGACTCAGTGCCACCTTCGCTCTCTGCAGTTCTAAACTCACTCGCAAGTATCATTAATTTTATATACAATTGTCTCTAGCTGTATATATTCTTATCCAAAGTTCTGCTGACATACAAACTGTTAAAGTGCTCACAACTGGTTAAATCTGGCTCTCTCCTTCTCTCTGCATCACACACTCTGCCTGCTGTAACCTGATACCTCTTGATATATGGACACTGCAGACTGCAAATCAGTTTCTCATTTCTAAGCTTAACTATAAAGAGACTTTGCTATAAAATTCTGCTTTTCTCAGACAATACCAATAAGCTGCTTGTTTGCTGCCTCCTATCTTTAAAGAACACAACTCTTTACAACTGTGTAAAATATACAAAGGCTTCATTTCATCAGTTTTATTCACTTTATTTTGATTTTGTAAAGTGTTATAAAAAGAACTTGTACTAAGTAAACCAGCTATCTCCCTTGGTAATAACCTTTTGTATAAGCCTGTTTTACTTAAGGTTCTCTGGGAATAGCCACATTATACAAGCTTATAACAGAATTATCAAGCCTTAAAGAAATTTACTAACATATATACATTATAGTTTAAAGCTTGTATATAAAAAAATCATGGATCCTGCCTCAATGGCAATTGAAATAGCTTTCTAATCCAGAATTTCAATTTGTGTTAGAGGTTGATGCTTCCACTGTTGGTATTGGTGCTATTCTCTCCCAACAACAAACCGATACTTCAGTCCTACATCCTGTAGCCTTTTACTCTCGACTCCTGTCTATAGCTGAAAGGAATTACTCCGTTGGGGACCTGGAACTTCTAGCTATCAAATGTGCCCTGGAACACTGGAGACACCTACTGGAAGGGACACTCAAACCTTTTACAGTTCTTACAGATCATAAGAATTTACAATATCTTAGAAAAAACAAGACCTTGTCATCAAGACAAGTCCGATGGTCTTTATTCCTGGACCGATTTAACTTTCAGATCACATATAGACCAGGTTCAAGGAACATCCAAGCTGATGCTCTTTCCCGTTCTTTCATTAAACATAATGAAAAGGAAGAACAACAAACAGTTATACCGTTGACCAAGTTTATAGCTGTAACTTCTAGCCTACAAAAAGACATTTTATTAGCTTTACTAAAAGATTCTACCATTCCATCATGCTGCGTAAAGGACACCACTTCAGGTTTATACTTCTACAACAATTTGTTATACGTTCCTCCTTCTGTAAGGAAGGAGATCCTACATCTACATCATACGAACCCTATGTCCGGTCATCCTGGAATCACTAAAACCCAGGATTTATTAACAAGGAATTACTGGTGGCCTGGTTTAAGACAAGATGTAGTTACCTTTGTGTCAGATTGTCATGTATGTGCAGCTTGTAAAAAAGAACACCACAGACCTTTTGGTTTACTAAAACCATTACCTATACCTGAAGTCCCTTGGACCATGATTGGAATGGACTTCATAGTCGAATTACCACCATCTAATTCATTCACAACCATATTAGTGGTTATAGATCATCTTACTAAACTCTCTCATTTCATACCTCTTAAGAGAATTCCAAACGCTATCACAACAGCTAAAACATTCTTTGATCACATTGTGAAACTCCATGGTTTACCGACCTCTATAGTCACTGATCGAGGGACTCAATTCACATCCAGGTTTTGGAAGGCACTATGTAAATTGTTAAGAATCTCCTCTAGAATGACAACAGCATTTCATCCCCAATCTAATGGCCTTACTGAAAGACTGAATCAGACTTTGGAGCAATACTTAAGGTGTTATATCTCACAGAACCAGGATGACTGGGTTGAATGGTTACCTCTTGCAGAATTCGCATACAACAACTCCATCAACTCTTCTACTAAAGTCTCACCCTTCTTTGCCACTTATGGTTACCATCCAACCACTGTACCCAACTTCATCTCCACCTCAAAATCACCTTATGCTCTGGATTATGTCTCTAATTTGAAACAAACTTTGACTTCCCTAAAGATTCACTTAGAGAAATCTAAATATACCCAAAAGAGTTATTTTGATAAAAAACATCTAACTCCACCTCAATACTCAGTTGGCGATAGAGTTTGGCTCTCAACAAAAAACCTCAAATTAAAGGTACCAAGCAAAAAACTGGCTAACCAGTTCATAGGTCCGTTCAAGATAAAAAGAATGATCAACTCTAATGCAGCGATTCTTGATCTACCTGTATCTTACAGGATACACCCATCCTTCCATGTTTCTCTACTTAAACCCTATCAAGGATCTGATGTTAATATTCCTCAAGTCATCGAGGACTCTCCTCAGCTGATAGAAGATCAAACGGAATTCGAAGTGGAATCAATTCTGGATTCACGCCGCCGGGGTAGAACAATTGAGTATCTAGTACATTGGAAAGGGTATGGTCATGAGGAGGATTCTTGGATACCCCTTAGGGACTTACATGCTCCCCAATTGCTCACATCCTTCCATCGTCTACATCCTGACAAACCAGGTTTGGGCCGGGAAGGGGGCGCCCCTGAAAGGGGGGATCTGTCATATTCCTGTAGCTTTAAGAACTAAGACCAACCCACTCCTTCACCTCCCTTTAAAGGTGTGTTCAGTACACCTGTGCTTTGCTTGATAATTGAAGTTTGTAGTTCCCACTCTGCTTCAAGCTCTAAAGCTAAATTCTACAGATCCTGTTTTTGTACCTGTTAAAGGAAATCCTTGTTGTCATTTCTCCAGCTTCTAAACCTAAGAAGCATTTCCTGCTGCTTTACACTTCAAGGAACAGTCTTTGGCAGCAACTCTTGCAAGTCTGTGTTAACTCTGCAGTCTGATTTTCCAGCCAGCTCCATTACTGAGTGTTTACCTCTACCAGGAAATAAGAACATCTTCCCTGCTGTGATCCATTTTGACTCAGTGCCACCTTCGCTCTCTGCAGTTCTAAACTCACTCGCAAGTATCATTAATTTTATATACAATTGTCTCTAGCTGTATATATTCTTATCCAAAGTTCTGCTGACATACAAACTGTTAAAGTGCTCACAACTGGTTAAATCTGGCTCTCTCCTTCTCTCTGCATCACACACTCTGCCTGCTGTAACCTGATACCTCTTGATATATGGACACTGCAGACTGCAAATCAGTTTCTCATTTCTAAGCTTAACTATAAAGAGACTTTGCTATAAAATTCTGCTTTTCTCAGACAATACCAATAAGCTGCTTGTTTGCTGCCTCCTATCTTTAAAGAACACAACTCTTTACAACTGTGTAAAATATACAAAGGCTTCATTTCATCAGTTTTATTCACTTTATTTTGATTTTGTAAAGTGTTATAAAAAGAACTTGTACTAAGTAAACCAGCTATCTCCCTTGGTAATAACCTTTTGTATAAGCCTGTTTTACTTAAGGTTCTCTGGGAATAGCCACATTATACAAGCTTATAACAGCCAGCCTGATCGACATGAATAAGTGTGGAAAGTTCCTTATTGATTCGGTTCGCAAGGATTTTAGCATAAATTTTTATATCCCCATTCAGGAGGGAGATTGGACGATAGTTACCCGGTTCTGTGGGGAGCTTGTCTGGCTTGGGGAGGACCGAGATGTGTGCTTCTAGCAGGTTGGGGGAAAATTGGCCTTCTTTATCTAAGGAATTAAAGAGTTTGGTGAGGTGTGGAACCAGGATATCTTGGAATTGTTTATAATAAAGTGTCGAGAAACCGTCAGGGCCTGGGCTTTTGTGTAGGGGTGTATCTTTTATGGCTGTGATAACCTCTTGTGGGGTGATGGGGTTCTCCATTTGTTTAGAGATGTGCTCGGGTAGGGATGGGATATTGGAGTCTTGTATATATGTATCTATTGCCTCGCAGTCCAAGGAATGGGATGTCTCTGGAATATTATAAAGTTTTTTGTAGTATTCACTAAATATATTTGCTATTGACTTGCTATCATATGTGAACCCTCCCTGCGCGGAAGGGTGTGCTAGTTTGCGGATAAAATTACTATTCGTTCGAGCCTTTAATGCTCTTGCTAAGAGGGGTCCCGCTCTGTTGCCCTCCACAAAGTATAGCTTTTTTAGGTAAATCGCCTTCCTATGTGCTTCTTTATTAAGTAAATCATTTAATTCGCGCCTAGCAGTAGTTAGTTGTGCCGTGTATTGAGTGTTGTTAGGCGCGTGCATATGCAAATTTCCCAAATGTCTCAGTTGGTGCAGTAATTTGTTGTACTTTTCATTGTAGTTTTTCCTAATTATCGCTTTCTGCTTCATAAATTCTCCTCTAATTACCGCTTTATGTGCTTCCCATAACAGGGTAGGGGTGGTATTGGACGTGGTGTTGTGTTGAAAGTAATCCTTAAGTGTGTGTAGAATTTTATCCCGAATAGCTGGTTGTAGGAGAAGTGTTTCGTCAAGTCGCCAGGTAGGTTCTGTCAATGGTCTGTCTGGTACGGTCAATGATAAAGTCACCATCGAGTGATCTGACCAAGGGGTCGGTAGAATTTCTGTAGACCTCACCATGGGCAGGCTCTGCTGGTCGATAAATATGTGATCTATTCTAGAGTAGGATTTTTGGGGGTTGGAATAGAAGGTATACGATTTCTGTAAGGGGTGTTGGATTCTCCAAACATCTAATAAATTTGCCTCTCGCAGGGACTTTGTGATAGCTCCTAATGAGCTTCTGGGCACTGAGCTTTTAGCGTTGGAACAGTCTAAAGTCGGCTCCATAGCTGTGTTACTGTCTCCTGCAAGGATCACCGTTCCCTGTGCTACACCCAATAAGACCCTAATCACTTTTTTAAAGAAGCGAGCCTGCCCTGTGTTTGGGGAGTAAATGTTCACTAATGTGACCGGTTGGTTATAAAGTGTGCCTAGTAGTATCAAGTACCGGCCCTCATTATCTGCATATTTTTGGGTAAGCTGGAAGGGGACCCTACTACTAAACAGTATGCCCACACCATTTCTTTTAGTGGAAGCTGAGTTAAAAAAGCCTATTGGGAAATGCCTAGAAGCACACCTGGGTTCTGTGAGTTTGCAAAAGTGGGTCTCCTGTAAAAAGATGATTTCCCCTTTATGTTTGTGGAACCAGTTGAGGGCTATTGATTTCTTGTTTGGGGAGTTAAGACCTTTTACGTTTTGTGATATAAGTAAAAGTTCAGGGATTGCCATATGTGTTACAAGGGAGTGTATTAATGTTGGACTGACTATGGCTTATGGGTGCCGTAAAGCATGGTCTCATATAGGGGGGTGGCTTCATTGCTGTGTATGTATCCCGTGTAGTATGTGAATGTTTGTTATAAGGGGTAGAATATGGGGTGACATACCTGAGGATAAGAATAACTGTCTGCGTTTTTCCGGCTGGGTCTCTGGTCTCGATGGAGAGGGAAGGGGGAGGGGAAAGGCAGGGAAAGGAACAGTAGGACATAGTAATATAAAAGAATTACTATGATGGAGCAATTTCCATCTGTTGAAAAGTTAACAGTTTAAGCTTAGGACTAAGGTGGGTAGGCAAGGGTCTATATTATTAATTATCATTAGGGAACAAACACAACAAGGTCCTCCAAGGAAAAATTTACTGTGTGATTAACCGGAACTTAGTATGAACAAAGGGGAGAGTTGTGCTCAGAAAATGACTTCCAAAAGATTAGTCTTTCAGGATAGTAGTATCAGGTCAATTCTTCTACTGTATGATCTGTCTGTCGAGAGTCTCTGTTTGATTTTCTCGGGACATTTATCCAGGGAGGTCTCTGTTGTTTAGGCACCTGAGGTGCAGATGAGTCTTTTGGTGTTGACGCAGGCTTTGAAGAGAGGATGCTTGGGACGGGGATTTTCAAGCTCCTGCAAAATTGTTCGAGATCATCTGGAGAACTGTAGGTGATTATTTGGGAGTTGAAGGGGAAGCCCCACCTGTATGGTATCTTTAAATCCTGCAAATGGCTTGTTAGGTATTTCGCCTCTCTGCGTTTGGCGAGTGTGATCGTGCTCAAGTCCGCAAAGATTTGCACCGTATCTCCTTCAAATAGGATTTGACGTTGTTTGCGGGAAGCTAACATAATTCTTTCTTTGTCCCTAAAGCTTTGGAACCGAATGATTATGTCCCTGGGCGGTTTATCTTCAGGCGGTTTTGGGCGCAGGGCCCTATGTGCTCTGTCTAGTGGGATATCTGAGGTTTCTTCTTGAAGGATGAATTGGAAGAGTTGTTGTAGGTGTTGTTGGATTTGGGATGTGGAAACTTTCTCTGAGATGCCTCGTAGTCTGAGGTTCTGTCGCCTTCCCCTGTTATCCAAATCCTCGACTTGATTTTGCAGTTGTTGTATCATATCATCGTGTACTTGAAGGGTGCGATTTTGGATATCTGTGTCATTATTGTGCTGGTCTATGTCCTCTTCTATTTGCATCACCCTTTCTCCTAGGTCAGAGAGTTCTCTTTTCACCTCAGACAGTCCAGCTTTGATGAGTTTGCCCACCTGTGTGAAGAAGGAGGCGAAGTCTGCCTTCGTAGGTAGATTTTGGATGTCTGCTTTTGTTAGGAGGGCTTGTGGTTCTGTCTCTGGTGTTAATGTAGCCAATTCAGTGCTTGGCGTCTCACACGATGTGGACATGGAAGTTTCTAGGACTTTAAAAAAGGTATCCATTTTAGAGCTGGTTGGTGCAGGGCCTTTGGTGGATTTATCAGGTCTGGTTGTGCGTATAGATGCCATTTCAGCAAGTGGTAGTTGCAATGATGTCAGTGAAAAGCAAGCGTTAAGGGCTATCTTGCATTGAAGCCAGTTTTTAGTTCACTTTGAATCACAGGGGTCGCAGAGGAGGGTGCATGTGAGAGAAGTGGAAAAAGGCCCCTTTAAAAGGTGATCCACTAGCCTGAGGCTAATCTGTAGTATACATCTGCCAATTAATCGATTTATAGATATCTGTTCTTGTTTCTTTCACTTTGCACTGTCGTTTGAAGCGGTAAAATAGAAGCTGCCTCCTATGTGCTCATATGTTCTATGCCCCTGTGTTTGCTCCCTTACTAGCCCCTTGGTAGTGATGGTATTGCTTGTAATAGTCTCCTCACATCACTCAGCCAATTGCTTTCATTACGGATTGTCACGCTGCATCACAGTAGCAGGCTAGAGTTTTCAGTTTATGGCTGCTGCGTCAGGTAGGGACTTATTTGGGGCCTAATATTTGGCTTTGATTGGAAGCATTCCAGCCCGTGCTGCGGGGTATTATTTAAGCAAACGTACCTATAAAATGTTGCCGTATTGATATGCCCAGTCTGTTCTGTTCGGGGGATGGATTGAGCTTACTCCTACCTGACACGGTGGTAGCGGGTCCGGTGCGTTATACGAGCACTCTCAGGCTCGTGGCCTGTTTAACAGCATACTCGGTGCATCTGGCGTTCACGTTTTCCATCCGGTGCTGGCTGGTCTCAATCGGTGCTCCTGCTCCTACTGTGCCAAACCGCCACTTTTGAGAGGTATTTTAGGTGCAAATGTCCTCTAATTTAGACTGGAAAGGAGCTCCTCTAACCGGAGCAAAAAATTAAGCGGCCATCACAGACGCTGGCCGGCTCCGCCCCTCGATATTAAGCTTTTATCTTGGAAAGTTCTGTTTTTGATGGCTATTTCCTCGGCTCGAAGAGTCTCTGAGTTATCTGCCTTACATTGCGATTCTCCTTATCTGATTTTTCATTCAGACAAGGTAGTTTTGCGTACTAAACCTGGATTTTTACCTAAGGTTGTTTCTAATAGGAATATTAATCAGGAGATTGTTGTTCCATCATTATGTCCTAACCCTTCTTCAAAGAAGGAGCGTCTTTTGCATAATCTGGACGTAGTCCGTGCCCTGAAGTTCTACTTACAGGCAACTAAGGATTTTCTGCAAACTTCTTCTCTGTTTGTCGTTTATTCTGGACAGAGGAGAGGTCAAAAGGCTTCGGCCGCCTCTCTCTCTTTTTGGCTTCGTAGCATAATACGTTTAGCCTATGAGACTGCTGGACAGCAGCCCCCTGAAAGAATTACAGCTCATTCCACTAGAGCTGTGGCTTCCACCTGGGCCTTTAAGAATGAGGCCTCTGTTGAACAGATTTGCAAGGCTGCAACTTGGTCTTCACTTCATACCTTTTCAAAATTTTACAAATTTGACACTTTTGCTTCTTCGGAGGCTGGTTTTGGGAGAAAGGTTCTACAGGCAGTGGTTCCTTCTGTTTAATGTTCCTGCCTTGTCCCTCCCATCATCCGTGTACTTTAGCTTTGGTATTGGTATCCCATAAGTAATGGATGACCCGTGGACTGAACACACTTAACAAGAGAAAACATATGCTTACCTGATAAATTTATTTCTCTTGTAGTGTGTTCAGTCCACGGCCCGCCCTGTCTTTTTTTGAGGCAGTTCTAAATTTTAATTAAAACTCCAGTCACCACTGCACCCTATAGTTTCTCCTTTCTCGTCTTGTTTCGGTCGAATGACTGGATATGACATGTGAGGGGTGGAGCTATATAGCAGCTCTGCTTGGGTGATCCTCTTGCAACTTCCTGTTGGGAAGGAGAATATATCTCATAAGTAATGGATGACCCATGGACTGAACACACTACAAGAGAAATAAATTTATCAGGTAAGCATAAATTATGTTTTTATCAGATGTGTAGGCTGTTGTAAACATCATTCTCTCACCCCCATGTTGTGGCTTAGACGTCTGCAAAGCTCTATCTTGATCCATGTTCTCCAAGGTCCAGAAATGTTGTTGAATGTATTTTCCTTGATAGCCTCTTTGCAAGAATCTGGTCTTCATTTCTCACAGCTGTTCCCGGGTTTGTCTCATATTGCTGTTATTACATAACACCCTTTTAAACTGGGGAATAGGGAGAGCATTTTTTAGTGATGGCAGATGACAACTAGTCACCTCCAGTAAGTTCCTGTCTGTTTCCTTTCTGAATAGTATGTACAGAGCCCTGAAGAGTGGTTTTATTTATTTTTATATATATATATATATATGCTCTAATTCACTGCATCAGTCGTGTATCAGGGTCTTGTTACTATCACTGCTGATTGGGGAGTTTAGTCACTTTACTTCTCTCTGTTTTGTACAATACTTAGTTTTAACTAGTTTAGTGTTTCCCTTTGTTTTTTGCAGAAATGCATAGAGAACTGAAATGAACACCAGGAGTCCATATTTTCAGTATGATGACCATAATGAGCAGAGTGGAAGGAACCATCAGTCCCCGAGAGACTCTACCAGCAATCAGACCTATACTACTAAGAAGAACACAAGTATTACGATGAAGGGTGACCTTGATTTAGAGATGGGAGAACGAGGAAGAACAAGAAGCAGACGCAATCTAAGCAATGACCGACGTTCAGATGTTAACAAAAATAGTGACTCTTATTATTCTGATGAATATGAGAATACAACTTATGGTTCTGAACGGTCTCCAACACCTAGTTCCAAGTCCAGAAGTCCTCGGGCCAAAAAAACCAACAATAAGTTAAGGTCCATAACACCAATACAAAGACAAGGTATTTTTTTAATTATTCAGAACAGCTTTGAAGTATTCAAGTTTTGTATTGACTGCAAGTTGGTTCTCCAATACTAAATTTGAACAAAATAAGTGCAGTTGTGTTATATGCATTTTAAAATAAGTCTCACAGTCTTCAATTGAACTTTAATTCTGTATGTTTGACTAGCAGCTCTGGACACCTCATGGGGCTTAGGGAAGCCTCTCCTGTGGTTCCCAGTCTTAAAGGAACACTGAACCCAATTTTTTTTTCTCATGATTCATTCAGATAGAGCAAGCAATTTTAAGCAACTTTCTAATTCACTCCTATTTATTAATTTTTCATCATTGTCTTGCTATCTTTATTTGAAAAGCAAGAATGTAAGTTTAGAAGCCGGTCCATTTTTGGTTCACAACCTGGGTTTTGCTTGTTGATTGGTAGCTAGCTAAATGCACACACCAATAAACAAGTGCTGTGCAGCGGTCTGAACCAAAATAGCACGAGAACGAAGAAAAAATTATAATAGTAGTAAATTAGAAAGTTGCTTAACATTGCATGCTCTATCTGAATCATGAAAGAAAAAAATTGGGTTCAGTGTCCCTTTAAGACTGGGAACCGCAGGAGAGGCTTCCCTAAGCCCCATGAGGTGTTCAGAGCTGCTTGTCAAACATACAGAATTAAAGTTCAATTGAAGAGTCATGAAAGATAAAATTTGGGTTTAGTATCAACAGTACAGAAAACATTGTCTTACCAAGCGAAATACCTCAAATGATTATCCTATGCCCATTACTTTACACTCTTCTCCATACACAGATGATTTAAACCGTACTACTGATAATAATAACATGCACCACTCCACCTGCATAGGTGACTCTGATTCATGATGACTGCTTAACTGCACTGCAGTATGTATGAACTGTAATGCATACAGTGTTTAAGTTCAAGTGCTAAGTCTATTCAGTAGTTTTTGAGATATCTGATAGTGAAAATATTATAGTCAAACCTACAACCAAAATTACAGAATGGATTTTCTTCAAAAGTCAGATCCTGTGGGCTACTGACAATTTTTTAAGGAGGCACTTTGCAGCATTTCTTGCTATATTAGTGTGTGTTAAAGTTTTACAACCATTAAGCATTAAAAGGGACAGTCTACACCATAATTTTTATTGTTTTAAAAGATAGATAATTTCTTTAATACCCATTCCGTAGTTTTGCATAACCAACATAGTTATATTAATACACGTTTTACCTCTGTGATTATATTGTATCTAAGCCTCTGCAAACTGCCCGATATTTCAGTTATTTTGACAGACTTGCATTTTAGCCAATCAGTGCTGGCTCCTAGGAACTCCACGTGTGTGAGCACAGTGTTATCTATATGAAACACATGAACTAACACCCTTGTCAGTATATGGCCAGGTTATAATACAATTTATTTAATAATTATTCTTTAAATCAAACCCCCAATAAAATGCATATATACGAAACAATTAAAATCAATATTTTATTCCTAAGTTATTTATATTAGTTAAAGTTATAAACACATTGAATTATATTTATAGAAACCAGATTATGAATCAAATGATCCACACTTACTTTACAAATTACCTTATTCACAATAATCTCCCAAATCAGAGTTGCATTAAAATATCACAATGAGATACCAAGGTATGGATTGTTAACTTCCAGACAAATATAATTAAAGGGACACTGAACCCAATTTTGTTCTTTTGTGATTAAGATAGAGAATGCTATTTTAAGCAACTTTCTAATTTACTCCTATTATCAATTTTTCTTTGTTCTCTTGCTATCTTTATCTGAAAAAGAAAGTACAGAACCTTGGACAGCACTTGTTTATTGGTGGATGAATGTATCCACCAATCAGCAAGAACAACCTAGGTTGTTCACCAAAATGGGCCGGCATTTAAACTTACATTCTTGCTTTTCAAATAAAGATACCAAGAGAATGAAGAACATTTGCTTATAGGAGTAAATTATAAAGTTGCTTAAAATTGCATGCTCTGTCTGAATCACAAAAGAAAAAAATTGGGTTCAGTGTCCCTTTAAGCTACTTAGCCCACAAATGATTTTATATAACTCCAATTAAAACACAAGAAGTTATATATATTATTAATGCCAACAGCCAGTTTATTTGCCAATATATCTGATCTGAAATAAATTCTTATTTATCTACAATAAGGTAAATCCTAAAATAAAATCTATATAGCTGCAATCTGACTATAGTCTTAGAATACCTTTGTTTAAAATATTAAAAATATAGAACAGTCATGCATCACCACATGAACCAAATTAAATGTCCCAGCATTTTCCAAGTAGATTCAGGTCACCTCATATGAAGAAAGGTATTGCAAAATGGATCAAGAAGTTAGTCCCAGATTTTGCTTATAGTGACTGTGTCCCCAAAAAAGGCAGCAAAGTTTTCAGTCAAACGTTAGCAGACAAAAATACTTTTTTTTTCTCTCCCCTTGCATGAGGTTATATCATGTGATATTACCCCCCTTTTCTTATTCTATTATTCTTATTCTAATAAATTCGATAGGCCCTTAATGGAGCTGTCTTTCCATTGGCCCTCGGAGCTTGTCCCTCTCATTGGTTAATTTGGATTTGCATGTTTTCTAGTAGTCAATCCATTTGGCTGTCACACAATTTTTAATACCCTAGGGGGCAGCAGACAACCACAATTGCAGTCTCACCATCAACATTGCTAACAGCTTAATTATCTAACTGTAAAAAATATTTATCAAATACTTTAATTTGCAGTATCAATCACTTACAATTTTAATATAGATGGGACGCAATTTTTTCTAATTATTTTAATATGAAACACCAGTATTGTATTTATCATATTCTAGAATATGTCTTAAAAGTTGAATTTTTATGAGGAACTAGTAGTATCAATCAATGAAATATATATGTCTATCTGACTTATTCTGTATATCAGCTTATAATATTTTAAGAGATGTATTTAAAGTTAGATAAACATTTAGTGCATAACCATATGATATGACTTAGGTCACCCCATGCAGGCAATCTTGTATCAGCATCTATTAGCCCCATATGAAAATTAGGCACAATCCCTTTATCTGAAATCTAGTTTCCCAAGTCATACAGAGACTTAAAATGTCAGTTTGTCTGAAAAATAAAAAGAATAGGTTATTAATTCTTAAAATAAATTGGACATTTTTAATTTGATTGTATAGCTACTTGTTCAATACAGCAGACATTTATCCAATATAGTATCAGTTTCAGGTCAATATATATATATATACAACAAAGGGGTTTTTTGGTTAAGCACACCACAAAAGGACTGTTTAATCTTAACACACATATTGTGCGAGTGCTACCAAAGTGACCAAAATAATTACAAAACAGCAAAAAATATTGATGCACATCCAACCACTTAAGTCCACTCTTTCATGGCATATTTGTATATGCTTCTGTCTGCCAACTATACATAGCTTCTAATAAGATTGGGATAAACATCTCGCAATAATATGAGCCTATATCTGTGCTGCAAAAACAAATATACTTCTATCTGCTAAATATACTTACATAGTTCAAATAAAATTGGGATTAACATCTCGCAATAATATTGACTTATATTTATGCTGCAAAAAAATGATTTGCTTTAAAAATGCCTTTAAATGAAATGGGATCTTAGTCACACAATATGATCATATTCTGCTAAGCCAGTCACCACTTACAAGGTGTCCCACAAAGACTGGTCCTAACAACTGGTTAGTGTAGGACCAGTCTTTGTGGGACACCTTGTAAGTGGTGACTGCCTTAGCAGAATATGATCATATTGTGTGACTAAGATCCCATTTAATTTAAAGGCATTTTTAAAGCAAATAATTTTTTTGCAGCATAAATATAAGTCAATATAATTGCGAGATGTTAATCCCAATTTTATTTGAACTATGTAAGTATATTTAGCAGACAGAAGTATATTTGTTTTTGCAGCACAGATATAGGCTCATATTATTGCGAGATGTTTATCCCAATCTTATTAGAAGCTATGTATAGTTGGCAGACAGAAGCATATACAAATATGCCATGAAAGAGTGGACTTAAGTGGTTGGATGTGCACCAATATTTTTTGCTGTTTTATTTATTTATTTATATATATATATATATATATATATATATATATATATATATATATATATATATATATATATATATATATATATATATATATATATATTTAGCTGAATGTTTCTTACCAGTGCTGTCTTCCTCAAAGATGGGAAGCGGATCCAAGCTAACATTCTGAATTTCCCTTTTAAAGGTAGTATGCTATTTGGTAAGAAATTGGAAGATCTTGTTGTTAAGTGTTCTGGAAGTAAGAGTTCATTTCTTCCATAGGCTCCAAGACATTGTAGGAGTCCTTTAGCTTTTAGGCATAGATTTTCTCTCTCAAGATTTAAATCCACTGTTTTTCAGAGATGCTTTTTGTCCCCAGACTACCAAGAGTGACACCCATTCTAGAGGTAGAGGATGTGGGAAATCTGTTTCCTTTCAAATTAAGAAGCAATGATGGTATGTAGGGGGTTGTCTTGCCAAATACAGAAGCATTTGGGCAACAACTATTTTAGATGACTGGGTTCTGGATATCCTTTTAAGAGGGTAACCATTTAGAGCAAATGTCCAAAATCTAGATGCCAGGCTATATATATACTGTGTATGTACAGTATCTCACAAAAGGTGAGTACACCCTCACATTTTTTGTAAATATTTTATTATATTTTTTCATGTGACAACACTGAAGAAATGACACTTTGCTACAATGTAAAGTAGTGAGTGTACAGCCTGTATAACAGTGTCAATTTGCCGTCCCCTCAAAATAACTCAACACACAGCCATTAATGTCTAAACCGTTGGCAACAAAAGTGAGTACACCCCTAAGTGGAAATGTCTAAATTGGGCCCAAAGTGTCAATATTTTGTGTAGCCATCATTATTTTCCAGCACTGCCTTAACCCTCTTGGGCATGGAGTTCACCAGAGCTTCACAGGTTGCCACTGGAGTCCTCTTCCACTCCTCCATGACGACATCACGGAGCTGGTGGATGTTAGAGACCTTACACTCCCCCACCTTCTGTTTGAGGATGCCCCACAGAGGCTCAATAGAGTTTAGGTCTGGAGACATGCTTGACCAGTCCATCAGCTTCTTTAGCAAGGCAGTGGTCGTCTTGGAGCTGTGTTTGGGGTTGTTATCATGTTGGAGTACTTCCCTGCGGCCCAGTATCCGAAGGGAGAGGATCATGCTCTGCTTCAGTATGTCACAGTACATGTTGGCATTTATGGTTCCATCAATGAACTATAGCACCCCAGTGCTGCACTCATGCTGGCCCAGACCATGACACTACCACCACAATGCTTGACTGTAGGCAAGACACATTTTGTCTTTGTACTCCTCACCTGGTTGCCACCACACACGCTTGACATCATCTGAACCAAATAAGTTTATCTTGGTCTCATCAGACAACAGGACATAGTTCCAGTAATCCATGTCCTTAGTCTGCTTGTCTTCAGCAAACTGTTTTTTGGCTTTCTTGTTCATCATCTTTAGAAGAGGCTTCCCTCTGGGATGACAGCAATGCAGACTAATTTGATGCAGTGTGCAAGTTATGGTCTGAGCACTGACAGGCTGACCCCTCACCCCTTCAACCTCTGCAGCAATGCTGGCAGCACTCATACGTCTATTTCCCAAAGTCAACCTCTGGATATGACGCTGAGCATGTGCACGCAACTTCTTTGGTCGACCATGGCGAGGCCTGTTCTGAGTGGAACCTGTCCTATGAAACTGCTGTATGATCTTGCCCACCATGCTGCAGCTCAGTTTCAGGGTCTTGGCAATCTTCTTATAGCCTAGGCCATCTTTATATAGAGCAACAATTCTTTTTTTCAGATCCTTAGAGAGTTCTTTGCCATGAGGTGCCATGTTGAACTTCCAGTGACCAGTATGAGAGAGTTTGAGAGCGATAACACCAAAATTAATAACCTGCTCCCCATTCACACCTGAGACCTTGTAACACTAACGAGTCAGATGACACTGGGGAGGTAAAATAGCTAATTGGGCCCAATTTGGACAATTCCACTTAGGGGTGTACTCTTTTGTTGCGGTTTAGACATTAATGGCTGTGTGTTGAGTTATTTTGAGGGGACAGCAAATGTACACTGTTATACAGGGTGTACACTCAGTACTTTACATTGTAGCAAAGTGTAATTTCTTCAGTGTTGTCACATGAAAAGATATAATAAAATATTTTAAAAAATGTGAGGGGTGTACTCCCTTTTGCGAGATACTGTATGTGTGTGTGTATGTGTATATATATATATATATATATATATATATATATATATATATATATATATATATATATATATATATATATATATATATATATATATATATATATATATATATATATATATATATACACACACAACATTTATACAGAAGACAAAATACAAAAATCCATTATTAACATCCATTAAACTTACCACCTATGTGAATACCAATGTGTCCTCAAAGGGTTAATCCAGCAGAGGCAAAAACAAACAAACAAACACCCTATTTGGATTATCAGTGTTAATTCATTAAACTCTAGCTTGTATTGGCATAGATCCATATGGTATATAAACTTATTGCGTTAGTAGGGGTTGTAACAAATGTAGCAGAGCATGAAACCCATAATTATAGGAATTTGTGATATAAAGAAACATTGTTGTTACATTAACATACCTTTGGGAGTTACGGTTTACAAGTACTGCGTCTCGATCGCCATTGAAAAAACTGCCTGCTATCTTTGCTTATCAGGCAATTATTTAGACAGACCGCTCAAATTTTATTGGATATAGCTTGGTCATGTGGACAGTGTAACTTTGTATCCTCCAGATTTATTTGCTTGTGTAAATCCAAGGTTAGCAATAATAAAATCAATCAGTATGTAATTTGAATAACCATAAGTAAGGTGCTATTAGTGGCTATAGCTTAGCTCATAGATAAACACATCCATAAGGTGTATTTCTTTCTAATGACACGGTGAGTCCACGGATCATCATAATTACTATTGGGAATATCACTCCTGGCCTGCAGGAGGAGGCAAAGAGCACCACAGCAAAGTTATTAAATACCACTCCCCTTACCCACAACCCCCAGTCATTCTCTTTGCTTGTAGTGCAAGGAGGTGGTAAAGTTAGGTGTCTGATTCTTCTATCAAGAGTTTGTTATTTTTAAGCAAATCAGGTTTGCTTTGGTTGCTTTTGGGGTATAGCCGTAGTTCCATGTCAGTCTCTTCAGTAGAGCAAATGGTGGCTTTTGAGCATTTGGGAACTTGGGGGGTATAATCCCCTCTGCGCCTCCCATATAAGTTTTTGCTGCCCCTGTTTGCTTGTAAAGCCTGAGTAGGATTACTCAGTCTTTTTTGTTTCTTCCACAGGTCCATGTAAGGAGTTTTTTCCCTTTCATACTTGTGAGCTGCCCTGCTGCTGGGTGGATTATCTTTGAGGTAAGTGCTGTTTTTTATTTAAAATAATTTTGGCACTTGGAGGGTTAATATACCTGAGGGTTCAGGATTTATTTTCCTGGCAGTACTGTGGGGTAGTTTTCCTGACTGTGTTCAGGTTTTTTATTTTCTGTATTGCGTGGGGCATTGTGAAGAGTGGGATGCTAGGCTTTTATTTATTCATTTATTATTTTACTTGAGACGTTTGGTCACTTTAGGCAGCTTTATTTCGGCTCTGCCTTTGTGTAAGTTTCTCCCGGTGGCAATGTTTCTATTAGGCTGTTATGTTGGCCGGGAGGTTGTATGACGCCCAAGGTGGGCAGAGTTTTGGTATGGCGCATAGTGTTCGCGCTCTTTCACTCTGGGTGTTTATTTAGTACTGCAGTGAGCAGTTTCTCTCTGTGTCCACTCCGGTTTTGCAGTTTTCTTTGGGAACGTCTGTGTGAGGTTCGGTTCATCTATCTGTGCAGTGTTTTCCTCCTGGTTGCGCTTCTCATATCCTCTGGCTGGTAGAGGGGTTATTTAGCATCTCAGTTGGGCTGTTAGCGTGCAGAGGTGCTTGTAGGGATCAGTGCTTTGTTTTTTATTTTTATTATTAAAGTGATAGTATCGTTATTTAAAGAGACAGTAACGTGTTATATATGTTTTTGAAAAATGTATTCATAATTTTTTTCTGTGTGTGACTAATATGGACCAAGAAGACTTGTAACTTATGCCTAGATGCTAATGTGGAGCCTCCTATCCCTTTCTGTTCCACATGTATAGAGAGGACTATGCAGTATAGGGATAGACTTTTTGATACAGAGCCTTCATTTTCTAGGGAGACTGTTGTTCAGGAGCCTCCTGTTCCAGCTGTAACCCAGCTTTCTCCTTGTTCATCCGAATTTTACTTCTCTTCACATGCAGTGCCCTGCGTTTAGTCTCAGGCTAGTTTTTCTTTGCAGGATTTGTCTACTCACATATCCTCTGCTATATCTGAGTCATTGTCTGCTTTTCCTGTGTTACAGGGTAAATGCAGAAGGGTTTCTGATTCTGTTGCAGCTTTATCTAATGTTCCTTCTCATAGGACCAAGGAAGAAGATATTTCAGTAGCGTCTGAGGGTGAAATTTCAGAATCTGATAGTGTTTCTCATTTGACAAATTCTGAGGTGGTTTCTTTCAGATTTAAGTTGGAGCACCTCCGTTTGTTACTCAGGGAGATTTTTGGCTACTTTGGATGACTCTTATTCGTCGGTCATAGTTACTCCCAAGAAGGCTAGTAAGCTTAATACGTTTTTTGATGTTCCCTCTGTGGCGGAAGTTTTTTCTGTTCCGGGTAGGGTTTCAGAGATTATTTCTCGGGAATGGGAGAACCCTGGAATTCCTTTTTCTGGGAATGGATCGCATGGGGGGCAGGCTGTCTTTGTTCGCTCAAGCCTGGACAAAAGATGTTCCAGATCCTTGGGTAGTAGATATTGTATCCCAGTGATACAAGCTGGAGTTCAAGACTTTTCATCCCAGGGGCAGGTTTCATCTCTCAAGGTTATCGGTAAAACAGTTAAAAAAGAGGCATTCTTAAGTTGTGTCCAGGATCTTTCCGATATGGGAGTGATCGTTCCTGTTCCAGTTCAGGAGCAGGGACTAGGGGTTTATTCCAATCTGTTTATCGTTCCCAAAAAGGAGGGAACGTTCAGACCCATTTTAGATCTCAAATTGGTTAACAAATTTCTCAAGGTTCCATCATTCAAGATGGAGACTATTCGGTCAATTCTACCTCTGGTTCAGAAGGGTCAGTTCATGACTACAGTAGATCTGAAGGATGCATATCTACATATTCCTATTCACAAGGATCAAGGGTGCGTTACTGGCAGTTCTCAGAATGCAGGGGGTTGCAGTAGCTCCTTACCTGGATGACATTCTGGTTCAGGTGCCATCTTTTCAACTAGCAAACTCTCACACAGAGTTTTTGTTGTCTTTTCTGCACGGTTGGAAGGTGAATTTAGGAAAAAGTTCCATGATTCCGGCCACAAGGGTGGTATTCTTGGGAACCATTATAGATTCTTTGGAAATGAAGATTTTTTTGACAGAAGCAAGGAAGTCAAAAATGTTCAATTAATATCTGGCTCTTCAGTCATCTCCTCGGCCGTCGATGGCCCAGTGTATGAAGGTTATTGGTCTAATGGTCTCAGTCATGGACATTATTCTATTTGCTCGGTTCCATCTGAGACCTCTGAAGTTATGCATGCTAAGTCAGTGTAACAGGGATTATACAGACCTGTTTCCAAAGATTGTTCTGGATCAGGCTGCAAGAGATTTTCTTTTGTGGTGGTTGTCTCAGGATCATCTCTCCCAGGGAGCCTGTTTTCACAGGCCTACCTGGGTGATTGTGACCACGGATGCCAGTCTGCTTGGTTGGGGAGCTGTCTGGGGTTCTCTGAAGGCTCAGGGTCTGTGGACCTGGGAAGAACCAGTTCTTCCTATAAATGTCTTAGAATTGAGAGCAATCTTCAATGCTCTTCTAGCCTGGCCTCAGTTGGCTTCAACCCAGTTTATTAGATTTCAGTCGGACAATATAACACCCGTGGCTTACATCAATCATCAAGGGGGAACTCAGAGTTCCCTGGCGATGAAGTAGGTAGCCAGGATTATTCAGTGGGCGGAGGCTCACAATTGCTGTCTGTCTGCGATCCACATTCCAGGGGTGGACATTTGGGAGGCGGATTTTCTGAGCAGACAGACCTTTCATCCGGGGGAGTGGGAACTTCATCCGGAGGTGTTTTCCAGCTTGATTCTCAGATGGGGTCAACCGGAATTGGATCTTATGGCATCTCCTCACAATGCCAAGCTTCCGAAGTATGGATCGAGGTCAAGGGATCCTCAAGCTGTTCTAATATACGCTTTAGCAGTTCATTGGATGTTCAGTCTGGCATATGTGTTTCCTCCGTTTGCCCTTCTTCCTCGGGTCATTGCTCGGATCAGACAGGAGAGGTCATCAGTGATTCTCATTGCGCCGGCTTGGCCTCGCATGATCTGGTATACAGACTTGGTGGAGATGTTATCGTCTCCACCGTGGAGTCTTCCATTAAGGAAGGACCTTCTACTTAAGGGGCCCTTCCTTCATACAAATCTCGTTTCTCTGAAGCTGACTGCTTGGAGATTGAGCGCTTGATTCTTTCTAAGCGTTGTTTTTCTGAGTCTCTCATTGAGACTATGATTCAGGTGCATAAGCCTGTGACTAGGAAGATTTATTACAAGATATGGTGTAAATATCTGTATTGGTGTGAATCTAAGAGCTACTCTTGAAGTAGAGTTAGGATTCCTAGAATTTTGTCTTTTCTCCAGGAGGGTCTGGAGAAAGGTTTGTCTGCTAGTACCCTGAAGGGTCAAATTTCTGCGTTGTCTATTTTGTTGCACAAGCGTCTGGCGGATGTGCCAGATGTTCAGTCTTTTTGTCAGGCTCTGGTTAGAATCCGGCCTATGGTTAAGTTTGTGACTCCTCCTTGGAGTCATAATTTAGTTCTGAGAGTTCTTCAACAGGCTCCGTTTGAGCCTATGCATTCCTTGGATATCAAGTTATTAACCTGGAAGGTTTTATTTTTAGTTGCTATTTCTTCAGCTCGAAGAGTTTCAGAGCTTTCTGCGCTGCAGTATGAGTCCCCTTTCCTTATGTTTCATTCTGATAAGGTAGTACTTCGTACTACTCTTGGTTTTCTTCCCAATGTTGTTTCTGATAAGAATATTACTCAAGAAATTGTTGTTCCTTCTTTGTGTCCTAATCCTTCTTCTCATAAGGATCGTTTGTTGCACAACGTTGATGTAGTTCGTTATTTGAAATATTATTTACAGGCGACTAAGGATTTTCGCCAGTCTTCTTCTTTATTTGTTATTTTTTCTGGGAAGCGTAAGGGTCAGAAAGCTACGGATACTTGCTTTCTTGTTGGTTGAGGAGTATTATTCGCTTGGCATATGAGACTGCTGGTCAGCGGCCTCCTGAGAAAATCACGGCTCACTCCACGAGGGCTGTTTCTTCTACCTGGGCTTTCAAAAATGGTACTTCTGTAGATCAGATTTGCAAGGCTGCTACTTGGTCTTCTCTGCACACTTTCTAAATTTTACAAATTTGATACTTTTGCTTCAGCTGAGGCTGCTTTTGGGAGAAAGGTTCTTCAAGCAGTGGTGTCTTTCGTTTTGGCTAACTGTCTTGTCCCTCCCTTATCATCTGTGTCCTCTAGCTTTGGTATTGATTCCCAATAGTAATTATGATGATCCGTGGAATCACTGTGTCATTAGAAAGAAAATGAAATTCATGCTTACCTGATAAATTTGTTTCTTTCTTGAAGTCCACGGCCCGCCCTGTATTTTCAGACTTTTTTTTCCATAAACCTCAGGCACCTCTGCACCTTATATTACTTCCTTTCTCCTTTGGTTGAATGACTGGGGGTTATGGGTAAGGGGAGTGGTATTTAACAGCGTTGCTGTAGTGCTCGTTGCCTCCTCCTGCAGGCCAGGAGTGATATTCCTAATAGTAATTATGATGATCCGTGGACTCACCATGTCAAGAAAGAAACAAAGTTATCAGGTAAGCATAAATTTCATTTTTTTTATCGCTCATCATTCATTGGGTTATGTCATGATATGATGTTTCAGAATGGGGAGGGGTCAGAGCATTATACCAATCTATAACAGATACAACATCTTACATATCAAAAATCAAGTTGAGACTTATGCTACATATACATATATATATATATATATATATATATATATATATATATATATATATATATATATATATATATATATGGGTTTGTTGAACCTTGATTTAAAGTTTAAGAAGGATTTTCCTCCACCTCATTTTGTGACATTACCACTCTCTTTGTATCCTGTAAAACTAAAGCCAATTCTCATGCTCAGGAGGTGATCCAGAAAGTTGAAGATAATCTGAGATTTCAAGGTTTTTAATCTTCTCTATTCCTGAAAAACAAGAAAGAAATTATTATATATTCCTCTAGATCATGTGTGGCTGTTAAGTCATCAAAGCAGTAATTTGATTATTTAAACAACAGGGGTGCTCACTTTGACACTGCAGTTGGTCTGGATTCTCTACCTCTTCAGTGCTTTTTCTCTGGTGAGTTATTTCAGAAGCTTGTGTCACATTCACGAGTTGTCTGTTCCTAAGTAGATGAAGATGTTTATAGAGTGCTTATTGCAGTGGGGGTAGTGGTGCTTTAGGGGTTAAGCAAATTATGGGGTTATTGTGGTGGGGGTATTGTTGGTTTAGGGGTAGAGTAGGGAGTTGATTGTGATGGGGTAGTGACAGCAGTTTAGGAGTTAATAGTGTTGGGGTGGATAGTGTAGGTGTAAACATTTTTTTAATGTTTGGTGCAGTTTGAGCATTAAATGCAATGGCATTTTACAGACATTAAAGCTAGTCAAGGTTGTTAAGTTAGTATAAAGTAAATTGTTTTGCAGTTGTTTCCTGTTAAAGCCAATCCAGTGAAATATATGTAGCAGGGTTAGCCTTAATAAGTCCGCATGGTTCATTTCCAGCTCTGTGAATTAGAAAATCTACAATTTTCACAGGTTAATTACATGAAAAGGGATAAACTAAATAATGAAAGTGTATTGCAAAGTTGTTTAATTTTGCATAACAAAACATTTTTTATAAAAATCCTCAAGCTATTTACTGTCTTTTTAAAAATGTGTAGTTGATACATCAATAGTCTGTCTTGTTATTAAAGGGACATTAAACATCTCTTGTTTTTGTGTGAAATAGTTACGCACTCTCTTGAGAGGATTGCCTACCTAAAGCAGTTATTTCATTTGCAGGTTACAGAATTTGCTTTTTGGCCTCTCTAGGGAGTGTGGGATAGGCACAATTTTACAAAAAGGTGTTTAACATCCATTTTAATTTAAAATGACTATGTCAAAATATACCATGATATTAAAGTGTTAGTGAACTTTTCCCTTTATATAAACAGATCTGGAATGTTAGCGATATTAGATGGATTTTAATTCCTCAATTGTAATGAATATACGCTATAACCTTACATTTTAATGTAGCTCAGAAATTCAAATACCCTATGCTCCGGCCGCCCACTTCAAAAGTATTTTTTTTTGTGAGCTTTAGGTTTAAAATGTTATCCAATCTGTACTCTAGCCATACAGCACTCGCACAATTTATTTTTTCTGTAGCTAGAGTGCTGATTGGAGAACAGTTCAAACCTGCAGCTCACCAACAAAAAATAACAGCGGGGTATTTAAATTTCAGTGCTACATTAAAAAGTAAGTTAAAGCTTATCTTCATTACAACTGATGAGTTAAAATATTGCTAACATTCTGGATCTGATTATACAGAGGGGAAAGTTTACCATCACTTTAAGTCTGTGACGATACTAATGTTTCATTATTTCTAGGTGTGAGAAAAGTGGGCTCAAAATTTCCATCAAGTAAAAGAAGTACACAATGGGGATTTCGTTCACGAAGTCTAAACAAGGAGTCTTCTCCCAAGGACATAGATCTTGTTACCAGAAGGGTGCTTTCTGCTCGGCTTCTGAAAATAAATGAGCTAAGAAATGAGCTCTCTGAACTTCAGATCAAATTAGAAGAACTTCAGAAAGAAAATAAAACATTAAAGAGATTGCAGTTCAGACAAGAGAAGGCACTGAATAAGTTTGAAGATACAGAAAATGAGATCTCCCAACTTATTTCTCGGCATAATAATGAGATGCGGACGCTAAGGGAACGCCTGCGTAAATCCCAGGAAAGGGAGCGTAATACAGAAAAGAAACTGAAAGACACTGAGGATGAGCTATATAGGACAAGTGTAACTTTAAAGAAGCTGAAACAACTAGCAGAAAATAAGCATCTTGCAGAACGAGAGGATCTAACCAAAAAGCTAGACATTCTAGAAAGCAAGATGGAAGAACGGGAGAAAAGGATTAAGGTATCTTACTCATTTATTTTTTTAAAGACAGATTATAGTAAATTTAAGTTGTATTTTTATAGTGTATATATAAGAAAGGCATTGTGTACTTCTAATTTTGTGACTCTTTCAAAACTACATAACTATACATTTGATACAGAGAACATTCTGTGCACCTGAATAGTGGTTTTCCATAAAAAAAAGTAATCTTTAGAGCCTGAAACTGAGCAAAATAAAATAATCTTGCTCATGATTATATTTAGACTGGGTACTGTTAAAAAGGTGTAGACATTTAATAATAATAATAATAATAATGTATTTTGTGTGTGTGAGATAAGAAAAGTTTTTTTTGAGGGAGTGAGTCAGGAGTAGTTAGTAGTTGGAACTAATATAAGCAGACATATAACGTGAAATACATGCACTACCAGTCAAAAGCTATAGAACATGTCTATTATTCCAGTTTTTAGTGAAATGTACACAGTTTAATGTCATTTTGAAATTAAAGCGTTGAGCAAATAAACATTTGGAAATAATGGAATTATTTTGTTTAAAAATTGAATCTTGATTTTTGACTTTTCAAAGTACCCAACTTTAGCAAATATAAAAGTTGAACACGCTTGTGGTATTCTTTCTACCTTAGAAAGTTTTTCTCAAGTTCTTTGCTTGATTGTCCTGGCCATGCGATGATTTGAAGCCTACCATCCTGTGGTTTTCTTCCTAGGTAGTTATGACATAGCCTGGAGGTATGTTTTGGATAATTATCTTGTTGTATGATGAACCCATAATAAGCTCGACATATACCTGAGTGTAGTTTATGGCACTGCAAAATGCTGTGGCAGTCTTTTGAGTTCAAGTTGTCACTCACTGTGCAAGTCCCTGACTGGATTGAGCAAAAGTGCCCCAGACCATCATGCTTTTTCCTCCATATTTGACAGTGAGGAACTTCCGTTTGCTTCATCAGTCCACAAGACCTTCTTCCAGTCTTCAGTAGTACAGTGGCAGTGCTACATGGCCTAGACAAGCCTTGATTTCTTATTTTGCCATCTTAGTGACAGCTTTCTTACTGCTACGTGACCTGTCAAACCTGCAGCTCAAAGTCTTTACATCCCAGTTGAAAGTGAAACTTGCTTACATTGACCAATGTTAATCTGTGCTTGAAGCTGTTGTCCTGTGATCTACCTATCGTCATGTTATCGACTTTAGAAACTTCTTTGGCTTTGGGTCTGCTAGACGTCTTCATGTCATAGTTGTCTCCATTTACCAAGTGCTTTTTAATGGTGTAGGAAATTTTACTCACTGACACCTTGGCTTTCTTTGCAATTTCTCTAAAGAAAAGACCATCATTTTTAAGGGTTATAATGGTCTCTCTGTTCTCCTGCCTTTTTCTCACCGTTGTGATAGCAATATACTACTTTTTAGGGAAAAAAAACTTTTTGCTTAAAAAAAGTATGAGAGCGCTAATTCAAAAAAATAAATAAATAAACTCGGATGGTTACAAAATAATTAAAAAATGTATTTAATTTAAACTTTGTATTGTGATATATTTTATTTTTTATATTGTATTGTCACAAAACTAATAATTTTATATTAAATATATTTTTCTTATTATTTTGTAACCATCTGAGTTAAAAAAAATTTTTTTTATTAGCGCTGTCATATTTTTTTTAAGCAAAAAGTTTTTTCCTGGTTGTATGTTCTTTGATGATAGCTGCTTTCTTCCTAGATAGCAATTTATTTCATATTTTGCTACATATATTTTTTGTCTAACTTCCCAAAAATACTATCGGCTAGATTACGAGTTTTGCGTTAGAGGCTATGCTGTGCTAACGAGCTGTTTATGCTCACCGCTCACTTACAGACAGCGCTGGTATTACAGGTTTTTACAAACCCGTCGTTAAAAGACAAGAAGTGAGCGTTGAGCAAATTTTTGCTCATTACCGCACTCCAATACCAGCGCTGCTTAAGTCAGCGGTGAGCTGGTGTAATGTGCTCGTGCACGATATCCCCATAGGAATCAACGGGGAGAGCCAGCTGAAAAAAAGTCTAACACCTGCAAAAAAGCAGCGTTTAGCTCCTAACGCAGCCCCATTGATTCCTATGGGGAAATAAAATTTATGTCTACACCTAACACCCTAACATGAACCCCGAGTCTAAACACCCCTAATCTTACACTTATTAACCCCTAATCTTCCGCCCCCGACATCGCAGACACCTGCATTATATTATTAACCCCTAATCTGCCGCTCCGGACACCGCCACCACATACATTATACTTATGAACCCCTAATCTGCTGCCCCAACATCGCCGACACCTACATTATATTTATTCACCCATAATCTGCCGCCCCCAACGTCGCTGCCACTATAACAAACATATTAACCCCTAAACCTAAGTCTCACCCTAACCCCCCTAACTTAAATATAATTTATATAAATCTAAATAAAATTACTATAATTATCTAAATTATTGCTATTTAAAACTAAATACTTACCTATAAAATAAACCCTAAGCTAGCTACAATATAACTAATAATTACATTGTATCTAGTTTAGGGTTTATTTTTATTTTACAGGAAAATTTGCATTTATTTTAACTAGGTAGAATAGTTACTAAATAGTTATTAACTATTTAATAAACTACCTAGCTAAAATAAATACAAAAGTACTTGTAAAATAAAACCTAAGTTACAATAACATCTAACACTACACTATAATTCAATTAATTCCCTAAATGAAATACAATTAAATTAAATAAAATTAGCTAAAGTACAAAAAAACCCCCACTAAATTACAGAAAATAATAAACAAATTACAAGATTTTTAATCTAATCCCCCTAACAAAATAAAAAAGCCCCCCCAAAATAAAAAAGCCCTACCCCTACATTAAATTACAAATAGCCCTTAAAAGGGCCTTTTGCAGGGCATTGCCCCAAAGTAATCAGCTCTTTTACCTGTAAAAAAAATTTACAAATTCTCCCCAACATTAAAACCCACCACCCACACAACCAACCCTACTCAAAAACCCACCCAATACCCCCTTAAAAGAACCTAACACTAACCCCTTGAAGATCACCTTACCGGGAGAAGTCTTCATCCAACCGGGCCGAAGTCCTCAATGAATCCGGCAGAAGTGGTCCTCCAGACAGGCAGAAGTGGTCCTCCAGACGGGCAGAAGTCTTCATCCATTCGGCATCTTCTATCTTCATCCATCTGGCGCGGAGCGGGTCCATCTTCAAGACATCCGACGCGGAGCATCCTCTTCTTTCCACGGCGACTGAAGAATGAAGGTACCTTTAAGTGATGCCATCCAAGATGGCGTCCCTTCAATTCCGATTGGCTGATATAATTATATCAGCCAATCGGAATTAAGGTAGAAAAAATCCTATTGGCTGATGCAATCAGCCAATAGGATTGAGCTGGCATTCTATTGGCTGATTGGAACACTTAAAGGAACCTTCCTTCTTCAGTCGCCGTGGAAAGAAGAGGATGCTCCGCGTCGGATGTCTTGAAGATGGACCCACTCCACTCCGGATGGATGAAGATAGAAGATGCCGTCTGGATGAAGACTTCTGCCCGTCTGGAGGACCACTTCTGCCGGATTCGTTGAGTACTTCGGCCCGGTTGGATGAGGACTTCTCCCGGTAAGGTGATCTTCAAGGGGTTAGTGTTTTTTAAGGGGGTATTGGGTGGGTTTTAGAGTAGGTTTGGTTGTGTGGGTGGTGGGTTTTAATGTTGGGGGGGATTTGTAATTTTATTTTATAGGTAAAAGAGCTGATTACTTTGGGGCAATGCCCCACAAAAGGCCCTTTTGAGGGCTATTTGTAACTTAGTGTAGGGTAGGGCTTTTTTTATTTTGGGGGGCTTTTTTATTTTGTTAGGGGGGTTAGATTAGGTGTAATTAGTTTAAAAATCTTGTAATTTGTTTATTATTTTCTGTAATTTAGTGGGGGGAGGTTTGTACTTTAGCTAATTTTATTTAATTGTATTTAATTGTATTTAGTTTAGGGAATTGATTTAATTATAGTGTATGTTAGGTGTTAGTTTAACTTAGGTTAGGTTTTATTTTACAGGTAAATTTGTCTTTATTTTAGCTAGGTAGTTTATTAAATAATTAATAACTATTTAGTAACTATTCTACCTAGTTAAAATAAATACAAACTTGCCTGTAAAATAAAAATAAACCCTATGCTAGGTACAATGTAACTATTAGTTATATTGTAGCTAGCTTAGGGTTTATTTTACAGTTAAGTATTTAGTTTTAAATAGGAATAATTTAGTTAATTATAGTAATTTTATTTAGATTTAAATTATATTTAAGTTAGGGGGTTAGGGTTAGACTTAGATTTAGGGGTTAATAACTTTAGTAAAGTGGCGGCGACGTTGGGGGCGGCAGATTAGGGGTTAATAAATGTAGGTAGGTGTCGGCGATGTTAGGGGCGGCAGATTAGGGGTTAATAATATTTAACTAATGTTTGCTAGGCAGGAGTGCGGCGGTTTAGGGGTTAATATATTTATTATAGTGGTGGCGATGTCCGGTTCGGCAGATTAGGGGTTAAAAATTTTATTTTAGTGTTTGCGATGTGGGAGGGCCTCGGTTTAGGGGTTAATAGGTAGTTTATGGTTTTTAGTGTACTTTTTAGCACTTTAGTTAAGAGTTTTATGCTAGGGCGTTGTAGTGTAAAACTCTTAACTACTGACTTTAAAATGCGGTACCAGTCTTGACAGGAGAGGGTCTACCGCTCACTTTTTGGCAGACTCGTAATACCGGCGCTGTGCAAGTCCCATTGAAAAAAGAGAATATGCAATTTACGTAAGTGGATTTGCGGTATTTCCAAGTCTGGCCAAAAAAGTGAGCGGTACACCTGTACCGGCCAACGCTGCTTTTTAAGCCTAACGCAAAACTCGTAATCTAAGTGTTTGTTTTTGTGGAGTTTTTTTTTTTTATAAGTGGACTAAATATAGAGATGATTTTCGTTTTAGATGATTTAGTCATACAACCTGATTATAAGTGGGCGCTCTCCTATATAACTCCAATATACTACGTTATGCAGAACATAACTGTCCAAATAACGCTTAAAGTGATGGTAAACTTTATCAACTATATGAAAAATATTTGTAATCACAAAGTAATTGATGGGCCCTTTCATTCATGAAATGCATTATAAATGCAAAATTATTTAAATAATTACCCTTTCATGTTTTTAGAAATTGCATCGTTCCTCCGCCCAAAACGCATACTCTATTTCTGTGTTCAATTACGATTTAGGCTGTAGCCAATCGTATCGCGCCCCTTTGACATCCAGCAAGTTAATAATAATGCCCCTGATTTTGTTTGTGCATGCGTTATTATTAAAACTTGCTGGATGCCAAAGGGGGCGCCATTCGATTGGCTACAGCCTGAATGTCATTGAACACACAAATAGAGTAAACTGACGAGTGCAAAAAGCCGACTTAGAATATTGCGTGCGTGATTACGTATTTTCCCATAGAAGTCAATGGAGCAAAAAAGTGGAGCAAAAAGGTGGAACAAAACCTAACATCCTACTCACGTGCAAACCCGATCGCTTATTCTCATGTGCTCTAACCCAACATGAAAATATGAATATTTCACATTCCAATGTTCTTCATATACAGGAATGTGTTTTATTTATTCATAAATAAATATTTCTATATTTATATGATGGTACTTTGGTACAATATATATCTATACCTACATATACACATGATTATATATGGGTATAGATATATACAGATATGTATAGGAATATCTATAAATACATAGAACATATTCTGCAATGTGCAGAGCATTGGAATGTGAAATATTTACACTACATACACAGTATAACACTTTATTAAATATGAATATTGCATGAACGCACCACTAAATACAGTAGAATTTAATACTTGACAAATACACAATAAGAAGAAAATGTAGTAGTAGAATATTTTCTGGCAAATTTCAAATTGCCTTCTTTTCTCCCTCCCCTGTATCATATGACAGCCCTCAGCCAATCACAAAATGTATATACTTAGTACTTTTACACATGCTCAGTAGAATTTGGAGCCTCAGAAATTTTGTATATAAAAATAATGTACATATTTTGATAATTGAAGTATATTGGAAAGTTTTTAAATTGCATGCTTTATCTGAACCATTAAACTTTTAAGTTTTGGCCCTTTTTAATGTCTATGGAAGAATGCCCTGTCCCTGCTTTCTTTCCCTTTACCTAATCTTGTTTGTTGTTGGTTCTCATCTAGGACTTGGAGAAAAACATTGAACTGACTCAGAGCAGTTATCAGCGACAGTTACTGTCAGAAAAAAAGAAAGCTCATGAAGTCCAAGAAATGAGTAAATCACTGCAAGAGGAACTCCAGAAACTAACTCAAAAATTAAAAGTAAGCTACTTGTTGGTAATTAGGAGTGCACATGTTTGTATCGGTCTATATTTCAGCAGACGCCTTTTGAAATGAGTTCTGCATCTCTGTGTCATTCATATTAAAATAATTAAAGCAGCATATTAGGACATTCTAGAGACAAATCCTCCACATGCTGCCTGCACAGTGATACAGACCTTCCAACTATCCTAATTTGAGAGGGACAGTCTCTAATTCTGACCTATGTCCTTCTGAGATAACCATATATCCCTATTTGCAGACTTTTTGTTAGACCCTTCCATAGACTGCCCAATTACGCCCTCAAACTTCCCTGACCGCCTACCGACAATCCAGAAATGCCCACTATCCACCCGTGACCCCATTTGCTTCTGACACAGCACTGCCCACAAAATGACGACCCCCATATCCTACAGATTCCCTAATACCTAGGTTTGTTGGCATGGTTATAGCATTTACTAGAAGTATTTTGCTAATACAAGTGTATGGAAACAATGCTTCTAATCAAAATGTAATATATCCTGATGTTTGACTAAACTGCTCATTTAAACCAACTGACATCTATTAAAGGCCCTTATGTTCAATACAAACCTTTGCACTACAAAACCATAAATACATTGAATCGGTACATAACATTTTCAAACTTTTTAAGATCAAGAAAACAAAATTGTGGTTATGTTTAAATGAACAAAAATTAATTTCTTATAATTTGGCTTTGATTCCTTTTATACAGGTGGTAAAAGTCCACGATTCATTACTCATTGGAATTACCCTTCTCTACCACTAGGAGGAGGCAAAGAGTCCCAAACCCCAATGGCTCTATAAAACCCCTTCCACCTCACACAGTCTTTAGTCTTTACTTTGCCTCCGCTGGAGGTGGTTGAAAAATAAAGATGTGCATTAGATTCTTCAGAGAAAGGGGTTTTCAATCTATATTAAAACACAGTTGCCTCTTAGAGTACAGTGCTTGTATTTGGGGTGTGGTTTATGATTCTTTGTTTCACCTCATGGCAAATTTTACATAAACCCTATATAATTGGTCGCAGGGACTTGTCCTTTGCCTCCCTTTATAGATCTACAATATACTCCTATTTCCATAACCTCTGCTGATATGTTTCAGTACTGGTTTGGATGTTTGCAGCTTGTTTGTTAGTAGATGAGTGCCTATTGAATAGTGCTGTTGTAGTGCTTCCTGCCATGAATTTTGTTTTGAAGGCTGCAGTTTTTGAAGCGTTTGGCTGCTCTTTCACTTTCAAACAAGAATTAAAGGAATTTCCTATGGGATTTCTGAAATGGCTGCCCTCAGATATCACAGGGACTTACCCGAATCCTACAGTAGGAGGCTGCAGGACATTTCCTACAAGATTTCCTCTGTGATACCCTTATCTGCACTAGATGGACTCTCTACTGGATACTGCTGTAGCTGGATGCCTGGTAAGACGGTGGAGTGTTGCTTTTGCAGGTAAGTGCTTTACCTTAGCCCAAAGGCTATTTGTAGGTACTCAATTACAGGTACAGCAGAGCCAGGGGACTCGCCCTGTTTCTCATCTTGACACACATTTTTGCCTCTTTTGCAGGTTCCTGCATACTTTATACTGTTTTAAAACGTTACAGACTATACTGAATGGCTTTATTTACTCTCTAGCAGCTCTGTGGACACTATTTTTAGCCCCTTTCTGTAATAGGCGCTTGGCGCTTTAAGATATCTACTGGTAGTTTTGTGCACTTTCTAGTCTTATAGGGGGATGTGTTTTCTCCAACATTGGTGTGTCCGGTCCACGGCGTCATCCATTACTTGTGGGAAATATTCTCCCCCACAGGGAAAGGCAAGGAGAGCACACAGCAAGAGCTGTCCATATAGCTCCCCCTCTGGCTCCGCCCCCCAGTCATTCTCCTTGCCGCTCTGAACAAGTAGCATCTACCACGGGGATGGCGAGGAGTTTGTGTTGTTAGTTGTAGTATTTTATTCTTCTATCAAGAGTTTGTTATTTTAAAATAGTGCTGGCTTGTACTATTTACTCTATAACAGAAAAGTGATGAAGATTTCTGTTTAAGAGGGCTATGATTTTAGCAGACAGTAACTAAAATCCATTACTGTTATCACGCAGGACTGTTGAAACAAGAGAACTTCAGTTGGGGGTAACAGTTTGCAGACTCATCTGCTTCAGGTATGACTAGTCTCCTTCTAACAACACAGGCTAATGCTAGATGACAGTCATTTTTCCCCTCAGGGGAAAAGGTAAGCCATTTTTCTTTCACCTCAGCAAAAAAGATAACAGGCTTCCCCTTTTTGTTTTTTATGCTGGTAGACACTGTTAGGGGCAAAATCGATTGGTTTTTATTACAATATGATACCATTTGAAATATTTTATAAGCTCACATACACTTGGGAACGTTTTTTATTGATCTGGCTTGTTTTAGACACCTAAATCTAGTCAGGAAGGCCCCTTCACTCTAGTGTGCTGAGGGAGGAAGCCTCATTTTGGTGCTTCAGCTGCACAGTTGATTTACAAGGCAGTGCATGCAGATAGGGTCCTGTGGCTCAGAAAGTGACTCCAAAAGGCTTTTTTCTGTGAATGGTGACCCCTAAGGAAGGTAAAAAGCTGCAACAAGTCTGTAGCAGGGATTGTAGTGTATAAAAACGGTTAAATCCAACAATTAGCTCCGGTTTGCTTGTTTTAAGAGCTAGAGTCTCCATATTTGCTGTGCAATACTTTCTAAGCATTAAGACTCTGGGGTCCAAATTTCAGAAAAATCGGATATTGGCTTCATAGTTTTTTGAACATTCAGAAATAAATGTGTCATTTTATTATTTAAAGAGACAGTAACGTTTTTGTTTAAAATCGTTTTTATTGCATTGTTTGCCTGCCTAAATCTGTTTAACATGTCTGTTCCATCAGATAACCTATGTTCTGTGTGTATAGAGACAAATGTGGTTCCCCCTTCGAGTGTTTGTGATAATTGCGCCATAGCGTCCAAACAAAATCAGGACAGCTCTGTTATTTTTCATAATGTTGCCCAAGATGATTTATCTAATGAAGGTAGTGGGGATAGCTCTACATCCTCTCCTTCTGTGTCTACACCAGCTTTGCCCGCGCAGGCGACACCTAGCGCGCCAGTGCTTATTTCTATGCAACAATTATCAGTAGTAGTAGTGGATAATTCTATAGCAAATCTTTTATCCAAACTGCCAGCTTTTCAGAGAAAGCGTGATTGTTCAGTTTTAAATACAGATAAAAAGGATGAACAATCAGACGCTGACGATGCCTTATCTATTTTACCCTCGCATCAATCGGAATTGGCTGTAAGGGAAGGGCTGTCTGAGGGTGAAATTTCAGATTCAGGAAAAATTTCTCAACAGGCAGAACCTGATCTAGTGGCATTTAAGTTTAAACTAGAACATCTCCGCGCTTTGCTTAAGGATGTATTAGCTACTCTGGATGACTGTGATTCCATGGTAGTACCAGAGAAGTTGTGCAAATTGGACACATTTTTAGAGGTCCCAGTGCACGACGACGCTTTTCCAATACCTAAGAGGGTAGCGAACATAGTGGAAAAGGAGTGGGAGAAGCCAGGTGTACCCTTTGCCCCACCTCCTATATTTAAGAAAATGTTTCCCATAGTAGACCCTAGAAGGGACGCATGGCAAACGGTCCCGAAGGTTGAGGGAGCTGTTTCAACACTAGCGAAGCGCACAACTATTCCTATAGAGGACAGCTGCGCTTTCAAAGATCCTATGGATAAAAAATTGGAAGGATTGCTTAAAAAGATTTTTGTTCAGCAAGGGTTCATCCTTCAACCAGCTACGTGTGTTATTACTGTCACTTCAGCGGCGTCCTTTTGGTTAGAAGAACTAGAAAGGTCGCTCCAGAAAGAGACTTCCTATGAAGAAGTCATGGACAGAATTCACGCATTAAAGTTAGCTAATTCCTTTATATTGGATGCCGCCTTTCAAATAACGAAATTGGCGGTGAAAAACTCAGGTTTTGCTATAGTAGCGCGGAGGGCGCTTTGGCTAAAATCCTGGTCGGCAGATGTGTCGTCCAAGACTAAGTTACTGAATATTCCTTTCAAGGGTAAGACCCTTTTTGGGCCGGAATTGAAGGAAATTATTTCAGACATCACTGGGGGTAAGGGCCATGCCCTCCCACAGGATAGGCCTTTTAAGGCTAAGAACAAGTCTAATTTTCGTTCCTTTCGCAATTTCAGGAACGGACCGGCTAATAACTCCACTGCCGCTAGACAAGAAGGTAACGCGGCCCAGCCCAAACCCGCTTGGAAGCCCATGCAAGGCTGGAACAAGGGTAAACAAACCAAGAAACCTGCTGCTGCTACCAAGACAGCATGAAGGGGTAGCCCCCGATCCGGGACCGGATCTGGTAGGGGGCAGACTATCTCTCTTCGCTCAGGCTTGGGCAAGAGATGTTCTGGATCCCTGGGCACTAGAGATAGTTTCCAAGGGATACCTGTTAGAATTCAAGGGACTTCCTCCAAAGGGAAGGTTCCACCTGTCTCGCTTATCTTCAGACCAGATAAAGAAACAGGCATTCTTACATTGTGTAAGAGACCTATCAAAGATGGGAGTGATAAACCCAGTCCCCTCCGGGGAACAAGGTCTAGGTTTTTACTCAAACCTGTTTGTGGTTCCCAAAAAAGAGGGAACTTTCAGGCCAATTCTGGATTTAAAGATATTAAACAAGTTCCTCAGAGTTCCATCCTTCAAGATGGAAACCATTCGGACAATCTTACCAACAATCCAGCAGGGTCAATTTTTGACTACCGTGGATCTAAAGGATGCGTATCTGCATATCCCAATCCACAAATCTCATCATCAGTTCCTGAGGTTCGCCTTTCTGGACAAACATTACCAGTTTGTGGCTCTTCCATTCGGTTTAGCCACCGCTCCCAGAATTTTCACAAAGGTGCTAGGGTCCCTTCTAGCGGTCCTAAGGCCGAGGGGCATCGCTGTAGCACCTTATCTAGACGACATCCTAATCCAAGCGTCGTCCCTTTCCAAAGCGAGGGCTCATACAGACATTGTGTTGGCCTTTCTCAGATCTCACGGGTGGAAGGTGAACATAGAAAAAAGTTCACTGTCACCGTCCACAAGGGTTCCTTTTCTGGGAACAATAATAGATTCTGTGGAAATGAAGATCTTTCTCACAGAAGTCAGAAAGGCAAAGCTTCTAAAAGCTTGTCGAGTTCTTCATTCTATTCCTCAACCCTCCATAGCTCAATGCATGGAAGTAATAGGACTAATGGTCGCAGCAATGGATGTGGTTCCTTTTGCTCGAATTCATCTAAGACCATTACAGCTATGCATGCTCAATCAGTGGAATGGGGACTATACAGACTTGTCTCCCCAAATTCAAGTAGATCAGGTAACCAGGGACTCACTTCTCTGGTGGTTGACCCAGAATCACCTGTCTCAGGGAATGAGTTTCCGCAGACTGGAGTGGGTCATCGTCACGACCGACGCCAGCCTCTTGGGGTGGGGCGCGGTCTGGGACTCCCTGAAAGCTCAGGGCCTATGGTCGCGGGAAGAGTCGCTTCTCCCGATAAACATTTTGGAACTAAGAGCTATATTCAATGCGCTCCTGGCTTGGCCTCAGCTAGCGGAAGCCAGGTTCATAAGATTTCAGTCGGACAACATAACGACTGTTGCGTACATCAATCATCAGGGGGGAACAAAGAGTTCCCTAGCGATGAAGGAAGTTACCAAGATAATCCAATGGGCAGAGAATCACTCCTGCCATCTATCTGCTATTCACATCCCAGGAGTAGACAACTGGGAGGCGGACTATTTGAGTCGTCAGACTTTCCATCCGGGGGAGTGGGAACTCCATCCGGAGGTCTTTGCTCAGTTAATACAATTATGGGGCATTCCAGACATGGATCTAATGGCGTCCCGTCAGAACTTCAAGATACCTTGCTACGGGTCCAGATCCAGGGATCTCAAGGCGACTCTAGTGGATGCATTAGTGGCGCCTTGGTCGTTCAACCTAGCATATGTGTTTCCACCGTTTCCTCTCCTTCCCAGGTTCATAGCCAGGATCAAACAGGAGAAGGCCTCGGTGATTCTGATAGCTCCTGCGTGGCCACGCAGGACTTGGTATGCAGACCTGGTGAATATGTCATCGGCTCCACCATGGAAGCTACCTTTGAGACAGGATCTTCTAGTACAAGGTCCATTTGAACATCCAAATCTAGTTTCTCTGCAGCTGACTGCTTGGAAATTGAACGCTTGATTTTATCCAAGCGTGGGTTTTCAAATTCTGTGATAGATACTCTGGTCCAAGCCAGAAAACCTGTGACTAGAAAGATTTACCATAAAATATGGAAAAGATATATCTGTTGGTGTGAATCCAAAGGATTCTCCTGGAGTAAGATTAAAATTCCAAAGATTCTCTCCTTTCTCCAAGAAGGTTTGGATAAAGGGTTGTCAGCTAGTTCTCTAAAAGGACAGATTTCTGCATTATCCGTCTTGTTGCACAAACGACTGGCAGCTTTGCCAGATGTACAAGCTTTTGTTCAGGCTTTGGTTAGAATCAAGCCTGTTTACAGACCCATGACTCCTCCTTGGAGTCTAAATTTAGTTCTTTCAGTTCTTCAAGGGGTTCCGTTTGAACCTTTACATTCCATAGATATTAAGTTATTATCTTGGAAAGTTCTGTTTTTGGTTGCTATTTCTTCTGCTAGAAGAGTTTCTGAATTATCTGCTTTGCAGTGTAATCCACCATATCTGGTTTTTCATTCAGATAAGGTTGTTTTGCGTACTAAGCCTGGTTTTCTTCCAAAAGTTGTTTCCAACAAGAACATCAACCAGGAAATAGTTGTTCCTTCTTTGTGTCCGAATCCAGTTTCAAAGAAGGAACGTTTATTACACAATTTAGATGTTGTTCGTGCTTTAAAGTTCTATTTAGAAGCAACAAAAGATTTTAGACAAACCTCATCTTTGTTTGTCGTTTACTCTGGTAAGAGGAGAGGTCAGAAAGCTACTGCTACCTCTCTCTCTTTCTGGCTGAAAAGCATTATCCGCTTGGCTTATGAGACTGCCGGACGGCAGCCTCCTGACCGTATCACAGCTCACTCTACTAGGGCTGTGGCTTCCACATGGGTCTACAAGAACGAGGCTTCTGTTGACCAGATATGTAAGGCAGCAACTTGGTCTTCTCTGCACACTTTTGCCAAATTCTACAAATTTGATACTTTTGCTTCTTCGGAGGTTATTTTTGGGAGAAAGGTTTTGCAAGCCGTGGTGCCTTCCGTTTAGGTAACCTGATTTGCTCCCTCCCTTCATCCGTGTCCTAAAGCTTTGGTATTGGTTCCCACAAGTAATGGATGACGCCGTGGACCGGACACACCAATGTTGGAGAAAACAGAATTTATGCTTACCTGATAAATTACTTTCTCCAACGGTGTGTCCGGTCCACGGCCCGCCCTGGTTTTTTAATCAGGTTGAAAAAAATTTCTTTATACACTACAGTCACCACGGCACCCTATAGTTTCTCCTTTTTCTCCTAACCGTCGGTCGAATGACTGGGGGGCGGAGCCAGAGGGGGAGCTATATGGACAGCTCTTGCTGTGTGCTCTCCTTGCCTTTCCCTGTGGGGGAGAATATTTCCCACAAGTAATGGATGACGCCGTGGACCGGACACACCGTTGGAGAAAGTAATTTATCAGGTAAGCATAAATTCTGTTTTTTTATGGGATGTTTAATGCTTATTTTGCTCAGTTAAGAAAATGTTTATTTTTTGCCATTTTTCTTTTTATTTCACTCCGGCTGTTAGCCCTGCCCCCCTTAACTTCCTGAGGCCTACTTCAGTATAGATAAGCAGTGCAGTGTTTGGAGTCTGTAATTTATCCAGTTGTATGCATTTAATCTTGGATTTAGTTGCTAGAAAGGGGTGAGTACTCATGCTAACTGCTGCCAGGGGGATTTATTTAGCATTTTCAGTCTGCAGTCTGGGGTTGTTTCTTACTGTATTAACTAAGCTTAAAGAGTGTCAGAGGATTTGTATGTAGAGAGCACTCTACTTATCTTTTCATTATCTGTGTATATCTGGCATCATTATATACTGTTTTTGTAATATGCTAATAAGGCTCATAAGATACTAGCATATATTAAAAAAGGCATTGATGCAAGGGAAGAAAGCATAATTCTGTCACTATATAAATCCCTGATAAGACCTTGATTATGTAGTGCAGTTCTGGAGACAGATCTCAAAAATAGACATTGCAGACTTAGAAAAAGTTCAGAGAAGGGCCACAAAACTAATAAGGGGAATGGAGAATTTAAGCTATGACAAGAGGCTAGCCAAACTGGGGCTGTTTTCTCTAGAAAAAAGGCGCTTGAGAGGTGACATGATTACTTTATATAAATTCAACGCCCATATACAGAGATGACAGAGGTTCTGTTTATTCCAAGAAAATTGTTTGTTACAAGAGGAAACAATTTTAAGGCTGGAGGAAAGGAGATTTAATCTCCTGCAACTGATGTTTTTTTCATTGTAAGAGCAATAAAATTGTGGAGATCATTACCTGAGGAGGTAGTAAATGCCAATACTTTAGATACATTTAAAAATGGTTTGGATACATTTCTGGCTAGAACCAAAATTCAGGGATATGATTGCTTGTGTTCAATGTCTCTGACAGCATCAGAACGAGGCTCCCATAGGAGCCTGTGGAAGAGCGCTTTCGTGAGTGCAATGCTTCCCAGCTTCGCATTGCTGAAAACTTGTAATACCAGTGCACATTAACGTGCTCTGGTATTACACAGTGAAGCGCAAATATCGCTTTCATGAAAGCGATATTTAGAGCTCCACTTGTAATCTGGCCATAATGTTTTATCATATGTACTTATGTGTGCATATACAATATTTATGCCGTGGTATGGTTCCGGAAGGAATGGTTTTAAATTGAAACCCAGTTTATAATGTAAGTCAATGGGAAGTGAGGTAGTTAGGTCCCAGGCACCTCTCAAAATTGATATTACTTACCTATAATACATTATTTTTAAAGCTTTGAAATGATGATTATGAATGGTAAAAAGCATTATACACAGTGTAAAATAATCACACAACACAGAATGTATCATCAAACTAAGTTTAATGAACATAAACATTTTTTTACTTGTATTTTTCTGCAAACAAAGCAGTAAGGTCTCTGCATTGACAACAGTAGCATAAACTATGTTAGGTAATATTGCCTAGGCAGGTTTTTATATGCATTCCAGTCTGGACTGATTTATAGTCACCCAGACCTCCTAATCTTCAAGCAGCTGGGCAGGACGATGAAAGGGATATTACTGCTACTTCAAAGTTGGTCAGCTCCATGTTCTTTTGAAAGCTGCCTGATAGTTCAGGTCTGTTTACCATGATTGATTTCAGCTTCCTAGTGCTTGTATTTTGTTTGCTGCAACACAAGCTGACAGCTCTTCCTACTGGTCTGTCCTTATTTTAATCAATGTACTGCTTCTCAGTAGCAGTCACATGACTGAAAAAAGGGCGTTATTCTGAAATGGCGCAAATTGAACCGCCGCCAAACGAGGGCCACCTGTGTGTGTGTATATATATATATATATATATATATATATATATATATATATATATATGTATATATTTGTCTTCCTACACTATTTTCCATGCCTGTGTAGGTATACTCATTTTACTCTGCATGATTAAATTCCTACCACAGTCTTACAGGACTTTTACAGTTTTCAGTGTAGCAATGAGATTTTCTAGAGGAAATATCTATGTAGATGCTGAATTTTAACCAATGTACTTCGTAAATGTTTTAGTAAATGCAGTCTCTGCTTTCTAAACAGGTTTTTATCTGTATGTGCGGTATATCCAATTAAGGACCAGATTACGAGGGAGCGCTATTTTACACTTTCTTTTTGCGAGCGTCGGATTGCACTTGTATTACAAGTTGAAAGTAAAAAGTTATTGTGGTCGTGCTAACCAGACGCTCAAACAAACGGTTTATTTCTAGTGCAATCAGAATATCACGAGCACAATAACCTATTCCCCCATAGAAGTTAATAGAGAAAAAAAGTTGGGGGGAAACAAACACCCTACCCGAGCGCTAACCCGAAAGCCTATTCTTATTTGCGCTAACACAACATGAAAATATGAATATTTCACATTCCAATGTTCTGCACATAGCAAAATATGTTCTTTTTATTCATAAATACCTATTTCTTTGTATATTTGATAGTATTTTGGTACAATATATATATATATATACACACAAAACACGGAAAGGGGACTGCACTCTCAGACTGGACTGGGTACACATCCAATGACCCTGCAACATGCTCAGCCCTGGGTGCTATAGCACTCTCAGGAAGCTGTGCTGTCTCCAGAGTCACAGGCAGTTAACTCCAGATAAGCCTGGAAAATCGCAAAATAAATTAATACAACACACAGAGAAAGTCCAGCACTCGCTTACAAGCTCTCAGCTAAGATTAAAAGCAAAACTGGAATAGTTAATTACCGCATCTGGCCAAATGGGAGAAGCCCAGGTACCACGTCAAGGTCTCTTCCAAAACCTGGGTCCCAGGTTTTAGAAGAGACCTTGACGTGGTACCTGGGCTTGTCCAATTTGGCCAGATGCGGTAACTAACTAACTCTTCCAGTTTTGCTTTTAATCTTAGCTGAGAGCTTGTAAACAAGTGCTGGACTTTCTCTGTGTGATATATATATATATATATATATATATATATATATATATATATATATATATATATATATATATATATATATATATTTCTGCTTTTATATTTTGTGTCCAAGGCTGAAGGACATGTTATTGGTTGTCCCTGTATTTTCAGGGCTGAATTAGATCTTTATGCCTAAGAATAAAGGGGTTTTCTGTTTATTTTAGGCTTAAAGGGACAGTCTACACCAGAATTTTTATTGTTTTAAAAAATAGATAATCCCTTTATTACCCATTCCCTAGTTTTGCATAACCAACACAGTTATATTAATACACTTTTTACCTCTGGTAATATCTTGTATCTAAGCCTCTGCAAACCGCACCCGTATTTCAGTTCTTTTGACAGACTTGCATTGTAGCTAATCAGTGCTGGCTCATAGGAACGCCACGTGCATGAGCACAGTGTTATCTATATGAAACAGATGAACTAACACCCTCTAGTGGTGAAAAACTGTCAAAATGCCCTGAGCTAAGAGGCGGCTTTCAGGGGCTTAGAAATTAGCATATGAACCTCCTAGATTTAGCTTTCAACTAAGAATACCAAGAGAACAAAACAAAATTGGTGATAGAAGTAAATTGGAAAATTGTTTAAAATTACATGCCCTATCTGAATAATGAAAGTTTGTTTTGGACTAGACTGTCCCTTTAAGAATTCTAGACTATATTATAAGGGTACTTGGTCTCAAATTGGAAGTCATTTGTATTAGGGCCTATACCTGCACATCCTTATCCACTAGGATTACCTTTGTTTGCTCTGGTTGGCATTCTTAGGCGTTCTCTGTTTGTTGTCGTCTTTCTGTTTAGTTTGGATGCAGCTCCTTACTTTTTTTTATAAGGTTCTAGGGGGCATTGTTGAGGGTAATTAGTGTTTAGGGGATCTTAATTGCCCCTTATGCTATTTTTTTGGTGCAAGCTTTTTATTTATGTTTTTTTTAACTACGCCTATATCTATCTTAGAGGGTGTCTTTTCTAGGAGACATTAAGTTTCTATCCTAATGTGTTTATTCTGCGTGACTCCACCAGTAATAATCTTCAGAAGGTCTGTCCTGGAATTCTGCTTCCTTTCCATCAGTAGCTCACTGCATTTGCAACCCTTTTTTCTGTTTAGGCATAATCAGTGATTAGGGATTATCTGCAATTGGTTTTGCAGATTACGCTTTATTCATCTGTTTTTTTAGTCTGGTGTCCTATAGAGGCTAGGTTACCCGTTTGTGTTTTAGAACTTTGTGTGGTTATTCAAGTTTATTTAATCTTGGTCCCTCTTGAAAGATGAAAAAGGCTTTATCTTTGTGTTTTTTTAGGCCTCATTGGCCTCTTCCTCTGTGGTATTGCAGGCTCCTCTTTTCTGAACCTATGCATAGACTGGACATGTACCTACAACCCCAATTCCGAAAAAGTTTGGACAGTATGGAAAATAAAAAAAACACATTATTGAAAACACATTATTAAGACATTATTTGATGTTTTACTTTGTGAATGTAATGTATTTTTGAAAATATACACTAATTTTAAATCTGATGACTGCAACACGCTCCAAAAAAGTTGGGACAGTCGACTGGTTACCACTGTGTAACATCACCTTTCTTTTAATACAACTTATTAAGCGTTTGGGCACTGAAGACACCAGTTGGTTAAGTTTAGCAAGAGTAATTTTCCCCCATTCATCCATTATGCATATCTTCAGCTGTGCAACTGTACAGGGCCTTCGTTGTCTTATTTTGCGCTTCATAATGCGCCACACATTCTCAATCAGAGACAGGTCAAGACGGCAGGCGGGCAATGCTAGCACCCACATTTTCTGCTTACGCAACCATGAGCTTTTAATCCGGACAGAATGTGGTTTGCTTTGTCCTGCTGGAAAATGCAGGGATGTCCCTAGAAAAGACGACATCTGGATGGAAGCGTATGTTGCTCCAAAATGTATACATAACATTCTGCATTAATGGTGCTCTCACAGATGTATACGTTTCAAATGCCGTGGGCGCTGACCCCCCCCCCCCTCCATATCATGACAGATGCTGGTGTTTGCACCTGTCGCTGATAACATCTTAGATGGTCCTTTCCTTCTTTGGGCAACTGTTTTTTCCAAAAACTATTTGAAATGTAGACTTGTCGGACAACCAAACACGATTCCACTGTGCTACTGTCCATCTCAGATGAGACAGAGCCCAGAGAATTCAGCGCTTGATGTATGGTTTCTGCTTTGCATAGTAAAGCCTTAATTTGCATCTGTGGATGCAGTGTTGAATGATGTTGACTGAAAGGTTTACCAAAGTATTCCCAAGCCCATGTCAGGATATCCATTATAGACTCATGACGGTTTTTGAGACAGTGACATCTGAGGTATAGGAGATCACGTGCATTCAGAAGTGGTTTTCGGCCTTGCCATTTTTATGCACCAAGATTTGACTGGATTCCTTGAAGCTTTGAATTATATTGTGCACTGAAGAAGGTGAAATGCTCAAAATCCTACTGATTTGTCTATGCTGAATATTGTTCTCAAAGTGTTGGATTATTTCCTGACGCATCTGTTGGCAGATTGGTGAGCCTCTAACCATCCTTGCTCATGAAGGACTAGGCCTTTTTTGGAGGCTACTTATATACTATGATTACAAAGTAAAACTATGATTCACAAAGTAAAACATCAAATAATGTGCTAATAATGTGTTTTTATTATAGTACAGGGTGAACTGAATTTACAAATGACTTTTTGTTTGTTTTTTTTTGCATTTTCCTTACTGTCCCAACTTTTTTGGAATTGGGGTTGTACTTTCTTGGAAAGTGTTATTTATTTTGTTTGTTTTCTGCTAGAAGAGTTTCTCTTTTTTTTCTGATCCTCCTTATCTGTTGTTTCATCAGGATAAGGCTGTTTTTTAGAACTTGGATATTGTTTGGTCAATTTAATATTTAATTGATGCTACTAAGATTTTTAGACAAACTTTTAGTTTGTTCTTCTTTCTGATCCTAGGAATGGTCAGAAGACTTCTGCTGTTTCTTTAGCCTTTTGGTTAAAACGTTTGTCTTTCAAAGCTTATTTGGAGGCAGGTCTGCCTCTGCTGCAGTGGATTTATACTCATTCTACTAGGACAGTTGTAACTTCTTGGGCTTTCAAAAATGAACCTTCAGTTGGTCAAAATGAACCTTCAGTTGGTCAAAATAGCTATTTGGTCTTCTTTGTTTACTTTTTCAAAATTCTCCATTTTAAAGGTTTTTGCTTCTTTTGAAGCAACCTTTGGTTTGGTAAAAAGTTTCTTCAGGCATTATGTGCGTGTATGTGTGTGTATATGTATATATATATGTATATGTGTGTGTGTGTATATATATATAAAGACAGGGATTTCAGCACTCTTTTCATCTAAATAAACAGCTCCAAATTTGAATTAAACAAAGTAACAATTTATTGGCATAGGCAGTTGAAAGTTATGACACGCTGCATCCCCCAGAACAGAGGATGTACAAATTGATAGTGTAGCGCACAATATAGGCTAACCAATGTGAAATTGCTAGAAGTAGCAAAATCAAAATATTGAAACAGAATAAAATTAACCTGACCGGCCAGGGTGAACCAAGGTACCTAATAATGCATGTGTGTACAAGACAATATTACGTTGTTAGAAAATATATTTTAGATAACTACACCCAGCTGCACACAGAACCTTCACCCTAAATGTGGAGGTATGTCTTGGGCAGATTTGTAACACGGAATCTAAGTTATCGATAATATTCTCATATCAGAGCAAGTTTTTACATTATACATATGTAGCATATGAAAAACATTGTAAAGCTTGGCAGACAGTTGCAAGAATTTGGTAGAGTGAGGATTCAAACAACTACACCCTGCTGCACACAGAACCCCCAAATGTTTAAAGTGGTATATCCTGGGAAGGTAATATAAAAATGGGATCTAAGTTGTGTAATCAGACAATCTCTAAACCAAGCGGTAGTATTATACAATGTGAGAACAACAAAAAATTTGCACATAAGGTTAATAAGCTCAAGCATAGAAGAGCTAGCTTTGTTAGTAAGGAAGTCCCAAGAACATATAGGGCAATCCCAAGCAGTTTTCCGTGCAAGAAGAAAAAAGCTACATCGGCAAACAGTGTTCTCCTTAAAGCTGTGCTGCAGTATTTATGCTCAAGAAATCACCTCAACAGGCGTCTCCAAAGAGATTAAGTTATCTGTGAGTATAGGCACTTAGAAAATGGGCACTTTGAGCTTCGTGCTTAGAAAGGCCAAATACATAGGAACTTCAAGCAGTGTGTAATATCGACATACTACACCTTCCTTCCAGAGCTGCTGCGGCTACAGGTTCCTTTTGTTGTAAAACAAACAAGTAATTTTCCAAATTCAGGCTGAAGAAAAAACCTGCTGCATGTTCAAGCGGTACGGAGATCGGTACACAAGGTCACATGGTAGATCAGCTGATGCCGACGTGCGTTTCACCCCCTTGTCTATTGGTAAGGCGGGGCTTAGTCAGGGCAGATACTGAGGATTGAGAGTCTCGCTTTTTATGGCATTATGCATGTTGCGCCCCTACTTACAGGTGAACTGCTATACATTATTACAAAGAGATTATTCCACAGACAGTGAACTTTTAATATAGTTAGCAAATAACCAAAACAATATAGTTGGAAACAAAGTGCATTTAAAATAGACATATTTGTCTCAAAATGATTTCCAACACAATATATACATTTAGAATGGTTTAAACCTACTGATAGATGACGTACGCAAAAGAATACTTAAGTATGCTATTCAGCTTTTGATTGTGAAGACTTAGTGAAAAGGCAATAGATATGTGACCATGAGTAAATCATCGTTATAGGAAGCAGGCCATATCGAGCTTATCGTTAATTCCGTTGGGAAATTGAGTATCCAAAGTGGATATCCATCTGCATTCCTTTCTAAGGAGTATTTGTTAAACAAGTGAAACTTAGGGCAGAAACATTGAGCCTGCAAAACTATAAAAAATCAAAAATCATTCCTAGAGGTTTAAGACTGAGATTTGATCCAGGTACAAACCTTAGAGAAGATGAAGGGGGAGAGGAGTTTATGGAAGACTGGAATTCCAGTCTTTCTGACTGCTCTATAATTTTTATGAATAAAATGGTGAAACGAAATCAAGAAAGATTAGACAAAACCATTGCAAAGGTTGAAGAGTCATTAAAACAAGTGAATAACTTTGAGAATAATCCAAATTTTGGGAAACTCAATGACAAAATTAAGGAGCAGATAGCCAGATTACAAACAGACATCAAACTGAGGAAGGGACGGAAATTTTAAAGAGATAATGAAGATTATAAGAATAATAGAGTGTATAGTTACCAAACAGTAAGAGGGTCTTTTGACTCTGGAACAGATGGGTCAGATATTGAAAGATACCCTAAAAAGTGGAGTTAACAGCCAACAAAGATTTTTAGGGGAAGGAGGAGAGGGGGCAGGAAGAGATGCAGGAGGGGGCCATACCAACTCCAGAGAGAGGCGGTACCCCTCCAGACAAAGGAGACAGCAGAACTACAATCAGAGTCAGGAAAGATTTCAGCAGTCGAACACAGAGATTTTGAGGATGCAGGGGGTATTAGCATCCCCAACGACGGATCTCCAGGTTGTCAATCTGTCTTCTTTCAAACTTAATGCAGCTCATATGAGTGTTTTAAAGAAAGGTTTATCCTTTTGTCCTACCAACAACCTTGATAAATTCAATTTCTTAAAAGATCTCCATCTGTTTGCAAGGCAAATTGTACTTTCCCAGATTATGAAAGGGAAAAGTAAACATTTGGTTGAAGATGTTGCTCAGACAGATTGGCCATCCAGGACCTCCAAGATCTCTTGGTGGAGGGAGAAGGCAGTCAGCTGCCCTTTTCCCAGCATGAGGAAAATATTCCACAGACCAAGGCACATTCCAATTTTAGACCCAAGTCCAAATATATGCCGCAGCTCTCTATGGTACCAGCCGCCAATATCTTTGTAAAGCAGGTAGAAAAAGGCATTCACAAACTACAAACGTTTGGCCTAGTGAATGGCAATCTGTCTAAAGCAGAAAGAAAGACCATGAATGAATTGATGAATGCAAAAGAGATGGTCATAAAACCCGGCGGACAAGGGTGGTAACCTTGTCCTCTGGGATGAGAGCAAGTATATCTTTGAGGTAAGAAGACAGCTACTAGATAAAGACCAGTATCAGCATCTCACCTATAAAATTGATGGCATTATTAGCCTTGCAGAATTCAAATACATGTACCCAGAGTTCCCAGTGATGCCAGTCTTCTACTGTAGCCCTAAAATTCATAAAAACTTAAAGGGACAGTATACTGTAAAATAGTTTTCCCTTAATGTGTTTACAATTGCTTTTTTTACCAACTGCAGAGTAAAAAATGTATGAAAATTAGCTTTTTAAGGTTTATTTGTGAACATTAAAGCTCTGATTTTGTGTTTAGAAGCCACAACCTAATAAAATGGGTTGAGCTTGTAGGTATAATCAGATCTCATTACTGTATCACATTGTGTGCATATACATGTTTCTTTATCTTATATCTGTCCATAAAACAATCACCAGTACTTGGAGAGAACAATGGAAAATCAACATTTTATTACCTTATCTCTGCTATATCCCACTGGGAGTATAATTTCTTCTGCTGGCTGTGTTTACAAAGCTTATCTATAGCTGGGACCTGCGGCCACAAACTTTCAGAATAGGTGGGGATACCACATGCTAAATCAACTATTTCAAATGCCAATATAAGGGTAAAGGATCTACTTGTAAACAATTTAATACACTCCAGCAGGTAAAGTGGGTCATTGGGAACAAATTAAATGGGAGAAATTTTTGAGTAAACTGTCCCTTTAATTAACCCTCCAGGGAGGCGTATTATAGCTGGTATAGGGAGCCTCACTGAGAACCTGGGTAACTATATTGATTTCTTTCTTAGACCCTTTCTCAGCACCATGCCCTCCTTTGTACTCGATACATCTGACTTCCTATTTAAAATAGATAGTTTATCAATTCCACAGGGAGCACTACTTGTATCTTTGGACGTAGAAGGACTATATTTGTCCATTCCACACAGGGCTGGCATACAAGCCTGTGGACATTTCCTCATGACAAGGGGGACAGTCTTTTCGCAAACACACAGACTTTCTAGTCCAATTACTAACCTTTGTTCTAACTAACAACATTTCATGTTTGATGGCAAAATATATAAACAACTGAGAGGGACAGCAATGGGTTCCTGGGAGATGAGTGAGGTGTATCAGAACCATCTTTTTGAGAAGAACATCCACATGTGGCTACGATATGTGATATCGTATATATATGATATATATGATGACATCTTCATGATATGGGAGGATACTGTTGAAAGTCTAAGAGACTTTGTCTCTAATATGAATCAAAATGATAAGAACATTACTCTCACCCTACAGCATAGTAAAGAGGAACTTGCATTTCTAGATATCAAAGTTAGGGTAGAGAGAGGAACTGTAGTATCAGAAAATTTTCGAAAAGAGACTACAACTAATAGTCTCCTTTTAGCTTCCAGTCTACGGGATAAACTAGTAAGAAGCCAGTTTGTTTCCCAACAAAAAGGGAAAAACTGGCTTTCCCAACACAAACTTCGAGGCAATCACCCATGTGGAAAATGTGGTACATGCAAATACATGGTGAAAACTAAAGAGTTTGGCACTAACACAGGAAAAGTGTTTAAACTAAAACATTTTGTCAATTGCAACACTGAAGGGGTTGTGCACCTGCTCTCCTGTTCATGTCCCACTTTTTATGTGGGTAAAACTAAAAGATCGATCAAAGACCGTATCACTGAACATCGTGATGATATAAAAAATAACAATCAAAAGAGTAATGTGGCTAAACATTTTAAGAAATTCCATACCTGTAATCCTGACTCTCTTAGGGTAAAAGGCATAGATAGATGTATTAACAATGGCAGAGGAGGTGACAATGATAAAATACTCCTTAGAAAGGAATGCAGATGGATATCCACTTTGGATACTCAATTTCCCAACGGACTTAATGATAAGCTCAATATGACCTGCTTCCTACAACGATGTTTTACTCATGGTCACATATCTATTGCCTTTTCACTAAGTCTTCACAATCAAAAGCTGAATAGCATACTTAGGTATTATTTTGCGTACATCATCTATCAGTAGGTTTAAACCATTCTAAATGTATATATTGTGTTGGAAATCATTTTGAGACAAATATGTCTATTTTAAATGCACTTTGTTTCCAACTATATTGTTTTGGTTATTTGCTAACTATATTAAAAGTTCACTGTCTGTGGAATAATCTTTGTAATAATGTATAGCAGTTCATCCATCAGTAGGGGCGCAACATGCATAATGCCATAAAAAGCGAGACTCTAAATCCTCAGTATCCGCCCTGATGAAGCCCCACCTTACCAATAGACGAGGGGATGAAACTCGCATCGGCATCAGCTGACCTACCATGTGACCTTGTGTACCAATCTCCGTACTGCTTGAACATGCAGCGGGTTTTTTCTTCAGCCTGAATTTGGAAAATTACTCGTTTGTTTTACAACAAGAGGAACCTGTAGCCGCAGCAGCTCTGAAAGGAAGCTGTAGTATGTCGATATTACACACTGCTTGAAGTTCCTATGTATTTGGCCTTTCTGAGCACGAAGCTCAAAGGGCCCATTTTCTAAGTGCCTATACTCACAGATAACTTAATCTCTTTGGAGACGCCTGTCAAGGTGATTTCTTGAGCATAAATACTGCAGCACAGCTTTAAGGAGAACACTATTTGCCGATGTAGCTTTTTTCTTCTTGCACAGAAAACTGCTTGGGATTGCCCTATATGTTCTTGGGACTTCCTTACTAACAACGCTAGCTCTTCTATGCTTGAGCTTATTAAACTTATGTGCAATTTTTTTGTTGTTCTCTCATTGTATAACACTACCGCTTGGTTAAGAGATTGTCTGATTACACAACTTAGATCCCATTTTTATATTACCTGCCCAGGATATACCTATTTAAACATTTGGGGGTTCTGTGTGCAGCAGGGTGTAGTTGTTTGAATAGTAACAGGAAGGTGAGTGGCAGGCTCTGCAATAACCAGACTTGCACTCCAAAAAATATAATAAAATAATATTTTATTAGTGGAAAAATAGTAAAATATACATATGTGGCTGAACACAGAATAGAGGGGACAAGACAAACAAGCCTGACGCGTTTCGTGCCCCCTAGTGGCGCTTATTCATAGGCTAAAGCACCAGGTGAGTGGTACCTATTTAAAGGGAAAACAAATTAATCCTTTATGTGCTGAACTGGCTTAAAAACAAACTCATGTTAAAAACATACACAAGTGACATTGGGATCTCTTATATTAAAGATATGTACACAGGAGTAGATTAACCAACACCAGAGAGAGACATCTTAGACTTTCCTAACCATAATTATCAAAAAATAGGATGTCATATAATAACTACAAAATTACATTCTATGCATAACCTAAATAGGTATAACAGGGGTACTTAATAGAATTTTACAGTGAACCAGAACATTAATAAATATTGTGCATAATTATAGAGAAAATAAGAGGATGTTTTCCACAATCACCCATTATGTTCAATAGGGTATAAGGTTCAAAAGACACATATATTATAAACCACCTCTTCAATAATCAATGAGGTAGTCTATATCACACGCTTTATTCATTCCATGGGGTTGGCATGTATTTAATTTAATTATCCAGAAAATTTCCTTCTTATCTAATATTAATTGTCTATTGCCACCCCTAGTTGGGACTCTAGCAATGTCAATAATTTGAACAGAAATATCTGCCAGATGAGTAAAATGCAAACCATTAAAATGACTAGCTACTGCTGAGTCCTTGGAGTAATATTTGACATCTCTTACATGTTCTCCATACCTGGTTCTAACTTCACGTGAGGTTTTACCTACATATTGACATTTGCAAAATGCAAATGTTGCAAGTCAAAAGATAGATAGCAAATTTAGTTTTACAATTAGCATAAAAATCTATGACATATTGTGTATTATCTACACTAGAGGAAAAATATTTTCCCCTGATCAGATTAGGGCAAGTCTGGCAGTCCCTGCTCCCACATTTAAAGAGGCCCTTCTTCGATAGCCAATCTCCTTAGGGACCACTCTTAACATCAGTAACCATGCTGGGTGCAAGAACCTTCCCTAATGTCATAGGTTTTTTAGAAACGTATCTAAAATTTTTCACATATGGTTTAAGGACTTCCTCCCCCTATAAGTTATAGGGGTCCCATGGTAAATGCCTACCATAGATTGGTACAGGAAGATATACTAAAGTTAGAGGCTGAAATCTCTACAAGCGGCGATGCTGCCACCCATAATCTCAAATTTCAGGAGCGAATTGCTATTAAAACTCTTAGAAGCAATGATGATATAGTCATCAGAGGTTCGGATAAGGGTGGCAGCATCGTTGTTATGGATAAATCATATTATTTTGATGAAGCATTAAGACAACTCTCAGATAACAGTGTATATCGGCTATTACCATATAATCCTGTTCACAACTTCAAAAAAGAGATGGGCAAGTTAGTAGCTGATGGCATAATCCTGGGTATTTTTAATGATGAAGATTTAGATACATTAATTCCAGAACATCCTATCACTCCCTTATTCCATCATGTCCCTAAAATTCACAAAAATAGGGACAGCCCGCCGGGAAAGCCTATTGTTGCGGGCATAGGGTCCTTATTAGAACCCTTGGGTGAGTGGATAGATACAATTTTACAGCCAATAGCACAACGACAACTTAGTTATCTCAGGGACACATCACATTTGTTAACCACACTAAATACAATTCAATGGCAGCCAAAGTACAGTTGGATTACAGCTGACATAGTTTCTCTATATACCAGCATACCCCAACATGCAGGTATAAGAGCAGTCAATTTCTTTCTGAAGAGAGATACGGATTTGAGTGACCATGAAATAAATTACATATGTGAAATTTTACAATTTTTGCTTTCACATAATTATTTCATGTTTAACAAGGAGTACTACTTACAGATCAGAGGGACCGCCATGGGGGCAAAATTTGCCCCAGCATTCGCAAATATTTATGTCTCATGGTGGGAACTAACTTATATGTTTACGGCTACTAATCCCTGGGTCGATGAAGTAGTACTTTTTGTACGGTACATTGATGACCTGTTGTTAATTGTCAGAAATGACAAGGAGAATGTCATTTTGGATAATTTTTTGACTTACCTTAGTGACAACCAGATGGGTTTGCAGTTCACAGGTGAACAAAACAATCAAGAGATTAATTACTTAGATCTAACTCTGAGAATAGTTGACAATCAAATTGTCAGTCAAACTTATAGAAAACCAGTGACAGGCAATACCATCTTGCATGCGGCATCTCAGCATCCAGAACATGTTAAAAAAGCCATACCTAGAGGGCAGTTTATTAGATTACGCAGGAACACCAAAAGTGATTCAATCTATGAGAAGCAGTCTTTAGAGTTAAAAGAAAGGCTAATCAAGAGAGGCTACAATTCAAATAGATTAGAACAATGTAGGCTTGCAGTGAAATCTTATAATAAACCAGCCAATACTGAGATAAAACCTAAAAAAACTACTAATGATACCATTGTATTCACAACTGAATATTCAATGCATTATGATGCGGTAGTAAAAATTCTAAAAAAACATTCACATGTTTTATTGGGGGATGAAGTCCTTAAACCATATGTGAAAAATTTTAGATACGTTTCTAAAAAACCTATGACATTAGGGAAGGTTCTTGCACCCAGCATGGTTACTGATGTTAAGAGTGGTCCCTCAGGAGATTGGCTATAGAAGAAGGGCCTCTTTAAATGTGGGAGCAGGGACTGCCAGTCTTGCCCTAATCTGATCAGGGGAAAATATTTTTCCTCTAGTGTAGATAATAAACAATATGTCATAGATTTTTATGCTAATTGTAAAACTAAATTTGCTATCTATCTTTTGACTTGCAACATTTGCAAATGTCAATATGTAGGTAAAACCTCACGTGAAGTTAGAACCAGGTATGGAGAACATGTAAGAGATGTCAAATATTACTCCAAGGACTCAGCAGTAGCTAGTCATTTTAATGGTTTGCATTTTACTCATCTGGCAGATATTTCTGTTCAAATTATTGACATTGCTAGAGTCCCAACTAGGGGTGGCAATAGACAATTAATATTAGATAAGAAGGAAATTTTCTGGATAATTAAATTAAATACATGCCAACCCCATGGAATGAATAAAGCGTGTGATATAGACTACCTCATTGATTATTGAAGAGGTGGTTTATAATATATGTGTCTTTTGAACCTTATACCCTATTGAACATAATGGGTGATTGTGGAAAACATCCTCTTATTTTCTCTATAATTATGCACAATATTTATTAATGTTCTGGTTCACTGTAAAATTCTATTAAGTACCCCTGTTATACCTATTTAGGTTATGCATAGAATGTAATTTTGTATTTTTTATATGACATCCTATTTTTTGATAATTATGGTTAGGAAAGTCTAAGATGTCTCTCTCTGGTGTTGGTTAATCTACTCCTGTGTACATATCTTTAATATAAGAGATCCCAATGTCACTTGTGTATGTTTTTAACATGAGTTTGTTTTTAAGCCAGTTCAGCACATAAAGGGTTAATTTGTTTTCCCTTTAAATAGGTACCACTCACCTGGTGCTTTAGCCTATGAATAAGCGCCACTAGGGGGCGCGAAACGCGTCAGGCTTGTTTGTCTTGTCCCCTCTGTTCTGTGTTCAGCCACATATGTATATTTTACTATTTTTCCACTAATAAAATATTCTTTTATTATATTTTTTGGAGCACAAGTCTGGTTATTGCAGAGCCTGCCACTCACCTTCCTGTTACTATTGATTGTAAGAGATTTGGAGTTAATCGCTGGCTACGGCACTCTGCCATTAGTCTCTATTGGAGGATTACAGTTGTATTTGCCGGTGCCAGTTCCGGACGCTGCTATACCGCGCACATCTTTCCTGTATGCTGTAGTTGTTTGAATCCTCACTCTACCAAATTCTTGCTACTGTCTGCCAAGCTTTACAATGTTTTTCATATGCTACATATGTATAATGTAAAAACTTGCTCTGATATGAGAATATTATCGATAGCTTAGATTCCGTGTTACAAATCTGCCCAAGACATACCTCCACATTTAGGGTGAAGGTTCTGTGTGCAGCTGGGTGTAGTTATCTAAGATATATTTTCTAACAAAGTAATATTGTCTTGTACACACATGCATTATTAGGTACCTTGGTTCACCCTGGCCGGTCAGGTTTATTTTATTCTGTTTCAATATTTTGATTTTGCTACTTCTAGCAATTTCACATTGGTTAGCCTATATTGTGCGCTACACTATCAATTTGTACATCCTGTGTTCTGGGGGATGCAGTGTGTCATAACTTTCAACTGCCTATGCCAATAAATTGTTACTTTGTTTAATTCAAATTTGGAGCTGTTTGTTTAGATGAAAAGAGTGCTGAAATCCCTGTCTTTTATAGAAACAATTATTTTCTTTGTTTCTTTTTTCTCTCTTTAGCTATTCTTGATGTATTTTTTGTAAGGGTCTGCACCACTAGCCCTATGGCTTTGTTGTAGGGTGAAAGTATATATACATTTACTTCACCCGTCCAGCTCACAGTCCTAGCAATTGCTTCCCACTTTGTTTTTTGCTCATATATACAGTATATATATATATATATATATATATATATATATATATATATATATATATATATATATATATTTATTTATTTATATATATTTGTATATATATATGTGTGTGTGTGTGTGTATTTATATCATTATAAGAAAGGAATATATTTATTTTAGGTTGTGGACTTAATTTCTCAGTAAAAAAGGTGTTTGTTTTTTTGTTTTTTTTTAAATCCCTTCCTTTCTGTTATTACTTGTGGACTTCACAGCTTGGGTATTAGTTCCCATAATTAATGGATCATGGACTCTCACCACCTGTATGAAAGAAAACATAATTTATACTTGCCTGATATTTTAATTTCTTTCATGGTGGTGAGAGTCCACGAGACCCCACCCTTGTGTTTTTTCTGGGGTTAGTTTTTTCTTAAGCATTTTTTTCCCTTCTCCTTTTTATGGCTCTTATTCCTTTTTCTTACCTCACTTGCTTGGCTATACGTTAGACTAAGGTATCTGTGATTTTTGGAGGGGTTTTATAGATCTCTTGGGGTTTGGGACTCTTTGTCTCCTTGTGGTAGAAAAGGGTAATTCCCATTAGTAATGGATCATGGACTCTCACCACCGTGAAATAAATTATCAGGTAAGTATAAATTAAGTTTTTTATGTTTTTCTCACAGAGGAGTCATAAAACTATGAACCCAACAATGGTTGCCAATGTGATTGCATGCCTGGTTAATCAAAATGCTGCTAGAAATCCCTGCTTTTCTTTTTTTAATCTAACTTCATAACCAAGAAACACGTTTTTCTAAATTATCATTTTTTTTCTTCAGGAGAAAGAAAAGGAACTTGATGTTAAAAACATATATGCTTATCGGTTGTCAAAGCCACCTCAAAAGAAAGAAACTGAGATAACCCCTAGAAGGAAAGGTACAAATATTTATCTTTAGTGCTGTTTGTGTAGTCTCTAAATGACAGCTATCAGTGTTTTAACCTATCAATTGCAACCAACACATTTGCCACACAAATGTATTGTGGGTATAAAACAACTACTGTTTCTAGCATGTTTAAAGGGACAATATATTGCATAATGACATGTTTTAATTTCATTAAGCACTAGTGACACTGGAATCTGCAGAGCATTGATTGTTACTCAGCTGATACTGGCCTTGAGCTTTGTGCACTATAATGTTCCTGCAATAGCTGTCACCATTTATTTGCTAGCTGCATTTGTTTCTGAAGTTATCTTTTTTTTTTTTAAAAGTTACCTGCAGCAGTTTAAGGTTGTGTATGTTGGTCACAGGCTTACATTATTGCCATTACAGAATAAAGCATTGGAGCTATGAGTGCCATGTCCCATCTCCATGGTAAGGCAGGCAAGGCTGATAATACAACCACAAGGAGAACACAGAGATTGTATAGTTTACAACTCAACTCAGTTTCACCAATGGTGAATTCAATTAGACTTTGAACATATATTTGAAAGTGTTGTAGTTGGGAAATGTGCATGATTTACATTAAAAATTTACATTTGCCTCAAAGCTGCCTGGCATCAGGGAACTTACTATTAAGATGCCACCAATTAGAATTTATTTCCTGGATAATTTTTTTTAAATTTTAAATGCTTATTGGGGTTTTGAAAGTCTATTATTTGTTCGTTCCTGTGAGTGCGCTTCTCTCTGTATGTATTTAGTCTCCCTAAGGGAAAAAGGGGCAACCAGACATGGACTCTTTGCTCAGTGTGCTAAGAGGAATATGGCTACACCTCACTGATGAGGCCCAATGAAGGGCGAAACGATCATCTGGGGTTTTTGTTGTCCTTGTTCAGAGAGGAATTGCCTGGTATTTCGGCACTGGACTGACCGTAATAGGCGGGATCAGTTTGATATACTACAGAAAAGTTCTACTCTGTGAAAAGCGTTACTGGGCTAAAAGAAGCTGCACCCAGATGGTAAATCGCTATAGAACAGGCTAACAATGGTATTGAGCTGGTTGTTTGTTCCTGTGAATGCGCTTCTCTCTGTATTTATTTATTATACAAACCACTACAACCCTTTCCAAGTTTTTCTGGCAATAAAAGAATGCTTTGCTGCAACATTCAAATCTTTACAATTTGGGGTGGGTAAGGACTACAAAAAAATTAAAGCAACTACTCATGATCATTGACTACTAGGTTAGATATTGGAACTTTAACAGGAGTGTCCCACCTTTTAAATGAGGGACCTGACAGTGCCAGCTTGCCATGTCAACCTAAAAATTGGGCATGCCAACTTAAGAGTTAGCTATAAACTACCACCATACTACCCTAGAATCATTCAAGCAAGGTGTTTTTCCACACATTCTTTAGACCACCTGCATTTTAGACTGGGAACTGCATGTCCCAAATTTCTGTGTGGCCATAGTGCATTAATGTGTTTGTTTTACTACTTGAAGATTCCATCAATACTTTGAACTTGAATCATAAACAAATACTTCAATATGTTTTTATGCACTTTTTGAAATGTGACTTAGACTGCTACTTTTTCTTTACAAAATGTATATATTTTTCTAGTAACAAATCAAAGAATAAATACAAAGAGCGTACAGACTACTGAATATGCCTCGTCGGTGGAATTTACTCCTCCACCCCCACCCCCACCTGTTTTTGATGGAATGGATGATGAAGTGGATGAGAACCAACAAGCAGTACTACGAAGGATTGTAAGAAAATCCATTGTTTTGAATATTGTCAGAAATTATTATTTTTATGTACTAATACATGCACACAGCCTGCAGTATATCTGTCAAAGATCTGATAAGCAAATTCTGTCTCTTTTACCTCTCCAGACATGTTGGAAAAATTGCTATTCTGCTTTTGCTAAACTGGTCCTGTAATATAGAAATCCTATGTATTCAAATTCTGTTTTTGTAAGACCGACTTGAGGTCAAAATGCCAGTCACATTACAAATATTTCTATAAAAAAAAACAACCCAAAAAACCAAAGTTAAAGGTTGTTTAAAGAAGGGAGCTGCCTATTTTGTGTTCAAAATATAGAAATAATGGTGAGTTAGTGGAAAAAGTAGACGTAGGCAGTATGCCACACAGTACTTTACCCAGCGTACTGTGTTGCCATCGTATGGTAAAGGAGCGCTGATCGTGCTCCCTTACCATATGAAGCCAGATCGCCTATCGAGTGTCACTGTCTGTAACGATGATGGGGTGGAGCCGGTGGGAGGAGTAGGTGGTTAAAGGAGGAGGGTGGGCGACTCATCGATGGAGGGGAAGTATTAGGTTCCCTACACTACGATCAAGGGAGGGGAAAGGAAGGGATAGTCCTACACTACAGAAATTGTATTCTCAAATGGAGGTTGTTGGAAGTGGGTCTTACACTACAGAAAATGTATAAACTATAAGATAATTTGAAGGGGGAGGTGGGCAGGTTGAGGGGGATCCCTACACTAGAAAAAAAATAAGAAAAAATTAAAGTTGTAAAATGTTATTGTTGGCAAGTCTGCCAGTAACAAAGATGGCATTGACTGGGGGATAGGGGGGAGAGAGAAAGCTGTTTGGGAGTGATCAAGAAGGTGGGACGGTGCTATATTTCTTACTTAACAGCCTATCACTTTAAATATATCACCCTCCTCCTCGTGTGGGTTTTCTATTTCAAGGCAACTTCCCCTCTCCTTATTGCTTCTGTTATGGCATTTGAATTGTGTGATCAAGCTCCTACTCCCTTGCTAGTCTTCGGACTAGAGGATTTCCTTCTGAACCTGCTCTCAACCTCCTCGAATGTATTTTGCAAGCTTTGCTTGCCTCCTTCCTTCTCCTCACCAATCTCCTCTCTACCTGCAAAGTAAGGCTGTTCTTTTACATCAGAGGCTACTTTCACTCACCGCCAAACCACAGCCACAATCCTAACCATCTGCATACCCAGTTTGGGATTCCCTGCTGACAGCCTTGCATTGAACTCCTGATGCATCAGCCACTGAACCGGAAGTATTCCGGCATCTCTCTGCATCAGAGTCCTTGAAGGTGGTTATACTGAAAGCCGTATAACACCATTTGAGTCATCAAATTGTGCAACGCTGCCAAGATGTAATCCGCATTGATATATCTACTCCAGTCAGATCTCTCAAGTATACTTTCTTGTGTGAACTTTAAGACATCAAGCAAATCTGTTCCTCATCCTCAGTCTTTACTTGTATTCTCCTTTCCTCTTTGGATTATACATGATCCACTTTTCTGATAAAAGCTATGTACGTATATAATTATCAGTACTTAATACCAGTTAAGTTATTGATTATACTTATAGCCACAATCTACTTTTAAACTTTTACTTGAACAGCAGTACCAGAGGTAACATTGCAGTATAACAAAAGCCTGTTTTAAAAAAAAAAAAAAAAAAAAGGGGGGGGGGAATGGGTTTTTGTCCTAAATAATTTTTCCCCCCCCTCATATCTTTCTTACTATCCAAAATGGACCCAAAGAAATTAGCATGCATTTCACCTCACTTAATCGAAAGGTGGATTATCTGGCATGTGGTTTAACTGAGGTTCAGGGAGAGGTTCTGACTTTGAAGGAACTTATTAACCCCTTAAGCACAAGGCCATTTTTCAATTTCTTTCCCTTAAGGACCAGGGCTATTTTTACATTTCTGTGGTGTTTGTGTTTAGCTGTAATTTTCCTCTTACTCATTTACTGTACCCACACATATTATATACTGTTTTTCTCGCCATTAAATTGACTTTCTAAAAATACCATTATTTTCATCATATCTTATAATTTACTATAAACAAATTATAAAATATGAGGAAAAAATGGAAAAAAACACACTTTTTCTAACTTTGACCCCCAAAATCTGTTATACATCTACAATCACCAAAAAACACCCATGCTAAATAGTTTCTAAATTTTGTCCTGAGTTTAGAAATACCCAATGTTTACACGTTCTTTGCTTTTTTTGCAAGTTATAAGGCAATAAGTACAAGTAGCACTTTGCTATTTCCAAACCACTTTTTTTCAAAATTAGCGCTAGTTACATTGGGACATTGATATCTTTCAGGAATCCCTGAATATCCCTTGACATGTATATATATTTTATTTTAGAAGACAACCCAAAGTATTGATCTAGGCCCATTTTGGTATATTTCATGCCACCATTTCACCGCCAAATGCGATCAAATAAAAAAATTGTTCACTTTTTCACAATTTTTTTCACAAACTTTAGGTTTCTCACTGAAATTATTTGCAAACAACTTGTGCAACTATGGCATAAATGGTTGTAAACGCTTCTCTGGGATCCCCTTTGTTCAGAAATAGCACACATATATGGCTTTGGCGTTGATTTTTGGAAATTAGATGGCCGCTAAATGCCACTGCGCACCACACGTGTATTATGCCCAGCAGTGAAGGGGTTAATTAGGGAGCATGTAGGGAGCTTCTAGGGTTAATTTAACTTTAGTGTAGTGTAGTAGACAACCCCAAGTATTGATCTAGGCCCATCTTGGTATATTTCATGCCACCATTTCACCGCCAAATGCGATCAAATGAAAAAAGAGTTACATTTTTCACAATTTTAGGTTTCTAACTGAAATTATTTACAAACAGCTTGTGCAATTATGGCACAAGTGGTTGTAAATGCTTCTCTGGGATCCCCTTTGTTCAGAAATAGCAGACATATATGGCTTTGGCGTTGCTTTTTGGTAATTAGAAGGCCGCTAAATACCGCTGCACATCACACGTGAATTATGTCTAGCAGTGAGGGGGTTAATTAGGTAGCTTGTAGGGAGCTTGCAGGGTTAATTTTAGCTTTAATGTAGAGATAAGCCTCCCACCTGACACATCACACACCCCCTGATCCCTCCCAAACTGCTCTCTTCCCTCCCCCACCCCTCTGCCAGTACTAAAATAAAAGGTATTTAAAAAAAAAAAAAAATGTTTAGCATATTTACATATGCTGATGTGTAGGATCCCCCTTAGCCCCCAACCTCCTTGATCCCCCCCAAACAGCTCTCTAACCCTCCCCCTCTACCTTATTGGTAGCCATCTTTGGTACTGGCAGCTGTCTGCCAGTACCCAGTTTACTAAAAAAAAATGGGGTTTTTTTTATATATTTTATTATTTTTTTCTGTAGTGTAGCTTCCCCCCAGCCAAAGAGCAACCCCCCGCTCCCTCCCAGATCCCTTAGATGTATTTTTAAAAATAATTTTTACCCCACTCTATCCCACTTTTTTTTTTATATTTCTGTAGTGTAGCCGTTCCCACCCTGTGCACGCGCCCGCCCTCCAGTGCACGTGCACGTGCCTCCGTGCGTGCCCCGATGGTCACGCACATGATCCCGCCCCCCTCGACGTCATATGCCCATCGATGGCCGCCCACGTAAGCTCCCACCCACCAACGATACTGGCCATAGATGTCCGGTGCAGAGAGGCTCTCTCTGCATCGGATGGCCAAGGGGTGTTATCGCAGGATGCCTCGATTTCGAGGCATCACTGCAATAACCGGAAAGCGTCTGGAAGCGAGCAGGATCGCTTCCAGCCGCTTTAAACCCCTAATGTCGTACAGGGTACGTCGCTGGTCTTTAAAGACCAGGTTGTGTGCGACGTACCCTGTACGACATGCGTCCTCAAGGGGTTAAAGATTTATTTTCTGCTAAATCTTCAGACTCTCCAGAACCCACTCTTAATCCCCCCACGCCATTCTCAGGCACCAGGTCTGAGTTCAGACATTTTAAGAACGGTTGTCTTCTCATGTTTTCATTGAAACCCTGGACATACAGCAATGATAAAATTGAGGTCTGTACAGTAATCTCATATCTAAAAGGTGAGCCTAGGGTCTTGGCAAATTGCTTCTTCAAGAATGAAGATCCCATTCTTAACTCCTTGAATGATTTATTTTCCACCATGGCCACCCTATATGATGATGTAAATAAGCAATTGACTGCTGAGAATATTCTTAGGTCCTTAAAACAAGGGAAATGCCCAGTGGAGGAATATGTGGCAGACTCTCATATGTGGAGCACAGACTCAGAGTGGAAACAACTGAGTTTGAGAAACCAATTCCGCCTGGGTTTGACCGAACATCTTAAAGATGAACTAGCTCGTATTGACTTCCCAGAAACTCTTGATGGTCTGATTAAGACTTCTATCACAATGGATAGACAATATAGAGAGTGAAAATTTGAGAAAACTCACTCTCACATTTTTCTAAAAGGAAATCCAGTTTTCTCTCAAGAAAAAAATTCTTAACCACCTGTTCCAATGGACATAGGAGCAGCAAAAGGATCACTTTCACAAGAGGAAAAGCTCAGGAGAAAGTTAGCCAACTTATGCCTGTATTGTGCTAGCAGTAAGCATAGTGTTTCCTCATGCCCTAGTCTCCTTCGCCAAAAGAATGGTAAGCATTCAACCATACTACTTGTACATAATTTGAACTTTGCTTCACATTGCTCACTTACCTTGTCTTTGCAGTGGGATCATCAAGTCATCCAAACAAAGGGAATGATTGACTCTGGAGTATATGGGATGTTTATTGATTTGTCTTTGGTAAAAAAGAATAAAATACCCTGTGTGGTGAAGCAAATTTCCAGTGGATATTAGAGTTATTGATGGTTCTACTTACTTAAAAGCTCCCATTACACCCCGTACTGTGCCTATTGTCATCACCACTCCCTGTGGTCACACAGAGTATATCACAATTGATATCATACATTCATCCATTCACCCAATAATTCTAGGACACTCATGGTTATTAAAACATAATTCTAATATTGACTGGTTACAAAACAAGATATCCTTCTTCGTGAGAAATAAGGATGGAACACTTTGCCCAATTATAGACTATAGAGCTCTGAATGATATAACACTAAAAAATTGTTACCCTCTACCCCTTATACTCCTGGAACGTCTCACAGATGCATCTGTCTTCACTAAACTTGACTTAAAAGGGGGTCTACAATCTCATTCGTATAAAAGATGGGGATGAATGGAAGACAGCTTTCAGAACCCGATATGGTCTTTTTCAGTATAACGTGATGCCATTTCGGCTATGTAATGCTCCCGCCACTTTTCAACACTTTATTAATGAAATCTTCAAGGATTTTATGGACATCTGCGTAGTGGTTTATCTCGATGATATTCTCATTTATTCAAGATCTCTCCAGGACCAGGACTCTATCTCTTCTCAATAGGTATTTTTGGTGGCCCAACATTGCTCAAACTGTCCATGATTATGTCATTTCATGCCAGAATTGTGCCAGAAACAAAACTGATCAAAAAAAACCTTTTTCAGATTTCTCACACCTCTACCTATTCCAAACACTCCATGGGAATTCGTTTCATTGGATTTTATTGTGGGTCTTCCTATTTCTTATTCACACACTACTATCCTAGTTGTAGTAGATCACTTAACCAAACTGGCTCATTTTATTCCACTCAAAAACCTACCTTCAGCTCTCAAAACCACAGAAGTTTTTATTGACCATATTGTCAAGTTACATGTCCTCAGTGACAGGGGGTCAAAATTCACCTCCAGATTTTGTAGACCACTATGTTGAATACTCAAGATTGATTCAAGATTATCCTCCGCATATCATCCTCAACCAAATGGCCTCACTGAGAAAATTAATCAGATACTGGAACAATATCTCTGTTCTTATACCTATACATTGCAGACGTTGTGGAGAGATCCCTGCACAGCATGAAATAATAAAAAAATAAAAAAAATAAAGGCCTAAACTGCATACTGTCTGCCAGTACCTAAGATGGTGGTAACCAGTGGGGGAGGAAAAGAGCTGCTTGTGAGGAATCAGGGGATGGAAGGTGTCAGGTGGGAGGGTAATCCATACTCTAGAGCAAATATTGACCTTACAAGCTAACTGATTACCCCTTCACTGCCAGGAATTTCAAAAGTGGGGTGTGCAGATTCAATTAGCGGCCTTCTAATTACCAAAAAATCAATGGTAAAATCATGTATGTCTGCTATATCTTAACAAATGGGGTCACAGAGAAGCTTTTAAAACCATTTGTCTTATGACTGCAGTAGTTGTGTGTCAATAATTTCATTGAGGAACCCAAAGTTTGTGAAAAAGTTAATTTTTTATATGATCGTTTTTGGTTGCCAAATAGTGGCATCTGATATACCATTATGGGCCTAGATCACCGGTTCCCAAACTGGGGGCCGGGCCTCCCCAGGGGGGCACAAGAGCTCTTAAGGGGAGGCGCGGGAACAGGAGCATTGCCAAATTCCCCAGCGAACAGCACAGTGACAAGGAGACTGAGCGCCTCCTGAGCATCTTCTGAGGATCGTTGCCTTAAGTACAAACGGCCAAGAAGCGGGCTCTGATGATAGTTTCCTTGTCTCTGTGACTGCAGCCCTTAATGTGAGCCAACAGGGGCGCACTTTTTGGCTAGATTACGAGTTGTGCGTTAGGCTGAAAAAGTAGCGTTAACAGGCCCTAACTCTGCTTTTTCCCTACCGCTGCTATTATGAGTCTTGCAGGTTTAGGGGCACCGCACACTTCTTTGGCCTTACCGCAAAACGACTTACGTAAACTTCGTAAACCCTTTTTCTCTTGTTAAGTGTGTTCAGTCCACGGGTCATCCATTACTTATGGGATATATTCTCCTTCCCAACAGGAAGTTGCAAGAGGATCACCCAAGCAGAGCTGCTATATAGCTCCTCCCCTCACATGTCATACCCAGTCATTCTCTTGCAACCCTCAACAAAGAAGGAGGTCGCGAGAGGAGCTGGAGTTTTTACTTAATTATTCTTCAATCAAAAGTTTGTTATTTTAAATGGCACCGGAGTGTGCTGTTTTTCTATCTCAGGCAGTATTTGGAAGAAGAAACTGCCTGCGTTTTCTATGATCTTAGCAGGCGTAACTAAGATCCACTGGCTGTTCTCGACATTCTGAGGAGTGGGGTAACTTCAGAAAATGGGAATAGCATGCAGGGTCTCCCGCAAATGAGGTATGTGCAGTGCAATATTTTCTGGGAATGGAATTGACTAAGAAAACACTGCTGTTACCCGTATGATGTAAGTACAGCCTTAAATGCAGTAGTAGTGACTGGTATCAGGCTGATAAATGTATGCACAGTAGAGTTATTTTCTAGGGACTAGAATTTGACTGAACAAATACTGTTAATACTGATATAATGTGTGAGCCTTAACTGCAGTAGAAGCGACTGGTAGCAGGCTTAGTAATAACTTTACACAGCATCTGAAATGTTGTTTTTTAAAACGTTTACTGGCATGTTAATCGTTTTGTGAGGTACTTTGATGATAAATCTTTTTGGGCATGATTTTTTTCCACACGGCTAACGTATATTTCTGCATAGAAACCATTATATCAGGTCTCCCACTGTTGTAATAGGAGTGGGAGGGACCTTTTTTAGCGAATTGTTGCGCAGTTAAAATTCTAGCACAGTCTTCCTGCTTCTTCCTCTTTGATCCAGGACGTCTCCAAGAGAGCTCAGGGATCTTCAAAATTCGTTTTTGAGGGAGGTAATCAGTCACAGCAGACCTGTGACAGTGTGTTTGACTGTGATAAAAGCAATAAATCTTAATTTGATATCCGTTTTTTTGGGTACTGAGGGGTTAATCATCCTTTTGCTAATGGGTGCAATCCTCTGCTAATTAATACATTTAAAGAATTGTTGACTATATCTGAACTAGTTCTTTGTTATTCAATTGTGTTTAAAAAAAAAAAAAAAAAAAAGCGCTGCAGCGTTTTTTATATTGCTTGTAAACTTATTGAAGTAATTTCCAAGCTTGCTAGCTTCATTGCTAGTCTGTTTAAACATGTCTGATACAGAGGAATCTGCTTGTTCATTATGTTTAAAAGCCTATGTGGAGCCCAATAGAAATATGTGTACCAATTGTATTGATATTACTTTGAATAAAAGTCAATCTGTACCGATAAAGAAATTATCACCAGACAACGAGGGGGAAGTTATGCCGTCTAACTCTCCTCACGTGTCAGTACCTTCGTCTCCCGCTCGGGAGGTGCGTAAGATTGAGGCGCCAAGTACATCAAGGCCCTTACAAATCACTTTACATGATATGGCTAATGTTATGAAAGAAGTATTATACAATATGCCCGAGTTAAGAGGCAAGCGCGACAGCTCTGGGTTAAGGACAGAGCGCGCCGATGACACGAGAGCCATGTCTGATACTGCGTCACAATTTGCAGAACATGAGGACGGAGAGCTTCATTCTGTGGGTGACGGTTCTGATTCGGGGAGACCGGATTCAGAAATTTCAAATTTTAAATTTAAGCTTGAGAACCTCCGCGTGTTGCTAGGGGAGGTGTTAGCGGCTCTGAATGATTTTGACACAGTGGCAATCCCAGAGAAATTATGTAGGCTGGATAAATACTATGCGGTACCGGTGTGTACTGACGTTTTTCCTATACCAAAGAGGCTTACAGAGATTATTAGCAAGGAGTGGGATAGACCCGGTGTGCCTTTTTCCCCTCCTCCGATATTTAGAAAAATGTTCCCTATAGACGCCACCACACAAGACTTATGGCCGACGGTCCCTAAGGTGGAGGGAGCAGTTTCTACTTTAGCCAAGCGTACCACTATCCCGGTGGAGGATAGCTGTGCTTTCTCAGATCCAATGGATAAAAAATTAGAGGGTTACCTTAAGAAAATGTTTGTTCAACAAGGTTTTATATTACAGCCTCTTGCATGCATTGCGTCTGTCACTGCTGCAGCGGCATTCTGGTTTGAGTCTCTGGAAGAGGCGATTCGCACAGCACCATTGGATGAATCTTTGAGCAAGATTAGAACCCTTAAACTGGCTAATGCGTTTGTTTCGGATGCCGTAGTGCATTTAACCAAACTTACGGCTAAGAATTCCGGATTCGACATTCAGGCGCGCAGAGTGCTATGGCTTAAATCATGGTCAGCAGATGTAACTTCTAAGTCTAAACTACTAAACATTCCTTTCAAAGGGCAGACCTTATTCGGGCCCGGCTTGAAGGAAATTATTGCTGACATTACTGGAGGTAAGGGCCACACCCTTCCTCAGGACAGGGCCAAATCAAAGGCCAAACAGTCTAATTTTCGTGCCTTTCGTAATTTCAAGGCAGGAGCAGCATCAACTTCCTCCGCTCCAAAACAGGAAGGAACTACTGCTCGTTACAGACAGGGTTGGAAAGGCAACCAGTCATGGAACAAAGGCAAGCAGGCCAGAAAGCCTACTTCCGCCTCTAAGACAGCATGAAGACAGGGCCCCCTTTCCGGAGACGGATCTAGTGGGGGCAGACTTTCTCTCTTCGCCCAGGCTTGGGCAAGAGATGTACAGGATCCCTGGACGTTGGAGATTATATCTCAGGGATACCTTTTGGATTTCAAAACTTCTCCTCCACAAGGGAGGTTTCATCTGTCAAGGTTATCAACAAACCTAGTAAAGAAAGAGGCATTTCTACAATGTGTACAAGACCTCTTAGTGATGGGAGTGATCCACCCAGTTCCGCGAACGGAACAGGGGCAATGGTTTTATTCAAATCTGTTTGTGGTTCCCAAGAAAGAGGGAACTTTCAGACCAATCTTAGACTTAAAAATCTTAAACAAATTCCTAAGGGTTCCGTCGTTCAAGATGGAAACCATTCGGACCATCCTACCCATGATCCAAGAGGGTAAATATATGTCCACAGTGGACTTAAAGGATGCCTACCTTCACATACCGATTCACAAAGATCATTATCGGTACCTAAGGTTTGCCTTTCTAGACAGGCATTACCAGTTTGTAGCTCTTCCCTTCGGGTTAGCTACGGCCCCGAGAATTTTTACAAAGGTTCTGGGCTCACTTCTGGCGGTACTAAGACCACGAGGCATAGCGGTGGCTCCGTACCTAGACGACATTCTGATACAAGCGTCAAGTTTTCAAAATGCAAAGTCTCATACAGAGATAGTTCTAGCATTTCTGAGGTTGCATGGGTGGAAAGTGAACGTGGAGAAGAGTTCTTTGTTACCACTCACAAGGGTCCCTTTTCTAGGGACTCTTATAGATTCTGTAGAGATGAAGATTTACCTGACGGAGTCCAGGTTATCAAAGATTCTCAATGCTTGCCGTGTCCTTCATTCCATTCCAAGCCCATCAGTAGCTCAGTGCATGGAAGTAATCGGCTTAATGGTCGCGGCAATGGACATAGTGCCATTTGCGCACCTACATCTCAGACCGCTGCAACTATGCATGCTAAGTCAATGGAACGGGGATTACTCAGATCTGTCCCCTTTGCTAAATCTGGACCAGGAGACCAGAGATTCTCTTCTCTGGTGGTTGTCACGGGTTCATCTGTCCAAAGGAATGACTTTTCGCAGACCAGATTGGACGATTGTAACAACAGATGCCAGCCTACTAGGCTGGGGAGCAGTCTGGAACTCCCAGAAGGCTCAGGGATCGTGGACTCAGGAGGAGAGACTCCTCCCGATAAACATTCTAGAATTAAGAGCAATATTCAATGCTCTCCTAACTTGGCCTCAGTTAGCAACACTGAGGTTCATCAGATTTCAGTCGGACAACATCACGACTGTGGCTTACATCAATCATCAAGGGGGAACCAGGAGTTCCCTAGCGATGTTGGAAGTCTCGAATATAATTCGCTGGGCAGAGTCTCACTCTTGCCACTTGTCAGCGATCTACATCCCAGGCGTGGAGAACTGGGAGGCGGATTTTCTAAGTCGACAGACCTTTCATCCGGGGGAGTGGGAACTTCACCCGGAGGTATTTGCTCAACTGATTCGTCGTTGGGGCAAACCGGATCTGGATCTCATGGCATCTCGCCAGAACGCCAAGCTTCCTTGTTACGGATCCAGGTCCAGGGACCCGGGTGCGGTGCTGGTAGATGCACTAGCAGCCCCTTGGGTTTTCAACATAGCTTATGTGTTTCCACCTTTTCCGTTGCTACCTCGACTGATTGCCAGGATCAAACAGGAGCGACGCAGGACCTGGTATGCAGACCTAGTGGACATGTCGTCCTGTCCACCATGGTCTCTACCCCTGAGGCAGGACCTTCTAATCCAGGGTCCTTTCAACCATCCAAACCTAATTTCTCTGAGGCTGACTGCTTGGAAATTGATGCTTGATTCTATCAAAGCGTGGGTTTTCGGATTCGGTTATTGATACATTAATACAGGCTCGGAAACCTGTTACCAGAAAAATTTACCACAAGATATGGCGTAAATATTTATATTGGTGTGAATCCAAGAGTTACTCATGGAGTAAGGTTAGGATTCCTAGGATATTGTCTTTTCTACAAGAGGGTTTAGAAAAGGGCTTATCCGCTAGTTCGCTAAAGGGACAGATTTCTGCTCTGTCTATTCTTTTACACAAGCGTCTGGCAGAGAATCCAGATGTCCAGGCTTTTTGTCAGGCTTTGGCTAGGATTAAGCCTGTGTTTAAAACTGTTGCTCCTCCGTGGAGCTTAAACTTGGTTCTTAAAGTTCTTCAGGGTGTTCCGTTTGAACCCCTTCATTCCATTGATATTAAGCTTTTATCTTGGAAAGTTCTGTTTTTGATGGCTATTTCCTCGGCTCGAAGAGTCTCTGAGTTATCTGCCTTACATTGTGATTCTCCTTATCTGATCTTTCATTCAGACAAGGTAGTCCTGCGTACTAAACCTGGGTTTTTACCTAAGGTTGTTTCTAACAGGAATATCAATCAAGAGATTGTTGTTCCATCGTTATGTCCTAATCCTTCTTCAAAGAAGGAACGTCTTTTGCATAATCTAGACGTGGTCCGTGCCCTGAAGTTCTACTTACAGGCAACTAAAGATTTTCGACAAACTTCTTCTCTGTTTGTCGTTTACTCTGGACAGAGGAGAGGTCAAAAGGCTTCGGCTACCTCTCTCTCTTTTTGGCTTCGTAGCATAATACGCTTAGCCTATGAGACTGCTGGACAGCAGCCTCCTGAAATAATTACAGCTCATTCCACTAGAGCTGTGGCTTCCACCTGGGCCTTTAAGAATGAGGCCTCTGTTGAACAGATTTGCAAGGCTGCAACTTGGTCTTCACTTCATACTTTTTCCAAATTTTACAAATTTGACACTTTTGCTTCTTCCGAGGCTGTTTTTGGGAGAAAGGTTCTACAGGCAGTGGTTCCTTCTGTTTAATGTTTCCTGCCTTGTCCCTCCCATCATCCGTGTACTTTAGCTTTGGTATTGGTATCCCATAAGTAATGGATGACCCGTGGACTGAACACACTTAACAAGAGAAAACATAATTTATGCTTACCTGATAAATTTATTTCTCTTGTAGTGTGTTCAGTCCACGGCCCGCCCTGTCTTTTTGAGGCAGGTTCTAAATTTTAAATTATAACTCCAGTCACCACTGCACCCTATAGTTTCTCCTTTCTCGTCTTGTTTCGGTCGAATGACTGGATATGACATGTGAGGGGAGGAGCTATATAGCAGCTCTGCTTGGGTGATCCTCTTGCAACTTCCTGTTGGGAAGGAGAATATATCCCATAAGTAATGGATGACCCGTGGACTGAACACACTACAAGAGAAATAAATTTATCAGGTAAGCATAAATTATGTTTTTCTATGGGACTTCCATAGCGCTGATATTACGAGTCTGTCCTGGGAGGCCAAAAAGTGAGCGGTACACCCTACCCCGTCAAGAGTCCTAACGCATTTAAAAGTCAGTAGTTAAGAGTTTTATGTTACAACGCCGTAACCTAAAACTCATAACTAAAGTGTTAAAAAGTACACTAACACCCATAAACTACCTATTAACCCCTAAAACGAGGCCCTCCCGCATCGCAAACACTATAATAACATTTTTAACCCCTAATCTGCCGCTCCGGACATTGCCGCAACTATAATAAACATATTAACCCCTAAACCGCCGCACTCCCGCCTTACAAACACTAGTTAAATATTATTAACCCCTAATCTGCCATCCCTAACATCGCCGCCACCTACGTACATTTATTAACCTCTATTCTGCCGCCCCTATATTAAATGTATTAACCCCTAAACCTAAAGTCTAACCCTAACACCCCCTAACTTAAATATAATTGCAATAAATCTAAATAAAATGTAATATTATTACCTAAATAATTCCTATTTAAAACTAAATACTTACCTATAAAATAAACCCTAATCTAGCTACAATATAACTAATAGTTACAGCTAGCTTAGGGTTTATTTTTATTTTACAGGCAAATTTGTATTTATTTTAACTAGGTAGAATAGTTATTAAATAGTTATTAACTATTTAATAACTACCTAGCTAAAATAAATACAAAGGTACCTGTAAAATAAAACCTAACCCTACAATTAAATAAACTAAATTAAAAACAGTTAAATAAATTAAATTAAATTAGCTAAAGTACAAAAACAAACAAACACTAAATTACAGAAAATAATAAAGAAATTACAAGATATTTAAACTAATTACACCTAATCTAATAGCCCTATAAAAATTAAAAAAGCCCCCCCCAAAATAAAAAAAACCCTAGCCTAAACTAAGCTTCCAATAGCCCTTATAGGGGCCTTTTGTGGGGCACTGCCCCAAAGTAATCAGCTCTTTTACCTGTAAAATAAAATACAAACAACCCCCCCAACAGTAAAACCCATCACACATGCAACCAACCCCCAATACTATCTAAAAAAACCTAAGCTCCCCATTGCCATGAAAAGGGCATTTGGATGGGCATTTCCCTTAAAAGGACAGTTAGCTCTTTTGCGTCCCAAACCCTAATCTAAAAAATAAAACCCACCCAATACACCCTTAAAAAAAACTAACACTAACCCCCTGAAGATCTACTTACTGTTCTGAAGACCGGACATCCATCCTCAAGGAAGCAGCAGAAGTCTTCATCCAACCGGGCCAAAGTCCTCAACGAAGCTGGGAGAAGTCTTCATCCAAGCTGGGCGAAGTGGTCCTCCAGACGAGCAGAAGTCTTCATCCAGACGGCATCTTCTATCTTCATCCATCCGGAGCGGGTCCATCTTCAAGACATCTGACGCAGAGCATCCTCTTCAAACGAAGTCTTCTTTCTAAATGACAGTTCCTTTAAGTGACATCATCCAAGATGGCGTCCCTTAGATTCCGATTGGCTGATAGAATTCTATCAGCCAATCGGAATTAAGGTAGAAAAAATCCTATTGGCTGATGCAATCAGCCAATAGGATTGAAGTTCAATCCTATTGGCTGATCCAATCAGCCAATAGGATTGAGCTTGCATTATATTGGCTGATTGGAACAGCCAATAGAATGCCAGCTCAATTCTATTGGCTGATTGCATCAGCCAATAGGATTTTTTTCTACCTTAATTCCGATTGGCTCGGAATCTAAGGGACGCCATCTTGGATCACGTCACTTAAAGGAACCGTCATTCAGTAAGAAGACTTCGTTTGAAGAGGATGTTCCACGTCGAATGTCTTGAAGATGGACCGGCTCCGCGTCGGATGGATGAATATAGAAGATGCCATCTGGATAAAGTCTTCTGCCCGTCTGGAGGACCACTTTGCCCGGCTTGGATGAAGACTTCTCCCAGATTCGGTGAGGACTGTTGCCCGGTTGGATGAAGACTTCTGCTGCTTCCTTGAGGATGCATGTCCGGTCTTCAGAACAGTAAGTCGATCTTCAGTGAGTTAGTGTTAGGTTTTTTAAGAGTGTATTGGGTGGGTTTTATTTTTTAGATTAGGGTTTGGGCCACAAAAGAGCTAACTGCCCTTTTAAGGGCAATGCCCATCCAAATGCCCTTTTCAGGGCAATGGGGAACTTAGGTTTTTTTAGTTAGTATTTTATTTAGGGGGTTGGTTGTGTGGGTGGTGGGTTTTACTGTTGGGGGGATTGTTTGTATTTTTTTACAGGTAAAAGAGCTGATTACTTTGGGGCAATGCCCCGCAAAAGGCCATTAAAGGGCTATTGATAGTTTAGTTTAGGCTAGGGTTTTTTTATTTTGGGGGGGCTTTTTTTATTTTGATAGGGCTATTAGATTAGGTGTAATTAGTTTAAATATCTTGTAATTTGTTTATTATTTTCTGTAATTTAGTGTTTGTTTTTTTTGTACTTTAGCTAATTTAATTTAATTTATTTAATTGTTAATTTAGTTAATTTATTTAATTATAGTGTAGTGTTAGGTGTTGTATTGTAACTTAGGTTAGGTTTTATTTTACAGGTACTTTTGTATTTATTTTAGCTAGGTAGTAATTAAATAGTTAATAACTATTTAATAACTATTCTACCTAGTTAAAATAAATACAAACTTGCCTGTAAAATAAAAATAAACCCTAAGCTAACTATTAGTTATATTGTAGCTAGTTTAGGGTTTATTTTACAGGTAAGTATTTCGTTTTAAATAGGAATTATTTAGTTAATGATAGGAATTTTTAGTTAGATTAATTTTAATTATATTTAAGTTAGGGCGTGTTAGGGTTAGACTTAGGTTTAGGGGTTAATACATTTAGTATAGTGGCGGTGAAGTTGGGGGCAGCAGATTAGGGGTTAATAAATGTAGGTAGGTGGTTGCGATGTTAGGGGCAGCAGATTAGGGGTTAATAATATTTAACTAATGTTTGCGAGGCGGAGTGCGGCAGTTTAGGGGTTAATATGTTTATTATAGTGGCGACGACGTTGGGGGCAGCAGATTAGGGGTTAATAAGTGTAGGTAGGTTGCGGCGACATTGGGGGCGGCAGATTAGGGGTTAATAAATATAATGTAGGTGTTGTCGATGTTGGGGGCAGCATATTAGGGGTTCATAAGTATAATGTAGGTGGCGGCGGTGTCCGGAGCGGCAGATTAGGGGTTAATAAATATAATGCAGGTTTCGGCGATCTCGGGGCGGCAGATTAGGGGTTAATAAGTGTAAGATTAGGGTGTTAGGTGTGGTCATAAATTTTATTTCCCCTTAGGAATCAATGGGGCTTCGTTACTGAGTTTTACGCTGCTTTTTGGCAGGTGTTAGACTTTTTCTCAGCCGGCTCTCCCGTTGATTCCTATGGGGAAATCGTGCACGAGCACGTACGACCAGCTCACCGCTGACTTAAGCAGCACTGGTATTGGAGTGAGGTAAGGAGCAAAAGTTTGCTCAACTCTCACTTCTTGCCTTTTAACACCGGGTTTATAAAAACCCGTAATAACAGCGCTGCAGTTAAGTGAGCAGTGAGAAAAAACTGCTTGTTAGCAACGCATAGCCTCTAACGCAAAACTCGTAATCTGGCCATTTGTTTGCAGTAACTAGGATGGCCCTCAGCTGATACACGGATGCATGCACTGGCTGTTCCCACTGTAGCCTCACAGCTATATGGATATAATATTTTTATAATGAATATATGAATATTATATCTATATTCTACAGTGGGAAAAGCCAGTACATGCATCCATGTACCAACTGAGGGGCATCCTAGTTACAGCAAGCACAGTACTGAAGACTGATTCATAGGCTAGGCAGTTATAAATAATTAATATTTAGATGTTTAGACAATATCCTGTATGTGTGTGTATGCTTGTGTGTGCTCCTGCCTGCGCATGTGTGTGTATGCTTCTGCATGTGTTTGTCGATGTGTGTGTGTGCTTGTGCATGTGTGCTTTGTGACTGTCTGTGTGTGCTTGTGTGTGTGTGTGTGTGTGCTTGCACGTGCTTGCGTTTTCACCAAAGTGTGGGCTCAGTGTGCAAGACTTTGAAAACCTCTGGCCTAGATCAATACATTGTCTACTTTAAATATATGTATAGTTTTTATAGGTAAATAAAAATAAAAAAAGGCTCTATTTCTGTTTTAATGGAGTGATAGCATAAATGCAAAGAAATCTCTGGCACTTTTTCTCTGAAATTCCTGGTAGCGAAGGGGTTAATTTCTGAGAAATTAGATTTTTTATCATATTATTTTTGTTTGGAAATACAGACCTAAGTCCACAAAAAAACAGACATAGTGATTGTAAAATAGAAGAAAGAGAGGGGCGCCGTAGAATCACCTAATCAAAAAAGCCAAAGCTTATGCACTCGAGCCAAATTGGTACTCACATTTAAAATAAGCACCCCAATGTGCTAATGGAGGCAGACTGACATAATATGGTGTGTCAGTAAACCTATTCCAGGATATCCTCGCCAGGTGTGTCTGTAATGGAGAGTCAAGACAACAAAGGAAACCACATGTGCAGATCAACCAAATAGTTTGAACAATGGAGATAATTATGCCAAATGGGTATTCACAATGTCCAATAGCACACCTATGTGCTGGTAGATGCAGACTGATAATTTTAGGTTAGGGCGTATCAGTTCACCCACTTCAGGTGTTACCAACGATATGGTCCAAAAACAGGATAAATGCACAAACAAAATATTGGGAAATGAGAGGTAAGGTAGAAACCACTATACTTGTGTTATAGTAAAAAACATTTTTATTAAAAGACTGAAAACAAAAATTTAAATTAAAAATTTAAATATTAAAAGAATATAATAGCAACAAGTAGTGGTCAAGGGGATAATCCCCTCTAATGCAATGCGTTTCTGGGCACTGAAGGGCCGTTTCCTTAGGCATGAATACACCTTACCTCTATCCTGCTATTTAAACCTTTATGCTACCAATACACAATTGATTGAAGAACAACACCCACAATGGGCGTGTCCATAAGACACATGTTATGCATTAATCCAAACAAACCAAACATATTATTCTTATACATAAAGCATTGTGTTTAGAATATTGACATACATCATCATCATCCTGTTAGTCAAACTTTAAGTTGCAACCATATCTCTCTCCACCATAATGAATTTCTCTGTTACCACAGCTACATTCCCCATTTTTTCTATATTGTTGTTTTTATTAAAATGTACCTTATCAGTTTGGTGCCCTATATTGACTGAGTGTTCTGTATTTCAATACAATTGTCTCATTTTAAACAGTTATCATTTGATGTTATTCATTTTAAATCCGTTTTGAGCTCCCTTCCTTTTCATGTACCATAATTGTTTGTTATGATTTTAACTCCATTTTATAAAACTATTTATAAAACAAAAAGTATTTGTTTTTTACCTTACTGATGTCCATAATGCAGGATTCAGATCTTCCATGATATCTATCTAAATAATCATTGATTAATTGCATGTATTCTACATACAAAAAAACCCCACATACTTCCTGTTATACTTCTATAGTTAATGACTAGTAGCCAATTCTCACAGACTACACTCTCTGAACAGGTCATATCTACCAATCATGGACGAGTTCTCATTTTAACAATTGTTTGTGATTGGGTAGACCATTTTAATAGGTAACCAAAACCTTACACTTCCTGCTATACTTCTATAGTTAATGACTAGTAGCCAATCCTCACAGACTACACTCTCTGAACAGGTCATATCTACCAATCATGGGCAAGTTCTCATTTTAACAATTGTTTGTGATTGGGCAGATTGTTTTAATAGGTAACCAAAACCTTACACTTCCTGCTATACTTCTATAGTTAATGACTAGTAGCCCAATCACAAACAATTGTTAAAATGAGAACTTGCCCATGATTGGTACATATGACCTGTTCAGAGAGTGTAGTCTGTGAGGATTGGCTACTAGTCATTAACTATAGAAGTATAGCAGGAACTGTAAGGTTTTGGTTACCTATTAAAACGGTCTACCCAATCACAAACAATTGTTAAAATGAGAACTCGTCTATGATTGGTAGATATGCCCTGTTCAGAGAGTATAGTCTGTGAGGATTGGCTACTAGTCAATAACTATAGAAGTATAGCAGGAAGTATAAGTGTTTTTTTTTGTTTGTTTGTATGTAGAATACATGCAATCGATCAATGATTATTTAGATAGATATCATGGAAGATCTGAATCCTGCATTATGGACATCATTAAGGTAAAAAACAAATCCTTTTTGTTTTATATATAGTTTTATAAAATGGAGTTAAAATCATAACAAACAATTATGGTACATGAAAAGGAAGGGAGCTCAAAACGGATTTAAAATTAATAACATCAAATGATGACTGTTTAAAATGAGACAATTTTAATAAAAACAGCAATATAGAAAAAATGGGGAAAGTAGCTGTGGTAACAGAGAAATTCATTATGGTGGAGAGAGATATGGTTGCAACTTAAAGTTTGACTAACTAACAGGATGATGATGATGATGTATTTGAATATTCTAAACACAATGCTTTATGTATAAGAATAATATGTTTGGTTTGTTTGTATTAATGCATAACATGTGTCTTATGGATACGCCCATTGTGGGTGTTGTTCTTTAATCAATTGTGTATTGGTAGCATAAAGGTTTAAATAGCAGGATAGAGGTAAGGTGTATACATGCCTGAGGAAACGGCCCTTCAGTGCCCAGAAACACGTTGTATTAGAGGGGATTATCCCCTTGACCACTACTTGTTGTTATTATATTCTTTTAATAATTTAATATCAATTTTTGTTTTCAGTTTTTTAATAAAAATGTTTTTTACTATAACACCGGTATAGTGGTTTCTACTTTACCTTTCATTTCCCAATATTGGGCTGTTTGTGCATTTATCCTGTTTTTGGACCATATCGTTTGTAACACCTGGAGTGGGTGAGCTGATATGACCTAACCTAAAATTATCAGTCTGCATCTACCAGCACATAGGTGTGCTATTGGACATTGTGAGTACCCATTTGGCATAATTATCTCCATTGTTCCATCTATTTGGTTGATCTGCACATGTGGTTTCCTTTGTTGTCTTGACTCTCCATTACAGACACACCTGGCGGGGATATCCTGGAGTGGGTTTACTGACACACCATATTATGTGAGTCTTTTCCATTAGGACATTGGGGTGCTTATTTTAAATGTGAGTACCAATTTGGCTTGAGTGCATAAGCTTTGGCTTTTTTGATTTGGTGATTCTACACATGAGGTGCCCCTCTCTACTATTTTCCAGTTTTTCCAGTATCTTCTGTGAAGAGGAGTGCAGCCATCAATCATACTGAGGACATACCTGATTATTTGCACTTTCATAGTGACTTTCAACATGGGACTTTGATATAATTGTATGTTAATAGGTACAAGTGCCATATATTGAATGAGCTGTGTATGTTGTTTTTTGAAGTTGTACAGTGTATATATAGTGTATGCGCCCTTTCTTATTTTTTATATTTTTGAGACATAGTGATTGGCAACCTTATTTGGTACATAATAATAGTGTAAAGTTTTGAGAATTGTGTTGTAACTCTAAGATACTTTATCTTATGGAAGCTTGGTCACTATTAAAATACATTGGTCTGCCCAGTCAACATAAAATATTTCTCTAGTTACAGTATCCAACATTTTAGGACTGTGTGTTTTTCCACTATTCATTTGATGCTCTTGTATTTAAGTGTTTGAATATGACACTGTTTTTACTTGTTATTGTTTGATTTATTTTCTTTAAAGTTTCTTATCGCCTTTTTCCTCCCCACACCACTTTCCATTCTTATATTTTACTGGTAATAATGATAAAAGGAGAACACTAAATAAATGTGGACCTGGATTCCGCCCAAGCACTATTTGTGTCAAAAACACGACAGTCCTGATCCAAAGTAAATATGTTGGTCTAGTGGACTCCAGCAAGAATAATGTGTCCAGCTATTGTTTTTGACTTTTAGAAGTTTACCCTTTCACTGTTGACTCGTTTTTCGTTTTTCTTTGTTTCTAAGTTTAAAATACTAATAAAAAAGTGTGTGCTACTAGGATGAAGCAAGAAATGTATTGGAAATGTTTGAATATATGGTTTTCGATTATATATAATTTTTCTCTGATTATAGGAACAAGAAAATATTGAGAAGCAACTAAAAGAAGAGGCTGAGAGGCTTAAAAAAGAAAGGGATAGGGAGGAATGGAAGAGAGAACAAGAAGAAAAACAAATTCGAGAAAAAGCGCAAAAGGCTTTAGAAGAGAAAGCAAAAAAGCTACGTGATGGTAAGAAAGGGAGACCATTTTTCTCCTAATCTATCAAAACAGTTTTTTTAATAACGTTGTTTACTGTGTAAGTTAAAAAAATATTTTATTTTTTATTTAATTATTTCTTACAGAAAATCTTTTAAAATATTATTTTAAATCATATTATTTTGCAGATAATTAGGAGAAGTAGAACGTCCTTTTCTCCTGTCAGTGGCTCAATGCATGGAGGTAATCGGCTTAATGGTAGCGGCAATGGACATAGTTCCTTTTGCACGCCTGCATCTCAGACCGCTGCAATTGTGCATGCTAAGTCAGTGGAATGGGGATTACTCAGATTTGTCCCCTATGCTGAATCTGGATCAAGAGACCAGAGATTCTCTTCTATGGTGGCTTTCTCGGCCACATCTGTCCAGGGGGATGCCCTTCAGCAGGCCAGACTGGACAATTGTAACAACAGACGCCAGCCTACTAGGTTGGGGCGCTGTCTGGAATTCCCTGAAGGCTCAGGGATCATGGACTCAAGAGGAGAGTCTCCTTCCAATAAACATTCTGGAATTGAGAGCAGTTCTCAATGCCCTTCTGGCTTGGCCTCAGTTAGCAACTCTGAGGTTCATCAGGTTTCAGTCGGACAACATCACGACTGTGGCTTACATCAACCATCAGGGAGGGACAAGGAGTTCCCTAGCGATGATGGAAGTATCAAAGATAATTCGCTGGGCAGAGTCTCACTCTTGCCACCTGTCAGCGATCCACATCCCAGGCGTGGAGAACTGGGAGGCGGATTTCCTAAGTCGCCAGACTTTTCATCCGGGGGAGTGGGAACTTCATCCGGAGGTCTTTGCCCAAATACTTCGACGTTGGGGCAAACCAGAAATGGATCTCATGGCGTCTCGCCAGAACGCCAAGCTTCCTTGTTACGGGTCCAGGTCCAGGGACCCGGGAGCGGTCCTGATAGATGCTTTGACAGCACCTTGGACCTTCAGGATGGCTTATGTGTTTCCACCCTTCCCGATGCTTCCTCGTTTGATTGCCAGGATCAAACAGGAGAAAGCATCAGTGATTCTAATAGCGCCTGCGTGGCAACGCAGGACCTGGTATGCAGATCTAGTGGACATGTCATCCTGTCCACCTTGGTCTCTGCCTCTGAGACAGGACCTTCTAATTCAGGGTCCTTTCAAACATCAAAATCTAATTTCTCTGAAGCTGACTGCATGGAAATTGAACGCTTGATTTTATCAAAGCGTGGATTTTCGGAGTCAGTAATTGATACCTTAATACAGGCTAGGAAACCTGTTACCAGGAAAATTTACCATAAGATATGGCGTAAATACTTACACTGGTGCGAATCCAAGAGTTACTCATGGAGTAAGGTTAGGATTCCTAGGATATTGTCTTTTCTACAAGAAGGTTTAGAAAAGGGTTTATCTGCAAGTTCTTTAAAGGGACAGATCTCAGCTCTGTCCATCCTTTTACACAAACGTCTGTCAGAAGTTCCAGACGTTCAGGCTTTTTGTCAGGCTTTGGCTAGGATTAAGCCTGTGTTTAAGACTGTAGCTCCACCGTGGAGCTTAAACTTAGTTCTTAACATTTTACAGGGTGTTCCTTTTGAACCCCTTCATTCCATTGATATCAAGCTGTTATCTTGGAAAGTTCTGTTTTTAATGGCTATTTCCTCGGCTCGTAGAGTCTCTGAGTTATCAGCCTTACATTGTGATTCTCCTTATCTGATTTTTCATTCAGATAAGGTAGTTCTGCGTACTAAACCTGGGTTCTTACCTAAGGTAGTCACTAACAAGAATATCAATCAAGAGATTGTTGTTCCATCATTGTGCCCTAACCCTTCTTCAAAGAAGGAACGACTTCTGCACAATCTAGACGTAGTCCGTGCCCTGAAATTTTATTTACAGGCAACTAAAGATTTTCGCCAAACTTCTTCCCTGTTTGTCGTTTATTCTGGACAGAGGAGAGGTCAAAAAGCATCTGCTACCTCTCTCTCTTTTTGGCTTCGTAGCATAATACGTTTAGCCTATGAGACTGCTGGACAGCAACCTCCTGAAAGGATTACAGCTCATTCTACTAGAGCTGTGGCTTCCACTTGGGCCTTTAAGAATGAGGCCTCTGTTGAACAGATTTGCAAGGCTGCAACTTGGTCTTCTCTTCATACTTTTTCCAAATTTTCCAAATTTGACACTTTTGCTTCTTCGGAGGCTGTTTTTGGGAGAAAGGTTCTTCAGGCAGTGGTTCCTTCCGTATAAAGATCCTGCCTGTCCCTCCCGTCATCCGTGTACTTTAGCTTTGGTATTGGTATCCCATAAGTAATGGATGACCCGTGGACTGACTACACTTAACAGGAGAAAACATAATTTATGCTTACCTGATAAATTCCTTTCTCCTGTAGTGTAGTCAGTCCACGGCCCGCCCTGTTTTTTATGGCAGGTCTAAATTTTAAATTATACTCCAGTCACCACTGCACCCTATAGTTTCTCCTTTCTCGTTTGGTTTTCGGTCGAATGACTGGGTGTGACGTAGAGGGGAGGAGCTATATAGCAGCTCTGCTTGGGTGATCCTCTTGCACTTCCTGTTGGGGAGGAGTTAATATCCCATAAGTAATGGATGACCCGTGGACTGACTACACTACAGGAGAAAGGAATTTATCAGGTAAGCATAAATTATGTTTTTTCCTTCTTACCTGATCAATTTTTTTTGTTTCTATAGAATGGGAAAAGGATGAATTTGAAAGAAAGAAAAAAGAAAAGCTATTCCAGGAACCAGAACTTGAAAAAGAGGACAGCCTAAAAAAAATTGAGGAAGAGAGGATTAAAAAGGAGCTTTTGCTTGCAAAGATGTTTGAAATTGATCATCAAAAGCAAGATCCATTTTATTCTGACCCCAAGATTCCTACTCAAACAGCACTTCTGGACTCTTCATTGAAACTAGACTCAGCAGAGAAAAAACAAAAAATGTACAAATTCTCTGAGTCAACTGAGAAACTCTTCAATGGACTTCCTGTTAATGGTAGAGATGAGCTCTCCTCTAAAACAGATATCCAAGGTCACCGAATCCAGAAGAATAATGACTCTGCTAATGACTTTTCATTTGGTAACTATTCTCCATCTTTTGGGAAGGGAAGGTCAAATGGTCAAAAAACAGAAGCGTTAGATGATGCTGTCATTATAAGTAATTCCAAAATAAATATATCAAAAGAGAAAAGGTCCAATTTAATGGAGCAGCTTTTTGGCAACAGTTCAGACACTTCACTTCCTTCAATTTCCAAAACGAATGAATCTGGTGGTCTTGTTTCTCTCAATAATGATCAAGATTTGAAAACCATTTTTCCTTGGGAGAAAAATAACAAAGGTAAAATGAAAGATGACCTTTTCTTATCGGACAGTAGTAAGAACACCAAAAGGCACACAACAGCAAGACCCTTGGTCAAAGCTGTTGACTCTCTAGAAGATGAAATTGAAGAAGTTGTGTTGTAGACAAAAAAGCCTAACAGATACTCCCTCAATATTTATTACATATTTTAATTTAAAAGTCATGTACAATACCCATTTAAATAAATGAATGCCTATTTTTATACTGTGTTTTTTTTGAGTAATATAAATTTGACATTGTTACAATTTGTAGAATCTGTGACTGACTTTTCAGCCAGTTTGAACCAATCCTGTGGTTAAACATAAAGTTAGAAAATGTATAATTGGGAAAAGTTTGGTGGACTAGTATATTTTATACTTACGTGTGTTCCTATATGATGTACTCTTGCCCTATATTAAATAAAGGGATATTTCCATTATATCATAAATTGTGTTTCCCCCGCTCCCAATCTGCAACTGTTAATTAGAGGTTATATTTTGTAATGTACTTTAAATTTCTCCCCCTTTTTTCTGCATTTGACCTCAGAAAATGCAGTACTTGCAGTACCCCAGAAATACTATAGTGCATATACTAATGAAGAATAACTCTTCAATATGTTGCTCAGCCTTAGCAGATGAGATAAACACATTACTCAAAGCTTCTCAAAAGTATTTTCCGGGGTTACTAAACATTACAATTTTGCTGACAAAACAAAAATGTAAAACATTTTAAAAATATTTATTTTATATTTGGATCTTTTTCAATGTAGAACTTAATTGCTAATATATACTTTGGATATATAAAAAATAGTTTAATGTCCCTTTAAATGTGTAAATGTATTCACAACAAAGAGCATTTTTAATGCTATATATTTATATATATATATATATATATATATATATATATATATATATATATATATATATATGTGTGTGTGTGTATAAAACACAAAACTCCTACAAAGTTGGGTTACTGTAAACTCCTAAATAAAATAAAATCTTCTAAAAACTGTAAACTCTTCTTCCAGAGCACCTCTTTTGAAAGCACATTTAGGTCTAGATTGCAAATTCACCCATTTACTGGCACATGATAAGATAAATAACCAACCATTACACGTGTCTGGTTAATGCTACTGCAAGCTTGCTGTAGCAATTAGCGCTACAAAAATTAACCATAGGTCAGACCTCTGGGTAATGTTTAAAATATCCCCCAATTGCCCTCAAAACAAAGTGTGATGTCCCATTTGGTAAAAAGAAAAAAAAATTGTAGCATCTTCCTCTTTTTTTTTTTTTTTTTTAAACTGCATAAAACAATTTTTAGAGATTAAAGTGTGAGGTTGTGGGGTGTTAGAGAAAAAACGCACTGAAAAGTGCCTTTACATAGCGGTCTATGGGAACTGTGTGCTTCCTGTAAATCAGTGATTTTCAACCTTGTTTTTGCCGTGGCACACTTTTTTACATTAAAAAATCCTGCGGCACACCACCATCCCATATACATACACATATATATATATATATATATACATACATACATACACACACTGTACTGTGCTGCCATTCCATGCCTCCTACAAACTATACACAACATATTGACATTCATTCACAAACAATCATAATGATTGTCTGTGAATAAATGTCAATATGTCATGGTTGTAAATGATGCCTGATGAGCCTGTCACATACCTCCCAATATTTCAAAATTTGAAAGAGGGACACCCCCGCAGTGGGAAAAGGCGTCCCGCCCCCCCCCCCCCCCCACGCACCGGGAAAAGTGTTATCTGTGGAGCACACGATTATATGTGGAGCACCTCCCTCTTCCTCTCTAGTGAGTTTCCAGTCATGTTCCTTGTGCGGAAAAGAAACGCGAGTGACGTGACCTGGCTGGAACTGTTCTGGAGGAGGAGCAAAGCTGCGCCAGCATGCATGGGGGATTGAAGTGGTGCTGAGTGTAGAGCCGGCACTAGGCACGTGTTGTAGTGGGTGGGGGTTCCTTCTAAGTGTGAACACGGGTCGGGGAGGCGAGCTGTCGCTGCGCAGTTACCCTCAGTCATCATCTCACTCAAAATAAAAAAACGGCCCAGAATAAAAAACAAGCAAAATTTAAAAAATATGTCATACTGTTGTCAGTCTGCCGCGGCACACCTGAGGATCTCTCACGGCACACTGGTTGAAAAACACTGCTGTAAATAAATATATATATATATTTGTGTTAATATGTGTATATACACATATTAGCACATAAATATATACGGCATGGGAATGAGGCTCCCATTGGAGCCTATGGAAGCGTGCTCTTGTGAGCGCAAAGCTTCCCTGCAATGAGTTCACATTGCACCTAACTTCTAATAGCAGCGCGTGCACTGGTATTACTGAGTGGAGTGCAAATATTGCACTCGTGTAAGCACAGTTTTGTGCTCCACTTATTATCTGGCCCTTACTAAGTCACAGAGAGGTACTGATGTCTGGTTGTTTTTCAGAAGGGTGAATATTATACTTTTTTGGTTAAATATCCTGAACTTATCATAAATGATATACATCATATCTCTTGACAACTTAATAGTCTATTACATTTTTCCAATTCCTCCAAATCACAGTCCTTATAAGTATAATCAGAGGTATTCCGACTGCATTTGATGAATATATACCAATGTAGAACTGGGATTTCATTTGCATTCAGAAACCATGTAATGTAGATCTAGAAGTTCCTAATGCCTAGTCATTATTGGGCTTTTAGACTTCTTTTAAAGAACATTTAGCTGCAGTATAATATTTTTTTTAAAGTTCCAATGTATTTGTGTTGAAAAAATTGTAATACATAAATTTGTATTTAAAGGGACTGTACATGTTATTTTTTTTCTCCATCCTAAAGAAGGCAACAGTTCAGCCCAAATAACTTGAAATAGAGCTTGGACTCCCTGTCATCTGTGCATGCATATTGCTTCCTGTATCTGCGCATGCATATTGCTTCCTGCATCTGCGCATGCATATTGCTTCCTGCCGTCAGAGTAATTTAAACATTGGGTTGTGATGCTTACGGCATTGTGATTCACTAATTTCATTCCTGACACATTGTGCCAGAATTATTTAACCCCTTGACCAAAAACGAGCAACCATAAAAAATATTTTAAAACAATAAAAAAATTGCTTAAAACATATCTTTAAAGTGAATGTTTTCTCTTCTTAAAATATGTGGGTATTGTGCATGCTTGGTTTAAAGGAGCAGTTTAATCTAACATTTTCTCCCCTTTAATTTGTTCCTAATTATCAATTTTACCTGCTGGAGTGTATTAAATCTTTTACAAATAACTCCTTTGCCTTTGTATCAGCATTTGAAATAGCTGTTTTTTTACCATACCCCTACCTATACTGAAGGTTTCTATACTTATGTATAGGCTATAGAAAAGCTGTGTAAACATAGCTAGCAGAAGAAATTACACTCCTAGTGGGAGGTAGGTGAGATGAGTAATAGAATGTTAATTTCCAATAGTTCTCTCTAAGTATTGGGATTTGTTATACAAACAGAAATAAGCATTTGTGTGTAGAGAAAGTGATAAAATAAGGAGTTCTGATTTCCCTGCAAGCTCAACCCATTTAGATGGGTTGTGGTGTCAAGGAACAAAACCAGCTTTTTCATATACAAAATTAAAACTAAAGAACCCATTTCCCATACATTTTATACTCTCCTGCTTTTAAAAAAAAAAAGTCATTGGAAACACATTAAGGGGAAAATAATTTGATAGTATACTGCCCGTGTAACAGGAGTGCATGCTATAAGAAGTGAATTGGGGCGATCGGTCTTTGTCCAGTTGGTTGAACAGCCTACAGCAACTAAAATAAAACAACCTTGAGTTTGGACACGACCTGGAAAAGCCTGCCAGACTGATTATGATAAGAAGTAAATTAACATATGTTTTACCCTTGTGTAAAAATACACTTACTATTTAAAGCATACTTTAACATGTATGATTAGAACTTTTTTTTTTACATTTACTATCCCTTTAACACTGAAACAGCAACTCCTGCAAATCTCAATTGGTGTTTATAAATTGTACATTTTCTGGTTGCCAAAATGTGGCACATTAGGAAAACCTTAGGCACCATACACTAGAATATACGGGAAAGAGTTCTGTAAATTGACAATGCTGTTCCTGGCTTCAGATGGTTGGAATGACAATCTATACTCTTAAAACTATCCATTCCTCTTCCCTTGTTCATTTTTTTGTGTTTTTTTGTTGTTACATTTGTGCAAATTGTTTCTATTTTTCAGATTAATCTCCTGTCTTAAAAATGAATGTCCCATTTTTCCATTTTGTGCTGTAATATTAAAAACATAACTAAATGAAATATTAAATTATGAATTGTTAGTGTAATACTATATTGTAAATCAATGTATTTTTTTAAAAAAAAATCTGATTCATGGTACTAATACCCTAATTTACTCTTTTCAGTTTTGACCAAGTAAAATTATACTTGTAGTTCACCAGATTTAAATATTATTGCACAAAACTTTTTATTTAAGATCACAAGCATAACCCTTTTTGTTAAATGACACAATGTTAAATAGTAGCTTTTATTTAGTTTGTATTTATTATTAAAACATTGTAAATTATTTATTTTTATGTATGTGTTTTGTGCCAACTATCAAATTAAACAGAGCGATTTAAGCATAATTTGTTCCATTTTTAATCTGAGGGAAATGCAGTTTTAAAATGCAGTTACATTAGTTTAACATGCGTCTAGTCTGTGACTCAGTTGCTCAAGTTCTGGGGTAAATTTATCAAATGTCGGCGGACATGATCCACTGTAGCAGATCATGTCTACCCGACATCAATACATGCCGGATTCATTTTGGTTTGTTGCCACAATACATTTTTACTTTAACGTTGTTATAATAATGACCCTACATAACTGTAACACATTCAATTCAATTTACAATCTATATTTAGCATATGTATCTATCTAGCCACAAGAAAGATCTGCTAGAATCAGAAAGCACTACATCAGAAATAGATGTGAACATGACACAAGCTCAAAGACATAATGATTTCTAATGCTGTTCTCCACAGTACCCATGGAGAACTATAATGAGAGTATTTGTAGGAAAACTTTGCGTTTCTAAAGGGCCAAAAAAATTATAAATTGGTAATGCTAAGGCAGGACTCTTGGAAATGTGACTAAAACTAGCAAATTTAACCATTTTTTGAGCGCACTGGTGCACCTTGGCGAACGCGAACAAAGTGACAGGAATGTATAGTCGGACTAGCCCAATTCTAGGCGCACTTTGCATTAATAAATCAGGGGATTCAGTCATATGCAGATTTATGGGCGCAATTTTAGGATAATTGCTTTGATAAATCCTGCTGTTAGTGCCCCTAGTGGACAGACTTGCTAACCAAATAGAATGTTGCACAGAAGAACATAATTTTAGTCTGTTACAATTGCCAATTTCTTCACCAATTTATGAAACTTCAAGTTTTGTGCATTCTGGTTCAGTTATAAATACATCATTTCAAAATCCATTGCTATTATTATAACAAAATAGAGAATGCTAAAATATTATAGGCAGGAAATGTCATTTTGTTACAACTGAAGAAAATATTTCTTCTATAAGGTACGACGAGTCCACGGATTCATCCTTTACTTTTGGGATATTATCCTCCTGCTAACAGGAAGTGGCAAAGAGCACCACAGCAGAGCTGTCTATATAGCTCCTCCCTTAGCTCCACCCCAAGTCATTTTCTTTGCCTACTCTAAGTACTAGGAAGAGTAAAGTGAAAGAGGTGATAAAATATTAGTTTTTAATTTCTTCAAGCAAGAGTTTTTTGTTTTAAATGGTACCGGTGTGTACTATTTACTCTCAGGCAGCAGATGGATGAAGACTTCTGCCTGGAGGATGATGATCTTAGCATTTGTAACTAAGATCCAGTGCTGTTCCCACAGAGGCTGAGGGGTACAAGAAACTTTAGTGTGAGGAACGTTTTCATGCTTTATAGCAGTGAGGTATGTTCAGTCATTTTTTCTGGAGAGACTGTGTATTTCAGAAAGGCTGACAGTATCCCCATGAGGGTAAGGGTAAGCAGTAATCCTAAGAGCTATAGAAAGGCATTACTAAGCTTGCATAAGGGGCTAATTAAAAATGGTTGACACTGAGTTTTGAATGTTTGTGGGCAAGCGTTTTTATGAACTGGGAGTGCTGTTAACGTTTTGTGGGCAATAACGTTTTTTGGGCAAACTTTATTGAGGGTACACTTGGCTTATTTTTGGGTCTCAGAACCCACATGGCTAGTTTAAAACTGCTCTAGTGCGGTTCTTTGAGGCTGTAGAGACATTGAGTGAGATGGGTGGGGCCTATTTTCGCGCCTCTGGTGCGCAGTTGTTTTCACGCAGCAAGCTCCAACTCCTGAGGGCCCTTGTGGATGTTTTGGGCCAAATCGAAGCTTTAACCCCATATTTACCATCCCTGAGGGCAGGTAGGCGCCACAGCAGGGCTGTGGCAAGGTGCTGGGGGTGTTTTTTCCGGATTTAGGCCTTATTTCAATCCGGTTTGCACATTAAAGGGTTAAATGTTAAATTTCCTTGTGGGGCAAACTTAACTACATATAACTGCATGAGTCTGATATAAAAAAAAATAAAAATTTTGTGCATTTTAAAGCAGTTTTGCAGAACGTGTATGCTTTTTTTCTCTTAAAGGCGCAGTACCGTTTTTTAAGATTGTTATTTTTTTCACTAAATAAAGTGTTTTCATGCTTGTTTGTAGTCATTACTAGCCTGTTCAACATGTCTGACATTGAGGAAAGTCATTGTTCAATATGTTTAGAAGCCATTGTGGAACCCCACTTAGAATGTGTCCCTCATGCACTGAAAGGTCAATAAATTGCAAAGAACATATTTTAGCTACTAAAAGTATGTCGCAGGATGCTTCTCAGTCAGAAGGGAATCAGGTTATGCCATCTAATTCTCCCCAAGTGTCACAACCATTAACACCCGCACAAGCGACACCAAGTACTTCTAGTGCGTCTAATTCTTTCACCCTGCAAGATATGGCCGCAGTTATGAATACTACCCTCACAGAGATTTTATATAAGCTGCCTGGGTTGCAGGGGAAGCGCAGTAGGTCTGGTGTGAGAACAAATGCTGAGCCCTCTGACGCTTTATTAGCCATATCCGATGTACCCTCACAATGTTCTGAGTTGGGGGTGAGGGATTTGCTGTCTGAGGGAGAAATTTATGATTCAGGAAAGATGTTCCCTCAGACAGACTCAGATATGATGGCTTTTAAATTTAAACTAGAACACCTCCGCTTATTGCTCAGGGTGGTTTTTAGGATGATTGTGACCCTATTGTAGTTCCAGAGAAATTGTGTAAAATGGACAGATTTCTAGAGGTTCCTGTCTACACTGATGTTTTTCCGGTCCCTAAGAGGATTTCGGACATTGTTACTAAGGAGTGGGATAGACCAGGTATTCCGTTCGCTCCCCCTCCTACTTTTAAGAAAATGTTTCCCATATCAGACACCATGCGGGACTCGTGGCAGACGGTCCCTAAGGTGGAGGGAGCTATTTCTACCCTGGCTAAGCGTACAATTATACCTATTGAGGACAGTTGTGCTTTCAAAGATCCTATGGATAAAAAATTAGAGGGTCTCCTAAAGAAAATATGTGTTCATCAGGGTTTTCTTCTCCAACCTATAGCGTGCATTGTTCCTGTCACTACTGCAGCTGCTTTTTGGTTTGAGGCTCTAGAGGAAGCTCTTCAGGTTAAGACCCCATTAGATGATATTCTAGATAGAATTAGGGCTCTCAAGCTAGCTAATTCTTTCATTACAAATGCCGCTTTTCAACTGGCTAAATTAGCGGCAAAGAATTCAGGTTTTGCCATTTTAGCGCGTAGAGCGTTATGGCTTAAGTCCTGGTCTGCTGATGTGTCATCAAAATCTAAGCTTTTAGCCATCCCTTTCAAGGGTAAGACCCTCTTCGGGCCTGAACTGAAAGAGATAATTTGAGACATCACTGGAGGGAAAGGCCATGCCCTTCCTCAGGATAAGACAAATAAGATAAGGACCAAACAAAATAATTTTCGTTCCTTTCGAAACTTCAAAGGTGATCCCTCTACCTCTTCCCCTGCTGCAAAGCAACAGGGGAATTTTGCTCAATCAAAGTCAGTCTGGAGACCTAACCAGACCTGGAACAAGGGTAAACAGGCCAAGAAGCCCGCTGCTGCCACCAAAACAGCATGAAGGGGTAGCCCCGATCCGGGACCGGATTTAGTAGGGGGCAGACTTTCTCTCTTTGCTCAGGCTTGGGCAAGAGACGTTCAGGACTCCTGGGCTTTAGAAATCGTAACCCAGGGGTATCTTCTAGATTTCAAAGATTCTCCTCCAAGGGGGAGATTCCATCTTTCTCAATTGTCTGTAAACCAGACAAAAAGAGAGTTGTTCTTACGCTGTGTAGAAGACCTATATACCATGGGAGTGATCTGCCCAGTTCCGAAAACAGAACAGGGGCAGGGGTTCTACTCCAATCTGTTTGTGGTTCCCAAAAAAGAGGGAACCTTCAGACCAATTTTAGATCTCAAGATCCTAAACAAATTCCTCAGAGTCCCATCCTTCAAGATGGAGACCATTCGGACTATTTTACCAATGATCCAGGAGGGTCAATATATGACCACCGTGGACTTAAAGGATGCGTATCTACACATCCCTATCCACAAAGATCATCACCAGTTCCTCAGGTTAGCCTTTCTGGAAGAGCATTACCAGTTTATGGCTCTTCCCTTCGGTTAGCCACAGATCCCAGAATTTTCACAAAGGTGCTAGGGTCCCTTCTGGCGGTTCTATGGCAACGGGGCATAGCAGTGGTGCCTTATCTGGACGATATCTTAATTCAGGCGTCGACTTACGAACTAGCAAGTCTCACACGGACATCGTGTTGGCTTTTATAAGATCTCACGGGTGGAAGGTGAACGTAAAAAAAGAGTTCACTTATCCCTCTCCATTCCTGGGAACTCTGATAGATTCGGTGGACATGAAAATTTTTCTGATGGAAGTCAGGAAATCAAAGATTTTAACCACCTGCCGAGCTCTTCATTTCATTCCTCGGCCGTCAGTGGCTCAGTGTATGGAGGTAATCGGACTAATTGTAGCGGCAATGGACATAGTTCCGTTTGCTCGCTTGCATCTCAGACCACTGCAACTATGCATGCTCAAACAGTGGAATGGGGATTATGCAGATTTATCTCGTCAGATAAATCTGGATCAAGAGACCAGAGACTCTCTTCTTTGGTGGTTGTCACAGGATCATCTGTCCCAGGGAATGTGTTTCCGCAGGCCAGCATGGGTCATAGTGATGACGGACGCCAGCCTATTGGGCTGGGGTGCAGTCTGGAATTCCCTGAAAGCACAGGGTTTGTGGACTCAGGAGGAGGCTCTCCTCCCGATAAATATTCTAGAACTGAGAGCGATATTCAACACGCTTCAGACGAGGCCTCAGCTGGCTTCGGCCAGATTCATAACATTCCAGTCGGACAATATCACGACTGTAGCATATATCAATCATCAGGGGGGAACAAAGAGTTCTCTAGCAATGATAGAGGTTACCAAAATAATTCAATGGGCAGAGACTCACTCTTGCCATCTATCAGCAATCTATATCCCAGGAGTGGAGAACTGGGAAGCGGATTTTCTAAGTCGTCAGTGGGAACTCCATCCGGAGGTGTTTGCACAATTGATTCAGCAATTGGATCTGATGGCATCTCGTCACAACGCCAAACTTCCTTGTTATGGGCCCAGGTCAAGGGATCCTCAGGCAGATCTGATAGATGCTCTAGCAGTATCCTGGTCGTTCAACCTGGCTTATGTGTTTCCACCATTTCCTCTCCTTCCTCGTTTGATTGCCAGAATCGGTGATTTTGATAGCACCTGCGTGGCCACGCAGGACTTGGTATGCAGACCTGGTGGACATGTCATCTCTTCCACCATGGACTCTGCCACTGAGACAGGACCCTCTGATTCATGGTCCATTCCAGCATCCAAATCTAGTATCTCTGCGGCTGACTGCTTAGAGATTGAACGTTTGATTTTATCCAAGCGGGGTTTCTCTGAGTCGGTCATAGATACCTTGATTCAGGCTCGAAAGGCTGTCACTAGGAAAATTTATCATAAGATATGGCGTAAATATCTTTATTGGTGCGAATCCAAAGGCTACTCATGGAGTAAGATCAGGATTCCTAGCATTTTGTCCTTTCTCCAAGAAGGATTGGAGAAGGGGCTATCAGCTAGTTCCTTAAAGGGACAGATATCTGCTATATCAATTCTACTGCACAAGCGTCTGGCAGATGTTCCAGACGTTCAGTCGTTCTGTCAGGCTTTAGTTAGAATCAAGCCTGTGTTTAAACCTGTTGCTCCGCCATGGAGTTTGAATTTAGTTCTTAAAGTTCTTCAAGGGGTTCCGTTTGAACCTATGCATTCCATAGATATTAAGCTTCTATCTTGGAAAGTTCTGTTTTTAGTTGCTATCTCTTCGGCTCGAAGAGTTTCTGAACTATCTGCATTGCAATGCGACTCTGATAAATTAATTTCTTCTATGGTACGACGAGTCCACGGCCCGCCCTGTCATTTTAAGACAGATTATATTTTTTTTATTTTAAACTTCAGTCACCTCTGCACCTTGTTGTTTCTCCTTTTTCTTCCTGTACCTTCGGTCGAATGACTGGGGGGTGGAGCTAAGGGAGGAGCTATATAGACAGCTCTGCTGTGGTGCTCTTTGCCACTTCCTGTTAGCAGGAGGATAATATCCCACAAGTAAAGAATGAATCCGTGGACTCATCGTACCGTAGAAGAAATTAATTTATCAGGTAAGCATAAATTTACTTTTTCCTCCAAAGATATAAATTCATTATTTCTATTTAGGTAAGGTAGGAACCTGTGTGTATTTCCAGTGTTTTGCAATAAGTGAGGGGATACTATATAGCCCTTTTTGCAGTATGCTTAAAGGGTCATGAAACCCCACATTTTTGTTTCATGATTCAAAGAGAGCGTACAATTTTAAACAACTTTTCAATTTACTTCTATTATCTTTATTTGCTTCATTCTCTTGGTATGTGTATAGATAGACAGACAGATATAGATAAGTCTAATTATTTTTTTATTTTTTAAGAGATCCATGGAAAGGTACCACCAGAGTAAAATTGTATAGTTAATTTCTAACATTTGTGTGGATGCTTAAAGGGACAGTATACACCAATTTTCATATAATTGCATGTAATAGGCACTACTATAAAGAATAATATGCACAGATACTGATTTAAAAATCCAGTATAAAACCTTTTAAAAACTTACTTAGAAGCTCCCAGTTTAGCACTGTTGATGGGTTAAGCTGGGGGGCTGGGAAGGCAAGAAGAGCAGACACTCCCCCCCCCCCTGCATATGAGAAGACCCATTACACAACCAGGAGTATGTAGACATCAGTATACATCTAAAACTTTGAGGCTTGGTTAGGAGTCTGAATCAGCACAATGGTATTTAAAATTAAGTAAAACTAAACTTTGTTACAAAAACACTACCAGATGGGCTATATAAATGGCTCATCTACAAAACATTTTTGCAAAGAAAAATTTAGTGTACAATGTCTGTTTAAGATTTGTTTGTATTGGTGAAAAATGTCTAACACTTCTGTGTTTCTAGAGTCGCCTGCCACTAAATAATATGTGTTGGGTGAGCTGATTTGGAAAATACACCCTAAGGGGACGATTTAACAAGGGCGGAATGGCCCTGCATGTAACTGTTTCAGGCTCACCAGAAACAGGAGTTAAGAAGCAGCGGTCTTAAGACCGCTGCTCCTTAACTCGTTCGCCTCCTCTGAGGCGGCAGACATCAATCCACCCGATCACATACGATCGGGTTGATTGACACCGAATCTGCAGGGGGCGACATTGCACAAGCAGTTCACCAGAGCTACTTGTGCAATGATAAATGCTGACACTGACAGTTTTTTCAAAAGGAGAAGGGAGTCCCACAAAATCTTCTTGGTGTGGATAGGAATGTATTAGATGCTGGAGCTGGGAGTAAATCAACCTGGGATATCTTATCTATTTTTGTAATAAAACATAGACTTAATGATCAAATACTCACATACAGAAACCCAAGAAGTACAATTAAAATCTAAGTTTATCTTACAACAGACACCATAAGTCTTACAACTGCAGTAGGTAAAAGTAAAATGTAAGAGTCTAATATACTAACTACAATCATCATAAACATAGCATGTGACTACTCATATATTAATTCCAGTACAAGCAATACTGATTAAGAGATCACTTGGGCAACTGTAAAGAAACCAGAAAATTACATAGGAAAGAACTGCACAGCTCTGGGGACAATATGATTTTAAAAGGCCCATGTAATAGTATGAATAGTATATGTAAAATATTCTCTGAACAGCAAAATAATATAAACCTAGGGGCTTTCTCAGACCGACATGTACCCAAAACATATATCTCACCTTCAGTCACCCAAGTCAGAAGGCAATGATTCATTTTATTTACCTGACCCCAAGATGATATGCATACATTAAAATGCGCAACAAACGAGGCCCCCAGGGAAACTTTAAAGGGACACTAAAGTCAAAATAAACGTTCATGATTTATATAGAACTTGCAGTTTTAACCCCTTCGCTACCGGGACATTCAGAGAAAAACGCCCAAAATACCAGAGACTTTTCAGCATTTTTTGCTATCCTTTTAAACAGAAATAGAGCCTTGGGGATATATTTATCAATGTGGGAGCGGACATGATACGAAGTGGCGTATAATGTCCGCTGCACATCGATAAATGCAGACAGCATATGCTGTCGGCATTTATCATTGCACCAGTAGATCTTGTGAACTGCTGGTGCAATGCCGCTCCCTGCAGATTGGCCACTAGCAGGGGGTGTCAATCAACCTGATCGTATTCAATCAGGTTAATTTCTTCCACCACTTCAGAGCAGGCGGACAAGTTATGGAGCAGCGGTCTTTACAAATATGAAAATATGCCCCTTGTTTTGTTTTTTTTATTTACCTGTCAAAAAAAAAAAAAATATATATATATATATATATATTTTTTTTTTAAGTAGACAACCCAAGGTATTGATCTAGGCCCATTTTGGTGCATTCCATGCCACCATTTCACTGCCAAATGCGATCAAATAAAAAATATTGTTAATTTTTTCAAAATCTTTGGGTTTCTCACTGAAATTATTTACATACTGCTCGTGCTATTATGGCACAAATGGTTGTAAAAGCATCTCTGGGATCCCCTTTGTTCAGAAATAGCAGACATGCATGGCTTTGCCATTGCTTTTCGGTAATTAGAAGGCCACTTATTGCAGCTGCGCAGCACACTTCTATTATTTCCGGCAGTGAAGGGGTTAATTAGGAAGCCTGTAAGGTTAATTTTAGCTTTAGAGATTACCCTCCCATTATCCCTTTCAAACAGCTCTCTTCCCTTCCTTACCCCCCACTGGTCACCCCCATCTTAAGTACTGGCAGACAGTCTGCCAATAAAAAAATTTAAACTTTTTTTTTAATAAAAAAAATAAAATATTTCTTTATTTTTTTCTTTTCTTTCTGTAGTGTAGTGGTCCCAACACATCCCCCCCTCCCGCGATCGCCATTTAGTACTCCACCCCCAAACCCCTTTTCTGCAGTGTAGCTGCCCCATCACTCCCTGTCCCTTTAAAAAAAAAATCTGTAGCGTAGGGCTCTCCCATTCCCTCCCCCCTACCCTGTTGAGCCGCCTGCACCAGCATCAGATCATTACAGACGATGACACACACAGTGTCACCATCTGTAACAATCAGGCATCTGCCCTCATATGGAGGCGGAGCACCGATCACGCTCCAGGCTCCATATGCGGCAAATGCCTAAAGCTTCAGGAGCTCCAGCTCTCGGCTCTAACTTGACACCCAAGAGTGCTGGAGCTTCCTGAAGCAAAGACGTACTGTATATATACATCTTGCAGTACGACAGGCAAAGCACTGCAAGACGTATATATATATATATATATATATATATATATATATACGTCTTATTGGATTAAGGGGTTAAGAGACTTTCCAATTTATATTTCCATTATCAAATTGTGGCACAGTCTTTTTATATGCACACTATCTGAGGCACCAGCTACTACTGACTATCTGCAAGAGTTTATAGTGTATTCATAGTGTATTCATTTATGAGTCTCTGATTGGTTGGTGACTGTCACATGATACAAAGGTCTGGCTGATTGAAGTAAAATTTTAATTTTGTCAGATAAAAATCTACTGTTTATTTAAAATTAGTAGGTGCTTTTGCATTGTCTTTTTTTTTATCAAGTCTTTTTTTATTGAGGTAGCAATGGCTTACATAACAAAATCTCACAATGTAATGGCAACACGCCCATATACATACATCAGGTTTCGTATATCTAATACAAAGGCATGTCCTAGAAGTAATGAGTAATACTGGGACATGAAAAAAACAGGTTCAATTAGCCGTGAGTAGCACCTCTTTTTTAGATAAATATTTTAACGTGGAAAAGAAGTTTCTTAACAAGTATTAATTGTAAGACCAATCTTTCTTGTGGGAAATCTGAGAAGAAAGAGGTAGGTCTTTAGGTGTCCACAATATAAACATCAGATTATATATTAATCATACATAAAGCAGAAGAAATACTATTAGTCATCTGTTTCTTGTTTTCCCCTCAGAATTCTGGGGAGTTTAGAGAATTTCTTCAACTACCAAAAGTAATATTATAAAGGCAATTATGGAAAAAAATCTGAATAATAATAGGTATTTATTTATTCTGAGGCGACAAGGCAAGTAGGATATAAAAAAAAAGGGAAGAAAAAGGAGGGGGGCGTGTATACCTCATTGTGTGTGAAGAACCATTAAGAGCAGACTATTTAAATTAAGTGTCAGTGTGCTTGTCCTGCCTCTATCCTTTTCTGTTCTTCTGCTTTCACCCACTCTTCCCAGGTCACCCAAACCTGTCAATGAAGTCCCATTTTAGAGAATATTCTTCCATTATGCGGATATATTCAACTATATCCCTTACCATCCGGAAGGAAACCCGGGGGGGTTCCCAGCCAGCTTCTCGCTATGGCCATCTTTGTGGCCAAGAGAATGACAATGCACAGTATCCTCTCTGGTTGAGTCAGTTTCCCTAGCCCCAGCTGGAAGAGAGCAGTATCTGGTGTCAGTCTATGAACTAAGCCCAATTGGTCTAGTACCCTTGCTACCTGATCCCACACCTCCTTTAGTTTGCTGCAGCTCCACCAAATATGGAAGTGAGAGCCTCTCTGTCCACATCCCCTTCAGCACATATTTGACTTCTGGAGGTATATCTTATGTAATAGGACTGGGACACTATGCCAGCGCAGCAATAATTTAATGAATAGCTCATATAGCGTAACACAGTTATCTTTTTTCGTAAATTGTATAGCTTTCTGACATTCTATTGCAGTATGAGCCTGCCCCATTTCCTTCTCCCACTCCCGGACATGGAACGCCTTCACAAACCATTACTAAAAGGCTTGCCAGCAAGCCATCTTTTTTCGCACTGTGTCATGTCTCTGAGTTGATCCCTCTGGAACCCCCATGCCAAAATCATGGAGATTAATCTAAAGTATTCAAAGTGGTGTTTTCTTGGGAATGTCCATGTTTAATAGTCCAGGGGCCCGTATCAACAACTCCTGCGCTATATTTAAATCCTGAATTTTTCTTATGCCCCAGGAGGATCACCCTCATGGGTGAGAGTCTGGCAGGAAGAGCAGCAGCACCTTGACAGAATGAGCAGGGGATGGGTGTGGAGTGACCCTTGCTAAATTTCGGAGTTCTCTCCAGGTCTTAATGCAGGCCCTGATAACAGGATTGTCTATTCCCGTGAGTGTGTCGGCGTGGTGTGGGATCCAAATAAGGTCTTTAAGAAGTAAGCCCGCTGGGAGTAGAGCTTGTTCAAGCTGTCTCCATCTGGTGTCCGCAGATGGTGTAAGTAGATCAAAGAAGGAATAAAATAAGGAGAACTGCGCTACATTACCAAACAGCGTGTATCCTGGAGTATGATAGAAACAAGGTGATTAACTCAAACTGCGAGTATTATTTGAGCGGAAGGTGAGAGGGTGATCTCAGTGGAGTGCAGCTGTACAACAAACAATGGGTTCCTGGTCCACCGATGGAATCACGAAGAAAGCTGCAACAGAGAAAGGAAGACAGCGCACCTCCGACCCAAAGTAAAAAGTTTTAATGGGTAAAGGATGACACACACTAGTAATGCAACTTACTAGAACACAGATAAAAACAGGCCTCAGAATAAGGTAAAGTTGTAATCCAGATTGGTAGCGTGGCGGCATCCGTAACAGCTTGAAGTAACCGTCAGTGTTTCCACAAATTCAAACGTTCCCGGCTGTTCTTTTCAGAATATGGTTGACAGCACACGTCACTGAACATCCTTACAGCTGGTGCTACGGGTCCACAGGATGACCAAAAGAGCTCAACACGTTTCGCCGGTGACAACCCGGCTTTTTCAAGAGTTATCGTCATCATTGTCCATGCCCTTATATACCAGAGGTCTCAGATTTTAATTGGTAGGTAAAAGTTCCACTCCGGCAAACATTTAAAGAGACAAGAACACCTAAATTTGTATTTAAAACGTTTTGCACATAGGATTAGAACAGATGTATTCTCCTGGACATATTAAAAGCATATTGATATTGAAAAACATATTAGCAGCAACTACATTTCATATACAACAATTGATAAGGAAAACCATACAGTAAGCAAAATCAATAAATATATGAAACAAGATGTCATAACAACATGTGTCATAATAAATCATCTAGTAATTCATCGTGGAAATAGTTTCTTTTCTAAAAATAACTTAGGTGTAACCAACTAAAAGAGGCAAAGTCCACTTCATTAAAAATGGATAAAAATACAGTACAAAAACATTAAAAAACATCTTACATTAATGGATGAGTGTAAGCGTATTTTGTTAAACACATAAAAAATTCAATACGAAGAGCCATCTGAAAATCATATTAAAAAACACTTGTTTAAAAAACACATTAGGAAAGTTATAAGAAAGCTTGTACATCCAGATCAATATTAAGTCCAAGGGGGGCTAAACTTTTTAATCTATAAATCTATTCAGTCTCTTTTCTCCTCAAACACAGTAATCTATTATTAGTTCCTGGGGGAACCCAGTCTATAATTTGTATCTTTAAGTCTTGACTGCTGCTCCCATGAACTGCAGAAAAGTGGACAGGTACACTATGTTTCTCAAAATTGGTTTTAATATTATAGAGATGTTCACTGAACCTTTTAGATGTTTTCTTCTTTGTGCGACCAATGTAAATGTGGTCACACTTTCAGGACAGGAGGTAGACTGTATATGTTGTTTGGCAATTGCATCTATGTTTCATGTTAAAAGACTCCGAGCCATTATAATTAAAAAAGTTATCACCCTTTCTGACAAAAGGACACATGGGGCAATTAGATTTGTTACATTTAAATGTTCCTCTAGGTGTGTCATGTATATCCCTTTAAATCCTGTATCTGAACCCTATAAAAGTCTCCTCCCCCAACCTCTCTTTGCTTAGTATTGTCTTCTGTTACCTGTATCACATTAACTACTGTCTAAGTAGTTCAGCTAAGCCTCCACTTAATTTACCATCTCTCCTTTGTCAGCTGTAACCTGGAAAACAACCACTGCTGCAGCATTAAGCTCTCTCTGCCCTGGCAGTCTGAAGTAAGAGCTTCTGTTAAGGTAATCTTTACCTCTCCTTTCACAGACATATTCCTGGATACCCTGCTGGAATTGTAAGTCTTACCTTCCTTACTGGCACCTCCTCCTGCTCTCCAGCACTTCCTGACTCAGTCTGCAAGCTGTTACACAGAAACGGATTTCACAGCACCTCTCTCTGTCACTCATCACACTGTAGCTGCCAAACGAACTGCAACTCCTGGGGTGAGATTACTTTAAACTTGTTTTCTAAAACTCTGCACATTTGCCTTGCAAGACTTGATTTATATATTGCCTGCATTCTCTAGACATTCCTGTAATTAATCCTGAACTTGCTGCATCTGTTTATAAAGAGACTGCACCATTGTTTCTGATATCCATATTAACTGGAATACAAATAATCTGCAATATTGAGTGTGATTGATTCATTTTATCCTGTCTGTTGATAACTTTGCTACACTGGGAGTGTTTGTTATACCTTGCTATTTGGAGTGGTTACAGCTCAAAGCACCAATATTTAAAGAGACAGTTTGCAATCTCTGCAACACATTGCTGCTATTCCCTTTTGGGCCCTCAGTCTATGAGCAGAACAGGGATTATTTTATTAATTCCGCTATTTTGTGAGACTGAGTGGAACTTGAACCTAATTCCCAATTCTTAATAGAGTCCAGGTATTACAAAATACTAAGCCCTAAAAGGAATTATAATGGAAATAGCAGACCTTACAAATAAGGTGAATGCTCTCACTCAGAATATGGATCTCTTAATACAGGGGATAAGAGAGATCGAATCTGAGAATCAATATTTACGTACTGTAATCAGAGATCATATTGATAAAAGACCTTCAGTATCTGAGACTCAGCCTGAACCTCAGGTTTGTCCCCCTGAAAGGTTCACAGGTGATAGGAACTCTTTCAGGGAGTTTAAAAACTCCTGTTTGTTATATTTTTCACTCAAACCTAAAACATATCCCACTGATCGTATCAAGGTTCTTACCGTGATATCATATCTTAAAGGGGAACCTAAAACTTGGGCTACTAATTTTTTCGAAACCAACGATCCAGTGTTGGATTCACTTCAGTTGTTCTTTGATAAAATGTCTTTTCTCTATGAAGACAAGAACAAACAGAGCACCGCTGAGATAGCCCTTAAAGCTCTAAAACAGAACGCCCTGCTGAAGATTACATTTCAGATTTTAAAAGATGGGCACCTGACACCCTCTGGAATGAGGCAGCTCTATTTTTCCAGTTTCGCCAAGGGTTATCAGATCTAATAAAGGATGAACTAGCCCGGGGTTCTATGCCAACCACTCTGGATGCCCTTATGACCCAAGTGGTTACTATTGATCGCCGTCTAAGAGAGCGCAGACATGAAAAAGCTCCCACAGAACATACTTGGAAAAGGCCTTCCACATCTGCTTATCCAAACCCCACTCTACGTTTGGATGAACCAATGGAAGTGGCCTTTACTAAAGGACCACTTTCCGCTGAAGAGAAAAATAGAAGAAGGATAAACAATTTATGTTTATATTGTGCAGCAAAGACACATTCTGTCAAAGAATGCCCAAGTCTTCTTAAACAGAAGGGTAAGAGAAATTCTAGTAACATTATCTGTACAAATAGCACATTTTCTAATACTCATTGTAATCTCTCTGTTACTCTACAGTGGGAAACCCAAAGAATACAGACCCAAGCAATTATTGACTCTGGAACTTTTGGTAATTTAATAGATAAGTCTTTCACAGAGTTGTATGATATTCCATTAATAAAAAGAGGTGATTCACTTGCCATCCGTGTTATAGATGGTTCTTTTATTTCATCTGGGCCAATCACTCACCATACCACACCTCTTCTAATGACCACTACTTCAGGTCATAGGGAACATGTTACCTTTGATGTAATAGCCTCTCCTCTTTTTCCTATTGTACTAGGCTTACGGTGGTTACAAACACACGAACCACATATTGTGTGGAATACTTCAGAGGTAAACTTTGTTTCTGAGTATTGCACTAACACTTGTTTTACATCCACACATATTCTTCAGACCACGTCAGAACAACATCTTATTCCGGACTGTTATTCTGACTACTCAGATGTATTTGATAAAGTAGAAGCAGAGAGGTTACCACCTCATAGATCATATGACTGCCCAATAGAGCTCCTACCAGGTTCTGATATTCCTTATGGGCATATATATCCACTGTCAGAACCAGAGCTAGTACATTTAAAACAATACCTTGATGATAACCTAAGAAAGGGCTTTATTAGGCCCTCTACGTCACCCGCTGGGGCAGGTATGTTTTTTGTTCGTAATAAAGACGACACCTTAAGACCTATAATTGACTATAGGGAACTGAACAAACGAACCAAGAAAAACAGATACCCGCTACCCCTCATACCTGAAATAATAGAACGACTTCGGGCAGCTACGATATTTACAAAACTTGACCTAAGAGGGGCATACAATTTAATAAGAGTAAAAGCTGGACATGAATGGCTGACCGCGTTTAGAACAAGATATGGATTGTTTGAGTATACGGTCATGCCGTTTGGGCTATGTAATGCCCCAGCGACATTTCAGAGTTTCATCAATGACTTGTTTCGTGACCTTTTGGATGTGTATATGATTGTGTACCTTGATGACATACTCATTTACTCTAAAACATTAGACCAACACATATCACATGTTAGAACTGTGTTACAGCGACTGAGACAAAACTCATTGTTTGCCAAACCAGAAAAATGTATCTTTAATACTGATACTATCTCTTTCTTGGGATACCATATATCTCCTCAGGGCATACAGATAGAGAATAAAAAGGTAGAGGCTATAGCATCATGGCCCATTCCCAAAACTAAGAAAGATGTACAGTGTTTTATTGGATTTTCGAACTTTTATAGAAAATTCATAAAAAATTTCTCTCTAATAGCTAAACCCTTAACTGCTCTCACAGGTTCCCATACTCCATTTTTATGGACATCACAGGCTAATACAGCATTTAATAAATTAAAGAAAGCTTTTACTACAGCACCTATCCTTAAATTTCCTGATCCCCAATTACAATATGTCTTGGAAGTGGACGCGTCAGATTATGCCTTGGGAGCTATTTTGTCCCAACGTATGTCTCCTAAAGATCCTCTTCACCCAGTTGGATTTTTCTCAAGAATTATGACCAGTTCTGAAGTCAACTATCCGATTGGTGAGAAAGAGCTCTTGGCAATTAAGAGCTCACTAGAATTTTGGAGACACCTACTTGAGGGCACCAAATATCCTATACTAATTTACACGGACCACAAAAACCTAGAGTATCTAAAAACTAATAAGACCTTGTCTGCACGCCAGATTAGATGGAATTTGTTCTTCTCCAGGTTTGATTATAATATCACATTCCGTCCTGGAAGTAAAAACGGAAAGGCCGATTCTCTGTCGAGGAAAGATCCAAGACCCACCTTTGCTGTTCCCGAGTCAACCGTAATACCTCAAGAGAGGTTCATTGCTTTAAGTATCGATTCTTCAACTCAGTTAAGACTAGCCCAACAGCAAGATCAAGATCTGCCTACTAGCATCCTTGAGAAAGGTAAAGATGACCTATATTATCACCAAGGAAAGGTATATGTACCTTTACAACTTCGTACTGAAATACTCAATTCAACACATAACTCAATTGTATCTGGACATCCTGGTATACATAAAACAATTGAATTACTTAGACGAGACTTCTGGTGGCCTGCTATGAATTCTGATGTTACTAACTTCATTAAGTCCTGTGATACCTGTGCCAAAGTAAAAAATGACAGAGCACATCCTTATGGTTTCCTCATGCCTCTACCCATACCAAATAAACCATGGAAGGACATTGCAATGGATTTCACTGTAGAATTACCTCCGTCAAACAACCATAGTTGTATAATGGTTGTAGTGGACTTATTTACAAAGATGGCACATTTTCTCCCATCACATTCGCTACCCACTGCTTCAGAAACTGCTCAACTTTTTCTCACACATATTGTCAGATTACATGGTCTTCCGGATACCATCACTTCAGATAGGGGTTCGCAATTTACCTCCAAGTTCTGGACCCAGCTTTGCCACATTCTAAAAATTCAACCTCGGCTCAGCACTTCCTATCATCCCCAGACAAACGGCCAGACCGAGAGAACAAATCAGACTCTCGAACAGTATTTAAGGTGCTATTGCACTCAACTACAAGATAATTGTTTTTCTCTTTTACCCACGGCTGAATTCGCTTTCAACAATACATTAAATTCATCAACTAAGATGTCCCCATTCTACGCTAATTATGGTTTTCATCCCCGATTTCATCTATATCCCAGAGAAGAGAGTACTTCCCCATTGGTTAATGACATGTTGAATGAACTAGCTCAACATTTTACTGTGATTCAAGACAATCTCAAGACCGCTCAAGCCCACCAAAAGGTTTATTATGATCTACGAAGGCGTGTCTCTCCATCTTATCAGGTGGGTGATTTTGTTTGGCTTTCCACTAAACATTTAAGACTCAAGTATCCTTCAAGAAAACTCGGAGCCCTCTATATTGGTCCTTTTTCCATTGTTAAAATTATTAATCCTAATGCTGTAACTTTGGATTTGCCTGAAACTCTACCGATACATCCTTCATTCCATGTATCCCTTCTCAAACCTTATACTTCTGACAAGCCTCCAGTTACTGGTTCAGCTTTCACACCTACTTATACCATTGAACCTGAGTATGAAATTCATTCCATTTTGGATTCCAGATATCATGGTGACACTCTGCAGTATCTTATTCATTGGAAGGGTTATTCTCATGAGGAGGATTCCTGGGAGCCTTCTTCCAACCTCTCTGCTCCTCGAATGGTTTCTTTATTTCACCGCAGGAACCCCGATCGTCCCAGACCCTGAGCCCCAGAGTGGCTCCTTGCAGGGGGGGTTCTGTCATGTATATCCCTTTAAATCCTGTATCTGAACCCTATAAAAGTCTCCTCCCCCAACCTCTCTTTGCTTAGTATTGTCTTCTGTTACCTGTATCACATTAACTACTGTCTAAGTAGTTCAGCTAAGCCTCCACTTAATTTACCATCTCTCCTTTGTCAGCTGTAACCTGGAAAACAACCACTGCTGCAGCATTAAGCTCTCTCTGCCCTGGCAGTCTGAAGTAAGAGCTTCTGTTAAGGTAATCTTTACCTCTCCTTTCACAGGCAAATTCCTGGATACCCTGTTGGAATTGTAAGTTTTACCTTCCTTACTGGCACCTCCTCCTGCTCTCCAGCACTTCCTGACTCAGTCTGCAAGCTGTTACACAGAAACGGATTTCACAGCACCTCTCTCTGTCTCTCATCACACTGTAGCTGCCAAACGAACTGCAACTCCTGGGGTGAGATTACTTTAAACTTGTTTTCTAAAACTCTGCACATTTGCCTTGCAAGACTTGATTTATATATTGCCTGCATTCTCTAGACATTCCTGTAATTAATCCTGAACTTGCTGCATCTGTTTATAAAGAGACTGCACCATTGTTTCTGATATCCATATTAACTGGAATACAAATAATCTGCAATATTGAGTGTGATTGATTCATTTTATCCTGTCTGTTGATAACTTTGCTACACTGGGAGTGTTTGTTATACCTTGCTATTTGGAGTGGTTACAGCTCAAAGCACCAATATTTAAAGAGACAGTTTGCAATCTCTGCAACACATTGCTGCTATTCCCTTTTGGGCCCTCAGTCTATGAGCAGAACAGGGATTATTTTATTAATTCCGCTATTTTGTGAGACTGAGTGGAACTTGAACCTAATTCCCAATTCTTAATAGAGTCCAGGTATTACAAGGTGCTGAAAGCCAATTTTGCAAACTAACATTGCATGAGGATTTATTAATATTACTAAGTTTACTAGGTGCTAGGTAATTTTTCAAATTCCTATTTTTCTTAAATGTGATCATTGGTCTGTCCCCTATTATGTTTCCTAAAATGGGATCTGATTTGAGGATGCCCCAGTGTTTATTTAAAACCTTTTTTAATGGCAGGTGCCCCCTCATTAAAACTAGTAATGAAACGTATAGAATCCATATTGATATCATTCTCCTTGGGTTTATTAGTACTAAGGCCCTTAGTTACATTAAGATGCCCATTGTACAACTTTTTATCCCTCTTATCTAATAATTTAATTCTATCCAAATGTAATGCCCTTGTTCTAGCTTTGTTTAGGACTTCTAAGCTATAACCTTTCCTAATAAACTTTTCATCTAATAAAGTGGCCTCACTCTCAAAATATTTTAGGTTGGTACAATTACGTCTTAACCGAATGTACTGGCTGGCCGGAATATTATTCTTCCACCTACTTAGGTGGCCACTCTGGGCATCCACAAAACTATTTTTATCTACCGTTTTCCTAAAGTTCCTGACTGATACTTTATTATTAGTATCATCTACAAAAAGAATAATGTCTAAAAATTCAATACTATTGGTAGAGTTATTTCCGGTGAATTTTAAATTGTAATTGTTCTTGTTAATGTAATTAGTAAATTCAAGTAGAGTTTCTTCCGTCCCCTTCCATAAAATAATTACATCGTCTATATACCTGAAGTACTCCAATAAATTCCTCTTAAATGGATTATTGTTCCAGATGAAGTGTCTCTCAAAATTGTCCATAAAAAGGTTCGCATACGATGGGGCAAACGTAGTCCCCATCGCAGTCCCTTTCAACTGTAAATAAAATTTATCTAGGAACTCAAAATAGTTATGGGACAAAATAAATGATATGGATTCCAATTAAAATCTTAGATGTACATCCGGAATATCAAACCCAACAAATGCTTGTTCAACTGCTTTCAAGCCTTTCTTGTGGGGGATGACAGTGTAACAGGAAGAGACGTCAAAAGTGACCCACCTTAGATCATCTCCCCAAATTCGCCCCTCGAATCAAAGAAGGAGTCCACCAAGGAAGCAGAAGTAGTGTAAAATAAAACTTCACTTTTATTTGAACAATCCAGTAAAACGGTTAAAGAATAAGATGAAGGGGACAATCTCAAGGAGAGGAGTGTAAGCAACCGGCTTACGCATTTCGGACACACCTGGCCGTAATCATAGCCTGTTAGTTACCTGCTACCTGAGGTCTTTAAAAATAGTAAAACAATTCCTTATTGGCTAATACAGAAAACACTCCTCTCTAGCTGTATGTATCTATTTAAACTTAATGAAAGCACATAGAGACCTGATAATATATAAGTAGAACAAATAAATATGTATACCAGCATCATAAGTGAATATATATTCAAATAAATAAAACAGATACCAATTAATGAATAATGAATAAATACATTGTATCAGCAATGCCTTTGTAACATTGAATAAATTCATAAATAAACTTGCACTTATACAAATAAATACAAAGTTGATAATTACTTGAAAACAAAACAAAGTCTCATTTATCAGTCATATAAAATAACAATAAAATTAATTAATCAACGAAATGATGAAATACAACTGAAATGACATAATGTTTTTTCACAAGTATTATTGTATCCTACCAATAGTACTAATGGTGAATATCCATATCACAGTGATATTAAAAGTGATATTAGGAAGGAAAAGTTTATGAAAAGATTTTATTAAATAAACACCCAAAATTTATGTTACTATTATTCACAATAATATTATAAATATAATAACTATATACACAAATGTAAAATATATATATATATATATATATATATATAGAAATATGAGTATGTATATTCAATATATTTTATTTTAAGAAAAACAATCTGATAATTTATTCCCAATAGTTGATGAGATCATAGTCTGAGTTAAAACTATGAGGAAAATGTGTATTTAACTTAAAAATCCAAAACATCTCACGTTTATTTAACAATTTCTGTCTATTACCGCCACCCTTTGGGGTGAACACCTCTATGACACACCATTTAAAGGGGGTCAGATCTTTGTGGTGTGTATTCACAAAATGTTGCACTATGTATGTGGTAGACTTGCCCACATTGATAGATGACATGTGTTCCCTGATTCTTGAGGACACATCCCTGGTGGTTAAACCCATGTACTGTATCTGACACTGAATACAAGTGATTAAATATACCACATAGGTACTGCAACAGTTGTGACAACCATGGATCTGGAAACTGTTACCAGTAGACATTGAAGTAAAAGATGGTGTCCCCCAGGCTGCTATGTGAGACAGCATTGCAGCCTTATAGTAGAAACGAATATTAGGGGCCGCAAGTCCCTCATTTTTGACGTAACCTGTTCGCTAGGAGGCGATCTGCCTTATTACCTTAATGATAAAACTTCATCTTAAGGTTCTTAAGGTTTTTATGGACTTTTTCCAATTCCAGATATTGGATTTGGTTTTTCACAGATTGCAACTCCTCAATCTTTGGAGGAGAGGTACACCCCCTAACGTGCTCCCTAACTTCAGCATATCTGCTCTAAAATTGCGCCAAGGTCTCATTCCCTCTTTTCCTGTTCTGAGTTTCCTTTTTTATAAAAAGGCCTCTCATATAGGCCTTCAGAGCTGACCAAACTGACCAAACGGTAGCTGACCAAATGGTATTTCTCCATCTATATTGATACATAGGACATCTAGCACTTCTTTGGACCATTCAGGCATAAGAATATCTTGGAACATGAGCTCAGGCATATGCCATCTCCTGGGCCCTTCCTGGACGGTCTTTGGGTCTAAACTGACCACAACAGCGTCGTGGTCTGACAACATGCATGGCACAACAGTGGAGCTATGTACCATCCGCATCGACCACAGGTCACAAAAGACATAGTCCAGCCTTGAGAAGGAGGAGTGCGGGACTGAATAAAAAGTATGGTTGCAAGCATCTCGATGCAGAGCCCTCCAAATGTCATGTAAGTCAATTTGGGTTATCAATTTTCTAAATCTCTGAGATAGGACATCTCTTGCGCTGTGTGTCCCCTCCTATCCCTCTTGGGGTCCCACATCATATTGAAATCCCCCGCCAAGAGAATGTGGCCTTGTTTTACTCTATCTTTGGTCTGGAGCAATTTCCTGAGGAAACTAGCTTGGTTAGTGTTGGGCAGATAAGGCGGCACTCATATATCACGTAGCGGCCAGCTGAGTCACATTCAGTGTATATGTGATCATATGCTACTTGGTTTCCCACCAGTATTGTCACCCCCTAGCCTTCTTATGAAAATTAGATGAGATAGAAACTGGGTATCGTGGTAATTTGAATTTAGAGGCTCCATCCTCTGTCCAATAGGCCTCCTGGAGATATGCTAAATCAATATGTTGGGTCTGAAGGTATTTTAACAGTAGGCTCCTTTTAGTTGGAGAATTCAGGCCCTTAGTGTTTAAAGTACAAAGCTTCATGGTGGGATCGAACTGCAAAGGAGAGAAGAGAAAAAAATAAATTAAAAAATGGGGAACTTATTAGAGGTAACTATACGGAAATAGTTTGGTAGGATAATAAAAAGCCCTGTTGCCTCGGGTATGACAGAGACTTCCTAACTCTGCCGCGGGTATGCGGAGGGCTCGAAAGATCCCCTAACCGCAAGTTATGTGGTGAGGGGGCAGAGCCAGCATTAGTCCCAACCCCCACCCCGGGTTAAAATGAATTCAAGAGAACATAAATATGAAAACAACATCTCTAAAGATAACTATATCAATATAATTGTCACGCTTGGCCGCCGGGAAGCTCCTGCGGTCCTCCTTGCATGCTTGATTGACAGGTTGTTCTGAGCCGTCCCCTCCTGCTGACGTCACGACTAGGCTTTTTATTCCAGGCTTTCTGTTCCTTCGGTGCCCGTTTGTTTGTTCCTCTTCGTGGCTCCTGTGAGTACTATGATGTGTTAACCTTCAATCTGTCTGATAACCTGTTGCCAAACTCTGCAAGTACTGACTACGCTGTGTTAACTCTCAAACTGTCTGATAACCTGTTGCCAAACTCTGCAAGTACTGACTACTCTGTGTTAACTCTCAAACTGCCTGATAACCTGTTGCCAAACTCTGCATTACTGACTTTGCTGTGTTTAACCCTCAGACTGCCTGATAACAAGTTGCAAGATTCTGCATTACTGACTTCGCTGTGCTTAACCCTCTAATTGCTTGATTTCAAGTTACCAACTCCTGCATTTTTAACTGATTCTTGTTTAGCCCTCCTTCTGTCTGAGTATAAGTTGTCTATCCCTGCATTTCTGGTTCTGTGGAGGACTATTCCTGAATTGCCTTAATACAGTTCCCTATTCAGAAGTCTATCAGGCTGATATCTAGAATTCCATTTCTCCTCCCAGAGGACTCAGACCAACACTGCTCCATATCATGAGTACCTTGTTTTATAGAAGTTGTCGTGGGGTCACGTCCTGGATTAAACTCAGAGTGCAAGGGTGTTGTTTAAGTTCGCCCTAGCATTTGGGTCTTCTTCTGGACATTTCCTAACCTGACTTTACAAACGGGCCATATTATGGACCCCGATGAGTTATCCAGGGCTGTGGCTCTACAAGGGCAACTTCTAGGAAATCATTCTGCTCATTTGCAATCTTTGGATTCCAAGCTTGACCAGATTACTGCTCTGCTACATAACCTCTCCGCTCCTTCTCAAGCTACGGCTACTTCTGCTGCAGCTGCTGCTAGTTCCAATGCCGTTTTTAACCCGCCTCAGCCAGTCGGACAGTATATACCAAGAATCCCACTTCCAGATAAATATGACGGTAATCTGGAAGAATGCAGTGGATTCCTAAATCAGTGTCATTTACACTTCAGAAACAATCCTCAAGTTTTTGTCAATTCTTCTTCCAAGATCACCTTCATTATTTCCCTCATGAAGGGTAAGGCTCTAGCCTGGGTGTCTCCTCTTTTGGAAAAAGACGATCCACTACTTCAGGATGAGGAATTATTTGTGTCTATTTTTTCTTCTGTTTTTGACAAGCCTGGGAGGTCTACAGCTGCTGAGGCAGGATTGTTGGATTTGAGACAGGGATCCCTTTCTGTAGCTCAATATGCTATTGAATTCAGGACTTTAGCTGCAGAAACTGATTGGAACCATGGAGCCTTACGGGCAGTCTTTTGCAAAGGACTTTGCGAACGCCTTAAGGATGAACTTGTATTTCGGGAACTTCCCAACTCATTGGAGGGTCTTATCCATTTGTGTATTAATCTTGACGCCTGGCATTCTGAACGTCTTCAGGAGAGAGATAGGAATCGGAGATCCTTTTTTAGATCTACTTATCGTCCTCCTATTCGAACCTCAAATCTTCCTAATAATAATTCCCATTCTCCGGAGTCTGTAGAACCCATGGAAGTAGGAGCTATTAAGTTAACAGAAGCTGAACGCCATAGAAGGCGTACTCTTGGGTTATGTCTGTATTGTGGCACCAAAGGACATTTACTGAAGGACTGTCCAATCCGGCCAGTAAAAGCCAAGGCTTAACTATTGATAGAGGGACAGAGTTAAGCCAGAATCCCATGTCATCACTCAATCCTAAACTCTTTGTTCCTGTAACTATCACTTTTGGAAACACCAAGTTTCAAGCTCAAGCTCTCATCGACGTTGGAGCTGCTGGAGTTTTCATTGATTCCAGTTTTGTTGACTCTCTCAGGATTCCTCTTCAAGCCAAGAAACAGTTAATCAAGGTAACTACAGTTAGTGGACAGCCTCTGGGTTCTGGAATCATTCAACATTCTACTATTCCTCTTCTTTTGTCTGTGGGCATACTCCACTCTGAAATTATTCATTTTGATGTCATCTCTTCCCCCCACATACCGTTGATTCTGGGGTTACCTTGGTTGCAGCTTCATGATCCGGTATTCTCATGGAAAGGAGAACTTATTTCCTGGGGAAATACCTGTTTCAAGCATTGGCTGCAAAGTCCCTCTAAACCATCCTGTCCTGTCGTAGCTATGGTGGAAGTTCCTGATTCATTGCCTAATTACTATCATGCCTTTAGTGATGTGTTTTCTAAAAAGGAGGCTGAGACGTTACCTCCGCACCGGATATTTGACTGTCCTATCGAATTTTATTCAGGGGCTCCTCTACCTAAGGGAAGGACCTATCCTCTCTCTCGTCAAGAAAATGTCTCTCTTGAAGAATACATAAAGGACAATTTAGCCAGAGAATTTATTCGTCCTTCCTCTTCACCTGTGGGTGCAGGGTTTTTCTTCATTGGGAAAAAAGATGGAGGTCTTCATCCCTGTATTGATTATCAGGCTTTGAATCAGATTACTGTCAAAAACAGTTATATTCTGCCGCTCATCCCTGAGCTATTTGATTGTCTTCTATTTTCTCCAAGTTGGATCTCCGTGGGGCCTACAATTTGGTCAGAATTCGTAAAGGAGACGAATGGAAGACGGCATTTAACACTAGATTTGGTCACTATGAGTATCTTGTAATGCCTTTTGGATTGTGCAATGCACCAGCAGTATTTCAGCACTTTGTTAACTAAATCTTCAGAGATTATTTAAATCAATTTGTTATCATTTATCTCGATGTCATACTCTGCAAGGGAGCAGGTTCAGGAGTTGGGAGCTGTTGTGCAGAGGTGTCAGGTTCTGGGGTTAAAATTGTGTTTTGTCTGCGTGTGTTTTTCCTTTTTGGCATAATTAAACAGGTACAAGGTTTTAGGAAATAAAGGTGATGGTTTTATTTATAGGATAATTAGCAATGCAGAGATCTGCAATTAGATAAGGCAATGTATATAGGCTGTAGTATTAGGCAGGAATACAGATCTTTGTAATAACAGGCAGGATACTTGCATATGCTGTAGATTGGAACTGTGTAATAACAGGCTGGAATGCAGCGCTTTGTAATAACAGGCAGGATACTTGCATATGCTGTAGACTGGAACTGTGTAATAACAGGCAGAAATGCAGGGCTTTGTATATCAGGCAGGATAGTTGCATATGCTGTAGACTGGAACTGTGTAATAACAGGCAGGAATGCAGAGCTTTGTAATAACATACAGGATACTTACATATGCTGTAGACTGGAACACTGTAGTAACAAACAGGAAACTTGCATAGACTGCAAACTGGAACTCTATAGTATCAGGTAACAAGCAAGCAAAAGTACCTGAGTCAGTCTTTAGGAAATAGAGAATTAGGCAAGATCAATTGCCAGGAAATCAGTCCAAAAACAAAACACAGTGCCAAGGGAATATCCAGAAGAGTAGTCAGGAAATGAAGCAGAAATCAGGAACCAGGAAATCCAACAAATCTGTATTTCACTCAGGAAACAGGACCAGAGGGTCTTTCAGAGTATAACACTCAATGGCAAGGCCCAGAACTGCCAGCAAACCTCTCAGATATAGCAGGCTGCTGATTAAATGATTTGTTTCAGCTGGTAAGCAGGTGGAGCCAGAGATCCAAAGTTGCAGCAAACAGAAAAACCCAATATTCTTAGCCTGTGATCAAGCCATCTGGTGACAAAGTGGTAAAACAACAGGCTGGGAAGAACAGCAGTAGAAATAGAGACAGGTCCCAGGTTCAATTCTAGGCTGGATCATGACACTACGCCCTCCTCAAGGATGACCTCTGGGTGGACTTAGCATTCTTGTATAGCTCCAAATGTTTAATTCGTACTAGCGTGCCATCAGAGGCATAAGTACAATCAGGCGGTATTATCTTTTTTGAAGGGCTCTCCAGTAGAGGATTCTGGGGACTGGAATTAGTATAGAGGGCCCCAACAGGACTGATCTTCGGTTTCTGTGCAGTTCTAGGCTTGTAGGTTCTGAAGAGGTGGGTCTGAGGAAGAGGAGGTAAAGGACCTTTTGACTGAACAGCAGTTTGAAGCACTGTCCCTTCAGTGTCAGAATCAGTATCATCTTCAATGGTTGAATAGTTAGACATTTCTTCTGAAATGCACAAAGATGAGAATGTGGCTGCATTCGGTAGGCAAATCTCTGGATTCGGAGTACTAGGATTCTGTGGATGACATGTTAGTACTTCACAGAAATCAGAGTCTTTGGAAGGTGCAGTCCTAGGCTGATCAAAGTGGGGATGTAAAATAGAACCTATGCAGAGCTCATCGCCAGAGGAATCCAAAGTGGGTTTAAAGTTTGACTTCCTCTCTGTAGCCTGTCCACTTGATGACTCAGGATTTAGAGGTGGTGACCCCGGAACAGACTTCTTAGGGGGTCTCACTGGACAAAAATATATTACATGCCCAGTAGCTCCACAATAGAAACATAAGCCATTAGTTCTCATTCTGGCCATTTCATCAGTGGTAAGAGGAGTTGATATCCTAATTTGGATTGATAAAGATACAGCCTTTGGGGTAGTGGACACAGGAATAGGAGTGCCAAACCCAAAAAATTTTTTATTGATAAAGTCTTTCAGGCTATCCTGTAATGTGTGGAATCCTGCAGTGAAATCTTGGATAAGTGACTTCAATGCATCCGGAAGGGATTTTAGAATTTGGTTAAGTTGTAGTAGATGAGAGTCCACAGACAAAATTCTGTCTGACACTTCAGTCAAAGAATGAATCACCTCTGCAAGCTCCGATGTATGGCCTTGACATTCTGTCATACTCTGCAAGGGAGCAGGTTCAAGAGTTGGGAGCTGTTGTGCAGAGGTGTCAGGTTCTGGGGTTAAAGTTGTGTTTTGTCTGCGTGTGTCTTTCCTTTTTGGCATAATTAAACAGGTACAAGGTTTTAGGAAATAAAGGTGATGGTTTTATTTATAGGATAATTAGCAATGCAGAGATATGCAATTAGATAAGGCAATGTCTATAGGCTGTAGTATTAGGCAGGAATACAGATCTTTGTAATAACAGGCAGGATACTTGCATATGCTGTAGATTGGAACTGTGTAATAACAGGCTGGAATGCAGAGCTTTTTAATAACAGCCAGGATACTTGCATATGCTGTAGACTGGAACTGTGTAATAACAGGCAGGAATGCAGATCTTTGTATAACAGGCAGGATACTTGCATATGCTGTAGACTGGTACTGTGTAATAACAGGCAGGAATGCAGTGCTTTGTATAACAGGCAGGAAACTTGCTTATGCTGTAGACTGGAACTGTGTAATAATAGGCAGGAATGCAGAGCTTTGTATAACAGGCAGGATAGTTGCATATGCTGTAGACTGGAACTGTGTAATAACAGGCAGGAATGCAGGGCTTTGTATATCAGGCAGGATAGTTGCATATGCTGTAGACTGGAACTGTGTAATAACAGGCAGGAATGCAGGGCTTTGTAATAACATACAGGATACTTGCATAGACTGCAAACTGGAACTCTATAGTATCAGGTAACAAGCAAGCAAAAGTACCTGAGTCAGTCTTTAGGAAATAGAGAATTAGGCAAGATCAATTGCCAGGAAATCAGTCCAAAAACGAAACACAGTGCCAAGGGAATATCCAGAAGAGTAGTCAGGAAATGAAGCAGAAATCTGGAACCAGGAAATCCAACAAATCTGTATTTCACTCAGGAAACAGGACCAGAGGGTCTTTCAGAGTATAACACTCAATGGCAAGGCCCAGAACTGCCAGCAAACCTCTCAGGTATAGCAGGCTGCTGATTAAATGATTTGTTTCAGCTGGTAAGCAGGTGGAGCCAGAGATCCAAAGTTGCAGCAAACAGAAAAACCCAATATTCTTAGCCTGTGATCAAGCCATCTGGTGGCAAAGTGGTAAAACAACAGGCTGGGAAGAACAGCAGTAGAAATAGAGACAGGTCCCAGGTTCAATTCTAGGCTGGATCATGACACTCAATGACATTCTGATCTATTCCAGAACATTACAGGAAAATGTACATCATGTAAAACTAGTGCTTCAAAGATTACGTGATTACTCCCTTTTCGCTAAATTAGAGAAATGCTCTTTCCATCAGAGTTCCATTCCCTTTTTGGGTTATATTATCTCAGAATCTGTTTTTGAGATGGATCCTGCTAAACCTTCGGCTATCAAGGACTAGCCCAGACCTACTACTCTCAAATCCCTGCAGAGGTTTCTTGGCTTTGCCAACTACTATAGAAAGTTTATAAAGAACTTTGCTTACATCACGTCTCCTCTCACTTCTCTTACTAAGAAAGGGCAAGATTGTAAGAACTGGTCTACTTCGGCAGTACAGGCTTTTGAAACGCTAAAATCAGCATTTTCTTCTGCACCTCTCCTCAGTCATCCAATTCCTAATCTCCAGTTTATTTTGGAGGTTGATGCTTCCTCTATAGCTGCTGGAGCGGTTCTCTCCCAACGAGCTCCGTCTACCAGCAAGATACATCCGGTGGCGTTCTTTTCGAAAAAAATCAATCCTGAAGAGTTAAACTATGATGTGGGCAATAAGGAACTTTTGGTTATAAAATTAGCTTTGGATGAGTGGAGGCATTGCTTAGAGGGTACCAGTCAACCTTTTTTCATTCTGACAGACCACAAGAATCTTCTATACCTCCATACAGTTAAACGCCTCAATCCTCGTCAGGCTCGGTGGGCCTTGTTCTTCTCCAGGTTTAATTTCGTACTTTCCTATGTTCCTGGTTCCAAAAATTCCAAGGCAGATGCATTATCCTGGCAATTTCAATCTTCTGAGTCTTCTCCATTGGATTCTGAACCTATACTACGTCCAGTCAGAGTTTTGGCTCAAGTATCCTCTTTTCCAGTACAGGCTTTATTTTCTGCTCAAGACCGGGTACCATCTTCTTACAAACTACCTTCTGGTATCCTGTATGTACCCAGAGGATTACATCTAAAGCTTTTATGTTGGGCTCACGACAACATTTCAGCAGGTCATCCTGGAGTAACCAATACACTGTGGAAACTGAAGCAGCATGTTTGGTGTTCCACCATGTGGAGGGATGTTAAGGATTACATTGCTGCTTGTAGCTCTTGTGCTTCGAACAAACAATCTTCTCATCGACCGTTTGGTTTGTTACACCCTCTTCCTATTCCCCATTACCCTAGGTCCCACTTATCCATGGACTTTGTTACGGATCTTCCTGTTTCTGCTGGAAATATGACTATTTGGGTAGTGGTGGATCGGTTCTCCAAGTCTGCTCACTTCATACCTCTTCCAGGTTTGCCTTCGGCTAGAAGACTTTCTGAACTCTTTGTTCTACATATATCTCGTCTACATGGATTTCCCTCTGACATCATTTCTACTGCACATCATCCTCAATCCAACGGACAGACTGAGCGTGTAAATCAATCCTTGGAATCTTTTCTTAGACATTATGTAAACCATCACCACTCCAACAGGTCTCAGTTATTGCCTTTAGCGGAATTAGCTCACAACTCACGCTACAATTCCTCCTTACAGACCTCACCATTCAAGGCGGCTTATGGTTTCGAACCTAGAACTTTTCCTATGATTACCAGTTCTACTGATGTTCCTGGAGCAGATCGTATTGTGAAAAATCTCAGTAACCATTGGCAACTTATTCATTAAAATCTACTCTCTTCTTCCTTAAGACATAAGAAATATGCTGATCGCAGAAGGTGTAAGGCTCCTTTACTTCGTACTGGAGACAGGGTATTTTTATCCACTAGATTCATACGTCTAAAACAACCTTGTACAAAGTTGGATCCAAAGTACATAGGACCTTTTCGAATTGTTACCAAAGTTTGTTCTTCAGCATACCGCCTGGCCTTACCTAAAACTCTCAAGATCCATCCTGTGTTTCATGTATCCCTACTCAAGCCAGTCATCTACAACCGATACTCCATCAAGAGTAAACCTCCTCCACTTTCCGTGGAGGGTACTTCAGAGTTTGAGGTCAGTCAGATTCTGGATTCCAAGCTACGGGGCAATCGGTTGTACTACCTGGTCCATTGGAAGGGTTACCCTATCACTGAACGATCTTGGGAACCAGCCTCTCATGTTCATGCTCCTGCTCTTGTCAAGTCTTTTCACATGAAATACCCTGCCAGGCCTGGTGGGGTCCCCCGGAGGGGTCCTTGAAGAGGGGGCACTGTCACGCTCGGCCGCAGGGAAGCTCCGGCGGTCCTCCTTGTGTGCTTGATTGACAGGTTGTTCGGAGCCGTCCCCTCCTGCTGACGTCATGACTCAGCTTTTTATTCCGGGCTTCCTGTTCCTTCAGTGCCCGTTTGTTTGTTCCTCTTCATGGCTCCTGTGAGTACTACGCTGTGTTAACCCTCAATCTGTCTGATAACCTGTTGCCAAACTCTGCAAGTACTGACTACGCTGTGTTAACTCTCAAACTGCCTGATAACCTGTTGCCAAACTCTGCAAGTACTGACTACTCTGTGTTAACTCTCAAACTGCCTGATAACCTGTTGCCAAACTCTGCAAGTACTGACTACTCTGTGTTAACTCTCAAACTGCCTGATAAACCTATTGCCAAACTTTGCAAGTACTGACTTTGCTGTGTTTAACCCTCAGACTGCCTGATAACAAGTTGCCAGATTCTGCATTACTGACTTTGCTGTGCTTAACCCTCTAATTGCTTGATTTCAAGTTACCAACTCCTGCATTTTTAACGGACCCTCCTTCTGTCTATCCCTGCATCACAGTAGTGGGTTAATAGCATATAGGAGAAAGCAGTGAACCCTCTTTCTTAATAGTTGAGGCCCCATGTCCATACCCAAACATGTGCCACCGCCCCCATATATTTCAGGGTCCAAGCCCCATATTCCAACCAAATAAGGTGGGTATTTTGCGGCAATGCCCCACAGCCAGATGCAGACACGTGACCCCTCTCCTGTCTATACCTGTAATGAGGGATATAACAAACAATACATATACATATCCAGGTTGAACTAAGTCAGTTATCAAGTGGGTCCACAGCAAAATATAGGCACACACTTTAAACATTATTTTATATTAACTTGATTCTGAATATTTACATCCGATCATGTACCACTGCCTCCCCCCCCCCCCCCCCGTATATCATGGTCAAAGGCACTTACTCCGACCAAGCTAGGCATTTTTTCTCTAATAACACTCCATGGTCAGCATGCCTGCAATAAGAAGTATATCAACTGAACTAGGTATGTCCGGATCAGACAATTGTCATGTTTGTCTTCAATAAGATACAGGAGGAAATACTGCACACGTGTTTCTAATAACCCATCCCTTAATGTTCACTTCCGACCATGCACCAATACCCCCCATTTTTTAGGATCTAAAACACTTGTTCTAGCCGAATACAGTGGGTACTCTTCAATAGCATTCCATGGTCAGATGGGAACATGTAACTTCTCCCCTGTTTATACCTGCAATGAGAAACAAACAAACAGGCCAGACATATATATTATCAAACCTAGCTGTTTATCCCGGATGTTCGGCCATGGGACGTCAAGCCCAGTAGCCGCCATACTCCCAAACACCTCATGGTATACCAGATGTTATGCATCGTCTAAAGTCAGTAGGTGTAAAGAAAGGATGGGATCTTCCTCCTCCCCAAACCATGTCCAGGCATAGGTGCCTGGCCTCTATTCAACATAAGTAAATTTTGTCTTCGAGAGAATATAGGAGAAAGTATTAAACCCTGCTACTTACTAGCTAAGCCCCCAATGTCTACATCCGACCATTTACCGCTGCCCTGCATAATGCAGGGTCCAAGGCACGTATTCCAGCCCAACAAGGTGAGAATTCTTTGACAACGTCTCATGGCCAGATGAAGACACGACCCCACCGCCGACCCCACCTGTAATGAAACACATAACAAACTATGTATATCTAGGTCACACCAGGTCACTCAACCTACGTGCCCACAGCAACATATAGGAGAGAACTGTAAACGTTATTGTATTTTAACTTGGTTCTTAATGTCTGCATCTGATCATGGACCGCTGCCCCCACGTTTTTCAGGGTCTAAGCACCTACTCCGACCAAATTAGGTGGGTTTTCTCTAATAGCACTCCATGACCAGATGAGAGCATTGACCTCTCCACTATCTATACCTGTGATAAGAAATGTAACAAATGAACTAGGAATATCTAGATCAAACTGAGTTGATTGTCATGTGTGTCGTCAGCAGGGCACAAGAGAAAATATTAAACACTTTTTCTCTTGTTAAGTGAATTCAGTCCACGGGTCATCCATTACTTATGGGATTATATCTCCTTCCCAACAGGAAGTTGCAAGAGGATCACCCAAGCAGAGCTGCTATATAGCTCCTCCCCTCACACGTCATATCCAGTCATTCTCTTGCAACTCAACTAGATAGGTCGTTGTGAGAGGTCTGTGGTGTTTTTATACTTAGTTTATTTCTTCAATCAAAAGTTTGTTATTTTAAATGGCACCGGAGTGTGCTGTTTGTTCTCAGGCAGTATTTAGAAGAAGAATCTGCCTGAGTTTTCTATGATCTTAGCGGAAGTAACTAAGATCCACTGGCTGTTCTCGCACATTCTGAGGAGTGGGGTAACTTTCAGAAAGGGAATAGCATGCGGGGAATCCCGCAAAAGAGGTATGTGCAGTAAATTATTTTTCTAAGGAATGGAATTGACTAAGAAAATACTGCTGATACCGATGTAATGTAAGTACAGCCTTAAATGCAGCGGCGACTGGTATCAGGCTGATGAATGTATGTACAATAAGTAATTTTCTAAGGAATGGAATTTGACTAAGAAAATACTGTTAATACCGAAGTATTGTATAAGCCTTAACTGCAGTAGAAGCGACTGGTAGCAGGCTTATTAATAACACTATCTAACATTTAAAGTGTATGTTTAAAACGTTTACTGGCATGTTATTCGTTTTTTGTGAGGTACTTTGGTGATAAATCTTTTGGGGCATGATTTTCCACATGGCTGTCGTTTATTTCTATATAGAAGCGTTTAACTGAGGTTTCCCACTGTTGTAATAGGAGTGGGAGGAGCCTATTTTAGCGCTTTTTGCGCAGTAAAAATTCAGCTTCTTCCTCCTTGATCCAGGACGTCTCTAGAGAGCTCAGGGGTCTTCAAAAGTCATTTTGAGGGAGGTAATCAGTCACAGCAGACCTGTCAGTGTGTTTGACTGTGATAAAAAAACGTTAATTGTTAATTTGATTATCCGTTTTTGGGTATTTAGGGGTTAATCATCCATTTGCTAGTGGGTGCAATACTCTTCTAACTTAATACATTTACTGTGAAGATTTGGTTGCTATAACTGATTTGGTTCTTTGTTATTTCAACTGTGACGTCTTTTTTTGTGCTTCTTAAAGGCGCAGTAGCGTTTTTTATATTGCTTGTAAATTTACTTGAAAGGTTTTTCCAAGCTTGCTAGTCTCATTGCGAGTCTGTTTAAACATGTCTGACACGGATGAATCTGCTTGTTCACTATGTTTGAAGGCCAATGTGGAGCCCCACAGAAACATGTGTACTAATTGTATTGATGTCACTTTGCATAAAAGTCAATCTATATCTGTAAAGAAATTATCACCAGACAACGAGGGGGAAGTTATGCCGACTAACTCTCCTCACGTGTCAGTACCTTCGCCTCCCGCTCAGGGGGCGCGTGATATTGTGGCGCCAAGTGCATCAGAGAGGCCCATACAAATCACTTTGCAAGACATGGCTGCTGTTATGACAGAGGTATTATCTAAATTGCCTGAATTAAGAGGCAAGCGCGATAGCTCTGGGTTAAGGACAGAGCGCGCTGATGATGTGAGAGCCATGTCTGATACTGCGTCACAATTTGCAGAACATGAGGACGGAGAGCTTCATTCTGTGGGTGACGGATCTGATCCAGGGAGACCGGATTCAGAGATTTCTAATTTTAAATTTAAGCTTGAGAACCTCCGCGTATTGCTAGGGGAGGTATTAGCGGCGCTGAATGATTGTAACACGGTTGCAATTCCAGAGAAAGTATGTAGGTTGGATAGATACTTTGCGGTACCGGTGTGTACTGACGTTTTTCCTATACCTAAAAGGCTTACAGAAATTATTAGCAAGGAGTGGGATAGACCCGGTGTGCCCTTTTCCCCACCTCCGATGTTTAGAAAAATGTTCCCGATAGACGCCACCACACGAGACTTATGGCAGACGGTCCCTAAGGTGGAGGGAGCAGTTTCTACTTTAGCTAAGCGTACCACTATCCCGGTGGAGGATAGTTGTGCTTTTTCGGATCCAATGGATAAAAAATTAGAAGGTTACCTTAAGAAAATGTTTGTTCAACAAGGTTTTATCTTACAGCCCCTTGCATGCATTGCGCCTGTCACTGCGGCTGCAGCATTCTGGTTTGAGTCTCTGGAAGAGGCCATTCGCACAGCTCCATTGGATGAGATTATGGCCAAGCTTAAAGCACTTAAGCTAGCTAATGCATTTGTTTCTGATGCCGTTGTACATTTAACCAAACTAACAGCTAAGAACTCCAGATTCGCCATCCAGGCGCGCAGAGTGCTATGGCTTAAATCCTGGTCAGCTGACGTGACTTCTAAATCTAAATTGCTTAATATTCCTTTCAAAGGGCAGACCTTATTCGGGCCCGGCTTGAAAGAAATGATTGCTGACATTACTGGGGGTAAGGGTCATACTCTTCCTCAGGACAGGGCCAAGTCAAAGGCCAAACAGTCTAATTTTCGTGCCTTTCATAATTTCAAGGCAGGAGCAGCATCAACTTCCTCCGCTCCAAAACAGGAAGGACCTGTTGCTCGTTACAGACAGGGCTGGAAAACTAACCAGTCCTGGAACAAGGGCAAGCAGGCCAGAAAGCCTTCTTCTGCCCCTAAGACAGCATGAAGAGAGGGCCCCCTATCCGGAAACGGATCTAGTGGGGGGCAGACTATCTCTCTTCGCCCAGGCTTGGGCAAGAGATGTCCAGGATCCCTGGGCGTTGGAGATCATATCTCAGGGATATCTTCTGGACTTCAAAGCATCTCCTCCACAAGGGAGATTTCATCTTTCAAGGTTATCAGCAAACCAAATAAAGAAAGAGGCATTTCTACACTGTGTGCAAGACCTCTTAGTATTGGGGGTGATCCACCCAGTTCCGCGGACGGAACAAGGGCAAGGGTTTTACTCGAATCTGTTTGTGGTTCCCAAGAAAGAGGGAACCTTCAGACCAATCTTGGACCTAAAAATCTTAAACAAATTCCTAAGAGTTCCATCATTCAAAATGGAAACTATTCGAACCATCCTACCCATGATCCAAGAGGGTCAATACATGACCACGGTAGACTTAAAGGATGCCTACCTTCATATACCGATTCACAAAGATCATTATCGGTACCTAAGATTTGCCTTTCTAGACAGGCATTACCAGTTTGTAGCTCTTCCCTTCGGGTTGGCTACGGTCCCGAGAATCTTTACAAAGGTTCTGGGCTCACTTCTGGCGGTTCTAAGACCGCGAGGCATAGCGGTGGCTCCGTATCTAGACGACATCCTGATACAGGCGTCAAGCTTTCAAATGGCCAAGTCTCATACAGAGATAGTTCTGGCATTTCTGAGGTCGCATGGGTGGAAGGTGAACGTGGAAAAGAGTATCACCACTCACAAGAGTCTCCTTCCTAGGGACTCTTATAGATTCTGTAGAGATGAAAATTTACCTGACGGAGTCCAGGTTATCAAAACTTCTAAATGCTTGCAGTGTCCTTCATTCCATTCCACGCCTGTCGGTGGCTCAGTGCATGGAAGTAATCGGCTTAATGGTAGCGGCAATGGACATAGTGCCATTTGCGCGCCTGCATCTCAGACCGCTGAAATTATGCATGCTAAGTCAGTGAAATGGGGATTACTCAGATTTGTCCCCTCTACTAAATCTGGATCAAGAGACCAGAGATTCTCTTCTCTGGTGGCTTTCTTGTGTCCATCTGTCCAAGGGTATGACCTTTCACAGGCCAGATTGGACGATTTTAACAATAGATACCAGCCTTCTAGGTTGGGGCGCAGTCTGGAACTCCCTGAAGGCTCAGGGATCGTGGACTCAGGAGGAGAAACTCCTCCCAATAAATATTCTAGAGTTAAGAGCAATATTCAATGCTCTTCTAGCTTGGCCTCAGTTAGCAACACTGAGGTTCATCAGATTTCAGTCGGACAACATCACGACTGTGGCTTACATCAACCATCAAGGGGGAAACAGGAGTTCCCTAGCGATGTTAGAAGTCTCAAAGATAATTTGCTGGGCAGAGTCTCACTCTTGCCACCTGTCAGCGATCCACATCCCAGGCGTAGAGAACTGGGAAGCGGATTTTCTAAGTCGTCAGACTTTTCATCCGGGGGAGTGGGAACTCCATCCGGAGGTGTTTACTCAACTGGTCCATCGTTGGGGCAAACCAGAACTGGATCTCATGGCGTCTCGCCAGAACGCCAAGCTTCCTTGTTACGGATCCAGGTCCAGGGACCCGGGAGCGGTGCTGATAGATGCTTTCAGCACCGCTTATGTGTTTCCACCATTCCCGATGCTTCCTCGACTGATTGCCAGGATCAAACAAGAAAGAGCATCAGTGATTCTGATAGCGCCTGCGTGGCCACGCAGGACCTGGTATGCAGACCTAGTGGACATGTCGTCCTGTCCACCATGGTCTCTGCCTCTGAGGCAGGACCTTCTAATTCAGGGTCCTTTCAATCATCCAAATCTAATTTCTCTGAGACTGACTGCATGGAGATTGAACGCTTGATTCTATCAAAGCGTGGCTTCTCGGAGTCGGTTATTGATACCTTAATACAGGCTCGGAAACCTGTTACCAGAAAAATGTACCATAAGATATGGCGTAAATATTTATACTGGTGCGAATCCAAGAGTTACTCATGGAGTAAGGTTAGGATTCCTAGGATATTGTCTTTTCTACAAGAGGGTTTAGAAAAGGGCTTATCTGCTAGTTCGTTAAAGGGACAGATTTCTGCTCTGTCTATTCTTCTACACAAACGTCTGGCAGAAGTTCCAGACGTTCAGGCCTTTTGTCAGGCTTTGGCTAGGATTAGGCCTGTGTTTAAGACTGTTGCTCCGCCGTGGAGTTTAAACTTAGTTCTTAAAGTTCTTCAAGGTGTTCCGTTTGAACCCCTTCATTCCATTGATATTAAGCTGTTATCTTGGAAAGTTCTGTTTTTGATGGCTATTTCCTCGGCTCGAAGAGTCTCTGAGTTATCTGCCTTACATTGTGATTCTCCTTATCTGATTTTCCATTCAGACAAGGTAGTTCTGCGTACTAAACCTGGGTTCTTACCTAAGGTAGTTTCTAACAGGAATATCAATCAAGAGATTGTTGTTCCATCACTGTGTCCTAACCCTTCTTCAAAGAAGGAACGTCTCTTGCATAATCTGGACGTAGTCCGTGCCCTGAAGTTCTATTTGCAGGCAACTAAAGATTTTCGTCAAACTTCTTCCCTGTTTGTCATTTACTCTGGACAGAGGAGAGGTCAAAAAGCTTCGGCTACCTCTCTCTCCTTTTGGCTTCGTAGCATAATACGCTTAGCCTATGAGACTGCTGGACAGCAGCCTCCTGAAAAAGTTACAGCTCATTCCACTAGAGCTGTGGCTTCCACCTGGGCCTTTAAGAATGAGGCCTCTGTTGAACAGATTTGCAAGGCTGCAACTTGGTCTTCACTTCACACTTTTTCAAAATTTTACAAATTTGACACTTTTGCTTCTTCGGAGGCTGTTTTTGGGAGAAAGGTTCTACGGGCAGTGGTTCCTTCCATTTAAGTTCCTGCCTTGTCCCTCCCATCATCCGTGTACTTTAGCTTTGGTATTGGTATCCCATAAGTAATTGTAATGTCCCTTTAAGACATTCCACTTCCACCTTTTCACCTGCCTATAAAACCTCACTTCCTGAGATCTACTTTGCTTGATTATTTTGTTTGTTCTGATTGGAATACTTCACAGAAATCAAGTCACTCCTGCTATCATCTCAAACTGAGTGATATTGAACTTTTGCTTATTTGAATTTAACCCTCAAAAAGGAACTTTCTAACTAATTGCTGCTTTCTACTAAAGACACTTAATCTGCACAGCCATCTGAATCCATTTCATAGATTGCCTGTCAGTCTCTCTCCTAAAGTGCAGCTCCACCACAGTATTACAGAGGATTTTCTCACATCTCCAGCTGCAGCTGATTCATTCACCTGCTTCGCTAGGACTTCAACTCACCTTCCTTCCGGAAGCTACAGAACAATCTCTCAGCCTGACCAGTACTGCAACTAGCCACTCAGCTCTCAGGAAGAACTCCAGTCTCACTCCGCCATTACAGCGTTCCATGCTGCAAGGGAAAGCCAAGCACAGGCTACCGCAAGTATAACTCTGCTAATCAGATTCTCTCAAGTTGTTTCTAGTTCATATTATCAACCATACTTACTCAGTCTGTATATTAACAATTAATCTTATGCTAAAGAACTCTATTTTTGATCTAGCTATCCATATTTGCCTCTGTGAATTTATCAGACTTGCACACTTGTTTGTCTGAATAGAATCATATTTGTCTAGCAGCATTTCCTGTGAGTTCACTCTTAGCAAAACGCTTGAAGCATATTGCCAGGTTATAATTTGTATCTCTTGCCGTTTGCAACTAGCAACACACTACAATTCTAAAAGATACAATTTATCTTACAGTAATGGATGACCCGTGGACTGAATACACTTAACAAGAGAAAACATAATTTATGCTTACCTGATAAATTTATTTCTCTTGTAGTGTATTCAGTCCACGGCCCGCCCTGTCTTTAAGGCAGATCTAAATTTTTTATTTAAACTACAGTCACCACTGCACCCTATGGTTTCTCCTTTCTTGTCTTGTTTCGGTCGAATGACTGGATATGACGTGTGAGGGGTTGAGCTATATAGCAGCTCTGCTTGGGTGATCCTCTTGCAACTTCCTGTTGGGAAGGAGATATAATCCCATAAGTAATGGATGACCCGTGAACTGAATACACTACAAGAGAAATAAATTTATCAGGTAAGCATAAATTATGTTTTTTTCTTTCTTTTTCTTTCTTTCCCTTTTTTTCTTTAGCTTATCCCTTAATGTTTACCTTCGATCATGGGTCTAAGGCACTTGCTCCAGCCAAATAAGGTGGGTATTCTTTGATTGCAGTCCATGGTCAGAAGAAAACATACAACTTCTCCCCTGTCCATACCTGCAATGAAAAACAAACAATCAGGCTATATACATTTACATCAAACTGAGCCATTTATCTTGCATGTTCGGCTATGGGACATCCAGTACCCATTAGCCGCCCTACTCCCAAGTACCTCATGGTGTACCAAATGGTATGTATCTTCTAAAGTCGGTAGGTTAAGTGTTGAGTAATGGGCCAGCAGGATTCCATTCTGGAGCATTCACCCTTAGGTCAGGGTTCCCTCTTTGTAGATGGGCAGGGACATTGGGACCATTTACAGGCCTCTGTGGGGAGTCTGGGGGGCCCGGTCTTGTTGGTCCAGGTGACATGTCCTCAGAAGCTCCTGTCCCTGTCGAGGTGTCAGAATGATATTTTGTGCTCCATCTTTCGTGGCTATTAACTTGGTAGGGAATCCCCATCTATACTTGATTTGGTTATTTCTTAGAATTCTGGTAACCTCTGAGAAGCTTCTCCTCTGTGCCAAGGTGTAAGAGGAGAGGTTCGGAAACAGAGAGACATCTCTAAATTGTCCACTCAGCTGTGGGGAGCGTAGCATTGCCCTCATCAATTTATCCTTATAAGAATAATAGTGTAAATGAGCTATAGTGTCTCTAGGTTTGCCGGGTGGAAGTTTTCTGGACCTCGCTGTTCGATGCATCTGGTCTATTCTGCCAGTATCGCCAGCGGCAGGGCCCAAGATTGATTGGAACAGGCACAATGCATATTCTTCCAGCTCTTGTAGGGGTACTGACTCAGGAATCCCCCTCAGCCATACATTGTTTCGCCTGGATCGGTCCTCTAGGTCCGCTACTTTCGCCTCTAGAGATGAGACTTGATCCGCCAGGCTCTGAGTTTGACCAACCTAGTTAGCATGGTCCACCATGAGATCTTCTTGCTTCCTCTCTATTATGTCAGTGCGCTCGTTGATAGAAGATATATCTCTTCGTAGATCTTCAAAGGATCTCTCCAGTTTATCAAAGCGCCTTGTGAGGGTCTGATTTTGGTTTTCGAACATGCGATGTATGGAGTCAAGCGGTAGAGCAGGGGCGCCCCCCTTATTCCTCCCAGGGGTGCCTGAACTGGAAAACCTGCTATTAAGATGGTCATCAGGTAGATCTGAAGGAAGAGATTGTTCATCTTTGGACCTAGTATTGTCCCTGTCTCTGTGAGGATGGAAGTGGTCAATCACGGTCTTTTTAGGCCCAAAGTTACCTTTCTGTTTTTTCTTTGCTTGCTGCGACATGGCTGGTTATAGATGTCTGAGGCAAATATTCTGAGAGTTTAGGCTAGAGCCTGGAGCACTACTTGCTCCCTAATGCCACCGAGTGGCTGCCCTGACGCAATGCCTGACTGTTAGATGTTAGCTTCTTAAAGTTGAAGGGGACGACGACATGCAGGACATTTTAGGCTGACATTTGCTTGAGAGAAGTATCCAGGGTATGAAAGATGGTAGAAATCACATAGCAGAGTTGTCCCCAGATAAGTTTCTTACATATCTGTATTGTATTGATGTTTGTTATACTATTCAATTCTTCTCCTGCCAGAGGAAGCTCTTGCAAGGTGTCCCTCTCCTGGGGAGTTTGTCACAATAGGATGATGTGGGGAAAAAGCGTTGTCTTTTTAATATGCACTTGTTTGTTTATGCAATTCCATTATATTTAATGGTCCTTTAAGTTTAAAATAAAAGGTTATCTAAAATAGCTAAATATTTAAAGTAATGGTAAACTTTAGCTAATCAAATGCCATATGTGTAATATTTTCCTTTTTTTCCTCTTTATGCATACTTTTTTTTTATCCGTGAAAAGGGTTAAATCCGTGCCTATAGTAATGTTTCAATTTCAATGTTATGCCAGCCCACTGGGATGATTTTTTTTTTTTTTAACAATAGTTTTATTGTTTTAAACACGTTGTACAAAGCCAACTTAAAAGGTTAGAAAACAGTGTTTTGAAGGGTACCTGTAGTCATATACATGGTTATTCAGAAAGGGAGTAAAATAGTTGCATGACCACACTCAAGTAATATATGGCACAATGGTACAAATATAATGTGTAAGACAAACAGGTAACAGATAAAAAGTAAAACCGGGAAGTTTTCAATGAGGGTTAATGGTAAAAGATATGCGGCTACTGGTTCATTACAGTAATGTCATTTTCTTCTTCTTGAGGTTGGTAGCCAATTGAGGAGACACGAGAGTGTGCATCAAAAGTGTCCAAATAGGTGTGGGCATACCAGTAACCAGTAGAGTTACTGCTATATTTAAAAGTTACTATACGTTTTTAATGGTGCAATAAGAACTTGGGATGAGACTTAAGTGAGTAAAACCCTATAGGAAAACAGTGAGGAGAGGAAAGGGAAGACAGAGAGGAAAGAAGGAGCGAAAAGGGGAGAGAGCAAACCAGGAGGATGAAGGAGGACTGTGGATGAAGGATTATGTGTTGGTGAGTATGCAGAGGCCTAGAGGTATCAGGATGGGATTGTATTGAGTTTGAGCATTTGGGAGGCGGCTATGTCCTTGTAAAAGACTATAGTTCGCTGTGGAAGGATCACAGGTCTGTGTGCATGGTATGGTTAGGTTGGCCGATAAATTGGATTCCCAATAAAATTTACGTCGGCAAAGAAGGAGACTTTGTTCCTTCTATAGTAGCCATATTCCTCAAGGAGTAGAAGTGTGTCTGCTTTTTCAAACCACAACTTTAATGTTGGTAACTGCAGGGATTTCCAATGTAAGGCAATAAGGGATTTCACACTGTTAAGGCCTATTCTCAAGAGTATTGCTCTAATTTTACATCTAAGTAGTGGGTGTTCATTTAAGAGGGTAACTGTAGGGGTTAACACAAAGTCCATGTGCATTCAATGTCCCGCCAAAAAGGGGCAAGTTTACTGCAGTGCCACCACATGTGTAGCATGTTGCCTTGAGTATGGCAGACTCTCCAGCACAATGCTGATGAGGCAAGGTAAATATTTTTTTTATGTCACTGGTGTCAGGTACCAGCGTTGGAGGATCTTGTAGTTTAGTTCGATAATCTTAGGTGACGTAGGGACTTGCGTGTATTATAAGATATTTTTTTGCCATTGTTTAGCATCAATAAGGGTGTGTAATTCACGGTTCCAGTGAGTAGTGTAGGAAGGGAATGTATGTGATTGAACAGTGTGCAGTAGGTTTTTTGCTAATGAGAGGGAGCCCTTAGTTATCATGCCAGAGAGCAAGATTTGTTCAAATGGGGTGGGGGTCCTGATAAGGTCTTGTTTATGTTGAGTCGTATGGATAAGGTGATGTAGTTGGGAATATTTTAGGCAAGTGGAAAAGAAGCCATGTAAGGTTTGTTGTAGATATGCTCTTGATTTCAATTTGCCTTGCTCAAGAAAATTGGCAATGGGTACTGAGTCTAACAATTCTTGGACAGTGTGGCCTATTTTTTTAGTTCAAACCCACCCATGAATTCATTATTTGGGAAGACTGGGGTGAGTGGGGACGTGGGTGTGGATAGGGTTGGGTTTGATTTGAAAAAAAAGTCCCAGGTATCAAAGATGTGTCTATAGAAGGGGGAGGATGAACAAAGTGAGGTATGCTTGGCTTTGGGAAGCCAGCAAAGGGATTCCAGTGTAGGAGCTTTGCGTAAGTGGGAGTCCAAAGACACCCAGGTCTTGGAGTCTCCTCTACAGTGCCAGTCTAAGATTCACTGTAGGACTACAGAGTGGTAGTAAAGATGGGTGTTGGGAAGTCCTAGACCACCGTTTAGTTGGGATCTATACATTGCTGTTTTATTTATTTTGGGTCTTGTCTGGCCCCATATGAAGGTGTCAATAGAGTGCTATAACTGCTAGAGGTAAAGCCTAGGGAGCGCCACTGGCATTGCTTGGAGTATGTATAACATTTTGGGTAAAATGGTCATTTTAATAGACTGAATTCTACCCCACCATGTTAGAGGTTTGTCTTTCCAGTTTAGGAAGGAATGTTGGATATGTTGGCGTAATGGTTTATAGTTGAGAGAGAACAGGCATGAGAAGTGTGGAGACAACACCACTCCCGAGTATTTCAGGTGGGACGATTGAAGTTTGAAGTGGCATATGTATTGTAGGTTTGAAAAGTCAACTGGGTTCATAGATACATTTCCGATTTGTTATAATTGATAAGGAAGTAAGAAAGGTTGCTGAATTTATCGATTTCTGATGTTAGTGCCGGAAGGGAAAGAGAGGGAGCTGATAACGTGAGTAGAATGTCCTCGGCAAACATAGCGAGTTTGTGGGAGTTTGGGCCAACAGCTATTACCTGGATATTCGGGTTGTTTCTAATGTGGGTTGCCAATACTTCCATTGTGAGTATAAAGAGGATAGGGGAAAGGGGACCCCCTTGCCTAGTGCCATTTTTAATGTTAAAGCTAAAGGAGTGGACTCCATTGGTTTTGACTTTTGCAGTGGGGTTGGTGTATAGAAAATCCATTTGATCATGGGGTTCCGAAATCCAAAATGTTTGATGGTACTGTTTAGAAAAGCCTGTTTTAATTTGTCAAAGGCTTTTCTGCATTAGTGGAGACCAGAATTGAGGGGATTATTTGTGTTTTTGCATGTTCCATAAGGTGCAACACACGAATGGTGTTATTTCTGGCCTCCCTGTGCGGAACAAAGCCTGCCTGATCTATGTGTATAAGAGTGGGTAGAATGTTGTTTATTCTTTTAACAAGAATCTTAGCATAAATTTTGATGTCACCGTTAAGAAGGGAAATGGGGCGGTAATTACTAGGCTCTATAGGGGTTTTCCCAGGTTTGGGTATAACTGAAATATAGGCTTCTAGGAGGTTAGGTGAGAGGCAGTCACCATCATCCAGGGAGCTGAATAGATTTGTTAGGTGTGGGGTGAGGATGTGTTGGAAATGTTTATAGCACGCCATTGATAGACCGTCTGGGCCCAGGCTTTTGTGTAGGGGTGTGTCTTTGATAGCTGCTGCCACTTCTTGTGCTATGATAGATTCGTCCAACTGGTTAGAGGTGTTCGGGCAGAGTCAGTATATTAAAGTCCGCAAGATATTGGTCTATTAATTCAGTGTTAGTGGAGTGTGTTATGGGTGGTATATCATATAGTTTATGATAGTAATCACTAGATGCATTAGCTATTGATCCAATATGTATTCTGTTGGTTTGGTGGGAGAAGATAATTTTCAAATAAAGTTATTATTTGTTTGTGTCTTTAGAGCCCTAGCGGGGAGAGAACCTGCTTTATTTCTATTCTATAAAGTAAAGTTTTTTGACGTACAGAGCTTTTTGTGGGCTTCTTTATTTAAAAGATTGTTTAAATCACGTCTAGTCTTGAGTAGTTGTAAGGCGCATTGGGGATCAGTGGGGGTTAGCATATCGGCCTGCTCCAAGTTGCGAAGCTGCTGGAGTGGAGATTGGTATCTTTTATTATAATTTATTGTTATGATGGATTTTTGTTTGATAAGCTTTCCACGTATGACGCTTACCAAACTGGGAGATGAGGAGGGTAATACGTTATGTTGAAAATAGTTGTTCAGTGTGTGTGAAAGTTTATCAGCTGAAGGAGCAGATTCTTGTCCAGTCACCAATGGAAGTCAGTAAGCGGCTTGTCAAGCCATGTCATAGAGACTGATACCATGGAGTGGTCTGACCAGGGAGTTGGGAGTATCTCAGAGGAGTCTGCTAAGGTTAGGCTATTTTGGTCAATATAGATATAATCTAGTCTGGAATATGAATGATGCAGGTTGGAATAGAATGTGAATGTTCTTTGGGCAGGGTGGTGGAGTCTACACACATATAATAAGGCTACATTACAGAGGGAATTAGCTATTGCTCCTAAGGAACTTTTGGGTATATCGCTCTTTTTATTGGAGCAATCTAAGGCCTAGATTTGGAGTTCGGCGGTAGCCGTCAAAACCAGCGTTAGAGGCTCCTAACGCTGGTTTTGGCCGCCCGCTGGTATTTGGAGTCAGTGATTAAAGGGTCTAACGCTCACTTTTCAGCCGCGACTTTTCCATACCGCAGATCCCCCTACGCCATTTGCGTAGCCTATCTTTTCAATGGGATCTTTCTAACGCCGGTATTTAGAGTCGTTTCCGAAGTGAGCGTTAGAGCTCTAACGACAAGATTCCAGCCGCCTGAAAATAGCAGGAGTTAAGAGCTTTCTGGCTAACGCCGGTTCATAAAGCTCTTAACTACTGTACCCTAAAGTACACTAACACCCATAAACTACCTATGTACCCCTAAACCGAGGTCCCCCCACACCGCCGCCACTCGATTAAAATTTTTAACCCCTAATCTGCCGACCGCCACCTACGTTATATTTATGTACCCCTAATCTGCTGCCCCTAACCCCGCCGACCCCTGTATTACATTTATTAACCCCTAACTTGCCCCCCACAACGTCGCCGCCAGCTACTTAAAATAATTAACCCCTAATCTTCCGACCGCAAATCGCCGCCACCTACGTTATCCCTATGTACCCCTAATCTGCTGCCCCTAACACCGCCGACCCCTATATTATATTTATTAACCCCTAATCTGCCCCCCTCAACGTCGCGACACCTGCCTACACTTATTAACCCCTAATCTGCCGAGCGGACCTGAGCGCTACTATAATAAATGTATTAACCCCTAATCCGCCTCACTAACCCTATCATAAATAGTATTAACCCCTAATCTGCCCTCCCTAACATCGCCGACACCTAACTTCAATTATTAACCCCTAATCTGCCGACCGGAGCTCACCGCTATTCTAATAAATGTATTAACCCCTAAAGCTAAGTCTAACCCTAACACTAACACCCCCCTAAGTTAAATATAATATTTATCTAACGAAATAAATTAACTCTTATTAAATAACTTATTTCTATTTAAAGCTAAATACTTACCTGTAAAATAAACCCTAATATAGCTACAATATAAATTATAATTATATTATAGCTATTTTAGGATTAATATTTATTTTACAGGCAACTTTGTAATTATTTTAACCAGGTACAATAGCTATTAAATAGTTAAGAACTATTTAATAGTTACCTAGTTAAAATAATAACAAATTTACCTGTAAAATAAATCCTAACCTAAGTTATAATTAAACCTAACACTACCCTATCAATAAAATAATTAAATAAACTACCTACAATTACCTACAATTAACCTAACACTACACTATCAATAAATTAATTAAACACAATTCCTACAAATAAATACAATTAAATAAACTAGCTAAAGTACAAAAAATAAAAAAGAACTAAGTTACAGAAAATAAAAAAATATTTACAAACATAAGAAAAATATTACAACAATTTTAAACTAATTACACCTACTCTAAGCCCCCTAATAAAATAACAAAGCCCCCCAAAATAAAAAATTCCCTACCCTATTCTAAATTAAAAAAGTTACAAGCTCTTTTACCTTACCAGCCCTGAACAGGGCCCTTTGCGGGGCATGCCCCAAGAATTTCAGCTCTTTTGCCTGTAAAAAAAAACATACAATACCCCCCCCCCCAACATTACAACCCACCACCCACATACCCCTAATCTAACCCAAACCCCCTTAAAGAAACCTAACACTAAGCCCCTGAAGATCTTCCTACCTTGTCTTCACCATACCAGGTTCACCGATCCGTCCTGGCTCCAACATCTTCATCCAACCCAAGCGGGGGTTGGCGATCCATAATCCGGTCCAGAAGAGGCTCCAAAGTCTTCCTCCTATCCGGCAAGAAGAGGACATCCGGACCGGCAAACATCTTCTCCAAGCGGCATCTTCGATCTTCTTCCATCCGGAGCGAAGCGGCAGGATCCTGAAGACATCCAGCGCGGAACATCCATCCGGACCGACGACTGAACGACGAATGACTGTTCCTTTAAGGGACGTCATCCAAGATGGCGTCCCTCGAATTCCGATTGGCTGATAGGATTCTATCAGCCAATCGGAATTAAGGTAGGAATTTTCTGATTGGCTGATGGAATCAGCCAATCAGAATCAAGTTCAATCCGATTGGCTGATCCAATCAGCCAATCAGATTGAGCTCGCATTCTATTGGCTGTTCCGATCAGCCAATAGAATGCGAGCTCAATCTGATTGGCTGATTGGATCAGCCAATCGGATTGAACTTGATTCTGATTGGCTGATTCCATCAGCCAATCAGAAAATTCCTACCTTAATTCCGATTGGCTGATAGAATCCTATCAGCCAATCGGAATTCGAGGGACGCCATCTTGGATGACGTCCCTTAAAGGAACAGTCATTCGTCGTTCAGTCGTCGGTCCGGATGGATGTTCCGCGCTGGATGTCTTCAGGATCCTGCCGCTTCGCTCCGGATGGAAGAAGATCGAAGATGCCGCTTGGAGAAGATGTTTGCCGGTCCGGATGTCCTCTTCTTGCCGGATAGGAGGCAGACTTTGGAGCCTCTTCTGGACCGGATTATGGATCGCCAACCCCCGCTTGGGTTGGATGAAGATGTTGGAGCCAGGACGGATCGGTGAACCTGGTATGGTGAAGACAAGGTAGGAAGATCTTCAGGGGCTTAGTGTTAGGTTTCTTTAAGGGGGTTTGGGTTAGATTAGGGGTATGTGGGTGGTGGGTTGTAATGTTGGGGGGGGGGGTATTGTATGTTTTTTTTTACAGGCAAAAGAGCTGAAATTCTTGGGGCATGCCCCGCAAAGGGCCCTGTTCAGGGCTGGTAAGGTAAAAGAGCTTGTAACTATTTTAATTTAGAATAGGGTAGGGAATTTTTTATTTTGGGGGGCTTTGTTATTTTATTAGGGGGCTTAGAGTAGGTGTAATTAGTTTAAAATTGTTGTAATATTTTTCTTATGTTTGTAAATATTTTTTTATTTTCTGTAACTTAGTTCTTTTTTATTTTTTGTACTTTAGCTAGTTTATTTAATTGTATTTATTTGTAGGAATTGTGTTTAATTAATTTATTGATAGTGTAGTGTTAGGTTAATTGTAGGTAATTGTAGGTAGTTTATTTAATTATTTTATTGATAGGGTAGTGTTAGGTTTAATTATAACTTAGGTTAGGATTTATTTTACAGGTAAATTTGTTATTATTTTAACTAGGTAACTATTAAATAGTTCTTAACTATTTAATAGCTATTGTACCTGGTTAAAATAATTACAAAGTTGCCTGTAAAATAAATATTAATCCTAAAATAGCTATAATATAATTATAATTTATATTGTAGCTATATTAGGGTTTATTTTACAGGTAAGTATTTAGCTTTAAATAGAAATAAGTTATTTAATAAGAGTTAATTTATTTCGTTAGATAAATATTATATTTAACTTAGGGGGGTGTTAGTGTTAGGGTTAGACTTAGCTTTAGGGGTTAATCCATTTATTAGAATAGCGGTGAGCTCCGATCGGAAGATTAGGGGTTAATAATTGAAGTTGGGTGTCGGCGATGTTAGGGAGGGCAGATTAGGGGTTAATACTATTTATTATAGGGTTAGTGAGGCGGATTAGGGGTTATAACTTTATTATAGTAGCGCTCAGGTCCGCTCAGCAGATTAGGGGTTAATAAGTGTAATGTTAGGGGTGTTTAGATTCGGGGTACATGTTAGAGTGTTAGGTGCAGACGTAGGAAGTGTTTCCCCATAGGAAACAATGGGGCTGCGTTAGGAGCTGAACGCTGCTTTTTTGCAGGTGTTAGGTTTTTTTTCAGCTCAAACAGCCCCATTGTTTCCTATGGGGGAATCGTGCACGAGCACGTTTTTGAGGCCGGCCGCGTCCGTAAGCAACTCTGGTATCGAGAGTTGCATTTGCGGTAAAAATGCTCTACGCTCCTTTTTTGGAGCCTAACGCAGCATTTGTTTGAACTCTCGATACCAGAGTTAATTTTATGGTGCGGCCAGAAAAAAGCCTGCGGAGCGTTAACAGCCCTTTTACCGCCGAACTCCAAATCTAGGCCTAAGATTGGCTCCATAGCTATGTTGCAGTCTCCAGCAAGAATAATAGTTCCCCTGGTTACCTCCAGTAGTTCCCTAATTCATTTTTAAGGAAGCGAGCTTGGCCAGTGTTTGGGGCATATATGTTTACCAGGGTAAGGGGGCGATTATATAATAGGCCTACTAGTATTAAATAACTCCCTTCATTATCGGTGTGTTTGTGGAGTACTTGGAATGGTACATTGTGGTGGAATAGGATACCAACACCATTTTGCTTTGCGTTGTGGGAGTTAAAGTAGCCCACAGGGAATTGTCTAGAGGTGAATTTGGGCTCTGAATGTTTGTGGAAATAAGTTTCTTGTAGGAATATGATGTCTCCTTTGTTTTTGTGGACCCAGTTTAAGGCTATGGATCTTTTTGTAGGGGAGTTGAGTCCTTTGACTATTTGGGTTAGGATTGTTATGTTAGGGGTGGCCATGGAAGTAGGAGGGGGGAATACAAGTGTCTGTAGAGTTGCATGTAGTGTGTTGGAGTTGGTATTGATCTAGTGGGAGCAGATGAGATGTGGGTAAGGGTAATCCTCTGTGGTGCATGGCTTATGCGTAACTGAGCAATGTGGTGGTATCATGTGGGGTGGTGAAGGTACCTGGCAATGTATGAGGAAATATGCAGTTCTCCTGGTCCGTCTCATCCTGGAGAAGAGAGGAGGTAGTAGAGGGGGGGGGGGGACTAGCAGGGTAGGGACTACAGAGGAAGGTATCTATGGGTATATAGAGAAAAGAAACAGTGAATGTGACCATCCAGGAGGAACACAAACAGTGCAATAAAACTTAATACAGAACTTAATGCAATACAGGGGTACATAGTAATTTAAAGGAATCACTATGTTGGTCAGTTTCTATTTGAAAAGGGGGTTAATGAAGCTAACAGTGCCTAACATGGCAGGGTGGTAGTGCATATATAAATATATATATATATATATATATATATATATATATATATATATATATATATATATATATATATATATAGTAGGGGTTATATTAGATAAATGGTTTCTCCCAAGAGGGAGAAGGTGCCACCTAGGGGTACATAGGGTGGCTATTATTTAGATGGTGTACATAGAGGGTATACTTCACCAAATGAAAAGTTCAAGCAATGGAGAAGGTCACGTGGTGCAATACTAGTTCAGGTGGGGTCCTCCTCGGCGGGGCTCGCTGTCAGTGCTGCTTTATTATGTTTTCTTTGGACTTTAGTCCATTATGTTGCTGCTTTAGAGGGGGTGGAGGAGTCATCCAATGTGGGAATGGGATTTGGAGAGGTTATAGTTGGAGCTGGTATGGTCAGGCTTTGCAGAAGTGCTTTAAGTCCTCTGGGGTTCTGTATGTGTTGACTTGAGAGTCATGTAGAACTTTTAAACAGGGGAAGCCCCAGCGGTAGGGTATCTTCAGGTCCTGAAGGTGGTTCGTGAGGAACTTGGTTTCTCTGCGTTTAGTTAAGGTGATATTACTGAGGTCAGGAAAGATGTGTAGGGTATCACCCTTGTATGTGATTTGGCGGAACTTTCCTGAGGCTGACATAATTCTTTCTTTATCCTTAAAGCTTTGGAATTGTAGTATTGTCTCTTGGCAGTTTGTCTTCTGGTGGTCTAGGGCACAGGGCCTAGTGGGCTCTCTATAGTGGTATCATGGAGGTGTCATCTTTGAGGAGGAACTGGAATAGTTGTTGCAGATATTGAGGGATCTGTGATGGGATTATCTCAGATATTCCTCTGTTTCGAATATTCTACCGCCTCCCTCTGTTATTAAGAAGTGGCTCTGTTAGAAGTGGCAGAGTTACTCACTGGGTCTACATCCACACTGCTTCGAATCCTACTTCATCTCATCTCATTTATTGTGCCCTCTGGAATGTTCGCTCTGTCTGTAACAAACTTACAACTGTTCACAACATGTTTGTTTACAATGCTTTCAACCTTTTAGCAATTACCAAAACCTGGCTATCTTCCTCTGACACTGCTTCCATTGATGCTCTCACACATGGTGGTCTTCACTTTAGCAACACACCTAGGCCAGGTGAGAGACATGTTGGCGGTGTTGGCATCTTATTCTCCCCCTCCTGCTCCATTTCCATCTCTCTCCTTTTCTTCCTTTGCTGCCTGGCTTCCTTACTTTATTTCTACAAATACACCTACTCTAATTCTGGTGGACTTCAACATCCTCATTGACAGCCCATCTGCCCCTGCTGCCTCTAAACTTCTCTCGTTTACTCCTTCAGCCTCTCACAATCCACCCGATTCCCTACCCACTGTGATGAACTCTCTGTTGATCTGGTATTCTCCTATCTCTGCTCTCTCCCTGATGTTGTCTGTCACCCATTTCCCATCTCAGAACACCGTCTGCTCACCTTTAATCTTAATATACAGGCTAAACCTACTTCCCCCCCTCACCCCCGCACCTGTAGAAATCTGCACACTGTAGACCCTCCCCAACTCTCCAACCTTATTCAAATACGCCTCCCCCACACTTCCACGATATCCTGCCCTGACCTTGCTATAACCCACTAAAACAATACTCCCACCTCTGCACTTGACACTCTCGCTCTGCCCCAACTTCGCAAAGCCCAACGTCGTCAGCTCCAGCCCTGGCACTCTCAGAAAACACGCCACCTACAAAAATGCTCTTGCACTGCTGAACGTGCCTGGAGGAAATCCCGCTCTGAACCTGATTTCATGCACTTTAAGTTCATCCTTTACTCTTACACCTCTGCCCTTCACTTAGCTAAGCAAACCTACTTCTCTTCTCTTATATCCCCTCACGCATCAAACCCTAAAAGATTCTTCTCAATTTTTAACTCTCTCCTCTACCACCCTCATCTGCGTTCAGTGCTCAAGACCTGGCTAGTGGGAGCAGTGATATGGGGTGGTAGTTTGCAGGAGAGTTAGGATCAAGGGAGAGGTTTTTGAGGATGCTGGTGACCTTTGCATGTTTGAAGGAGGCAGAGAATAAGCCGGTAGAAAAGGATAGGTTGAATATGTGGGTAAGAGCTGGAGTGAGGGTGGGAGACAGAGAAGGTATTAGATCTGAAGGAATAGGGTAGAGTGGGCAGGTAGTGAGGTGTGAGGAAGACAATAGGGAAGCCACTACCACTCTCTGCACCCTCCTCCCAACCACTGAGAGTGAAGTGGCTTCCCTATTGTCTTCCTCACACCTCACTACCTGCCCACTCTACCCTATTCCTTCAGATCTAATACCTTCTCTGTCTCCCACCCTCACTCCAGCTCTTACCCACATATTCAACCTATCCTTTTCTACCGGCTTATTCTCTGCCTCCTTCAAACATGCAAAGGTCACCAGCATCCTCAAAAACCTCTCCCTTGATCCTAACTCTCCTGCAAACTACCACCCCATATCACTGCTCCCACTAGCTTAAAAAATCCTTGAAAAACTAGTTTTAGATCACCTAACCCACTTCCTGTCCTCCAACTCACTGCTCAACCCCCTGCAATCTGACTTCCATCCCCAACACTCAACTGAGACTGCCCCCACCAAGGTTACTAACAATCTCCTTTCTTCTAAAACAAAGGCTACTACTCTATACTCATCTTACTTGACCTCTCTGCTGCCTTTGACACTGTTGACCATCCCCTTCTCCTACGGACTCTCAGCTCTCTTGGGCTCTGTGACACTGCCCTCTCCTGGATTCACTCTTATCTGTCTAACAAATCCTTCTCTGTCTCTTTTTCTGGTGACTCCTCCTCTCCATTGCCTCTGTTTGTTGGAGTACCTCAAGGCTCTGTCCTGGGTCCTCTACTATTCTCTATTTACACTTCTTCACTAGGTAAACTTATCAACAGCTATGGCTTCAACTACCACTTCTATGCTGATGATACCCAGATCTACCCCCAGATCTACTTTTCCACCCCTGCACTCTCTCCTTATGTCAATTCTCACATCAGTGACTGCTTATCTGGCATTTCCTCCTGGATGGCCTCTCACCACCTAAAAATTAGAACTACTTCTAATCCCCCCTCTAACTCTACTACAGTTTCTAATTTTTCCATCACTGTTGGCGGCACCACTATCTCCCCATCACCCCAAGTCCACTGCCTCAAAGTCACACTTGACTCAAATCTGTCCTTTATTCCCCACATCCAATTGCTCTCTTCATCCTGCCGCAACCACCTACGGAATATCTCCAAAATTCATCCGTTTCTGAGTGATGAAACTACTAAACTGCTAATCCACTCCCTGGTAATTTCCCGACTTGACTACTGTAATAACTTACTAACTGGCCTCCCTCTCTACCGCCTCTCTCCCCTTCAATCCATTCTAAAAGCATCTGCCAGGCTAATCCACCTCTCTTGACGCTCCGTTTCTGCTGCACCTCTCTATGAGTCCCTTCACTGGCTACCCATTCACAGCAGAATGAAATTAAAAATTCTCACCCTGACTTACAAAGCCCTCACCAATGCTGCCCCACCCTACCTGTCCTCACTCATCAACAAATATACTCCAGCCCCCCCCTCTAAGATCCAGCAATGACCTGCTCCTTGAGTCGTCTACCATCATTTCCACTCATGCTAGACTACAGGACTTCTCTCGTGCAGCACCAACCCTCTGGAATGCACTTCTCTGAGCTGTCACACTCTCCCCTAACCTCTCCTTCTTTAAACGTTCCCTAAAGACCTTTTTTTTCAGGGAAGCTTATCACCCGACTCGTTAACAAATGAGCTTCACTTACCTAACAGTTGCCCTCATCTATCTCCTCACTAATATCATTTTTACCTTTGCAAACCCCACCTCCTGTTTCCCAACCTCCTACCCATCTAGATTGTAAGTTCATTTTGTCTTTTATTGTATTGTAGAGCTTGAGGTAGTGGTACCTTTGCTTGATTTTTCAGGTCTCTGGGTACGTCTGGACGCCATTTAGTGTAGCTTAAGTGGTTAGATGCCTGAGGTGGCAACAAAAATGTCTGGAGTCCCTTTGAAAGAATATATAACCCAGTGGTGTGTGGGGTTAGTGATCCAGGGTTTAAATATAGTGATTTAATGCCCTGTTGCTTGTACCTGTAACTGGCTGATTATATGCCTGATTTAGTAGGAAGCTCATGGAGCTAAAGGGTTAGTAGGCCCAGAGACCTGGAACTGCAAGATGTATGTAATGGGTCCTACTGGGGTAAATTCTGTGGTTATTCCCAGGATCACTTACAGTATGAGGTATGCAGCGTGTCCTGCTGGTTAATCCTGGCATTTGCTGGTAGCCTCACATGTGGAAGCCATCACTGGCTTGTGAATGGCGATGTTGAGTTTCCCTTGCTTGACGTGGAAGCCGGCAAGTTGTCAAGGGGAGGCTGGAGATGTGAGCCGCTACGGGTGTCCCATGGTTATATTGCGCCTACTTGGGACAGGCGCTGGTGCGGGCCATATGTGGAGGAATGGTGTGGATTATGTGAGTGCTGTCAGGTTTGCAGCCTACTGATGAGTTTGCGAGCAAAGGGACTATGCGGCCATAATGGATGCCGGACGGCTCCGCCCCTTCATGATTTTTTTTTTAAATAAGTATGCAGTTTTACTTGTACACTAATATATTTTTCATTGCAAGATTCTTAAAGGGACAGTCTACTCCAGAATTTTTATTGTTTAAAAAGATAGATAATCCCTTTATTACCCATTTCCCAGTTTTGCATAACCAACACGTTTATATTAATATACTTTTTACCTCTGTGATTTCCTTGTATCTAAGCCTCTGCAGACTGTCCCTTCTCTCAGTTTTTTTTAACACACTTACATTTTAGCCAATCAATGCAAACTCATAGGTAACTCCACGGGCATGATCAGATCACAATGTTATCTATATTGCACACATGAACTAGCACTGTCTAGCTGTGGAAAAACTGTCAAAATGCAGAGACAGCCTTCAAGGGCTTAGGAATTAGCATATGAGCCTACCTAGGTTTAGCTTTTAACAAAAAAATACCACAACAACAAAGCAAATTTGATGATAAAAGTAAATTGTAAAGTTGTTTAAAATTGCATGCCTTTAAAGTCTGAAATTTACCATCACTTCAATACACCGCCCACCTAGTTTAATACAGAGTAACCAAGTTAACCGTTAAAGAAACAAAGGGGCTGATTTATTATAGTGCGAGCGGACATGATCCGCTGTCAGCATTTATCATTGCACTAGCATTTCTCGAGAAATGCTTGTGCAACACCGCCCCCTGCACATTCGCTAGCAGGGGGTGTCAATCAACCCAAACGTATCCGATCGGGCTGATTGCTGTCTGCTGCCTCAGAGGTGGCAGATAAGTTAAGGAGCAGCGGCTTCATGCGAACCTGAAGTGGAGGGGGTCGGAAGCAGCATCCGCTGCTTCATAAATCAACCCCTAAGAGTGGGATTAATTGAAACTCTTATAAAGGGCTGCAACCATGTTTGAAAACAATTTAAATGCATAATACTAATTTATATTAAAGTAATGGTAAAGTTTAGTGATTCCATCAACAATATTTGTAATGAATCATTAAATAAGGGGCACTTTCATTCATGAAAATAAATGTAGATGCTTAAAATAATTCACCTTTAGTGTAGTTAAACATTGCGCCATTCCTCTGACCACAACTCATACTCTATTTGTGTTGTCAATGACGAATCTGGATCCATCCAATTGTTGTGTGTCCCCTTTGGAGTCCAGCTCGTGAACACTAATGCACCCTGCTTTGTATGCGCTTACGAAACAGGGGGCATTAATGTTCACAAGCTGGATACAAATATTGTTGATGGAATCACCGTAGTTTACCATCACTTTCAACATGCCCAAACGAATTAAGATCAAGTTTAACAAAAATCTTGTTAGATCACTGATATTACTGAAACAGAATCTGTAATGTGATGGAACATCAGACAAATCTTGTCCATTTGAGTATGAAACAATTTATGTTCCCCAACCAACCTCCTAATTGCAGCTTTGGGAATCACCTCTGCAACAGGGCAAGGCAACTAAAAATAGTCAGTGGCAGAAAACTTCATATATTTCACAGAAAGGTCTCCATCATGGGGATAGCTTACCTTACAGGGTAAAGATAAAGACTCACATAGCAAGGCAGGGGATCATATATTACTACATATTTCCATCTGATGCTCACTAGAGAAATACTGCTACAAAACTTGCCCGGATCTCTGACGAAGCTTCTAGTCAGTATAACCAATTACAAAACCCCTGCATACGCTTTATTAAAAAAACACACATTTAAAGGACCAGTAAATACAATAGATTTGAATAATCTCCAAAGTCATGACAAAAAGACAATGCAATAGCCCTTAGGGCTATAAGAATCATGTCTGCCCTGCATTGCTAAATGCCGACAGCATACGCTGTCTGCATTTAACATTGCACAAGCAACATTCAAGGCCAACAGGCCTCTAGCAGGGGGAGTCAATCATCCCGATCGTATCTGAGTTAAGGAGCAGTGGTCTTAAGACCGCAGCGTCTTAAATCCTGTTTCGGGTGTGCCAGAAGGCTCGCGCAGAATAAGCAGCATCCGCTGCTTGATAAATGCACCACATGTATGAACTTCAAATGTGTAGATTTGTTCTGAAAAATGTCAGTTATGTCTATTTCCACTCCTCCTGTATCATGTGACAGTCATCAGCCAGTCACAAATGCATATACGTATAGTCTGTGAATTCTTACACATGCTCAGTAGGAAGGAACTCGGTACTCAAAAAGTGTAAATATAAAAAACTGTACATTTTGTTAATGGAAGCAAATTGGAAAGTTTTTTAAAATTGTATGCTCTATCCGAATCATGAAGTTTAATTTTGACTTGATTGTCCCTTTAAATATCCCAAAGCTATTAAAGCAACACCTGTTACCAAGCAGACTACGGCGCCCCTCTTTTTCAAAGCTAACAGAGGGGAGAAATCGCCAGAACAACATTCACCTCAATCAGACAGAGATGGAGAGAGTGACACAAACCCCCACGGGGGAGCGGGTCACCACGAACCCCTAACCAGAGCTGACCTGGAACAATTGGTGTCAAAACAAGACATTTCAACAAATTTTGAGAGACTTCTTGAGAAAATTGAAACACTCCAGAACACGGTCACTAGTAGTCTGACGGAGCTTAAGCAGGAAGTAGGTGAATTAGGCTCTAGAGTGGACTCTCTTGAAGAAAGCGGAGAAGCACTAGTGGAAGGCCTGAATGATATTACAACTCAAACGACAGCTCAGCAGAAAGAATTGGATGTTATACACGACAAACTCGAAGATCTCAAAAACCGCAGCCGCCGCTGCAATATACGCCTGAAAGGTGTCCCTGAATCGGTGACCCCAAAAGATCTAAATATGTATCTACTCAATCTATTCCAAGGTATTACAGGGGTTGATGATGAAGAAAAATTCCAAATTGAAAGGGCTCACAGGGCACTCAGGCCGAAACCTAAAGGTGATGACCCGCCTAGGGATATTATAATTCGGATGCTCAGGTTCCAAGAAAAAGAGGAAATAATGGCGGCGGCACGCAGAAACCCGACATATAAGCATCAGGGCAACGTAGTCCAGTTCTTTCAGGACTTATGTCTTAGGACACTACAGAGGAGAGGAGCACTTCGTCCATTCACAGCCCTATTGAGGAAAAATCAAGTCCCATATAGATGGGGATTCCCATTTGCCTTGCACATTTCTTGGGAAAACAAAATCATTTCAATAAGGGACCAAGCAGAGATTCTAGAAACTTGCAGAAAGATGAAATTGGACCCACCATCCTTTCAACAGCAAAGACCCTCCGCAGGGGGTGAAGAGGGTAACAGAATACCAGCTCAAAGGAAATGGACACGGGTTCCCGAAAAGAAAAGGAAGACATGATGAGACAGAAACCTTTCTTTTTTCCTTTTCCTTTTTCTGCCTCAGTATTACAGCGTGCAGGCTGTATGGAGCTTTAGGGTGCTCTGCTTTTCGGCATAGCCGTGCGGGACTTGCACGACTAGGATGGGAAGGACATGCTGGGGCAAGAGCGCCAGACAGATGAGTATTCACAGTTGTTAACGTTATGTTTTTCTTGCAGGTTGTGTTAACTGTTTATGTTGGACTGAGGACTTTATTTCCGAAGGAAAATGTTATTTATTATTGAACTAAGCTGGGATATTGAAAAAGACTATATTCCTCATATCATTAAAAGGTCACTTCTAATAAGGCTATGGAACTGACTATATTGAAATGTGCGCCATTAAGGTTCAATATAGTAGAGAATTGTTTGGCTGTTTTTTATGTCTATCTTAATGTTTTATTTAAGTGAGACTGGCATATTTACTGTTTTTTTTAAATGTTTTTGTTTGTTTTTGTTTTTATTCTTCCAGGCTGGGTCTCCTAGGGGTAAATGTGATGTTCAAATTGAGGGACTAGGGATTAAAGGGGATGAGAAAGGACAGGGAGGAGAAGGTATTGTAAAATGACATCAAACAACACAATTATACTTACTCACAATGTTAGGGGGTTGAATACGGACACTAAGAGGAGAACTGCTCTAGCCCAATATCTTAGAGTTAAGGCCAAAATCATATTCTTACAAGAGACCCATTTTGTGAAGTCATCTATCCCTAAATTTTGGTCGCATCATTATCCCCATCATTTTCACTCAACTTCTGACTCGAAAAAAAGAGGGGTCACGATATTGATACATAGATCTCTTGATCTAGTAACTGATAGGGTAATTACAGATAAAGACGGACGGTATGTTATAGTGCAGGGGACAATTCAGGGCACAAATATGACGTTATGTAATGTTTATGCCCCTAACGAGACCCAAAATGCTTTTTTTACCAAAATATCTTCTCTGCTTACACAATGGTCACAGACTAGAGTGATCCTGGCCGGGGACTTTAACGTTACATTGTCTGCTAAGGAAGGAACAGGGAAAACCACACTCACAAGCAAACAACACAGACACAATAGCATAGTTAAATCCATTAAAAACGCACTTAACGAACATAATCTAGTGGACACATGGGAGGCGGTAGGCAGACAAGATCACGACTACACTTATTACTCCCCAGCACATAAACTTTACACCACTCTAGACTACATATATGTTAGCCAAATTATATCGCCCTCATTAGTGAGGGTGGGCACTCAAGCTTGTGTGTGGTCAGACCATTCCTTGGTCTATGCAGAACTGACGAACCTTATTGACTTCACTAGACAGCGCTCATGGACATACAATCCGGTATTATTAAGGGATCCAGAGATTTTTAGGAAGGCACAGAGGGCACTCAAGGAATATTGGGACGTGAATACTGGTTCGGTTAATAACCCACTGGTGATTTGGGAGGCACATAAGCCATATATGAGAGGTCTGTTTATAAAAGAAAAGTCAATTAAAACTAAAGCGACAGCAAAATTGGTTGATAACCTACAAAGAGAAGTTGAAAACTTAGAGAGGAATCACCAACGCAACACAACCACTCACAATTATACACTATTAACGACAAAGAAGAGGGAGTTGGCAAAGATTTTAAATGACGCCTCTGTTAGGGCGGCCTTGCGGCTGAGGGCCCACTATTTTGTCTATGCCAACAAACCTGACAGATTTCTGGCATATAAATTGAGAGAAAGGAATAAATTTTTTTCCATTCCTAAGCTCTATACAGATGAGGGAGAACTCACCACACACCCACAAAAAATAACAGATAGCTTTGCAAAGTACTATGAGAAACTGTACGATGAGAACAAATTAGGATTAGGTGATATAGCCACTAAGACGAGAAATTTTTTAGAAAAAGCGAAACTGCCAAAAATCACGGAGGATGACTTAGACAGTCTTAATAAAAAAATAAATAGCTCAGAGGTTTTGAAGGTAATTATGGATTTAAAATCTGGTAAGGCTGCAGGCCCTGACGGACTGACAGGGGAGTATTATAAACTTTTTAAAACAGAGCTAGTACCCCATTTAGTCAACTTTTGTAACGGGATAATGGATGGATGGGAGATACCTAGGGAGACACTCAAGGCAAAAATTATAGTGATTCCAAAAGGGGGGAAAAACAACAAGTTTTGTCAGAACTACAGGCCGATTTCCCTATTAAATCATGATATCAAAATTTTTACAAAAATAATGGCAAATAGATTAAAGGTGATTTTACCCACATTGATCCACCAAGATCAAGTGGGTTTTATACAAAATAGGGAAGCCCCAGATAACGTTAGAAGAGCTATCACTTTGATAGATTATGTGAGCGCAATGGGGACTCCAGCTCTATTCCTGTCACTAGACGCAGAAAAAGCGTTTGACAGGGTAGACTGGAGTTTCATGTTTAAAGTACTGACGGATATGGGGTTCAAGGGGACTTTTGTACAAGCTCTTAGGGGCATTTATTCTGGCCCAACAGCGGTTGTAGGGGCGGCGGGTCACACTTCCAGGCAAATAACAATCCTAAATGGGACACGGCAGGGTTGCCCATTGTCGCCATTGATATTCGCCCTCTGCATAGAGCCACTGGCCTCTTATATCAGGAACGAGACAGACATCGCGGGAATAAGGGTGGCAGAATCAGAATATAAATTAATGTTGTTTGCGGACGACGTACTACTAACTTTGTCCAGACCCTTACATTCACTCCCACACTTATACAAAACCTTAGAAGAGTTTTCTTCAATTTCGGGGTACAAGATTAACACAACCAAGTGCGAAGCACTGCATATTTGTCTACCAGCACACACGAAAAAGACAATTGAATTAAACTTTGATATTGCGGGGGAGAAAAAACATATCACCTATCTAGGGGTCAAATTGAGCGATAGCTTATCAGACTTATACAAGTTAAACTACCTCCCAATTTACAGAGCCATTAGAGGGGACCTGGTAAAATGGAAAAAAGGGAACTTTTCATGGTACGGCAGATTGATGGCAATCAAGATGAACCTACTCCCAAGATTAATGTATCTTTTCCGAGCTTTACCCATTGGGGTCCCAAATAAAGACCTGGAGACCTTACAAGATGACTTAGTAAAATTCTTAAGGGGGGACGGTAAGACTAGGATAGCGGCACAGGTGTTAAAACAACACAGACACTTGGGGGGAGTGGGGGTTCCAAACCTGGCTGAATACTATAGGGCCTCTAGGCTAGCTCAGTTGGTTGTAATGGGGAAGAGTGACAATGAACTAATTTGGCCTAAGATAGAGGCAGAAATAGCAGGAAATGACAGAGCAGCAGATATCATATGGGATGAAGAGAGGCTTCTGAAAGCTAAAGAATATAAATCACCGGTCACAAGGGAGGCATTAAGCTTATGGGTGAAAACCATGAGAGGAGTACAGCTATGTAGACCAGGGTCATTGTTGAAACCCATTAAATTTCTGATACCTAGAGACTTGAGGAAGTCTGTGAGAAAATGGGAAAACAAATGTTTGTACAGAGTGGCAGATTTCCTACAGAATTCAAAACTACTTACATATAATCAGATCAGAGACAAATTAGAGCCAGAACCCCTTCATTGGTACTTATACTTACAGGTTAGTTCATCCATACACACTTACATGTCAACACAACGGTATTCACCACCTACTGATTTGGAGAGATTGTTAGGGGCCCCATTCAGGGGGAAAAAACTGATCTCCCGAATTTATTTACTACTGCAAGGAGCGAGGGGCCGGACTAAATCACCCCTAATGGAGAAATGGGAAAGGGATATTGGCGAAGTTAGAGAGAAGGATGAATGGGAGGTCTTATTGAGGGATGCAGGAAAGGGTTTAATCAGCGCTGACCTGAGAGAGAATACTATCAAGGTGTCATTTAGATGGTATCTTACGCCTACCAGAACGGCGCATTATGCGCCAACATTTGATGGTAACTGCTATAGAGGATGTCGGGAGAAAGGGACATTTAGACACATGTGGTGGGACTGCCCCAGGGTCCAGACACTTTGGGTTAAACTGTCAACAATGGTGAGCCAGCTTCTGAATGAAAGAGTTACACTTACAATATCACAGGCATTGCTACATGATAGGGTGAAACCCTTCAACAATTCAATCAATAGCTTCATTAGAATCCTTTGCACGTGCCTGAGAATATGTGTCGCAAGACACTGGAAAGCAGGGACACCCACATGGCAGGAAGTGACAGATAAAATAGCAGACACCTTCCACTTATCAGAGGTGGCAGCATGGTCACAAGGTCAGCTGGAGCAGTTTAACAAGATATGGTTTTATTGGATGTTAGGGAAGGGCGAAGTACAGAACCTATGAGTACAGGGTGGACTATGAGAGGACAAGTGGTAGAGATTGCGAGATGTAGAGAAAGTTGGTAGTATAGGTAAAGGTGACATTTCCCGTTTAGTAAGGGGCAGTTATGAGGAAGGTTAGAGAAACATAATAATCCTCTTGAGGGGGGGAGACATGTTGTAACAGCCTGGAAGAAGGGGGGTGGGGGGTTGAGTTTTAAAGGTCGGGGAGTTAAATTTCTTAATATATGTTTGTAAACGCCCAAAAATGGCAGAATGCAGAGGGGCCTGGCCTAGGCCACTGATGTACAGTTTCTTTTTTTTGTATCACACTGTTTACATGACAGAAGTCACAGATTTGTACCAAAAAGATTTTTATCTTTTTCATGTAAATCAATAGAACTCTGTATTATTGCTTAAAATCAATAAAAATTATTTCAAATAAATATCCCAAAGCTGCTCTCAAATTACAAAGCTTTCCATTCAACAATGGAAAGAAATCAACAAAGATAAATACATACTACCCGCCAACTCCCCCGCTACTCCTCTAAAATACTTGCTACTCGAAGACTATAGATTCATGATAAACAAATGGGGAAACAAAGGGCTTTATAGAGTAGCAGACTTTATTACCAATTAAAACCCCTTAAAGGGACAGTCTAGTCCAAAATAAACTTTCATGATTCAGATAGGGCATGTAATTTTAAACAATTTTCCAATTTACTTTTATCACCAATTTTGCTTTGCTCTCTTGGTATTCTTAGTTGAAAGCTTAACCTAGGAGGTATATATGCTAATTTCTTAGACCTTGAAGGCCACCTCTTTTCAGAATGCATTTTAACAGTTTTTCACCACTAGAGGGTGTTAGTTCATGTGTTTCAAATAGATAACACTGTGCTCATGCACGTGAAGTTATCTGGGAGCAGGCACTGATTGGCTAAACTGCAAGTCTGTCAAAAGAACTGAAATAAAGGGGTAGTTTGCTGAGGCTTAGATACAAGATAATCACAGAGGTTAAAAGTATATTAATATAACTGTGTTGGTTATGCAAAACTGGGGAATGGGTAATAAAGGGGTTATCTATCTTTTAAAACAATACAAATTCTGGTGTAGACTGTCCCTTTAACATTTAACCAGTTGAAGTAAAAATGAGACCCCTTCTTCTAACATGGTCTCTTTACTTACAGATAGCAACAGCTCTTCATAAATACATAGCAAACACAACATTAAAACCGCTAACCACCCTGGAACTTATCTGTAGTTCTAGGTAGATTAAAGAATATGATTTCCCACTTATACATTAGTATTCAATCCGCGAAAATTAAAACTAAATCATCCATGGTAATCAGATGGGAAACAGATGGAGCTGGAGAGAAAGTTATTAATTAATTCATGTAAAGGCTTACTTACTGCAGACCTGAGAGAAAACTGCATTTAGACTTCTTTCCGGTGGTACTTAACCCCATACAAACAGCACATGTAATAAAAGATGGGACCAGAGCTTGCTATAGAGGGTGTGGGGAAACAGGGACGTACCTCCATGTGTGGTGGGAGTGCCCCGAGATCCAAACACTATGGTTGAAACTCTCCAAATTCTTAAGCAACATATTAGAAGAACAAATTCCCTTGACTGTAGCACAAGCTAAGGAGAAGATTCCCAAATTCAACAACCACATTAACACTTTTATTAAGATTTTATGTGCTGTTACTAGAACCAGCATTGCTAAATACTGGAAGACAGGAGCCCCGACGTAGACTGAAATATTAACCAAATTTAGATACACATGCTCAGTGTATGAATCTGCAGCTTATATTCAGAAAATGACATATTCATTCTTTAAGGTTTGGTCTTACTGCATTTTGAACAATAATAATGAATAGGTCCAACATATAGGCATCTACTTATCAATCCGTCAACTTACTTGCATTCAACGGCACCAATACGCTCGCCTAAGATCGCCTAACTTCGCTGCCGCGGACCTGAATACATTCTCCAAAGTTACCAAAAAAGCTGCCAAAAAGCCACGCACAAAGTACGGGGCGATGAGCAGCGGACTGTTGTTAACTGACAGTCATCGATCTCGCTGCTCTTTGGCTTTTTCCCAGCTTTAATGGTATACTGTCACCAAACACCCACACTATACTACACTGTTTTACCCCTATCCCGCTGCTCACGGACTCCGACGCAACTAAATAAAGTTATTAACCCCTAAACCGCCGCTCCCGGAGCCCACCACCACTCTAATAAACATATTAACCCCTATCCTGCCGCTCCCGGAGCCCACCGCCACTCTAATAAACGTATTAACCCCTATCCTGCCGCTCCCGGAGCCCACCACCACCTACATTATGTTATTAACCCCTAATCTGCCGCCCCCTACACCGCCGCCACCAACATTATACTTATTAACCCCTAATTTAAAAAGTCGCCGCCACTATATTAAATTTATTAACCCCTAAACCTAAGTCTAACCCTAACACCCCTAACTTAAATATAATTAAAATAAATCTAAATAAAACCTACTATTAATAACTAAATAATTCCTATTTAAAACTAAATACTTACCTGTAAAATAAACCCTAAGCTAGCTACAATATAACTAATAGTTACATTGTATCTATCTTAGGGTTTATTTTTATTTCACAGGCAAGTTTGTATTTATTTTAACTAGGTACAATAGTTACTAAATAGTTATTAACTATTTAATAACTACCTAGCTAAAATAAATACAAAAGTACCCGTAAAATAAAACCTAACCTACGTTACAATAACACCTAACACTACACTATAATTAAATAAATTAACTAAATTAAATACAATTACCTAAATTAAATTAAATTAGCTAAAGTACAAACCCCCCCACACTAAATTACAGAAAATAATAAACAAATTAGAGAAATGTAAACTAATTACACCTAATCTAATAGCCCTATCAAAATAAAAAAGCCCCCCAAAATAATAAAAACCCCTAGCCTAAACTAAACTACCAATAGCCCTTAAAAGGGCCTTTTGCGGGGCATTGCCCCAAAGTAATCAGCTCTTTTACCTGTTAAAAAAAATACAAACAACCCCGCCAACAGTAAAACCCACCACCCACACAAACAACCCCCCAAATAAAATACTAACTAAAAAAACCTAAGCTCCCCATTGCCCTGAAAAGGGCATTTGGATGGGCATTGCCCTTAAAAGGGCAGTTAGCTCTTTTGCGGCCCAGAGCCCTAACCTAAAAATAAAACCCACCCAATACACCCTTAAAAAAACCTAACACTAACCCCCTGAAGATCGACTTACTGTTCTGAAGACCGGACATTCATCCTCAAGGAAGCGGCAGAAGTCTACATCCAACCGGGCCGAAGTCCTCAATGAAGCCGGGAGAAGTCTTCATCCAAGCCGGGCGAAGTGGTCCTCCAGACGGGCAGAAGTCTTCATCCAGACGGCATCTTCTATCTTCATCCATCCGACGCGGAGCGGTTCCATCTTCACGACATCCGACGCGGAGCATCCTCTTCCTTCCGACGACTACCGACGAATGAAGGTTCCTTTAAGTGACGTCATCCAAGATGGCGTCCCTTAGATTCCTATTGGCTCATAGAATTCTATCAGCCAATCGGAATTAAGGTAGAAAAAAGCCTATTGGCTGTTGCAATCAGCCAATAGGATTGAGCTTTCATCCTATTGGCTGTTGCAATCAGCCAATAGGATTGAGCTTGCATTCTGGCTGATTGGATCGCTGATTGATTGCCACAGTCAATAGGATATTTTCTACCTTAATTCCGATTGGCTGATAGAATTCTATCAGCCAATCGGATTCTAAGGGACGCATCTTGGATGACGTCATTTAAATGAACCTTCATTCGTCGGTAGTCGTCGGAAGGAAGAGGATGCTCCGCGTCGGATGTCTTGAAGATGGAGCCGCTCCGCGCTGGATGCCGTCTGGATGAAGACTTCTGCGGGCTTGGATGAAGACTTCGGCCGCTTTGTTGAGGACTTCTCCCGGCTTCTTGGAGGATGGATGTCGGATCTTCAAAACTGTAAGTAATCTTCTGGGGTTAGTGTTAGGACTTTTTTTAAGGGTTTATTGGGTGGGTTTTAGTTTTAGATTAGGACTTGGGCTGCAATAGAGCTAAATGCCCTTTTAAGGGCAATGCCCATCCAAATGCCCTTTTCAGGGCAATGGGGAGCTTAGTTTTTTTTAGTTAGGCTTTTTTTGGGGGGGTTGGTTGGGTGGGTGGTGGGTTTTACTGTTGGGGGTTGTTTGTATTTTTTTATACAGGTAAAAGAGCTGATTACTTTGGGGCAATGCCCAGCAAAAGGCCCTTTTAAGGGCTATTTGTAGTTTATTTTAGACTAGGTGTTTTTTATTTTGGGGGGGCTTTTTTATTTTCATAGGGCCCTTAGATTAGGTGTAATTAGTTTAAAGCTTTGATAATTTCTTTTTTATTTTTTGTAACTTAGTGTTTATTTTTTTGTGTAACTTAGTGTTTGTTATTTTTTGTAACTTACTTAGGCCTAGATTTAGAGTTTTGTCAGTAACGACCCGCGTAGCTAACGCTGGCTTTTTTCTGGCCGCACCTTTTAAATACCTCTGGTATTGAGAGTTCACAGAATGGCTGCGTTTGGCTCCAAAAAGGGAGCGTACAGGCATATTTACCGCCACTGCAACTCTTGATACCAGAGTTGCTTACGGACGCGGCCAGCTTCAAAAACGTGCTCGTGCACGGTTCCCCCATAGGAAAAAATGGGGCTGTTTGAGCTGGAAAAAAAACCTAACACCTGCAAAAAAGCCGCGTTCAGCTCCTAACGCAGCCCCATTGTTTCCTATGGGGAAACACTTCCTACGTCTGCACCTAACACTCTAACATGTACCCCGAGTCTAAACACCCCTAACCTTACACTTATTAACCCCTAATCTGCCGCCCCCGCTATCGCTGACCCCTGCATATTATTTTTAACCCCTAATCTGCCACTCCGTACACCCCCGCCACCTACATTATCCCTATGAACCCCTAATCTGCTTCCCTAACATCGCCGACCCCTATATTATATTTATTAACCCCTAATCTGCCGCCCCCAACGTCACCTCCAACCTGAGCGCTACTATAATAAATGTATTAACCCCTAATCTGCCTCACTCCCGCCTCAATAACCCTATAATAAATTGTATTAACCCCTAATCTGCTCTCCCTAACATTGCCGACACCTAACTTCAAGTATTAACCCCTAATCTGCCGACAGGAGCTCACCGCTACTCTAATAAATTTATTAACCCCTAAAGCTAAGTCTAACTTTATCCCTAACACCCCCCTAAATTAAATATAATTTAAATCTAACGAAATAAATTAACTCTTATTAAATAAATTATTCCTATTTAAAGCTAAATACTTACCTGTAAAATAAACCCTAATATAGCTACAATATAAATTATAATTATATTATAGCTATTTTAGGATTTATATTTATTTTACAGGTAACTTTGTATTTATTTTAACCAGGTACAATAGCTATTAAATAGTTAAGAACTATTTAATAGCTAAAATAGTTAAAATAATTACAAATTTACCTGTAAAATAAATCCTAACCTAAGTTACAATTAAACCTAACACTACACTATCAATAAATAAATAAAATAAAATACCTACAATTACCTACAATTAAACCTAACACTACACTATCAATAAATTAATTAAATACAATACCTACAAATATCTACAATTAAATAAACTAACTAAAGTACAAAAAATAAAAAAGAACTAAGTTACAAAAAATAAAAAAATATTTACAAACATTAGAAAAATATTACAACAATTTTAAACTAATTACACCTACTCTAAGCCCCCTAATAAAATAACAAAGACCCCCAAAATAAAAAATGCCCTACCCTATTCTAAATTACAAAAGTTCAAAGCTCTTTTACCTTACCAGCCCTTAAAAGGGCCCTTTGCGGGGCATGCCCCAAAGAATTCAGCTCTTTTGCCTGTAAAAAAACACATACAATACCCCCCCCAACATTACAACCCACCACCCACATACCCCTAATCTAACCCAAACCCCCCTTAAATAAACCTAACACTAAGCCCCTGAAGATCTTCCTACCTTGTCTTCACCATGCCAGGTATCACCGATCGTTCCAGGCTCCGAAATCTTCATCCAAGTCCAAGCGGGGGCTAGACATCCATCATCCGACGGCTGAAGAATTCCAGAAGAGGCTCCAAAGTCTTCATCCTATCCGGGAAGAAGAGTAGATCCGGACCGGCAACCATCTTCTTCCAAGCGGCATCTTCTATCTTCATCCGATGAGGACCGGCTCCATCTTGAAGACCTCCACCGCGGACCCATCTTCTTCTTCCGACGACTTCCCGACGAATGACGGTTCCTTTAAGGGACGTCATCCAAGATGGCGTCCCTCGAATTCCGATTGGCTGATAGGATTCTATCAGCCAATCGGAATTAAGGTAGGAAAATTCTGATTGGCTGATGGAATCAGCCAATCAGAATCAAGTTCAATCCGATTGGCTGATTCAATCAGCCAATCAGATTGAGCTTGCATTCTATTGGCTGTTCCGATCAGCCAATAGAATGCAAGCTCAATCTGATTGGCTGATCGGATCAGCCAATCGGATTGAACTTGATTCTGATTGGCTGATTCCATCAGCCAATCAGAATTTTCCTACCTTAATTCCGATTGGCTGATAGAATCCTATCAGCCAATCGGAATTCGAGGGACGCCATCTTGGATGACGTCCCTTAAAGGAACCGTCATTCGTCGGGAAGTCGTCGGAAGAAGAAGATGGGTCCGCGGTGGAGGTCTTCAAGATGGAGCCGGTCCTCATCGGATGAAGATAGAAGATGCCGCTTGTAAGAAGATGGTTGCCGGTCCGGATCTACTCTTCTTCCCGGATAGGATGAAGACTTTGGAGCCTCTTCTGGACTTCTTCAGCCGTCGGATGATGGATGTCTAGCCCCCGCTTGGGCTTGGATGAAGATTTCGGAGCCTGGAACGATCGGTGATACCTGGCATGGTGAAGACAATAGGAAGATCTTCAGGGGCTTAGTGTTAGGTTTATTTAAGCCCCCCTTAAATAAACCTAACACTAAGATTAGGGGTATGTGGGTGGTGGGTTGTAATGTTGGGGGGGTATTGTATGTGTTTTTTTTACAGGCAAAAGAGCTGAATTCTTTGGGGCATGCCCCGCAAAGGGCCCTTTTAAGGGCTGGTAAGGTAAAAGAGCTTTGAACTTTTGTAATTTAGAATAGGGTAGGGCATTTTTTTATTTTGGGGGTCTTTGTTATTTTATTAGGGGGCTTAGAGTAGGTGTAATTAGTTTAAAATTGTTGTAATTTTTTTTCTAATGTTTGTAAATATTTTTTAATTTTTTGTAACTTAGTTCTTTTTTATTTTTTGTACTTTAGTTAGTTTATTTAATTGTATTTATTTGTAGGAATTGTATTTAATTTATTTATTGATAGTGTAGTGTTAGGTTTAATTGTAGATAATTGTAGGTATTTTATTTAATTAATTTATTGATAGTGTAGTGTTAGGTTTAATTGTAACTTAGGTTAGGATTTATTTTACAGGTAATTTTTTAATTATTTTAACTAGGTAGCTATTAAATAGTTATTAACTATTTAATAGCTATTGTACCTGGTTAAAATAATTACAAAGTTGCCTGTAAAATAAATATTAATCCTAAAATAGCTAAGATATAATTATAATTTATATTGTAGCTATATTAGGATTTATTTTACAGGTAAGTATTTAGATTTAAATAGGAATAATTTATTTAATAAGACTTAATTTATTTCGTTAGATAAAAATTATATTTAACTTAGTGTTAGGGTTAGACTTAGCTTTAGGGGTTAATACATTTATTAGAATAGCGGTGAGCTCCAGTCGGCAGATTAGGGGTTAATGTTTGAAGTTAGGTGTCGGCAATGTTAGGGAGGGCAGATTAGGGGTTAATACTATTTATTATAGGGTTATTGAGGCGGGAGTGAGGCGGATTAGGGGTTAATAACTTTATTATAATAGCGGTGCGGTCCGCTCGGCAGATTAGGGGTTAATAAGTGTAGGCAGGTGGAGGCAATGTTGTGGGGGGCAGATTAGGGGTACATAAGTATAACGTAGGTGGCGGTCGGCAGATTAGGTGTTAAAAAAATTTAATCGAGTGGCGGCGATGTGGGGGGACCTCGGTTTAGGGGTACATAGGTAGTTTATGGGTGTTAGTGTACTTTAGAGTACAGTAGTTAGGAGCTTTATAAACCGGCGTTAGCCCAGAAAGCTCTTAACTACTGACTTTTTTCTGCGGCTGGAGTTTTGTTGTTAGATTTCTAACGCTCACTTCAGCCACGACTCTAAATACCGGAGTTAGAAAGATCCCATTGAAAAGATAGGATACGCAATTGACGTAAGGGGATCTGCGGTATGGAAAAGTCGCGGCTGGAAAGTGATCGTTAGACCCTTTCCTGACTGACTCCAAATACCGGCGGTAGCCTAAAACCAGCGATAGGAGCCTCTAACGCTGGTTTTCACGGCTACCGCCAAACTCTAAATCTAGGCCTTAGTTTTTTGTAACTTTGTAATTTTTAAGTGTAGAATTAAATAATTGGAGTAGTGTTAGGTGTTTAAATATATAATATAGTTAATTTAATTTGTAGTTTATTGTAATTTTAGTATAAAAGTTAGGTTAGATTAATTATTAATTTAATATAGTTTAATGTAATTTTAGTATATCAGGTTAGATTCATTATTAATTTAATATAGTTTTATGTAATTAAAATATTTATTTTTTTATTGAGGTTGTTAGTTAAAATAACAGCACAAAATAATTGAAACAGAAAAACATAGCTGTATCTGCTTACATATACAAATATGAGAATACAATTACATCCAATGGTATATAAAAAGAACTAATATTCTCTCGCCATTGCATACCAGCAGCCACTGTACCAAATAGCAAAACGTCAGTGATATAAGCAGTATTGAACAAAATACTTTAACAGATATAAAATAAACATCAAATATACTAAGAGAACCTCAAATTTATATTAATATAGCATGAGGGACTGAATATTGGAAGGCCATTTCAAGGCCATATGGGCAAAGTAATTGGAAAATAAATAATAGCCAGATGTGCAGCCACTTGTAGGCTTTATAAGTATATCAAATGTATGGGGGGGGGGGAATTTCAGCGGGCAAACAACGCTTATAAAGTGGGGGGAAAAAATGGAGGGACGGAGCTGCATATGCACGTGGATTGTGGTTAGACAGTCTAGGATGCCGTCAGAGAGGGAGATATAGGGCACCGGACAGATGTAGTCTGAATAATATTGGATAGTTAAATTAATATTGCTTAAGGGAGTTGTGTATTATAATATTGGAGGGAGGCTTAGGGCAAAGTTCAATATCAGTCAATATTGGGGTCATGCGACAAAGAGTATATAGCTAAATTATATAACAGATTAAAACCATATATAAAATGGTCTAAGACTTGTTAGGCAAGGAGAAAAATACCCAAAGTGTAACAGTACCTACCCTAGTGCGACTAAGGTTACGTTATTAAAATCAAGGTATATTATAAGTATATCTAAGCCCTTAAATTTCTTTTATGACATACTTGTACTTGAGTTATGACAGACCACTTCCCAGTCTTTGCGGGAAAATATTATTTGACCTTATTATTTGAATCTTAGCAATGTAGTATACAATAATAGTATTAGCATAAGAAAAATACTCTTAAATAAACTATCCAACTTTATCCACATTAGGGTCATAGGACCGAGAGAGTACAGCTAAATTTATAACATACTATAACTACATATAAAATATCCAAGGTCTGTTAGAATAGGGGAAAAAAAATATCTAAAGTATAATATTTAAATGCAGGTGGTGAATGAGGATTCCTTGTTAGTCTAGGCAGATAGTTCCATGAGGAACACTATTAATTGGTTTATATAGTGGCCATATAAGTGATCCTAAGGGAATTGTGTATTATAATATTGGAGAGAGGCTTAGGGCAAAATTCAATGTTAGTCCACATTGGGGACATATGATCAAGAGTATATAGCTAAGTTCTATGACAGATTACAAACATATATAAAAATGGTCTAAGACTTGTTAGGGAAGGAAAAAATACCCAAAGTGTAACAGTACCTAAACTAGTGCAACTAAGGCTACCTTATTAAAATCAAGGTATATTATAAGTATATCTAAGCCCTTAAATTTCTTTTATGACATACTTGTACTTGGGTTATGACAGACCCCTGTCCAGTCTTTGTGGAAAAATATTATTTGACCAGAGATAAGTAGAAAAATTAACCATGCAAACTTACACAGTCTTAGCAATGTAGTATACAATAGTAGTATTAGCATAAGAAAAATACCCTAAATAAAATATCCAACTTTATCTACATTAGGGTCGTATGACCGAGAGAGTACAGCTAAATTTCTAACACACTATAACTACATATAAAATGATCTAAGGTCTGTTAGAAAAGGTAAATAATACCTAAAGTATAATATTTAAATGCAGGTGGTGAATGAGAATTCCTTGTTAATCTAGTCAGATAGTTCCATAAGGAACAATATTACTTAAACTAGCAACCACCTACCCTTGTAAAGAGCTGCAGAATCATATTAACTATGTTTAATTCTGGGCCCTGTTGAAAATATTAATTAAACTAGCTGACACTCTCTGGATAACCTCTATACACATAGAGGGCAAGTAGGGATGTGAGATCTAGAACATATGGACTAAATAGGACCATAAATGGCCATACAGGTAGCTAACAAATGAGATAAAAACTATAGCAATGATTAAATCTTAGAATATAAGGGGTACTAACAATAGTATAAGGGCTGCATTTACAGTCCATAAGATTATTAAGGACCCACCTGTGGATAACAAGTGGTTAAGTTGTGTGAAGCCCCACAAAAAATGCTAATAATTGCAAGAGACTTATATAGTTAATTTGTGTGATAGTCTATAATTATAGCCTAAATGGGTACATACCTTATTTGAACTTTTGTGAGCAATAGCAGGAACAAGCAAAAGCGTTGATATTCCGTGTTCCTGCAGTGTGGTTGCTCTCCAGAATCAGCATTCCATAAATTTCAATGTATTAGTATTATCAAGCAACAGTGCTTAATAAATGGTCGTAGCGTCCATTATCAAAGGGAGTTAGGCATGTGAATGAAGCCCCCACAATGTTAACAGGTATATATCATTGGTGCCGGTGTTCTGAAGTTTATCCGCAGAGGAGCTAGGGCAAGATCATGTCCCGTGTGAGTCTATTCTCTTACCTAGCTAAGACAAAGATCGCCAATTTAACCGATACCCAGACAGATCCATCTCGTGCACTGCCCTATGGTCTGGAGACCCAAAGCACTCCATAGCAGCATAAAGTCCAGCTGGGTCGCAGCCTACAACAAAACTAGCAATGCCATGTCGCACACGCAAGCAAGGAAGCTGAGGTAAGTTGCGCTGCAACGATATCCAAAGGCGTCGAAAATGTTGTGGACCTTCAGCCCCCTGGAGTATGTAGGAGTCAAGGGCTTATCCGGGCACAGGTTAGCGTCGCAGGGATCCAGGAACTTGGAACTGTCGACTAGAATCCTAGAGGTGCTGCGGCTAGTTGTTAGTGATGCTGTCTGCATGCCTGCAGGCCGTGTTGTAATTAAAGAATGTTCCGTCTCAGGGAAGGATTCTAGCATTCGCCTATCTTCTGCGGCACCAGTGTCAAGACCCTCCGTATCCGGGTCAAGGTCCTCCTCATCTTCCCCCCATAGTATTAGCAGGAGATTGCTGACATTTCTGCTCATCTTCCGATCCAAAGCTGAAAGAAGCTCATATGCAGCTGCCGCAAGCTCTTCCTCCATGGTCTGCACCGTTTTTATATTTGCTCACTCCAGCTAATAATTCAGGCAGCTTCCGTGAGTTGGGGTGATAAGAACCGGCAGCCTACTGTATGCATGAGCTTCAGGCTAGTGTCGGTATATGCCCAGGTAGAGTAAAGGCCTCTTGTGCGTCTAGGTCAAGCCGTTATGTGCCATGTGGGTAGTCAGGTCGGCAAAAGTTCTGACAGTATGGTCAGTAGGATTCAACCAAAAATAGTAGGCTTCCAGACTTCCAATATAGTGAGGAGTATATAGAGGTATTTAGAAGAAAGCTTGGCCATAGGAAGATCAGTTTTAGTAGACATTATTAGTTTATGGCCACAGAGCTTATCAAAAGTACGTCTTCTCCATTTTGTAGCAAGCTCCGCCCCCCCAGTTTTATGTAATTTTATTATAATAGTTAGAATAGGTTAATTATTAGTTTAATATAGTTTAATTTAAATCTAAAGGTAAGTTTACATTTATTATAAGATAGGGATAAGTTAATATTAAATGTACAGTTAGTGGGTTGTTAGGTTTAGGGATTAATAGGTTAATTTAGTTTATGGCGATGTGGGGGGCTGGCGGTTTAGGGGTTAATACGTTTATTTAGTTGCGGTGGGCTCCGGGAGCGGCGGGATAGGGGTTAATACTTTTATGTAGGTGGCAGCGGTGTCGGGGTGGCAGATTAGGGGTTAATAAGTATAATGTAGGTGGCGGCGGTGTAGGGGGCGGCAGATTAGGGGTGTTTAGACTCGGGGTACATGTTAGGGTGTTAGGTGTAAACATAACTTTCATTCTTCCATAGAAATCAATGGGATATCGAACAGTAGCGAACATGAGCTTTCGCTGCTTTCAGACTCCCATTGATTCCTATGGCATCCGATTGAAAACCAGGTACACTGGGCCGGAATAGTGCCGAGCGTACCTGGTAGATATTTGTTAACTAGCAAAAGTAATCAGATAGTGCCGAATTTGCATTCGGAACATCTGTAATGACATAAGCATCGATCTGTGTCGGATCGTATGTTACGTCACAAAATTGTACTTTTGCTGGACTGTAGGCTTTGATAACTAAGGCGAATCAAGCTCACCACAATTACGCTGCGGAATTACAGCGTATTTGCGGTTGATGGCTTGATAAGTAGATGCCATAGGCTCTAGAGTGCATCACAATATTACTCTAGAAAGGGAGGAAAATACCACATAATTGTAGTTTTCAATCTTAAAATGGGACCCTCACTGGCTGTTTAATAGTTTGCAAAATGTATACAAATAAGTAGTAGCTACTGAGATAAAAATGGAAGCATGTAGTGACAAAAATGTTTGTTTCACCTGTTTTGCTTTTAAAATGTTTATACTGTTAACTCTTGAAGATATTCAGAAGATAAACTACCTCTGCATAATCTTTCTATTGTAATACCTGGTATTGGTTGCAAAAAAGAAGACTCACAATGGACCTAATGAGACTGATCCTGATGACAGTAATACACTGTTTATCACTCCAATGACAAGTACTGCTCTTCAAAAAAGCATTAAAATACCAGGGGTAGTCAGTATGGGCTATTTAGTCCAACAGAGGTCATAGAATTAAGAACTTATATATAATTAGAAAAGAATGTGTAACCTTTTCATGATTAGTTCTTCATGTATTAAACTTTTTGAATGTCAACGCTTTTATGGTAAATTTATGAAAATGTTCAATCCATTTTTTTTAAACTAAGTATCCCAAAGCTGCACATGTGGTTTTCTGGAAAACACTGATTGGGCAGCATCCCCTGTAAACTATCTCTGAAATCCAAAGCCCTTGCAGCTATAGGCCCAGAGCTTACCTGGGGTGTAGAACAAGCACCTATAATATGGGTTAACTTCTAAACATTTCCCTCACAGATAAGTGAAATGCAAGCATTGTTAATTTCAGGAGCTGCTAGTGTCCTCTGCCTCCTGTACCACAGTCTAAAATGATCATCCACATCTAGCAGTGACAGTTTTTCTTAAGGTAGGTGTTAGGAGCTGTGTATGTAGAGTCATCTGATGCAGCAAATCATCTGGAACATTTAGCACCGTACAGAACTGTTTTCTGTACCATTCCAGGATACTAGTTATTGCCTCCACAATATAAAGATCAGTGTATGCTCTTCTAAATAATCTTCACAATAAATGCCTAAATGCCTGTCACTGCATTCATGAGATAGCAGATTAAAGCCTTTTCACTACAAAACAGGAAAAAGTTAGTCTGCAAATGAAGATGATGCTGGAAAGAGCCTAAATGGCAGCAAAGATAGTGGAAAAGATAGTGATGCCTCAGAGCTGGATATAAGTGCTCCCTGTAATTATGGATGGAGAAATCTGCAATAATTCTGAAACTGAATTTTAGCCAGTAGTGGGCAGTAGTAGGTTAAAGAAAAACTGTTCTAGAATGCTTCAAAAAGTGTTCCTTACGGGTAGTGCTTGAGCAGCTCAGGGAGACAGCACAGAAGAATATGAAGCATGTTATAACTAGTCTAAATGTCTCCTATACACCACAGGGTGACTCATTTATTTACATCTTGAAGTATGAACTGATTACAAATGTTAAAGTGTTATTGAATGCAGTTTATTTTACGTTATTAAAGAGATACCAGTGGTTGATCCAAACAAACAAAAGACATTGGGCCATGTGATGAGAGTGGAAAGTGACGTCACCGGATGGGGCGGGGCTTAGGTCCGTTATTGTCTATGTTGCAGTTACTAAGTGACATCTATGGTACCAGATGTATATTTCCATGCTCTTCAATAAAATAGTGTTGTACCCTCTCTGCTGTGCCCTGCATCTCATGACATGGTGTCAGATGTTCTTGCCTGCGCTTCTGTTTCCTGATTGATGACGATGTTGAAGTTTACCCCACCTAAGCCTTTTGATTTCTCTCAGCCTGCAGCTTGGCCCACATGGCGTCAGCGGTTTCAGCGCTTCAGGATTGCTTCCAAGCTTGACAAGGAAAGTGGTGAAGTACAAGTTAATTCTCTTTTATACTCTATGGGGAAAGATGTGGAGCCAGTGTTCAATGCTTTTAATTTCCAAGAAGGGGAAGAATTTGACTTTGATATAGTTATGAACAAACTCAGTGCCCACTTTGTGCCCAAAAGAAATGTGATTCATGAGAGGGCCTGTTTTCACAAACATGCCCAGCGTGTGGGAGAATCTGTGGAGTCATTTGTGCGCAGCCTGTATGAACTAGCTGAATTCTGTGAGTTTGGTGTTGCTAAAGAGGAGCAAATTAGAGACAGAATAGTCATAGGAATTGCAGATGCTGAAGTCTCACTGAAGCTACAGTTGGAGGCTGATTTAACATTAGATGGAGCTATTAGGATGGCCTGCCAGAGTGAACTGGTGAAAAAGCAAAGTGCTTATATGAGGTCTGAGAGTATTGTGGATGAAGTGCAGCAGTTCAGGAGGGCTGCTAGTGAAAGGCACAGTGTGAGCAGTAGACCAAGGGCAACAGATAGGCCCAGAAGCAGATGGGCACAGCATGCCTGCTGAACATGATGCAACCGTGCCCATGATCAAAGTGTCATATGCCCTGCTAAAGACAAAAGATGTAGAAAATGTAACCGAATGGGCCATTTTGAAGTGGTGTGTAAAACTGAATATATTAAGGAGATGCAGGTGGATAGCAACCAGGAGGGTCAAGAAGTATCCTTTGTAGGGTTTGTTGTTGAACGGCCGGGTTCAGAAGAAGATTGGAGGGTTACTCTTACTGTAATGGGAGCCAAAGTTGCCTTTAAGATTGACACAGGAGCAGACATCACTGTTATGTCCTTTGCCGCATTCATAAAACTGCCTCGACAGCCTCAGCTGGTGAAAGTTACAACAAAAGTCCATAGTCCTGGTGGCCGCATTGATTGTGCGGGGAAATTTCTTGCCAGCTGCGAGTACAAGCAAAGGAAATTCATCATGTGGGTGCATGTGATTAGAGGTCAGTGTGTTAACAACTTATTGAGCAGAAAAGCAGCCTGTGGTTTGGGCCTAGTAGCCAGAGTGAATGAGATCTCAGAAGATATGTTTGGTGAATTGGGCCTACTGAATTGAAACCCAGTCCGTATATCACTTAAAGGTGACGCATTCCCATACAGCATTACCACTCCTCATAGAATTACGTTCTTACTCATGCCTCAAGTGGAGAAGGATCTTCTGAGAATGAAGAATATGGGAGTTATTGAAGAGGTTGTTGAAGCAACTGACTGGTGTGCCCCCATTGTGCCTGTTGCGAAGAAAAACGGGAAGGTACGCATCTGCGTAGACTTGAAAAGGCTGAATGAGGCGGTGAAGAGAGAGAGATACGTGCTGCCGACACTTGAAGACATAGCTCCGAAATTGGCTGGGGCAAAGTTCTTCTCTACACTGGATGCTTCCAGCGGCTTCTGGCAGATACCTCTAGATCCAAAGTGCCGCAAACTGAATACCTTCATTACACCGGTAGGTCAGTTTTGCTTCTGCAGACTCCCCTTCAGGATATCCTCTGCTCCTGAAATCTTTCAAAGAGAAATGACATCTCTCCTAAGAGACCACGTGGGCACGGCAGTCATCATGGACGACATCTTGGTGTATGGGTCTACATTGGAGGAACATGATCAGCGATTGAGCTGTGTTCTGCAGACTATTACAGAGTCCGGGCTGAAGTTAAATAAGAAGAAATGCCATTTTAGGAAAGCTGAGTTATGTTACTTTGAGCATATCATCAATGGTGATGGCATCAAGCCAGACCCCGATAAAATTTGTGCTTTTGAACAGATGAAAAGTCCTTCTGATGTACATGAGCTGAGACAAATATTGGGCCTTGTAAATTATGTGGGCAGGTTCCTTCCAGATTTATCCACAATACTACACCCTATCACAGAGTTGCTAAAGAAAGATGTTGCTTGGGTCTGGGGACCTTCACAGGAAGAATCTTTTATGCAGGTCATGTCCCTGCTGGGGTCTGCCCCAGTGTTGGGGTTCTATGACCCTTCCAAAAAGACTGTGGTTAGTGCTGATGCAAGCAGTTATGGGTTAGGGGCCGCCCTCCTGCAGTTGAATGAGAACAAACTACAGCCCATTGCCTACTGTTCCCGTACACTGACGGCTGCTGAGTCGAAATACACCCAAATTGAGAAAGAGTGTCTGGCTGCAGTTTGGGCCTGTGAGCGCTTTCAGATGTGAAGGTGTATGTAGATTCAGTTCTGGCCTCCAAATCCATTTCCTCAGGGTAGCTAGAACAAATAAGAAAAGAGACATATTTAGATACAGACCTTCAAGAAGTTATAAAGTACATAAAAGAAGGTTGGCCCGAGAGTCGGGCAGCCTGGATGTCTTTAAGTTCTTACCAGTTAGAAAGGTTGCAGCTCACGGAGCTAGATTGGTTGGTGCTGTTCCAGGACCGCATTGTTATACCTGTTAGCATGCGGCAGGAGATGTTAAACAGGATTCATTATGGCCACTTAGGCATTAAAAAGTGCACAGAAAGGGCAGCTATGGCAGTATGGTCGCCTGGGATCAGTTCTGACATTGTAAGTCATGTGTCAAAATGTGCCTTTTGCCGGGAACACCGGCCTACTCAGAGAAGGGAGCCCTTGATTTCTACTCCGCTGCCTGCAGGCCCGTGGGAGAAAATAGCTGCTGATTTGTGCGAACTGCACGGGAAAAAGTACCTAGTCGTGATTGACTACTATTCCAGGTATTTGGAGATTGCACCCTTGAATGTGATCACAAGTCAAGCCGTTATCATTCGTCTCAAGAGCCTGTTCGCCCGGTGGGGCATACCAATTGAGTTGGTGATAATGGAATGCAGTTTGCTTCCAAAGAGTTCAGTTCTTTCAGCAGAGAATATGATTTTGTACATTCCACGTCAAGTCCACATTACCCGCAGGCCAATGGAATGGCTGAAAGGGAAGTTCAAACAACAAAGTTCATTTTGAAGCAATCTGAGCCGTACCTGGCACTCGTCCTATAGGGCAACTCCCATTCAAGCCACATGTTTTAGACCGGCACAGCTGATGCTAGGATGTAAGATTCGAACCACCTTACCCTCTATGGGTGTCTTCCAACCAACTGGCTCTATTCCTCGGGACAAGGTCCTTAGGAGGGATGAAGAGGCAAAAAGGGGCTATCGATTCTTCTACGACAGGAGACACTCTGTGAGGACCTGAAGAGTGGGCAAATACAGTGATTCAATCAGAGCCTTATACCGCACCCTGCCTAGGATGAAACCACAGCAGTGTACATTGGTGATGGGGGCATCTCACAGAGTGATCCAGAGTGGAGCCTTTATTATTCAGCAATCTACAAGTACATACGATGAGAGCTACCAGGAACCACAAAATTCCTTTAAAGCTTACCAAGCTTAAGTTCATCTAGATATGGGAAAGCCTTTAGTCCTATTCCCTCCAGCAGACGCAGAGGCGTCGGATCCCACTATGAAGCGGTGGATCATGGTGGAGATGGAGGCTGATTCTGAAGCAGATGGGCTTATAGAAAACGGATGGAGTAGACCTACGATAGGAGTGCCACTAAGGCTGGGGCTCCTATACTGGACAGGGGGCTTGAAGGAATAGTAGGGAGGTGTTTAGCTGCAGGAGTCAGAGGGGCAGGAAAAGGGGGGAGGACATGGAAGGAGGAAGAGATAAAGGGGAAGGTGTTCAGGAAAGGGGGAAGGGCTGAGGCTCAGGTAATATAAGATAGTGAAACAGGAAGTGAAGCACACTACATTTTTTCTTGTATTTACAGGAGGACGTTTGAAGAATCACAGCAATGTCAGCTAGAAATAGAAAAGATCCTAAAGAAGTTTCTGAATGGTGACGACACCATCTGGAAGACAAGAGCTGTCCAAGTGCAAAGGAAGCTTAAAAGGCTGCAGAAGGAGAGGAAAAAGGAAGCGACATTGGAGGCAGGAGAAGAGAAGGGAGCGGTACCTATAGCTGGGCATGTTGATCAGGCGATACCGGCCATGGGGAGCAAGGTCCCAAAGGTAAGTGAGAGGGCTAGTGGAATGGAGGAGGACATGGAACTGGGTAAGGTATTCCATTACGGCGACTCAGACGGAGCCCCCCCCCACGCTGTTTTCAGACTCTGAGGATAGTTGCGGCATCCCCACGTTATGTAGGGTCGATAAGGGCCCATGTTCCCAGGCTATCCCCTCGGGTCAAGTTGCGCCAGCTGGCAACCCCCTTCCCACTGGTCCCAATACTGCCGGCAGTCGCGGTGGGTATGCACGCTCAGTGTCTAGGCCCATTAGTGAGGTGGAGGAGGGGAGGGGCCACGCCCTGTGACATGGGGAGAGTAGTCACGCGAGATCTCGGTGGCCATTTTCAAGCCCTGAGCAGGTCCTCGAGCAGGGGGCGGGGGATATCACGAGATCTTGGCGGCCATCTTTAAGTCCCTATAGTATGGGTGAGAAGGCGCAGCCATATTAGAAGCCCTGTAACGAGCATAGGGGGTCACAGGTTGTGCAGAGCGCACGCAGGTCACCGCACAGCGAGCAGCAACGTCTGCAAGCAGAGAGGAGAGCGGATAGGGGCATATACATAGTTGGACAAGGGGTAGAGTATGGCAATGATGTGGAGGGGAGGGAGAGAAACCGGAGCAAAGAGGACAGGTGTTGGGGTCCCGGCGGGCCCAGCACGGAGGGTGGCAGTGCAAGGGAGGGAAGATTCAGGAATGGAGAGTGGGGTGAAGTAGTGGGGCAGGCAGACAGCATGGATAGGAGGGAAGTGAGGTTCGAGGGCAAGGAAGGGAGTGAGGGGGAAGGCAACAGGAGATGGGTAGAGGTATATGGCAGGGAGCATAAGGGTCAAAGGCCGTAAAAGAGATACAGAACGGAGGAGCTAGGAAAGGGGAAACCCAGAATGATAAAGGACGTAGATGGAAATACATATGTGATGTTAGAAGGAGACCAGAGTGGGGACGATAGGAGAAACACAGGTAGAGGGGGAGAGAAGGAGAGACAGCGGGAACAGGTGTAGGGAAGGGAAGAGCAGTCATTAAGAAACAGAATGTGAAAAAATGTTAATGATAATGGGAATGTATTACAGAAAGAAATGACGGACGGCGCAGCAAGGGAGGGGCACAATGTGTGGAAAGGAGAGGGAGATTCTATGGATGCAAGGAGCGGAGGAGAGCAGATTGCTATGGGAAGTGCGGGAGAAACGAAAGACAAGGAAGGAGAACAGAAAGGTCAACCAAAACAAGGTAAGAAAATAATGTATTGCAGAAATGATGGTTCAGACAGTTCATCCGAGTGGGACTCGGATGATGACAAGATTCGAGGGGAAAGTAATAGGAGAATTTTGAAATTTGTAAAGAAGATATATGCAAAACAGGGAAAAAGAATAGAAAATTAGATGACAATGGGAGGGGGTGATAGTAAAGGGGAGTTTAACGCAGATAACGAGGTGACGGGGACAAAGTTAATGCCATTAACAACGCATTTAAAGGCAAAAATAGTACTAAGAGCGCAGAAGGGCAAATACGTGGATGTGTTTGATATTACAAGGGAAGCAGTGGCGCAAAAATCTAGGAGTGATGACGGGAAGGGTAGGAAATTGAAGCAGTCATTTCCAGAATAGGTAAAAGAGATGTTAATATATGCAGAATGCTTTATTTCTGAGAATTCAGGGAAAGTTAAGGGCATGCTTAGATATATGCACTTAATAGCGGAGTGTTACACGACATATGGGGTTTTGGGTGGAAGGACTACGACGGCGAATTTAGAAGGGGTAACTTGCAATTGGGTGACAAAGGAAGGAAGAAGTTTGGAATTAAGATATTGGATACATGGACGAGGTTGATAAGACCAGCAGACAGCACAGTACAGAGACCAATAATACAGGGGAGAGTAACGAAAGTAGAGGGGAAGGAATGTTGGGCATACAATAAAAGGAGGTGTGACAGAGGTAACGGATGTAAATTCAGACACATATGCAGATATTTTGGTGGATTCCATGCGGGGGTAGATTGTAGAAGGAATAGCGGGGGGGGCTAACAAGCAGCTTTTTCATGGTACAGTGGGAAACGGTAACGGAGGGACAATGGGGAATGGCCAGAATGCCGTTGAGAGTAGATAGGTTAATGAGGGAGTTAGAAAGCTACATCAAAGAGGACGATAGGGTGTTATTGATGAAAGGCTTAACAGAGGGGTTTAGGGTACCAGTAAAAACTAAGGTTTGCGGGGCCGGTAAATTTAGAAACTTAAAATCTGCAACAGAGTACCCGGCGGTACTGCCGGAAAAATTAGAAAAGGAAGTAAAATTGGGTAGAATGGCATGGCCATTTAAGGAGACACCAATTCAGGATTTAGTCATATCAACCCTGGGCGTGGTTCCTGAAAAAGAGAAGGGAAAATTTTGCATGATACAACACTTATCCAAAAGGGAAGTCAGTTAATTATGCGATTGATAGGGCAGACACTTCAGTACAATACCAATCATTCGATACAGCAGTAAATATGGTAAAGAAAGTAGGGAAGGGCGCATTAATGGCAAAGGTCGACATAGAATCTGCGTTTAGATTGTGTTTCAGGCTAATAGGGTGTAGATTTAACGGGCAATTTTACGTAGATAAATGTCTGCCGATGGGCTGCTCAGTATCATGCTCCCTATTCGAGAAGTTCAGTACATTTTTGCATTGGTTACTGGCAGTAAGAACTGGCTCAGATAGAATTATACATTATTTGGATGATTTTATGGTGTTGGGCCCAGTCAGGGCTAGCTTATGCGCAGATTTGAAGGCAGCTTTGCTTAATATGTTAGAAGAGCTAGGAGTACTGGTGGCAGCGGAAAAATCTGAAGGGCCTTGCGAGAGATTGTCGTTTTTAGGCATAATAATTGACACAGTGAAGGAGCAATGCGAATTGCCAGAGGAAAAAATAGATAAGGCACGACAGTTGATAAGGGAAATGCTGGGAAGGAAAAAGGTTACACTCAGGGAAATGCAGAAGTTGCTGGGGGTGCTTAATTTCGCATGCAGGGTTATTCCTGATGGGCAAATTTTTAAGAGAAGGCTGGAATTGGGGACAGCGGGGGTAAAAAAGCCAGAGCACATGATCAGGTTAACAGGGGCTATGAGGGAGGACATGAGAGTTTGGGATACATTCCTAACTGAATTTAACGGAGTGAGAATATGGCCAAGAGTGGCATCAGCAAATAAGTTGGAGCTATACACGGACGCGGCAGGGAGTGCTGGTTTCGGCGCATACATACAGGGTAGGTGGTGTGCGGGAAAATGGCCACTAGAATGGGAGAGGGACAGATGGGTGAAAAACTTGCCTCTACTAGAATTGTTCCCTATTGTGGTGGCGGTGGAATTGTGGGGGAATTTATTGGAAAACAAAAGTATTATATTTTGGTCGGATAATCAAGGTGTAGTGGACTGGATTAACAACTTATCTGCCACTTCCATGCCAGTGATAAGATATTTGAGATACCTTGTGTTGAAGTGCTTACAGTTGAACATTTACTTTAAAGCTAGGCACATCCCGGGTTACAGAAATGTAGTAGCTGACGCGCTGTCAAGGTTTAGGTGGGAGGTATTTAGGAGGGTTGTGCCTGCCGCCAGAAAAGAAGGTCAATGCTGCCCTATCTCTCTTTGGCAGATTGGGAGCGCATAGATGGAATAAAGAAGCTGGTTGAGAATTCTGTGGCTCCAAGAACCTGGAGGACATACGATAACTATTGGAAACAATGGTTATAGTTTAGAGGCGCAGAAATAAGGGGAGAGCGAAGTAGGTTTTTAGAATGGCTATGGCCTCTAAAAATGCAGGGCATGAAGAAAGGTCAGGTTGGCATAGTCTTAGCGGGGGTATCATTTTTCGCAAAACTCAAGGGCGAAAAGGACATGACAAAATAATTTATAGTAAGAAAGGTTTTCAGAGTGTGGCAAGTGGGTGAGGAAAGAAGGACGGGTAACAGGGAACCGATTACGGAGGAGAGGTTGGAAAAGATGGTGGGGGTATTGGGGGAGGTGTGCAGGGGTAGGAACGAAGCAAGCTTGTTCAAATTGGCTTTCGTAATGGCGTTTTGGGGAGCTTTGAAGATAGGAGAATTGGTTGCAGCAAGTAAGACAGATGAAAGAAACGGGGTAGGAGAAACAGATGTGAGGGTATACGAGGATAATATAATGGTGCTAATAAGAAAATCAAAAACAGACAGAGGGAAATGGGGTTTGGGTGTCAATGAAAAAAACACAAAGCTTGGCATGTCCAGTGGCGGGGGGTAAAAGAGATGCTAAGAACAAAGCGCGAGAAGGGTAGATTGTTCCTGAGACATGTAGACGGGTCCAATTTGACAAGATTCCAATTTAAAAAAGTGCTGGAAATGGTCATAAAAAAGCTGGGATGGGAGCAACAGCGTTTCGCGCCACATTCATTCAGGATAGGGGCTGCGACTAACGCGGCCGAGAAAGGTTGTTCCGAAGTTAAGATAAAAAATTTGGGGAGATGGAAATCCCAAGCCTATAGATCTTACATTAGGCTAAAAGGGGAATGAATAGGAAGGGGTCACGCTTACTAGCCGCAAATTATTGGCAGCGTTTTTGAGTTCAAGGTTGATGATAATTTTTGTGTTTTTATATTACTGATGGAGCATTGCGATTATGGGTAGTAGGGCATTCGTACGTACATTGGGCAAATATGAGGGCAGCGGCAGCGGGTGTAGGGACGCACCTAGGTTTTTTTGCATAAGGAGGCGAATATCAGGTGGTTAGGAAAGAGGGCTATGAAATGGGAGGAATTAGTTGGGACAATACAGCAGGCCAGAAGAAAGTACGGTTGCCCAGATATATTGATAATACACTTGGGGGACGACGACATAGGCGCATTTCTATTAAGGGAGTTAGAGGACAGGATAAAGGAGGTTAAAGGTGGCATGGCCGCAGGTACGAGTCGTGTGGTCTAACATAATATCTAGAATACACTGGCGCAACACAGACACGCAGAGGGTGGGATATAGATCGCGTAGGAGAATTAACCAAGTTGTGGCAAAGATAGTAAGGGAGACAGGGGGTAGGGTATTAGAGCACCCATTGATAGCAGCCAAGAGAGAGGAGCTGTTTCATGCGGATGAAGCCCACCTGAACGAGGTTGGGAATGATCAGTTTCTAGAGGACATAATAGCTATGGTGGAGGAGTTGATCAAGGTAAGGAAAGGTCACTATGTTAGGTTGGCGGAAAGAGAGTCTTTGTTGGCAGTGAAAATGGGTCTGGCACGTGGGTGGGGCATCGAGGATGCGGGGGGATCCTGCTGCATACTTGGTTTGGGGCCGCGATTCGTGGTCTAGCTGCTGGGCAGGTTATGCAGGGGGTTCTCTCGTAATTCCTCGGGCCTCGCCACGGGGGTTTTGTGGTCCTCCCCCGATACATGGACCCATGTTCGTTGAAATGCTTGGGCATTATGTTGATTTGTGGTGTTGAAATTGTGAAATTGATGTATGTCTCTCTTATCGAATTTTGGCTGCAACAGAAAAATCTAAACAAATTAAAGTGACCTTTCCATTTTTTATTGGCAATACTGGTGTTGTGTATTTATTTCAGGTTAACAAGAAAAAGGGGATTGGTGGGAACAGGGGTATATATGTGGCATTAGTTGATGGGTTATGATTGGGCGGTAAAATGGATCCTCTAAGCCTTAGTGTGAACTCTGACTTTGGTAAGACACACCGTACAGAAAGTCAGGAGGCTCAGCGACCGCTGCTTGGTGACCCAAGTAAGAGGTAGGAGCAGTAAGAGGTGGGAGAAAATACACTCAAACAAAGGAACTTTTTTATAGAGACTGCTTCTCAAATGTCAGTGTGTATGACATCTTACCCCTATCCTGTAAAAGAGACTAGTGTGGTGATCAGTCGATGGTGCCTTAGCATCCAGACCGGTGTGGTATAAAGCTTTCATAGAGAAACTATTACTTTCTCTGTAACTACATGTTTCCTATTACGCGCTTAACACATTATTTATTCAGTTTAATGGTGGCCTATATCTTTAGATAGAGGTTTGCTTTTTATACCCTAACAAGTGACTATTCTTAAGTTATTGTGGTGTAGATCATACTTAACTTTAATATTCACTAACTATGACTGTTCACTTTAGTATGAGATATACAATATGAATATTGGCACTTATTGCAATCATGATAAGACTATATAGATGGATTCTGCACTATACAAATAATAATAATACTATGGTATTTGGGGTTCTGTTTAATGTACCAATCTATTATAGTAAGCCTAATGTTCATAAAATATTAGCTTTAAGTCTAAAGTCTATTGGATTAAGAATACAGTCACTGCCTAGGCATATAGAGTTCATTAGTAACATAAAAGCGTTCCTTGCATATAGTTTGCGTAAACTCTTCACCCCAATTACAATTCCGCAAATGTCTTATATTATATTTGAATCCTTAAATTTAGAGATATTTACAAATTGAACTTAATTTCTTCTTAATGACTAAGGGTTATCTATAGTTTATGGTGTTAATAACTGTTGTGTTGCTTGGAATTAATATATTATCTCAAACCTATCTAGGGGATATGTGAGGCCCCAATCAACCCCGAAAATCATAGTGAAATGTCATATAAGCCTTGGTCTGAGATTTTCCTTCAAACCCAGCTATGGAGTAATAACTTTCTATCCCAGTTCATTAAGTCCCCTACATAGATGGGATCTCCAATTTGATATTCCTTATTACCTCCTCCAAGTCTTATAAACTTTAATATATTGCTCTTCTATTTAGTGATGTTTTACTGTAAATCCTACCCCAACTGCTTTTTCTAGATTATTAGTAAGGATTGTTCCCTCATCATTATACCTTTCAATTTTAAAAAAAAATGGGTCCAAAAGTGGCCCTACAATTCTTTTTCCCTCATATTCCCCTCTCCAATTTTACCCGGTAGTCAGTGGTCCAAGAGTGGTCGATATAGGTCAATAGGGGGAAACTACCTATTACTAAGTCTTGATATATAAAGGGATATACTTCATAACACCATACCTAAAATGTGTTTTTTGTAATGTACATTTGATTCATAAGTATGTATCTCTATGATAAATCACTTAGCCTGCCTTTTTTTCCCCTAACACCTGAGATCTCATATCTTTGAGCTTTTATAACTTTTTTGTGCATTTTTTTAAAATATATTTTTATTAGATAGTGTTATTATGAGTGCGGATATACTTTTTAATGTATTATTTTTTTTTAAATATTTTTTATTGAGGATTAAGCATTACATGTACAAACATCATGCGGTTCCAAATATACAGACATTCAAAAACATAATATGGCATGATAGAATAATCGTACATAAGGAGGCGGAGCCTGGCCGTGCGGGTGAATGGCCGCTGCTGTGTGAAGCTCCGGCACCAGAGTTGCTCCTGATAGCCCATAATAGAGGGTATTATTTAAAAATTTTGGATCCCCAATACAGTCAAGAGGTGCTAATCCCATACACATCTCCCAGACACCGGACAATGTGAAAATCAGAGCGGGAACCGCAACAGAGCTATCGCAAGATACCGGCTGGGACATATGGCCTCGGGGACCATATCAGGGGTAAGACCCGACTTTCTAACATAATAGCCTACAAAAGAGGCTGAAGCGTTATTAGGTGGCTCACTACAGTCGCTAAGTCAGACGCTCCTTTACACGGCTCTAACCGCAAACAGAGAAGAGATGTAAATTCTGTATGACGCCATTAGGGCCTAGACCGCAGGTGAATCGGGACACATATGAGAAAGGATAAACTTGAATCCAGGCAGATGGCTAAAGCGTGCGAACATAAACCCAGAGGTACCTACTCTACATATTATTAAAATGCTGAACTATATATGCTAAAGACAAGGAAATAAAACACACGCATGGAGTTAAGAAAATAAAGGGCAGTTTTTTATTGCTATAACGGCCTGGCGGGAAGATCATTAGTTTGGAGACATATCAGTTAACTAACAGGGTGTGGAGGCAAAAGACACTAAAAGCACAAAAACCTATACCAAAACACGCTGCCATTATAGCCCTATACTTTGCTCTGGTCTAACAGTACTGCAGAGATGACTTCCAAAGCTAAGAACAAGGGAGACAAGGCACCTAAAAGCCAAAACCAACTACCTGCTTCAGTGTGCACCTTTTTTCAGAGCGCTGCAAATTCTCAATCTGAAGCAGAAACTCCATCCCAAGGCTCAATAAGTTTAGATGCCCCAAATGCTCTATCCATGGCTATTTCTGAAGCCTGCGCATCCCAGATAAAAGCTGACTTAGCTAATCTACCCACTAAGGCGGATTTTGATGCCCTCAAAGCTCTCATAACCACAGATATAGCAAACATGAAAAGAAATTTAAACGAGATGGGGCAGAGGATTGAATGTGTAGAAGAGACACAAGAGACCATGAACACCTTATTCGATGAAGTAACAACACAGACTAATGTACATCAAGCCCAGCTGGAATCTCTACAAGACAAAATTGAGGATTTAGATAACAGAGGGCGACGCAATAATCTGAGGATAAGGGGTATACCCGAATCAATAGCACAACCAGACATACATAACTATCTTCAAGGACTATTTAAATTCATAGCTAAGGATCAGGCTATACCTGACATTGAACTAGACAGAGCACATAGAGCCCTAAGACCTCCACCCCCTCCAAATGCACCGCCTAGGGACATAATCGTTCGGTTCCTACGCTACACAGAGAAAGAAAAAATTTGGCAAGCAGCACGCTCTACTCCCACCATACAATATGTCGACCACAACATTCAGATCTACCTAGATCTTAGTCCCGCCACAATACAAAGAAGAAAAGAGGTTAGATACATAACTAAAGTACTACAGGAACACCGAATAAAATACAGATGGGGCTTCCCCTTTAGCCTAATTGTGTCACACGAAGGGCGCACAATCACCTACAAAACGGAACAAGATTTACCCTCCTTGACAGAAGAATTGAATCTGGCTTTTCGTCAACCACATCCATCTGATGTGAGATTGGAGGACAGAAGAAACATCAAACACAGTCAAAACGTGCAGGAATCCATTCAGAAATGGACAAAAGTTACGTCCAAAAGAAAGAAGACGAAAGAGTCGGGTAGTGAAGCCGTGCCCGAAACTGAAGCAGAGACCTGATTTAACATCAGACAGACACGACTCCAGCACTGGGTGAGATCTTTCCTGTTTACTTTGTTTATTTTTATGAGATAGGAACTTTTGCTATTCAGTAAGATTTCGTTAAATGCTATAAAACCAGAATCATACTTATCACCTTTCAAATTTTGCTCCAGTTGGACTCAGACTGTCTAAAAAAAAAAAAAAAATGTTGGAGCACAAACATGAACTAGGTTCGGGACTTTTATTTGCAGGGATCCTAGTATGAAGTTTACTTAGGGCAATAGCCCACACTGTTATATTGTCAAGTTATTTCCAAATGTATGTTTGCACTAACCCCTCAAGAAAAGTAAAAAATGATGATAATATGTCAACAAGGGAGCAACTCTGGACACACTCCCTAACGTTGTTTAGGCTCTGAAGTATAGTTCCTTCCAAAGAGCAATGTTATTTGTTATTGTTTTTGTTTATTGTTATTGTTTTTCTTTTATGTTTATGTAATCGTTTATGTTTTCAACTTAATTCAAATGACCACTCTAGATTTGACATGGTGACTTGCTGGAGATGCACACACATAGACACTGATTTTAGGACCAAAAATAGACCCGGCCCAGAAGCCGCACAGTATATTAGTATGGCAATATTGCACAGAAATGACTCACCCCACACTAAGGCGATTCAACTTAGTTTACCTAAAACAATAATCCTAGTCTGGGAGGGAGAGATAACTATTATCTAAGATGGCAAACACAGTGAATAGCATTCATCTTCTCACAGCTAATGCCAAGGGACTTAATAGCCAATACAAGAGGAACATAGCATTAAGGGATCTTAAACAGAAGAAAGGTGACGTGATATATTTACAGGAGACACATTTTCTCAAGGGGAGAGAACCTAAAACTTTTGCGTTTAAATTTGGGAACTCATATTATGCATCAAATTCCATTAAAACAAACGGAGTAGGTATCCTCATAAAGAGAGGTATCCCTTTTACCCTAATTAAAAAACATGCAGATAAATCAGGGCGGTACCTAATTCTAATTGGTAAATTGTATAACTCAATGGTCACCCTAGTGAATATTTATGCCCCTAATATAAAGCAAGATATATTCTTCAAAAGACTCTCTAACTTACTCTTAGAGATAGCTAGGGGAGCAGTGATAATGGGAGGGGACTTTAACCTAACCCTGAACCCTACTTTAGATAACTCCAATCACTCCTCCTCCACACCACATCGAGTGATCAACATGGTTAAGTCACACTTGAGAGACCTTGCCTTACATGACGCCTGGAGAGTGACATACCCTGACAGGATAGAGTATACCTTCTATTCTAATCCCCACCATAGACACTCACGTATTGACTACTTCATGGTAGATGTCACAAACCTTTCCAGGGTAACACGACTGAAGATCCTTCCGAATTCATGGTCTGACCATTCAATAGTCAGTTGCGATCTAAATTGGCCACACATCCCCTGCAAACAATACACATGGAGACTGGACGAGAGCCTACTAGAGGACCCGGTCTATTTCCAGAAATTAGAAAAGTTATTAGAAGAATACTTTGACATCAACACGAACACAAACCCCACACTAGATATTAGATCCATATGGGAAGCACATAAATCTGTGTTAAGGGGAGAAATAATCAGCATAAAATCATACCAGGCCAAACAAGCCAGCAGAACACTAAATGATGCACTACTTTTACTGGAGACACTAGAGAAACAAAGGGAAGTGACTCCCACAGACCCTATAATTCAACAGAAAATAGCTGACTGTAGGTCTTCGATCAACTCCATGTTGGGAAAAGAATGCAAAATTAGTGCCTTTAAATTGAGACAGAAGTACTTTGAGGGAGACAACAAATGTGGCCCAATCCTAGCAAGGAAATTAAAACGCAAAATAAATAGGAACTACATTCTCACTCTTCGTAATAGACAAAATAAGGAAGTACACACCTCAGACCAAATAGCAGAATCCTTTAGGGCGTATTACGAACAATTGTACAATCTGAAGGGTGAAATAGAAAACCCCATAGATCAAAATGGGTATATTCAGGAATACTTGAGTGATGTAACTTTGCCCCAACTAACAATAGATCAAAACAACACTTTGAAAGCCCCGATAACACACAAAGAGATAAAAGACGTAATAGCCCAACTACCAGCAAACAAAGCGCCGGGGCCGGATGGCTTCTCCAATGGTTATTTCAAAAAATTCAAAAACACATTGATCCCCCATATGTTGACACTTTTTAATGACATTACAGAGAAGTCACCATTCACGACACATAACCTAGAGGCTTATATAACAGTGCTCCCAAAACCAGGTAAACCCCCAGATAGACCTGAGAACTTCCGGCCAATTTCGTTATTGAATTCAGACCTAAAAATATACTCAAAAATTCTTGCAAACAGACTAGGCATGATTTTACCATCCATCATCAGTAGTGATCAAGTGGGCTTTATTCAAGCACGCGAAGCAAAAGATAATACAGTTAGGGCTATACATCTCATCAACTATTTGCAAAACAAGAAAATACAAACGGCAGTGATCTCCACTGACGCGGAGAAAGCCTTCGACCGTGTCAGTTGGCTTTTCTTACGCAGGGTTCTAGGGAAATTCGGGATATGCGAAACATTTATTTCAAAAATCATGGCTCTATACACGCTTCCCACGGCCAAGGTCAGAGTGAATGGGATCTTCTCTAGGGCCTTTCATATATCAAATGGGACCAGACAGGGTTGCCCGCTGTCACCCCTGTTGTTCGCATGCATAGTGGAGACCCTAGCGACTAAAATAAGATTAAACAATAGGATAAGAGGCCTCCACATAGCAGAGACAGAGCATAAGGCCTTATTGTATGCAGACGATATCTTGTTCTTTTTAACATCCCCCTTAGAATCGGTTCCCAGATTGTTAGAAGAATTTGAGAAATTCCATGTGGCATCTAATTTCCTAATTAATAAAAACAAATCAGAGCTACTCCCATTACAATGTGATAAGGCCCTAGTTGAACAAACACAAGATATTTGCACATTTCGTATACAAAAAAACAGTCTAAAATATTTGGGGATTATGCTAGCGCCATCCGTTCAGGAGATGTTTGAGCTTAATTATAAAACCCTACAGAAGTCACTGATAGCTGACATGTCATCGTGGCGTTCCCAACATATTACATGGTTAGGCAGAATCAATACTATAAAAATGAATGTCCTACCCCGTATTCTATATCTTTTACAGACCCTACCTATCCCCTTACCCCTAAACTTTTTGACCAATCTGCAGAACAACATGTTCGACTTCATTTGGGATAAAAAAAAAGCAAGGATAAACAGAAAATTAATGTTTGTTCGTATTAAAGAAGGGGGGTTGGGGGTTCCTAATCTTAAAAAATATAGACAAGCAGTCTTTCTGCAAAGAGTAGTAGACTGGTCCACGAATTATGAATACAAAGCGTGGGTAAGATTAGAGCATGACCTCACAGAGCAAAGACACCTAAGCACATTGTGCTGGCAGAGACGCACAACACTGTCAAATAAAATCAGTCAAAACGCACCTATCCTGGAAACTATTAAAGTATGGGACAGGATACTAGTAGAATATCCACACATATCATCCAGGGCCTCCCCACTAACTCCTCTTTTAGACAATATAGACTTTGAGCCAGGATTAGGTTTACTACAGTCGCACAACAGGTCACAAAATCCGAGACCCATCATGATGTTACACTTAGGGAACGAACAACATTTGAGAACAAGTGAAGAACTGATAGAGGAGGGGCTCCTCATATTTCATAACTGGTATTTCCTAAGACAGTGTCATTCATACCTTTACAAACATAAAGAGAGGAACAACTTATTACGCTCCTTAACCCCCTTTGAGGTATTGTGCAACTCAACCACTCCCATTAAAAGAACCCTGTCCCTTACATACTCCATATTGCAAGCATCATGCAGTATTCCTCACTACATTGATAGCTGGGAGAAAGAATTAGCAATAGAATTTACACACAGAGACAGACAACAAATTTTCTCAGCAGTAACTAAGGTATCCGCCTCTAGCAAACTAATCGAATTGAACCTCAAAATAATCCAGAGGTGGTATCTCACACCTGTTAGAATAAGCAAGTTATTTCCTTCGTGTAGTGAACTCTGCTGGAGATGTGGGGAACACCCAGGGACAATGTCACATATCTGGTGGACATGTCCTCCAATTGCAAAATTATGGGAAGATATAGCAAAAGAGATGTCAGGGATGTTGGGAATCGCTTTACCCCCGGATCCACGAATCTGGTTATTCAATATTATCCCAAATAAGACCCCAAAGGATAAGAGGAATCTAATCTTCATAGGTAGTAATTGCATAAAACAATGGGTGGCCAAGAATTGGAAGAGCAGAAACATACCTAGTATAGCACAATGGCTACACTTATTTAAACAAATTCTAGACCTCGAAGAATACACTTACTTAGTCAATAAGAGATTAGATACTTATACCCAAATGAAGGTACTATGGGAAGAACACATAAAGACCAAAGACCATACACCCACTCAATTAGGGATGACTTAGTGTTTAAAAACAACATTTCACCTCAGGAAGTCACATTCTCATCTGCTAAAATCATAGGGTCTATACTGCTGCACATCCAATTATTGTAAGCATGTCATTTGAAATCAATATTCTAGTTTGTATAATTTGTATAAGTTATATTAGTTTTCATGTTCAGATATATTCATGTTAAATAGCAGTATATTAAGAGCACATAAGATGTATTATGGAAAAGACATATACTTGTATTTTTGGCATTGAACAAATTGTATCATACCCTTTTCTTTTTCAATAAAACTGCTTTTAAAAAAAAAAAAAAAAAAAAAGAATAATCGTACATAAATAAAATTGATATGTTAATGTATATAATAAATATACATGTCTATATCTATCTATCTATCTATCTATATATATATATATATATATATATATATATATATATATATATATATATATATATATATATATGTGTATATATATATATATATATATATATATGTATGTGTTTATATATGTGTACATATATATTAATGTATTTATATGTGTATATATGTATTTACAGACATATATAACCATATAAACACATAAATGCACATGAACACATATATAGACATATAATAAAGTGTTATACTGTGTATTTACTGTAAATATTTCACATTCCAATGTTCTGAACAGAGGAATATGTTCTAAGTATTTTTAAATAGATATTCCAATATATATCTGTATACATCTATACCTAAATATAATCATCTATATATATAGGTATAGACATACAGGTATATTGTACCAAAATACCATCAGATATATGTAGAAATATGTATTTATGAATAAATAGAACATATTCTGCTATGTGAAGAAAATTGGAATGTGAAATATTCATATTTTCATGTCGGGTTAGCACACTTATGTTATTGGGATTGGGTGCGAGTAGGTGTTAGTTTTCCCCCCACTTTTTTTGCTCCATTGACTTCTATGGGGGAATACGTTAATGTGGTCGCGATATTCTATCTTTGGCTTTTTGGGCGCATCGGGTTTAGTGCGTGAGTAAAACGTTTTTACTTTTAACTTGTAATACTAGTGCTACCCGACATGCACAAAAAGCTTACTTCTAGCGGACTTAGCGCTCTATTAGGAGCGTTAAATACACGCAAGTAGGGTGTTAGGTTTTTTTCCACTTTTTTTTTGCTCTATTGACTTCTATGGGGGAATACGTTAACGCAGTTGCGATATTCAAAGTTTGGCTATTTACGCACATAGTGTTAGAGTGCAATCAAAAACTTTTTGCCTTCAACTTGTAATCCAAGTGCAACACGACTTGCACAAAAACCTTACTTATAACGGAGTTAGCGGGAGTGTTAAATATCGCTAAACTTATAATCTGGCCCATAGGGTGTTGAAATACACGTTTTTTGTCACACTGTTTAATTAGGACTCAATTGACGTAATTGTTGACATGATACAAGCCCTCACTGGCTCTCTGAGCAGCTGCAGAATACCTTGATATGCTTCACATGCAAATCCTAACACTAAAACAGTGTCAACCTTTTGCTAGAAACATTTTGCCAATATATAGATATTGTAAATATGTTTCTATCCAAAGATGTAATTATTCTATGTGCTTTTCAATTTTGACTAGAATCTCCCTTTAACATTAAAGGGACACTGAACCCAAAAAAAAAATTATTTCGTGATTCAGATAGAGCATGCAATTTTAAACAACTTTCTAATTTACTCCTATTATCAATTTTTCTTCGTTCTCTTGCTTTCTTTATTTGAAAAAGAAGGCATCTAAGCTATATTTTTGGTTCAGAACCATGGGCCTAGATTTGGAGTTTGGCGGTAGCCGTGAAAACTAGCGTTAGAGGCTCCTAACGCTGGTTTTAGGCTAACTCCGGTATTTGGAGTCACTCAAAAAAGGGTCTAACGCTCACTTTTCAGCCGCGACTTTTCCATACCGCAGATCCCCTTACGTAAATTGCGTATCCTATCTTTTCAATGGGATTTTTCTAACTCCGGTATTTAGAGTCGTGGCTGAAGTGAGCGTTAGAAATCTAACGACAAAACTCCAGCCGCAGGAAAAAAGTCAGTAGTTAAGAGCTTTCTGGGCTAACGCCGGTTCATAAAGCTCTTAACTACTGTACTCTAAAGTACACTAACACCCATAAACTACCTATGTACCCCTAAACCGAGGTCCCCCCACATCGCCGACACTCGATTAAATTTTTTTAACCCCTAATCTGCCAACCGCCACCTACGTTATACTTATGTATCCCTAATCTGCTGCCCCTAACACCGCCGACCCCTGTATTATATTTATTAACCCCTAATCTGCCCCCCACAATGTCGCCGCCAGCTACCTACAATAATTAACCCCTAATCTGCCAACCGCAAAGTGCCGCCACCTACATTATAGCTATGTACCCCTAATCTGCTGCCCCTAACACCGCCGACCCCTATATTATATTTATTAACCCCTAATCTGCCCCCCTCAATGTCGCCTCCACCTGCCTACACTTATTAACCCCTAATCTGCCGAGCGGACCGCACCGCTACTATAATAAAGTTAATAACCCCTAATCCGCCTCACTAACCCTATAATAAATAGTATTAACCCCTAATCTGCCCTCCCTAACATCGCCGACACCTAACTTCAATTATTAACCCCTAATCTGCCGACTGGAGCTCACCGCTATTCTAATAAATGTATTAACCCCTAAAGCTAAGTCTAACCCTAACACTAACACCCCCCTAAATTAAATATAATTTTAATCTAACGAAATTAATTAACTCTTATTAAATAAATTATTCCTATTTAAAGCTAAACACTTACCTGTAAAATAAATCCTAATATAGCTACAATATAAATTATAATTACATTGTAGCTATTTTAGGATTAATATTTATTTTACAGGCAACTTTGTAATTATTTTAACCATGTACAATAGCTATTAAATAGTTAAGAACTATTTAATAGCTACCTAGTTAAAATAATTACAAAATTACCTGTAAAATAAATCCTAACCTAAGTTACAATTAAACCTAACACTATACTATCATTAAATTAATTAAATAAAATACCTATAATTACCTACAATTAAACCTAACACTACACTGTCAATACATTAATTAAATACAATATCTACAAATAACTACAATGAAATAAACTAACTAAAGTACATAAAATAAAAAAGAACTAAGTTACAAAAAATAAAAAAATATTTACAAACATAAGAAAAATATTACAACAATTTTAAACTAATTACACCTACTCTAAGCCCCCTAATAAAATAACAAAGACCCCCAAAATAAAAAATGCCCTACCCTATTCTAAATTAATAAAGTTCAAAGCTCTTTTACCTTACCAGCCCTGAACAGGGCCCTTTGCGGGGCATGCCCCAAGAAGTTCAGCTCTTTTGCCTGTAAAAAAAAAACATACAATACCCCCCCCAACATTACAACCCACCACCCACATACCCCTAATCTAACCCAAACCCCCCTTAAATAAACCTAACACTAAGCCCCTGAAGATCATCCTACCTTGTCTTCACCTCACCAGGTATCACCGATCCGTCCTGGCTCCAAAATCTTCATCCAACCCAAGCAGGGGCTGGCGATCCATCATCCGGTGGCTGAAGAGGTCCAGAAGAGGCTCCAAAATCTTCATCCTATCCGGGAAGAAGAGGCGATCCGGACCGGCAACCATCTTGATCCAAGCGGCATCTTCTATCTTCATCCGATGACGACCGGCTCCATCCTGAAGACCTCCACCGCGGACCCATCTTCATCCGGCGACGTCCAACTGAAGAATGACGGTTCCTTTAAGGGACGTCATCCAAGATGGCGTCCCTCGAATTCCGATTGGCTGATAGGATTCTATCAGCCAATCGGAATTAAGGTAGGAATATTCTGATTGGCTGATGGAATCAGCCAATCAGAATGAAGTTCAATCCGATTGGCTGATTAGGGGTTAATAAATATAATATAGAGGTCGGCGGTGTTAGGGGCAGCAGATTAGGGGTACATAGGGATAATGTAAGTAGCGGCGGTTTACGGAGCGGCAGATTAGGGTTAAAAAAAATATGCAGGGGTCAGCGATAGCGGGGGCGGCAGAATAGGGGTTAATAAGTGTAAGGTTAGGGGTGTTTAGACTCGGGGTACATGTTAGAGTGTTAGGTGCAGACGTAGGAAGTGTTTACGCATAGCAAACAATGGGGCTGCGTTAGGAGCTGAACGCGGCTTTTTTGCAGGTGTTAGGTTTTTTTTCAGCTCAAACAGCCCCATTGTTTCCTATGGGGGAATCGTGCACGAGCACATTTTTGAGGCTGGCCGCATCCGTAAGCAACTCTGGTATCGAGAGTTGAAGTTGCGTTAAAAATGCTCTACGCTCCTTTTTTGGAGCCTAACGCAGCCTTTATGTGGACTCTCAATACCAGAGTTATTTTTATGGTGGGGCCAGAAAAAAGCCGGCGTTAGCTACGCGGGTCCTTACCGACAAAACTCCAAATCTAGGCCATGGAAAGCACTTGCTTATTGGTAGGTGAATTTACCCACCAATCAGCAAGAACAACACAGTGTGTTCACCAAAAATGGGCCGGCATATAAACTTACATTCTTGCATTTCAAATAAAGATACCAAGAAAATGAAAAGAATTTGATAATAGGAGTAAATTAGAAAGTTGGTTAAAATTGCATGCTCTATCTGAATCACAATAGAAAAAAATTGGTTCAGTGTCCCTTTAAGGATTAGACATGTGGGTGGAGTTCTTGTGGCAGATTGTAGCTTTACATCTTGTTGGACTGTATATTTTTTAACATATAAAAAATGTATAAGACTGAGAAATGTGTTGTCCATTTTATTCCTGTTTTTATGCATTTTATTAGCCTTATATTATGCAAAATGAGTGGGTCTTTTTTCATTAAAACTGAGTTTGTGATCAATATTGCATTTAAGTGGGTGTTTGAAGAAAAGAACTACACAATTCCAGCAAGTCTTCCTAAGTTCCTCGTGGTTGACCTTACTTCTATTGAAGGGGAGAGATTCATGTTCCATTGACTGAGCTCATCCATTTGAGGGGCTGCCAATTCTCTCAGACTGCCTGGAGATGTTTTTTTCTTGTGAGAAATGTTCTTTCTACTATCTATAATAGTGCCAAACATTAATATGCTATGACACCTTTGTTTTATAGCTTACATATAATATAAAGTAATACAATATATTCTTTGATAGTGAGTTTAATCTTGGACGGCTAGATTACGAGTTTTGAGTTAGAGGCTATGCGGTGCTAACGAGCAGTTTTCCCTCACCGCTAACTTACCTACAGCACTGGTATTACGAGTTTTCTGAAACCCGTCGTTAAAAGACAAGAAGTGAGAGTTGAGCAAAATTTTGCTCCAAATGTCACTCCAATACCAGTGCTGCTTAAGTCAGCGGTGAGCTGGTGTAACGTGCTCGTACATGATTTCCCCATAGGAATCATTGGGGCGAGCCGGCAGAAAAAAAGTCTAACACCTGCAAAAAAGCAGAGTAAAACTCCTTAACGCAGCCCCATTGATTCCTATGGGGAAATACATTTTATGTCTACACCTAACACCCTAACATGAACCCCGAGTCTAAACACCCCTAATCTTACATTTATTAACCCCTAATCTGCCGCCCCCGACATCGCCGACACCTACATTATAATTATTAACCCCTAATCTGCTGCTCCGGACACCGGCGCCACCTACATTATACTTATGAACCCCTAATCTGCTGCCCCCAACATCGCCGACACCTACATTATATTTATTAACCCCTACTCTGCCGCCTCCAATGTCACCGCCACCTACCTACACTTATTAACCCCTAATCTGCCGCCCCCAACGTCGCCTCCACTATAATAAACATATTAACCCCTAAACCGCCGCACTCCCGCCTTGCAAACATTAGTTAAATATTATTAACCCCTACTCTGCCGGCCCTAACATCGCCGTCACCTACCTACATTTATTAACCCCTAATCTGCCGCCCCCAACGTCACAGCCACTATATTAAAGTTATTAACCCCTAAAACTAAGTCTAACCCTAAACCTAACACCCCCTAACTTAAATATAATTAAAACAAATCTAAATAAATATTCCTATCATTAACTAAATTATTCCTATTTAAAACTAAATACTTACATATAAAATAAACCCTAAGATAGCTACAATATAACTAATAGTTAGCTTATGATGTATTTTATTTTACAGGCAAGTTTGTATTTATTTTAACTAGGTGGAATAGTTACTAAATAGTTATTAACTATTTAATAACTACCTAGCTAAAATAAATACAAACGTACCTGTAAAATAAAACCTAACCTAAGTTACAATTACACCTAACACTACACTATAATTAAATTAATTCCCTAAATTAAATACAATTAAATAAAATTAGCTAAAGTACAAAAAAAACATAATTTATGCTTACCTGATAAATTTATTTCTCTTGTGGTGTATCCAGTCCACGGATCATCCATTACTTGTGGGATATTCTCCTTCCCAACAGGAAGTTGCAAGAGGATCACCCACAGCAGAGCTGCTATATAGCTCCTCCCCTAACTGCCATATCCAGTCATTCGACCAAAACAAGCCGAGAAAGGAGAAACCATAGGGTGCAGTGGTGACAAGTTTAATTAAAATTTAGACCTGCCTTAAAAGGACAGGGCGGGCCGTGGACTGGATACACCACAAGAGAAATAAATTTATCAGGTAAGCATAAATTATGTTTTCTCTTGTTAAGTATATCCAGTCCACGGATCATCCATTACTTGTGGGATACCAATACCAAAGCTTAAGTACACGGATGATGGGAGGGACAAGGCAGGAACTTAAACGGAAGGAACCACTGCCTGTAGAACCTTTCTCCCAAAAACAGCCTCCGAAGAAGCAAAAGTATCAAATTTGTAAAATTTTGAAAAGGTATGAAGCGAAGACCAAGTCGCAGCCTTGCAAATCTGTTCAACAGAGGCCTCATTTTTAAAGGCCCAGGTGGAAGCCACAGCTCTAGTAGAATGAGCTGTAATTCTTTCAGGGGGCTGCTGTCCAGCAGTCTCATATGCTAAACGGATTATACTCTGAAGCCAAAAAGAAAGAGAGGTTGCCGAGGCCTTTTGACCTCTCCTCTGTCCAGAGTAAATAACAAACAGGTGAGATGTTTGACGAAAATCTTTAGTAGCCTGCAAGTAAAACTTCAATGCACGGACTACGTCTATATTATGCAAAAGACGTTCCTTCTTTGAAGAAGGATTAGGGCATAATGATGGAACAACAATCTCTTGATTGAAACCACCTTAGGTAAAAACCCAGGTTTTGTACGCAGAACTACTTTATCTGAATGAAAGATCAGATAAGGAGAATCACAATGTAAGGCAGATAACTCCGAGACTCTTCGAGCCGAGGAAATAGCCATCAGAAAAAGAACTTTCCATGATAGAAGTTTGATATCAATAGAATGAAGGGGTTCAAACGGAACCCCTTGAAGAACTTTAAGAACCAAGTTTAAGCTCCATGGGGGAGCAACAGGTTTAAACACAGGCTTAATTCTAACTAAAGCCTGACAAAATGCCTGAACGTCTGGAACTTCTGCCAGACGCTTGTGTAAAAGAATAGACAGAGCAGAAATCTGTCCCTTTAAAGAACTAGCTGATAGTCCTTTGTCCAAACCCTCTTGGAGGAAGGACAATATCCTAGGAATCCTAACCCTACTCCATGAGTAATTCTTGGATTCACACCAATGAAGATATTTACGCCAAATCTTGTGGTAAATTTTGCTGGTGACAGGCTTTCATGCCTGTATTAAGGTATCAATTACTGACTCGGAGAAGCCACGCTTTGATAGGATCAAGCGTTCAATCTCCATGCAGTCAGTCTCAGAGAAAGTAGATTCGGATGATTGAAAGGACCTTGTATTAGAAGGTCTTGTCTCAGAGGCAGAGTCCATGGTGGAAAGGATGACATGTCCACTAGGTCTGCATACCAGGTCCTGCGTGGCCACGCAAGCGCTATCAATATCACCGATGCTCTCTCCTGTTTGATTTTGGCAATCAGACGAGGGAGCAGAGGAAACGGTGGAAACACATAGGCCAGGTTGAAGAACCAAGGCGCTGCTAGAGCATCTATCAGTGCCGCTTCTGGGTCCCTGGACCTGGATCCGTAACAAGGAAGCTTCTGGCGAGACGCCATGAGATCCAGTTCTGGTTTGCCCCAACGGAGAACCAATTGAGCAAACACCTCCGGATGGAGTTCCCACTCCCCCGGATGAAAAGTCTGACGACTTAGAAAATCCGCCTCCCAGTTCTCTACCCCTGGGATATGGATCGCTGATAGGTGGCAAGAGTGAGTCTCTGCCCAGCGAATTATCTTGGAGACTTCTGACATCGCTAGGGAACTCCAGGTCCCCCCTTGATGGATGATGTAAGCCACAGTCGTGATGTTGTCCGACTAAAATCTGATGAACCTCAGTGTTGCTAACTGAGGCCAAGCTAGAAGAGCATTGAATATTGCTCTTAACTCCAGAATATTTATTGGGAGGAGTTTCTCCTCCTGAGTCCATGAACCCTGAGCCTTCAGGGAGTTCCAGACTGCACCCCAACCTAGAAGGCTGGCGTCTGTTGTTACAATGGTCCAATCTGGCCTGCGAAAGGTCATACCTTTGGACAGATGGACCCGAGATAACCACCAGAGAAGAGAATCTCTGGTTTCCTGATCCAGATTTAGTAGAGGGGACAAATCTGTGTAATCCCCATTCCACTGACTGAGCATGCATAATTGCAGCGGTCTGAGATGCAGGCGCGCAAATGGCACTATGTCCATCGCCGCTACCATTAAGCCACCGTGGGGCGCGGAATGGAGTGAAGAACACGGCAAGCATTTAGAAGTTTTGATAACCTGGACTCCGTCAGGTAAATTTTCATTTCTATAGAATCTATCAGAGTCCCTAGGAAGGAAACCCTTGTGAGAGGAGATAGAGAACTCTTTTCTTCGTTCACTTTCCACCCATGCGACCTCAGAAATGCCAGAACTATCTCTGTATGAGACTTGGCAATTTGAAAGCTTGACGCCTGTATCAGGATGTCGTCTAGGTAAGGAGCCACCGCTATGCCTCGCGGTCTTAGAACCCCCAGAAGTGAGCCCAGAACCTTTGTAAAAATTCTTGGGGCTGTAGCCAACCCGAATGGAAGAGCTACAAACTGGTAATGCCTGTCTAGAAAGGCAAACCTCAGGACCGATGATGATTCTTGTGGATCGGAATGTGAAGGTAGGCATCCTTTAAGTCCACTGTGGTCATGTACTGACCCTCTTGGATCATGGGTAAAATGGTTCGAATAGTTTCTATCTTGAATGATGGAACTCTGAGGAATTTGTTTAGGATCTTTAGATCCAAAATTGGTCTGAAGGTTCCCTCTTTTTTGGGAACCACAAACAGATTTGAATAAAACCCCTGTCCTTGTTCCGTCCGCGGAACTGGATGGATCACTCCCATTACAAGGAGGTCTTGCACGCAGCTTAGGAATGCCTCTTTCTTTATCTGGTTTGCAGATAATCTTGAAAGGTGAAATCTCCCTTGTGGGGGAGAAGCTTTGAAGTCCAGAAGATATCCCTGAGATATGATCTCCAACGCCCAGGGATCCTGAACATCTCTTGCCCACGCCTGGGCGAAGAGAGAGAGTCTGCCCCCTACTAGATCCGTTGTCGGATAGGGGGCCGCTCCTTCATGCTGTCTTGGAGGCAGCAGCAGGCTTTCGGCCTGCTTGCCCTTGTTCCAGGACTGGGTAGGTTTGCAGGCCTGCTTAGATTGAGGAAAAGTTCCCTCTTGTTTTGAAGTAGAGGGAGCTGATCCTGCACCTGCCTTGAAATTTCGAAAGGCACGAAAATTAGACTGTTTGGCCCTTGATTTGGCCCTGTCCTGAGGAGGGGTATGACCCTTACCTCCAGTAATGTCAGCAATAATTTCTTTCAAACCAGGCCCGAATAAGGTCTGCCCCTTGAAAGGAATGTTAAGTAATTTAGACTTTGAAGTCACATCAGCTGACCAGGATTTAAGCCATAGCGCCCTACGCGCCTGGATGGCGAATCCGGAATTCTTAGCCGTTAGTTTAGTCAAATGAACAATGGCATCAGAAACAAATGAGTTAGCTAGCTTAAGTGTTCTAAGTTTGTCAATAATTTCAGTCAATGGAGCTGTATGGATGGCCTCTTCCAGTGCCTCAAACCAGAACGCCGCCGCAGCAGTGACAGGCGCAATGCATGCAAGGGGCTGTAAAATAAAAACCTTGTTGAATAAACATTTTCTTAAGGTAACCCTCTAATTTTTTATCCATTGGATCTGAAAAAGCACAACTGTCCTCAACCGGGATAGTGGTACGCTTTGCTAAAGTAGAAACTGCTCCCTCCACCTTAGGGACTGTCTGCCATAAGTCCCGTGTAGTGGCATCTATTGGAAACATTTTTCTAAATATAGGAGGTGGGGAAAAGGGCACACGGGTCTATCCCACTCCTTACTAATAATTTCTGTAAGCCTTTTAGGTATTGGAAAAACATCAGTACTCACCGGCACTGCATAGTATTTATCCAGCCTACACAATTTCTCTGGCACTGCAATTGTGTCACAGTCATTCAGAGCAGCTAATACCTCCCCAAGTAACACACGGAGGTTCTCAAGCTTAAATTTAAAATTAGAAATCTCTGAATCAGGCCTCCCCGATTCAGAGACGTCACCCACAGACTGAAGCTCTCTTAAATATAATGAACAAGTAGTTTCCTCTGTGTCAGACATGTTTGTACAGACTAGCAATGAGACTAGCAAGCTTGGAAAACACTTTAAACAAAGTTAACAAGCAATATAAAAAACGTTACTGTGCCTTTAAGAGAAACAAATTTTGGCAAAATTTGAAATAACAGTGAAAAAAGGCAGTTACACTAACAAAGTTTTTACAGTGTATGTAACAAGTTAGCAGAGCATTGCACCCACTTGCAAATGGATGATTAACCCCTTAATACAAAAAACAGATTAACAAAACGAAAAATATGTTTTTTAAACAGTCATAACAACTGCCACAGCTCCTACTTTTGAAGCCTTTTGAGCCCATCAGAGATGTCCTATAGCATGCAGGGGACTGCTGAGGGAAGCTGAATGTCACAGTTTGTAATTTTAACTGCACCAACTGTAACTTTTATACTATAACAGTGGAAAGCCTCTGTTTCTAGGCAAAAATAAAGCCAGCCATGTGGAAAAAACTAGGCCCCAATAAGTTTTATCACCAAAGCATATATAAAAACGATTAAACATGCCAGCAAACGTTTTATATTACACTTTTATAAGAGTATGTATCTCTGTTAATAAGCCTGATACCAGTCGCTATTAAATCACTGCATTTAGGCTTAACTTACATTAATCCGGTATCAGCAGCATTTTTCTAGCAAGTTCCATCCCTAGAAATATGTTTACTGCACATACCTTATTACAGGAAAACCTGCACGCCATTCCCTCTCTGAAGTTACCTCACTCCTCAGAATATGTGAGAACGGCAATGGATCTTAGTTACTTCTGCTAAGATCATAGAAATCACAGGCAGATTCTTCTTCTAATGCTGCCTTTGATAAAACAGTACACTCCGGTACCATTTAAAAATAACAAACTTTTGATTGAAGTTAAGAAGCTAAATATAATACACCACTCTCCTCTTACTACGTCCATCTTTGTTGAGAGTTGCAAGAGAATGACTGGATATGGCAGTTAGGGGAGGAGCTATATAGCAGCTCTGCTGTGGGTGATCCTCTTGCAACTTCCTGTTGGGAAGGAGAATATCCCACAAGTAATGGATGATCCGTGGACTGGATACACTTAACAAGAGAAACAAACACTAAATTACAGAAAATAATAAACAAATTACAAGATTTTTAAACTAATTACACCTAATCTAATCCCCCTAACAAAATAAAAAAGCCCCCAAAATAAAAAAAAGCCCTACCCTACACTAAATTACAAATAGCCCTTAAAAGGGCCTTTTGCGGGGCATTGCCCCAAAGTAATCAGCTCTTTTACCTGTAAAAAAAATTACAAATCCCCCCCAACATTAAAACCCACCAATCACACAACCAACCCTACTCTAAAACCCACCCAAAACCCCCTTAAAAAAAACCTTACACTAACCCCTTGAAGATCACCTTACCGGGAGAAGTCTTCATCCAACCGGGCCGAAGTCCTCAACAAAGCCGGGAGAAGTCTTCATCCAAGCTGGGAGAAGTGGCCTCCAGACGGGCAGAAGTCTTCATCCTGACGGCATCTTCTATCTTCATCCATCCGGCGCGGAGCGGGTCCATCTTCAATACATCCGACACAGAGCATCCTCTTCATCCGACGGCTAACACTGAATGAAGGTTCCTTTAAATGACGTCATCCATTATGGCGTCCCTTCAATTCCGATTGGCTGATAGAATTCTATCAGCCAATCAGAATTAAGGTAGAAAAAATCCTATTGGCTGATTCAATCAGCCAATAGGATTTAAGTTCAATCCTATTGGCTGATCCAATCAGCCAATAGGATTGAGCTGGCATTCTATTGGCTGTTCCAATCAGCCAATAGAATGTCAGTTCAATCCTATTGGCTGATTGCATCAGCCAATAGGATTTTTTCTACCTTAATTCCGATTGGCTGATAGAATTCTGATTAGAAATCTTGGATGACTTCATTTAAAGGAACCTGTCAGGGTTTTTTCCCTGTTTGTTTGCCATGTGTTGCTGGCAGCCATTTTACTTACCTCTCTTGCTGACTATGGTTCATTGTTTGGGATGGTGCTCATTTCCTGCACTTCCTTTTATGGCCAGACTGGTGTGCATCATCCGTGTGAGACAGGATGTAGTCTCAGAATTGTGATGTCATCACTTATTATTTAAAGGGCCTCTGTTCAGTATGCTTTGCCTTTGCGTTGTCTCAGACCTGTTTGTGAGAGTTCCTGTGTATTACCTGGCTGCCTGACGTCCTTCCTGGTTCCTGACTCTGCTGTTTTCTTTGTTCCTAATTCCGGCTCGTCTGACTATTCTCTTTGGCTCCTGACTCTGCTCGTCTGACTACCAGCTCTGGTTTTGACTCCTGGCTTGTTATTTGACTTGTGGACTTTTTATTATTTTTTGCTATTAATAAAGGTGTGTTTATTTTTGCACTTCTCATCTCAGTCTGATTCCTGGCACCCTGACATTACGCAAAGGCCATGAATCCTGATGGTGCTAATAATCCACCTTTACCTGCAATCATTTCCAGGATGGATGTACAGGATCACCGCTTGGATCAATTTGCACTTGCCCTGCAAACCCTGCTGACTCGCACTGCACATTTGGACCAAAGTGTCCGGCAAGTTATGACTGCTCTTGTTTCCCTGCTGCACCTATGCCTACTAGGAGCATGTCCGGTTCTGCATCTCTACCTCAGCGATATGGAGGTGATCCTATTCAGTGCAGAGGGTTTTTGAACCAGGTGGGCATTTACTTTGAGATGTTACCTGTTACGGATGCCTCCAGGCTGGCTGGAAGTTGGACCGTAGAAAAGGATGCTCCTAGCGCTCACCAAAGGATCATCAGCACCGTAGACACCATAACTACTGCGTAGCCACCATAAGTAATGCAGACTCTACGAACCACCGCTGCTGGGCTGGTATCTCGCCGTCTGCTCTGCGCCCTGGACCTACGACCAGGCTCCAGTAGGTGAACCTCTTCCTTCTATAGCGCGAAGCAGGATCAGGAACAAGAGCTCTTACAAGAGCTCAGTAGCTAAGGGAGTATGAAGAGCATAGCAATCCCTGTAGTGATTATAGCTGTCCCCTACAAACATGAGTCAAGGCTGCAAGTTAGAGGGTCAGAAGAGGTCTCAGATGCTGGAACACCCAGCCTGCTTTTTATTGAGGTTACATGCACACAGGACACTCCCAGGGGGGGAAGCATAAAATCCCCCATCACACATTTGGTACATTTAGATAAAGAGACAACGCCCTTTGACAGGCCACAATAGAATTACATTACTTCAGCAGATAACAAGTTACACACAAGAAAACAATGCAGTCCATCTTATCAACTAGCAGTCTGACTCCGGAGGTGATTAGACAATGGGAATGTTTATCACTAAACTTAATTAGAGCTGATGCCAGCAAACTTGTATTTAGTAAATAGCTTCTTAAAGCTGAACAAAGTTAACTCTTTCAGTTCTGACCGAAGGGTCTGTCACATAGCACTTAACGGTACACAATGAAAACTAATGCTTGTGACAAGTTATTTTACAGGTCTGGGGACATAGTCTTAAAGGGGCATTGTTCACCAAAGTCACAATATGTCCCCAGACGGTTCTTAAAGGGCCATACACACCCAATAAAAGTTAATACGTTTTCAGGGGCACAATCTTCCAGGGGCCATAGTCATGAGGAAGGAGGCTGGCAAATAGGCTTCTCCACAATCCAGGGAAGCAGGACAATTTTCCATTTAAAGGGCCAGTTACAAATAGCAGTTTGCAACATTACCTCAGGCGTTTCCCTCTGACAGAGCTAAGGTGGGATTTCTCATCTCGTTACTCTCTGATACAGCTCTTGCCTGGGCTAATCCCTTGTGGGAGACTAATAAACCTGTGATTTCAAATTACCCTGAATTTGTGGCCTCCTTTCGAAGGGTATTTGATGTTCTGGCTCGCTCCTCCTCTGCTGCTAAATGACTCATGTCCATTCAGCAAGGTACAAGATCTGTTGCTCAGTATGCTATTGAGTTCCGTACACTTGCCGCAGAGGTAGGTTGGAAACAATGAAGCCCTTGTTGCTGCCTTCTTTCATGGGCTCTCTGATGTGATTAAAGACGAAGTTGCTGCCAGAGATTTACCAGAGGATCTTGAGGCATTGGTGTCTTTTTTGATCCTAATTGACATCAGACTCAGAGAGAGGCCCTCTTTCAAGGAGCGCTTGCAGAAGCCTCCTGTTCCATTGTCTCCTACGTGTTCGTTCCCACCCATGCCTCCCTCTCCTCCCATGCCTCCTGGTCCCGAGTCATCAGGTACTGCTGTGCCGATGCAGTTGGGATTCACGCGTCTCTCCGCGGCAGAGAGGGTCTTTAGGAGGAGGGAGGGGCTCTGCCTCTATTGTGGGTTACAGGGCCACCTTTTGAAGTCTTGTCCTACACAGCCGGAAAAAAGCTCACACCTAAGGTCCTGTCGAGGGCAGACCTTGGGTGGTTTATCCTCGTCTCTGGAACTGCTTAAGGAGAAACCTTTGGTCATGGTTGTCCTTCTCTAGGTGGACTCCTCCATAGTCACTCAGGCTCTTGTTGACTCCGGTGCTGCGGGTTATTTCATTGACAGTGCTTTTGTATCAAAGCACTCCATTCCTGTTTTGCCTCGGTCCGTTCCGCTTGCTATTGAGGCCATTGATGGCAGGCCCCTTGATCCCGCACTTGTTACTCACAAAACTGCTCCGTTGTCCATGGCTGTTGGGGCTCTCCATTTTGAAACCCTCCAGTTCTAGGTGATAAACTCTCCGCATTTTCCGGTTGTTCTGGGTTATCCCTGGCTCCAAAAGCACAATCCCAGTCTCGACTGGTGCAGGTCCGAAATTTTGTCGTGGTCCACGCAATGTATTTCCACTTGTCTTCTGAAACCATTTAAAGTATTGTGCACTTCTTCGGTATCTCAATTGCCAGAGGAGTTCCGAGAGTTCCTAGATGTTTTTGACAAGGTGCGTGCCAGTACGTTGCCTCCTCACCGGTCTTACGATTGTGCCATAGACATGCATTCCCATTCCTCCTCGGGGCCGGGTGTACCCTCTGTCTGTTGCAGAGAATTGTGCTATGGAGGAGTATGTTGCCGATGCTCTGACGCGGGGGATCATCCACAAATCCTGCTCTCCTGCAGGGGCTGGCTTCTTCTTTGTGAAGAAAAAGGGTGGCGAGTTAAGACCATGCATCGATTATAGGGGTCTTAATCGTCTTACCATTAAGAATGCTTACCCTATTCCGCTTATTATGGAACACTTTGACCACCTCAAGGGAGCTACGGTCTTTACTAAACTTGATTTTATAGGAGCGTACAATCTCATTAGGATTAAGGAGGGCCATGAATGGAAAACAGCATTTAACACCAGGAGCGGGCATTATGAGTATCTTGTAATGCCCTTTGGCCTATGTAATGCTCCTGCTGTTTTTCAGGAATTTATTAATGATGTCCTATGAGAAATGTTGCAACAGTGTGTTGTGGTGTACTTAGACGACATCCTTATACACTCACCCACACTTGAGGCTCATCATTCTGATGTTACACGGGTTCTTAAGAGACTACGTAAGAACGGCCTGTTTTGTAAACTCGAGAAATGTGAGTTCCATCAGACTCAAGTAACCTTCCTAGGTTATGTTATCTCCGTTGAAGGGTTCTCCATTGACCTGACAAGTTATCTGCAGTTCTGCAATGGCCTCGCCCAGTTGGTCTTCGGTCTATTCAACATTTTTGGGGGTTCGCCAATTACTATAGAAAGTTTATTAAAGACTTTTCTTCCTTGGTCAAACCTATCACAGACATGACCCGTAAAGAGAATGATCAACTCCATTGATCACCTACTGCCATTAAGGCCTTTGATAGTCTTAAGACTGCCTTTGCTGCCGCTCCAGTTCTGGCTCATCCTAACCTTGTTCTGCCTTTTGTTCTTGAGGTCGATGCGTCTGAGACTGGAGTAGGTGCCCTCTTGTCTCAACGTCCTATGCCTGATGGTTCCTTGCATCCGTGTGGTTCTTCTCTAAGAAATTGTCTCCAGCGGAGTGCAATTATGAAATTGGCGACAGGGAATTACTGGCATGGAGGCATCTTCTCGAGGGTACTAGCGTGCCAGTGCTCATTCTTACTGACCACAAGAATTTAACTTATCTATCTGAAGCAAAACGTTTGTTGCCCCGACAGGCCAGATGGGCACTATTTTTGTCTCGGTTTAATTATGTGGTCTCCTACCTGCCTGGTAGTAAGAATGTTAGGGCTGATGCCCTCTCTCGACAATTTTCGCCTCTGTCCAAGGAGGAGTCTGTACCTACTCCCGTTATACCTCCTGACCATATTTTGGCTACCATACGTACTAATTTGTCTTCTCCCTTGGGGGAGGAGATCCTGGCTGCACAAACCAATGCACCTCCTGAGAAACCTAGTGGTAAGCGTTTTGTTCCTGAGAATCTTCGAACTAAACTTTTGCATACTTACCACTATCCTAAAGTCGCAGGTCACCAAGCAAGAACCAAATGATTTGGTCTGTCACTCGAAAATTTTGGTGGCCAGGTCTTCGTTCTGATGTTGCTGCATATGTTGCCTCCTGCTCAGTTTGTGCACAGAATAAGACTCCTCAACGTCTTCCTGTGGGTCTTCTTCAACCTATTGCTAATGGTGAGCGTCCTTGGACACATCTTTCCATGGACGTCATTGTTGAGCTCCCTGTTTCTAATGCCAATACTGTTATCCTTATGGTGGTTGACCGTTTTTCTAAAATGTCACATTGCATTCCCTTGATGAAGCTGCCTACCGCTCAGGAGCTTACTTTAATTTTTGCCCGGGAGGTCTTTTGTTTACATGGATTACCCAAGGAGATAGTGTCGGATCGGGGTAACCAGTTTGTCTCCAGATTTTGGCGTTCCTTTTGTGCTCAAATGGGGATCCAGCTTTCCTTCTCCTCTGCATATTAACCTCAATCCAATGGGGCTGCGGAATGGTCTAATCAAGCTCTGGAACAGTTCCTCCATTGCTATGTCTCAGATCACCACAATAATTGGTCTGAACTTTTACCTTGGGCAGAGTTTGCTCGTAATAGTGCTATTAATGCTTCCTCCAATTTATCCCCGTTCATGGCGAATTATGGGTTTCAACCATCCTTGTTGCCCGATTCATTCATGTCTCAGGGTATTCTGGCTTTGGAGGAGCATCTCTGGCAACTCCGTTCCACGTGGGTGCAGATTCAGGATTGCCTTCATTGTTCTATGCAGCAACAAAAGTTACAGGCTGATCGTAGGCGTCTGCCCGCACCTTCCTACCAGTTTGGCTGTCCTCCCGCAACTTGAACCTTCATGTGCCTTCCAATAAATTGGCTCCCAGTTATGTTGGTCCTTTTCGAATACTCCAACAAGTTAATCCTGTGGCCTACACTCTTGACCTTCCTCCTGCTATGCGCATCTCCAATGTTTTTCATGTCTCCCTCTTGAAACCATTGGTTTGACTTGTGGACTTTTTATTATTTTTTGCTATTAATAAAGGTGTGTTTATTTTTGCACTTCTCATCTCAGTCTGATTCCTGGCACCCTGTCAGAACCTTCATTCAGTGTTAGCCATCGGATGAAGAGGATGCTCCGCGTCGGATGTCTTGAAGATGGACCCGCTCCGCGCCGGATGGATGAAGATAGAAGATGCCGTCTGGAGGACCACTTCGCCTGGCTTGGATGAAGACTTCTCCTGGCTTCGTTGAGGACTTCGCCCGGTTGGATGAAGAGTAGACTTCTCCCGGTAAGGTGATCTTCAAGGGGTTAGTGTTAGGTTTTTTTAAAGGGGTATTGGGTGGGTTTTAGAGTAGGGTTGGTTGTGTGGGTGGTGGGATTTAATGTTAGGGGGGGTAGTTGTAATTTTTTTTACAGGTAAAAGAGCTGATTACTTTGGGGCAATGCCCTGCAAAAGGCCCTTTTAAGGGCTATTTGTAATTTAGTGTAGGGTAGGGCTTTTTTTATTTTGGGGGGGCTTTTTTATTTTGTTAGGGGGATTAGATTAGATGTAATTAGTTTAAAAATCCTGTAATTTGTTTATTATTTTCTGTAATTTAGTGTTTGTTTGTTTTTGTACTTTAGCTAATTTTATTTAATTGTATTTAATTTAGGGAATTCATTTAATTATAGTGTAGTGTTAGGTGTAATTGTAACTTAGGTTATGTTTTATTTTAGGTACTTTTGTATTTATTTTAGCTAGGTAGTTATTAAATAGTTAATAACTATTTAGTAACTATTCTACCTAGTTAAAATAAATACAAACTTGCCTGTAAAATAAAAATAAACCCTAAGCTAGATACAATGTAACTATTAGTTATATTGTAGCTAGCTTAAGGTTTATTTTATAGGTAAGTATTTAGTTTTAAATAGGAATAATTTAGTTAATGATAGTCATTTTTATATAGATTTCTTTTAATTATATTTAAGTTAGGGGGTGTTAGGTTTAGGGTTAGACTTAGATTTAGGGGTTAATAACTTTAGTATAGTGGCGGCGACGTTGGGGGAGGCAGATTAGGGGTTAATAAATGTAGGTAGGTGTCACTGATGTTAGGGACGGCAGATTAGGGGTTAATAATATTTAACTAATGTTTGCGAGGCGGGAGTGCGGCGGTTTAGGGGTTAATATATTTATTATAGTGGCGGCGATGTCCGGTTCGGCAGATTAGGGGTTAAAAAATGTTTAAAAGTGTTTGCTATGCGGGAGGGCCTCGGTTTAAGGGTTAATAGGTAGTTTATGGGTGTTAGTGTACTTTTTAGCACTTTAGTTAAGAGTTTTATGCTACAGCGTTGTAGTGTAAAACTCTTAATTACTGACTTTAAAATGCGGTACCAGTCTTGACAGGAGAGGGTCTACCACTCACTTTTTGGCAGACTTGTAATACCGGCGCTATGCAAGTCCCATTGAAAAAATAGGATATGTAATTTACGTAAGTGGATTTGCGGTATTTCCAAGTCTGGCCAAAATTGAGCAGTACACCTGTACCTGCAAGACTCGTAATACCAGCGGGCGTTAAAAAGCAGCGTTAGGGCCTCTTAAAGCTGCTTTTTAAGCCTAACGCACAACTTGTAATCTAGCCAGGAATTTCCAAATATATACACAGTTGTAGGCAAAAGTTTGGCTACATCTGATAAACACATTTTGTCGAAAATAAGTTACAACAAGAAGTGAATGAACTTAAACTTGACATATTTCTGCAAATTGTAACGTATAGTTACAACTTATATGTTGTTATTTGGTATGGGATTTCAAACTTTTTCATGCAACTGCATTATAGTATAAATGAAAGTTATACATATCTTAGCTGAACTTAAAGAGATTGTACATGAGTCCTTCATTTTTATATACATTCATTTCCTGTATTCTCTCATTTTAATGACCTTGCCCCAGTGACACAGTAAATTTAGTTGAAAAGAAAACATCTGCCATTTTGCCCATTCACCCACAGACAAAGCTGAGATTCTTGAAGTAAGTCCTCAGAGACTGAAGACACTGAGAAGGTAGAGACACTTGATCTTTGGTTGGTTTTGAAGAAGGAATGGAAAAAGATGACTATTTTCTTATATCCTCTTGTAATTCTGCTAGCAAAGAACCCAGAATACAGTATTTGTAAACACCACCAATGGGGTAGTGGACATGCCAAAAGGAAGAGACAAAAACTGAAAATGATGATCCTTGATTTCAAACCTCAGTTATTGACTGTGACTAAATTTTAGGACCAGGCCTCAGTAGCTGTAATAACAGAGAAAAGGGGCTTACGTGGATAAAACATGGTTTCCCCAAATATAGTCTTTTTTTAAATCCATTACATTTCTGAATTCTCTAGAATCATATATTGGGAATAGCATAGTCTCAGAAAACTTAGTAATAAACGTTTCAATTTTAGGTGGCTGAAAGAAATGGTCATTTAATGCTTTAGGAACTGGGCATGACTTTCCGGGAATAGAACGTTGTCTTTCAGATTTAATTAATGCATCCATCAGGCTTGGAAACTAATCAGAGGATGAAGTTAACGGTTGTTCTGAGATGACCAAAGAATTTTTATACAACTTTTAATTAAGTCATAAAGGGCAACAGTCTTAATTGGAAAAGGGGATTCTACTCCATCAGAATACATGCCACCCTCAGAAGCAGAGTCTGACCTGAACATTAGCAAACATAATCTGATCCCCAGAAGCAGTGTCTTTCCCAGAGTAAAATATGACACCAAACCATTCTGCAGAATTTTTGTTATGTTAGTATGGATTTTCACATTGCACATGTGGGCTTTTTTATGCATAAAATGTAAATTAAAAAAACGCAACTTTTTTGCTGTCTTTGAAGCAACAGGCAGAGGAAATGGGGATAAATCCTCCTTTAAAATAGTAGCCAAATACAAATACCACTCTAAGTATATTTGCTTAAAGCATGGCAGTGCCTTAAAACATTGTAGATCACACATACAGAGATTTGCAGTACAGTGTTGCATACTCAACATTTCGGCTTCAGTCTCAAACAGCAGCAAAGATTCAAAGTGCTCATGGAACATAGGAGAGTGTATGGTGACACCAGAGGACTTCAAATGGAATAACCCATTTGTAATGTCACTGTCATGACAAGACAGAGCTGTCAAGAAGCCTATTGAGGACTGAAGTCCTAAAGAGGGCTGCTCCAGGATTTGAAGTGGTTGTAGCAGGTTACCCCAGGATGAGGCCTATGTTCCAGCAACCAGATCCAATGTTAGAGGACCTTAGGTCTGTCCTCCCTACTGAAAGGATTGAACTAGAAGTAGGAAGGGGGTAGGGAAGTTAGGAAACCTTGACAGGGTTAAACAGAGGAGTGGTCCGCTCTGTCCACAAACCGAGAGAGAGGGTTTACTCACCTGGTAAATATAAACCAGGGAGGTCCAAGACAGAATATTTTCCCCTTAATGTGTGCTTTAGCTACCTAGATCAATTTGAGACTTAATATAGTATATTTCTTATAGAAAAATATGATAGCGTGGAGTCACCTACATAATATAAAATTTGTAATACAGGAAGATGATATATTAAAATATTATTATTTCTTTAAATAAGTAATTAATTAATTAAGAAACACTTATTGCAAGTATTAACTCAAAATATATATACAAATATATCTCAAAGAAAGTAAATCAATGCCTCAGCTAACTAGATCAGTGAGATTACAAGTTTTGCACTATACCGGGTGCGTAAATAATGCAAAAAATTAGCGTTATCGCACTTTCCATAGCACTGCCATTACGAGTTACTGAAAAACCTTCTCTTGTTGTGCGGTATGGTGTATTAAGCTCCATATCACACAAAACCCAAGGCCTGACTTTACGTGCTCGTGCACGCTTTCATCCATAAACATCAATGAGGAGAAAGTGTCAGAAAAAAACACCTGTGATCGTGGAATGGCAAATCGCTGTAACGCAACCCCATTGATGTCTAAGGGGAAAAGAAAATTATGTTAAAACCTAACACCCTAACATAAACCCCTAGTCTGCCGACCTCCAACATCGCCATCACTAAATGAAGTTATTAACCCCTAATCAGCTGCCCCCAACATCGCCAACACTAAATAAACCTATTACCCCATAACCGCCGGCCCCCACATTGCGACTATTAAATAAACCTATTAACCCCTATCTACTGCCCACCCACATTGCCAACACTATATAAACCTATTAACCCCTAAACCGCCGTCCCCCACATCGCCAACACAATAATAAAGTATTAACCCTAAACCGTTAACTCCCCACATCGCAACTAATAAACTAAACCTATTAACCCCTAAACCGCCAGACCCCCACATCGCAAAACACTAAATTAAACTATTAACCCCTAAACCTAAAACCCCCCTAACTTTAAATTAAAGTTACAATATAACTATCTTAAAATAAATAAAAACTTACCTGTGAAATAAAAAAAAAAAACTAAGATTAAACTATAAATTAACCTAACATAACTATTCTAATAAAATAAACTACAAGTTAAAAAAACCTAACACTACTAAAAAATAAAAAATTACAAATTTAAATAAACCTAACACTACAAAAAATTTAAAAAAAATCTAACATTACATAAAAAACACTAAATTTACGAAAAATAAAAACACATTAAGATTACAAAAAATAAAATAATAATCTAATAGCCCTATAAAAACAAAAAGCCACCCCAAAATAAAAACACCCCCTAACCTAACAATAAACTACCAATAGCCCTAAAAAGGGCCTCCTGTAGGGCATTGCCCTAAGCTAAACAGCTCTTTTACCTAAAAAATTACAAAGTCCCCCTAACAGTAACCCCCCCAACCAACCCCCCAAAATAAAAAACCTAAGTCTAAAAAAAACCTAAGTTTGAAAATGTCAACCAATAGGAATGCAAGGTACCCCATTTTTAAACGGATACCTTGCATTGAAGCTTCAGTGTACAGAAGTGATCGTATGTAATGTTCTGTTCTGTACCTTTAAGGCATAGCTCAAAAGTCTATAAAAGGCCCCTCCTCATCCTGTTGCACTGCTAAGTATTTTGATTCATTAGGTTCATAGTGACTACAGAAGTTTCTGCTTAGCCCATTTCTAAGACATATTGTCTTCAAGCCAAAGATTCTAAAACAGTTCAAGTCAATTTCACTTCCAAGTACTTTGACAAGTGCTAAGATTCGAAGTCCTAATCTAATCTTACCTCATAACCTCGCTGCAGTTTAAACTGCCATCTGACATCCTAAGCAAACCCCAGCTAGCCGCAGCTACTCCAACTTCCGCTGGATATCGGCCTGCACTGAACACAGAGCCGCACTCTGCAGCACCACACCTCTTCCACACGCTGTGTTGAGTCACACGCTGCATCGGCAGCTCGCCTGTCAGCAACGCTGAAATAACCAATTACCAGCACCACGCTATACCTCCTCACAGAACCACTAATCAGTGTGCTACGGAACCGCAAGTATTAACTGACAGTTTATCCTTATACGAACTTATCAACTGTATATGTGCATAACCCTGAAAGCTACTGGGATACTTATGAAAGTGAATGAGTCTCCTCTGAATGCCTCTAATGAACTTTGTTAGACGCTTGAAGTCTTAGGTTAGCATAGTAAAAGGCTACCAGATTCAGTTAGATACTGTTGCTAGCTTCATACATTGACACAATTCTATCACTTCAAAAGTAACTTTTCACTTACTTTGGTTACACTTATCTATCTGCGTGTAATATCCTTTGCTCCTAAAGTTAAGGAGTCTTTATTTTCACTGCTAATCAATCCTCCTTTTTTCACTTTATATTCACTTGCTCCTCCACTATTTTCTGACTAAATCTTAGTCCCCTCACGACTATGAGCAAGAACTAGACTTTATACTTATAAAGTCTAAAGGTTTGGTGTGAGACGGAGCGGTACTCATAGGCTGCATGCTACACTATTAGTCTATCTTACTGAACCTTACATAATACTTAGCCTCAAAAAGAATAGCATACCAGCCTATAGGAAAATATGGATTTAAGTGAGCTATCCTCCAGGGTTGGCACCCTGTCTCAAAATATGGACCTTATGCTCCAAGGGTTGCAAGAGATCAAGGCTGAAAATCAGCAACTACGGAAGTACATCAATGAACAAATGCAAGCAAAAACAGAAATAAGTGAATTGCCTGAACCACAGATATGCCCCCCTGAAAAATTCTCAGGGGATAGGGCACGGTTCAGGGATTTTCAGAACTCCTGTAACCTATTCTTTCACTTAAAACCTAAAACGTTTCCGAATGACCGCATTCGAGTACTGACAGTAATCTCTTACCTCTCTGGAGAGGCAAGAACCTGGGCTAATACCTTCTATGAGTCCAATGATCCTATCCTCGACTCATTGGACTCGTTTTTCTCAGCTATGGCACTTCTGTACCAGGATCAGGACAGGCAAGCCACTGCCGAAACCGCAATTAGGGGAATCCGACAGGGCAGACGCCCTGTAGAAGACTACATAGCGGAGTACAAAAGATGGGCTCCTGACACGCTCTGGAATGAGCATGCGCTCAAAAACCAGTTCCGAATGGGCCTCAGCGAAAGCATCAAGGATGAGTTGGCACGCATCACTATGCCTACCAGCTTGGAGTGTCTAATATCTCTTTGCATCTCTATAGACAGACGTCTCCGGGAGAGGAAATCTGAAAGGGGTACCCCTGAATATCATGTGAAGAAGCACATCAGCACAGTTGCGCCCTCTAGATCAACAGAGGAGCCCATGGAGATCGCCTTTGTCAAGGGTCCCCTCAGACCAGAGGAGAAAGCCCGCCGCAAGCAATTGAACTTATGCATGTACTGTGCTAGTACCGAACATACAGTGAAGGACTGCCCTAACCTCACCAGACAAAGGAAGGGTAAGTCCTATAATGAAAGAGATTCTGTCTGTCATGTCACTAATTACAAATCAACATCTCACCTGTGCTTCTCTGTTTCTCTGCAGTGGGAATAACTCCAAGTACGTACTAGAGCCGTGATTGATTCCGGAGCCACGGGAGACTTCATCGATTATGATTTTGTCAAACTACACAATATTCCACTAATAAAAAAGCTTAATTCACTACCTATTAGACTTGTGGATGGTTCTTCCATTAAATCCGGTCCGATTACACACCAGACTCAACCCCTGAAACTAACTTTCTCTTCAGGGCATTCTGAATTTGTAGTATTTGAAGTGATATTAACTCCTTTATTTCCACTTATCCTAGGTTTAAAGTGGCCTCTATTCATTGGGGTACCGGCGATCTGCAATTCCTATCCAAGGAGTGTAAAGAGCATTGCATCACTCAAGGCCCACGTATCCTCCTACTGATAACAGAGCTCTCTATACCCCACTGCTATCAGGAGTTTGCAGATGTTTTCGATAAAAAAGAGGCCCAGACTCTACCACCGCACAGGCCATATGATTGCCCGATTGAACTTCTACCCGATGTCACCGTTCCTTATGGTCGTATATTTCCTTTATCGGAACCTGAACTGCAGCACTTAAAAGAATACCTGGATGAAAATCTGCGCAAAGGTTTCATTAGACCCTCAACATCCTCTGCAGGCGCAGGTATTTTTTTTGTCAGAAACAAGGACAAAAGCTTAAGACCTATTATAGACTACCGGGATCTTAATGCCAGAACGAAAAAAAAACAGGTATCCGTTACCTCTTATACCCGAACTAATCGAAAGGTTACAAGGCGCTAAAGTGTTTACGAAATTAGACCTACGTGGAGCCTACAATTTGGTTCGAATCAGTAAGGGTGATGAATGGCTGACCGCTTTTCGAACAAGGTATGGCTTGTTCGAGTATACGGTCATGCCATTCGGCCTGTGCAATGCCCCCGCAACATTCCAGCACTTTATGAATGACCTGTTTCGGGACCTCTTGGATGTTATAATGGTGATCTACTTGGACGACATCTTGATTTATTCTGACAATCTACCAGATCATATTTGTCATGTAAAAACGGTTTTAACCCGTTTAAGAGAGCATTCCCTCTACGTAAAGGTGGAGAAATGTATATTCAATACCACCACTATATCCTTCCTTGGATACCACATATCACCCTCAGGAATCAAGATGGAAGACAACAAAGTCGAGGCTGTCATGAACTGGCCAACACCATCATCCAAAAAAGACGTGCAAAAGTTCTTAGGCTTCTCAAATTTCTACAGGAAATTTATACACGGATTCTCTGCTATAGTCAAACCATTAACCACTTTAACCAAGAAAAATCAGCGCTTCATCTGGACTAAAGAAGCCCAGACCGCTTTTCAACTTCTCAAAGGACGGTTCGTAACTGCACCTATTCTCAAATTCCCTGACCCATCACTACCGTACACTTTAGAGGTTGATGCCTCGGACCATGCAATCGGAGCAGTTCTATCCCAGAGACATCCACCGACTCAAAGTCTTCATCCCGTTTCATACTATTCTAGGCTCATGAACACTGCAGAACTTAATTATGCTGTGGGGGACAAGGAACTTCTGGCTATAAAAGCCTCTCTGGAATTTTGGAGGCATTTACTCGAGGGTACCTCCACGCCTATCGTCAAACTCACTGACCATAGAAACCTACAGTTCCTCAAGACAAGTAAGACTCTCAGTGCTCGCCAGGTACGTTGTTATTACCTATAGACCTGGAACAAAGAATGGAAAGGCTGATGCCTTATCCAGGAGAGACCTGAGACCCTTATCCTCCATTTAATCAGACACCATTGTTCCTCAAGACAGAATAATCAGTCTCACTACAGTTAACAACTCTGATCTCCTGTTACATCAGAATCGGGATACCTCTACAAACTCTCTCTCACTTCATAAAGCTGCTAACGGACTATTGTACAGAGGAAAACAAATTTACGTTCCCAGCACCTTACGTGGGACAGTACTTTGATCAGCCCATGACTCCCTGCTAGCTGGTCATCCAGGTGTACATAAGACTCTCCACATTTTGAGACGAGATTACTGGTGGCCACACATGACTGACTCCGTAAAGGAATATGTGAAGTCTTGTATCACCTGTTCACAGAACAAACACTTGAGACACCATCCCTACGGTTGTCTTCTTTCTTTACCGGTACCGGAAAGACCATGGAAGGCCATCGCCATGGACTTTATCGTTGATCTTCCAACATCTCGGAATCACAACACGATACTTGTTGTGGTAGATCATTTTTCTAAAATGGCACATTTCCTTCCTGCAATCGGTCTACCAACTGCTAAAGAAACTGCTCAACTCTTCCTTAACCACATTGTCCGTTTACATGGACTCCCCGACTCAATAACCACAGATAGGGGAACGCAGTTTACTTCCCGCTTTTGGTCATGTCTATGCGAGACACTTCAAATAGAAAAGCGCATGTCAACCGCTTTCCATCCCCAGAGCAATGGTCTTTGTGAAAGAACAAACCAAACTTTGGAGCAGTTTCTACGCTGTTACTGTTCTGCACAACAGGATAACTGGTTAGATCTATTACCATCAGCTGAATTTGCTTTTAATAACTCCACAAATGCTTCAACAAGAAACACCCCTTTCTACATCAACTACGGGTTCCATCCCACATATCACCTCAATAACTGCTCTAATACTGATTCTCCAGTCGTTAATGACTTAGTGAATTCCATTGCTCAGGGATTCTGTACCCTGAGGTCCATCCTTCAGGACGCACAAAAAACCCAACAGCACTACTACGACTTAAGAAGAACGACAGCACCCCCTTATAAGATTGGTGACAAAGTGTGGCTTTCCACCAAGCACTTGAAGCTACCCGTACCAACCAAGAAGCTAGCACCTCTTTTCATTGGTCCTTTCCCTGTGGAAAAGGTACTGAATAGGAATTCCATCAGATTGCTTCTACCTCCTAGATACAGAATTCACCCGGTCTTCCATGTAGCCCTGCTCAAACCGTACCACCCGGGTAGACCTGACTCGGGTCGTCGTCCTACTCCTGCTCAAATCGACACAGGGAATGAGTACGAGGTACAGGCTATCTTGGATTCCCGATATCGTGGCAGGGCACTCCAATACCTCATCAGATGGAGTGGTTTTGGTCCTGATGAGGATTCATGGGAATCGTCTTCCGCTGTTTCTGCTTCTCGTCTTGTCTCTGACTTCCACCGTAAGCGGCCTGACAGGCCTGGACCCTGATCCGCGGAGCGGCTCCTTGGAGGGGGTGTTCTGTAATGTTCTGTTCTGTACCTTTAAGGCATAGCTCAAAAGTCTATAAAAGGCCCCTCCTCATCCTGTTGCACTGCTAAGTATTTTGATTCATTAGGTTCATAGTGACTACAGAAGTTTCTGCTTAGCCCATTTCTAAGACATATTGTCTTCAAGCCAAAGATTCTAAAACAGTTCAAGTCAATTTCACTTCCAAGTACTTTGACAAGTGCTAAGATTCGAAGTCCTAATCTAATCTTACCTCATAACCTCGCTGCAGTTTAAACTGCCATCTGACATCCTAAGCAAACCCCAGCTAGCCGCAGCTACTCCAACTTCCGCTGGATATCGGCCTGCACTGAACACAGAGCCGCACTCTGCAGCACCACACCTCTTCCACACGCTGTGTTGAGTCACACGCTGCATCGGCAGCTCGCCTGTCAGCAACGCTGAAATCACCAATTACCAGCACCACGCTATACCTCCTCACAGAACCGCTAATCAGTGTGCTACGGAACCGCAAGTATTAACTGACAGTCTATCCTTATACGAACTTATCAACTGTATATGTGCATAACCCTGAAAGCTACTGGGATACTTATGAAAGTGAATGAGTCTCCTCTGAATGCCTCTAATGAACTTTGTTAGACGCTTGAAGTCTTAGGTTAGCATAGTAAAAGGCTACCAGATTCAGTTAGATACTGTTGCTAGCTTCATACATTGACACAATTCTATCACTTCAAAAGTAACTTTTCACTTACTTTGGTTACACTTATCTATCTGCGTGTAATATCCTTTGCTCCTAAAGTTAAGGAGTCTTTATTTTCACTGCTAATCAATCCTCCTTTTTTCACTTTATATTCACTTGCTCCTCCACTATTTTCTGACTAAATCTTAGTCCCCTCACGTCTATCATCAAGAACTGGACTTTATACTTATAAAGTCTAAAGGTTTGGTGTGAGACGGAGCGGTACTCATAGGCTGCATGCTACACTATTAGTCTATCTTACTGAACCTTACATCGTATGAAGAGGATCCTCCACACTGGATGTCCGCGCCGCCAGTGATGATGCTCCGCGCCTCCACAGCTCTGCACCACTGGGATGAAGATAGAAGATGCCCCTGGATGAAGATGGATGTCCGGACTTCCTGGGGTTAGTGTTAGGTTTTTTTTTTTTAGATTAGGGCTTTGGGCAGTAAAAGAGCTGATTGTAAAAGAGCTGATTGCCTTTTTAAGGGCAATGTCCATACAAATAGACAAATGTTAAGCTTTATGGGCTTACAGATAAAGAGGGCGCCAGAGGCCAAAAGTATCAAACACCAATTGTTATCAACAAACAAATCATTTATTAAAAACAATAAATATATAACCTAAAAGGGACGTCTCCCTCTAACATAGTAAAATAGTAATAATGCCTAAAAATAGTTAAAAACATATATTGCACAAATAAGATATAATTTGGCTTGAGACAAAACTGATTGTTAGCTATTATTGTATATGATCTATACCCAAATCTAATGCACACAGTGTTAAAAGGACATTGTCCGTGGTGGAAAGCTTAGATCAAAAGAAAAATATGAAATGTGGCTTATATGAGTTTCAGTCTGTTTGTGACAAAAAAGTTCAGTTATCAGGTTAATAAAAATAAAGTGGAACCTGCGCAGAGTGTTTGAGGGATATACCAACTCACAAATCGTATAGATAATATACAGATGATTGTTCATATAATTCCCATACAAAACATTAATGTAGGTAATAATCCTGGTGTGTGTTAGATAACTGTACTTTACCACACTTTTGGCGTGATGTTCTTCGGTCAAAGCGTGGACCGCTGGAGAAACTGCAGCCGCTCTCCCGAGCTGTGAACACAACCATACACACATGTTTGGACGGCGTCTGGCGTCATGTCTCGTCCGTTGATCTTCAGTTGAGGCAAATGACAGCGCACTGACAGCGGCTATTTAAGGGATTCAAAGCAGTAACAAATGTTTATTCCTTCAACCCTGTGTTTTACACTTGGGCTAGAGATATAGTGGGGTATCCAAATTCCTCCACACTATATAATACAATCAGGTTTGCAGAAGAAATTGCTCAAAATTAACCCGGGTTAGATAGCAATAATGTTGATGATGATAATGGGTATTATATTGCTGCCAAGTCACATAAACAAGCGACGCGTTTCGCCCTCCTATGGGCTTTATCAAGACCTTTTCAAGAACTTTTTTGTCACAAACAGACTGAAACTCATATAAGCCACATTTCATATTTTTCTTTTGATCTAAGCTTTCCACCACGGACAATGTCCTTTTAACACTGTGTGCATTAGATTTGGGTATAGATTGTATACAATAATAGCTAACAATCAGTTTTGTCTCAAGCCAAATTATATCTTATCTGTGCAATATATGTTTTTAACTATTTTTAGGCATTATTACTATTTTACTATGTTATAGGGAGACGTCCCTTTTAGGTTATATATTTATTGTTTTTAATAAATTATTTGTTTGTTGATAACAATTGGTGTTTGATACTTTTGGCCTCTGGCGCCCTCTATCTTTATCTGTAAGCCCATAAAGCTTAACATTTGTCTATTTGATACTCTGACACATTGTAGGGATAGTGTCTTTTAAAGAGGTGTTTAGTATCTTATCCCTAGCGCACTCCTATTCACTTTTACCTCTAATGTCCATACAAATGCCCCTTTAGGGGCAATGGGTAGATTAGTTTTTTTTTAGACTGTTTTTTTTTTTATTTTGGGGAGTTGGTTGGGTGGGGGGTTTACTGTTAGGGGGATTTTGTAATTTTTTAGGTAAAAGAGCTGTTTAACCTAGGGCAATGACCTACAAAAGGCCCTTTTAAAGGCTATTGGTAGTTTATTGTTAGGTTAGGGGGTGTTTTTATTTTGGGGTGGCTTTTTGTTTTTATAGGGCTATTAGATTAGGTGTAATTTTTATTATTTTGAATAATTTCGTTTTTTATTTTTTGTAATCTTAATGTTTTTTTTATTTTATTTTTGTAATGTTAGATTTTTTCGTAGTGTTAGGTTTATTTAAATTTGTAATTTAGGTTTTTTATTTTTTCATATTTTATTTTATTTTATTAGAATAGTTAGGTTAATATATATAGTTTAATCTTAGTTTTTCATTTTTATTTCACAGTTAAGGTTTTATTTATTTTAAGATAGTTATATTGTACTTTGAATTTAAAGTTAGGAGTGTGTTAGGTTTAGGGGTTAATAGTTTAATTTAATGTTTTGCGATTTAGGGGTTAATAGGTTTAGTTTATTAGTTGCGATGTGGGGCACTTGCAGTTTAGGGGTTAATAGGTTTTGTTTATTAGTTGTGATGTGGGGGGCTGGCGGTTTAGGCGTTAATACTTTACTATAGTGTTGGCGATGTGGGGGGCCTGCGGTTTAGGGGTTTATAGGTTTATATAGTGTTGGCGATGTGGGTGGGTGGCAGATTAGGGGTTAATAGGTTTATTTAATAGTCGCAATGTGGGTGGGCTGCGGATTAAGGGTTAATAGGTTTATTATAGTATTTGCGATGCGGGAGGGTGGCGGTTTAGGGGTTAATAGGTAGTTTATGGGTGATAGTGTACTTTGTAACATTTTAGTTGTGAATTTTGTGAAACATTTTTGTTTCACAAAATCCATAACTACTGGTCTCAGATTGCGGAATGGATCATGTCGGTATAGGCTATAACGCAAGCATTTTAGTCGAACCGCACAACCTGTAATATGGCTTAATGAAAATCCCGCACTCAAACATAATTTTTTGAGTACGGAATGGATTGTTGCGTTACAGGCTAAAATGCTTGCAGTATAGCAATACCGCTGCAACTTGTTATACGGGAGACCTGCCATTCCATGCGCAATGGCTAATTTTTCAGTGGTATAGCCGTACTGCACCATACTGCAAAACTTGTAATCTAGCTGTATTTGAGCAAGTGTACAAAGTCCATCAAAGGAACAAATAGCAAATATAAAACTGAAGCAATAATATAAGAACAGGTAACTTAAACTTAATCAGAAAGCAGTCACTTTGAACATGAAGACTGGCAGATGAGAACTGATACCCTCTACTGGAAGGGTATCAGACGTAGCTTGGTATATGAGCTGACACTCTAAACGTGAAGCATGACAGTGAGCAAGCAATTTAGACTTGAAGGTGGGCAAATGAGAGCTTGACTACTGAGCAGACGCTTAAGACTTTATGCATTGGGGCCGATTTATCAAGCCCCGTATGCATCTGTTTCCACGCGAGCATTCAGGCTGGACGGAAACAGGACCGCTGCTCCTTAACTCATCCACCACCTCTGAGGCGGCAGACAGCAATCAGCCCGATCGGATATGACACCCCCTGCTAGCGGCCAAGAATGTGCAGGGGGCGGCATTGCACAAGCATTTCATGAGAAATGCTTGTGCAATGATAAATGCAGACAGCGTATGCACTATGATTGAAGTTGACAGCAAACACTTTAGACTTCATGCGTGACCAGTGAGTAGATATTTTAAGCATGAAGCTTGATGGTGAGCTTGAAATTAACCAATTCTGACTGTCAGTGAGTTGACACTCTGCAGTTGAAGCTTGAAAGTGAGTTGACACTTCAGACGTGGGGGCCGATTAAACAAGGGCCGAATGACACTGTATGTAACTGTTTCTGTGTGAGCCTTCAGGCTCGCCGGAAACAGCAGTTAAGAAGCAGTTGTCTTAAGACGCATACGATCGGGTTGTTTGACACCACCTGCTAGCGGCATTGGCCACAAATATGCAGGGGGTGGCATTGCACAAGCAGTTCACCAGAACTGCTTGTGCAGTGATAATTGCACATGGCGTATGCTGTCGGTATTTATCGATGTGCGGCAGACAGGGTCCGCTACAGCGGACAATGTCTGCTCGCACTTTGAGCATTTTCTAAATTACATTTTCAGAAACCTACTGGATACCTACATTGTAAGCTACTTTGATGACATTTTAATCTTCACACCTTTTTTGAAAGTTCATATCACTCATAGACCTTTCATTTTTTTAAGATTGAGGATTAATGGTCTTTTTGCCAAGTTGGATAAGAATAAATTTTCTATCTCTACAGTTGTGTATTTGAGATACAACCTCTCTCCTAATCATATTCAGATGGATCCCAAGAAGGTTTCTACAATCCTTGAGTGGCCGGTGCCTAACAATAAGATTTTTTTCTGAGGTCTGTTAGGTCAGTCTTAGGGCCAGATTACAAGTAGTGTGCTAATTGCTGAAGTGCGATAACGTTAGCATGCAACTTGATATTAAAAGTCCATGGTAAAGCACATAGTCCAGAAGAGGGTTAGGAGGGCCAACTTTGCTCGAACGCAACCTATACTTTCAATGGAGATCGCAAAAGCACTAACACGCTCATATTACAAATTGAAAGTTATACACCTAGATTACGAGTTTTGCATTAGAGGTTATGCGGTGCTAACGAGCAGTTTATGCTCACCGCTCACTTACAGACAGCGCTGGTATTACGGGTTTTTACAAACCCGGCGTTAACCACAAAAAAGTGATTGTAGAGCAAAATTTTGCTCCACATTTCACCTCAATACCAGCGCTGCTTACGTTAGTGGTGAGCTGACTGAATGTTCTTGTGCACGATTTACCCATAGGAATCAATGGGGAGAGCCGGCTGAAAAAAAATCTAACACCTGCAAAAAAGCAGCGTTTAGCTCCTAACCCAGCCCCATTGATTCCTATGGGGAAAATACATTTATGTCTACACCTAACACCCTAAAATGAACCCTGAGTCTAAACACCCCTAATCTTACACTTATTAACCCCTAATCTGCCGCCCCCGACATCGCCGACACCTACATTATATTGATTAATCCCCTAATCTGCCGCTCCGGACACCGCCGCCACCTACATTATACTTATGAACCCCTAATCTGCTGCCCCCAACATCGCCGACACCTACATTATATTTATTAACCCCTAATCTGCCGCCCCCAATGTCGCCGCAACCTACCTACACTTCTTAACCCCTAATCTGCTGCCCCCAACGTCGCCGCCTCTATATTAAAGTTATTAACCCCTAAATCTAAGTCTAACCCTAACACCCCCTAACTTAAATCTAATTTGAATAAATCTAAATAAAATTACTATTATTACCTAAATAATTCCTATTTAAAACTAAATACTTACCTATAAAATAAACCCTAAGCTAGCTACAATATAACTAATAGTTACATTGTAGCTATCTTAGGCCTCGCTTCCATTGAGTCGTTAAAAATGGAGCCGTAAGCTACCGAAGCGGCCGACAGCTAAAAGTAATTTACGGCTCCATTTTAGTACCAGGTTTCCATTGAAATATTTTGCGGATAGCGTGCAGTCGCTCTTTTCGTGTAGCTGTAAATTAACGTTGTGTTAACGCTTCCATCTGATGTCGGATTTCTTGAAAATCAATTAGTTGCTAAGGTAACCCGACCTTACACTATAGATCGTCCGTGCTCCTTACCGGTGATCACCTCTCAAGAAAAATAAAGAAACACTTATCCATATTTTTAATAATCAAATACTATTTATATATAATTATATTTAACACTTCATAAATATAAGTAATATTTATTGCTGCCCTTGGCATAGGTCTAGTTTGCATTCTGTAGATATGTTCTTGCATATATTATTATATTTAAATATATACTGATATTTCTATTAGAATATAAGTTCAACTATTTCTATACATGAGACAACAATAAATATTACTTATAACAATTTATTTCTACATTAAAACACTTGCATTATTTGCAAGTTTTATAATTTCAATAGAAAATAGGTCTCAAAAAGCACAATTTTCCTCTTTTACACCTAGTTGAGCTGGGGGTAATATTTCTCAATGTATCGACAGCCTCCGACAGTGTATTAACGGTTAGCGCTTTCATTGGAAACCTGGTATAATTTATCGATTAACGTCTTCTATTACTTTCTATGGGACGCAAAGATCTTTTCGGCTGCTGATATTGAGGTATAACGCGCCATTGGAAACAGTCGATAAACGATATTGCTTCCGACAGCATATTTATCGGTTTGCGAGTGCACGCAAACTGAATTACGACTCAATGGAAGCGAGGCCTTTGGGTTTATTTTTATTTTACAGGCAAGTTTGTATTTATTTTAACTAGGTAGAATAGTTATTAAATAGTTATTATAATAACTACCTAGTTAAAATAAAGACAAATTTACCTGTAAAATAAAACCTAACCTAAGTTACAATTACACCTAACACTACACTATAATTAAATTAATTCCCTAAATTAAATACAATTAAATAATACATTTAAAATTATCTAAAGTACAAAAAAACAAACACTAAATTACAGAAAATAATAAACAAATTACAAGATTTTTAAACTAATTACACCTAATCTAACCCCCCTAACAAAATAAAAGAGTCCCCCAAAATAAAAAAAAAGCCCTACCCTACACTAAATTACAAATAGCCCTTAAAAGGGCCTTTTGCGGGGCATTGCCCCAAAGTAATCAGCTCTTTTACCTGTAAAAAAAAAGTACATATCCCCCCCAACATTAAAACCCACCACCCACACAACCAACCCTACTCTAAAACCCACCCAATACCCCCTTAAAAAAACCTAACACTAACCCCTTGAAGATCACCTTACCTGGAGAAGTCTTCACCCAACCGGGCAGAAGTCCTCAACGAAGCCGGGAGAAGTCTTCATCCAAGCCGGGCGAAGTGGTCCTCCAGACGGGCAGAAGTCTTCATCCAGACGGCATCTTCTATCTTCATCCATCCGGCGCAGAGCGGGTCCATCTTCAAGACATCTGGCGTGGAGCATCCTCTTCCATCAAAGTCTTCTTACTAAATGACGGTTCCTTTAAGTGACGTCATCCAAGATGGCGTCCCTTCAATTCCGATTGGCTGATAGAATTCTATCAGCCAATCGGAATTAAGGTAGAAAAAATTGTATTGGCTGATGCAATTAGTCAATAGGATTGAGCTGGCATTCTATTGGCTGATTGTAACAGCTAATAGAATGCCAGATCAATCCTATTGGCATCAGCCAATAGGATTTTTTCTACCTTAATTCCGATTGGCTGATAGAATTCTATCAGTCAATCAGAATCTAAGGAACGCCATCTTGGATGACGTCATTTAAAGGTACCTTCATTCAGTAAGAAGACACTGGATAAAGAGGATGCTCCACGTCGGATGTCTTGATGATGGACCCGCTCCACGTCGGATGGATGAAGATAGAAGATGCCGTCTGGATGAAGACTTCTGCCCGTCTGGAGGACCACTTCGCCCGGCTTGGATGAAGACTTCTCCCGGCTTCGTTGAGGACTTCAGCCCGGTTGGATGAAGACTTCTGCCCCTTCCTTGAGGATGGATGTCCGGTCTTCAGAACAGTAAGTCGATCTTCAGGGGGTTAGTGTTAGGTTTTTTTAAGGGTGTATTGGGTGGGTTTTATTTTTAGGTTAGGGTTTGGGCCTGCAATAGAGCTAACTGCCCTTTTAAGGGCAATGCCCATCCAAATGCCCTTTTCAGGGCAATGGGGAGCTTAGTTTTTTTTAGTTAGTATTTTATTTGGGGGGTTGGTTGTGGGGCTGGTGGGTTTTACTGTTGGGGGGGTTGTTTGTATTTTTTTTTTTTACAGGTTAAAGAGCTGATTTCCTTGGGGCAATGCCCCGCAAAAGGCCCTTTTAAGGGCTATTGATAGTTTAGTTTAGGCTAGGGTTTTTTTATTTGGGGGGGGGGGGGCTTTTTTATTTTGATAGGGCTATTAGATTAGGTGTAATTAGTTTAAAAATCTGTAATTTGTTTTTTATTTTCTGTAATTTAGTGTTTTTTTTTTGTGATTTAGCTAATTTAATTTAATTTATTTGTTTTTAATTTAGTTACTTTATTTAATTGTAGTGTAGTGTTAGGTGTTAGTGTAACTTAGGTTAGGTTTTATTTTACAGGTCAATTTGTATTTATTTTAGCTAGGTAGTTATTAAATAGTTAATAACTATTTAATAACTATTCTACCTAGTTAAAATAAATACAAACTTGCCTGTAAAATAAAAATAAACCCTAAGCTAGATACAATGTAACTATTAGTTATATTGTAGCTATTTTAGGGTTTATTTTATAGGTAAGTATTTAGTTTTAAATAGGAATAAGATTATAGTAATTTTCTGTAGATTTATTTAAATTATATTTAAGTTAGGGGGTGTTAGGGTTAGGGTTAGACTTAGATTTAGGGGTTAATACATTTAATATAGTGGCGGCGACGTTGGGTGCGGCAGATTAGGGGTTAATAAATGTAGGTAGGTGGCGGCGATGTTAGGGGCGGCAGATTAGGGGTCAATAATATTTAACTAATGTTTGCGAGGTGGGTGAGCGGTGGTTTAGGGGTTAATATGTTTATTATAGTGGCGGCGATGTCCGGAGCGGTAGATTAGGGTTTAAAAAATATAATGTAGGTGGCGACGATGTTGGGGGCGGCAGATTAGGGGTTAATAAGTGACTTCAGCCCGGTTGGATGAAGACTTCTGCCCCTTCCTTGAGGATGGATGTCCGGTCTTCAGAACAGTAAGTCGATCTTCAGGGGGCTAGTGTTAGGTTTTTTTAAGGGTGTATTGGGTGGGTTTTATTTTTAGGTTAGGGTTTGGGCCTGCAATAGAGCTAACTGCCCTTTTAAGGGCAATGCCCATCCAAATGCCCTTTTCAGGGCAATGGGGAGCTTAGTTTTTTTTAGTTAGTATTTTATTTGGGGGGTTGGTTGTGGGGCTGGTGGGTTTTACTGTTGGGGGGTTGTTTGTATTTTTTTTTTACAGGTTAAAGAGCTGATTACTTTGGGGCAATGTCCCGCAAAAGGCCCTTTTAAGGGCTATTGATAGTTTAGTTTAGGCTAGGGTTTTTTTTATTGGGGGGGGGGCTTTTTTTATTTTGATAGGGCTATTAGATTAGGTGTAATTAGTTTAAAAATCTGTAATTTATTTTTTATTTTCTGTAATTTAGTGGTTTTTTTGTGATTTAGCTAATTTAATTTATTTGTTTTTAATTTAGTTAAATTATTTAATTGTAGTGTAGTGTTAGGTGTTAGTGTAACTTATGTTAGGTTTTATTTTACAGGTCAATTTGTATTTATTTTAGCTAGGTAGTTATTAAATAGTTAATAACTATTTAATAACTATTCTACCTAGTTAAAATAAATACAAACTTGCCTGTAAAATAAAAATAAACCCTAAGCTAACTATTAGTTATATTGTAGCTATCTTAGGGTTTATTTTATAGGTAAGTATATAGTTTTAAATAGGAATAAGATTATAGTAATTTTCTGTAGATTTATTTAAATTATATTTAAGTTAGGGGGTGTTAGGGTTAGACTTAGATTTAGGGGTTAATACATTTAATATAGTGGCGGCGACGTTGGGTGCGGCAGATTAGGGGTTAATAAATGTAGGTAGGTGGCGGCGATGTTAGGGACGGCAGATTAGGGGTCAATAATATTTAACTAATGTTTGCGAGGTGGGTGAGCGGTGGTTTAGGGGTTAATATGTTTATTATAGTGGCGGCGATGTCCGGAGCGGTAGATTAGGGGTTAAAAAATATAATGTAGGTGGCAAAGATGTTGGGGGCGGCAGATTAGGGGTTAATAAGTGTAAGATTAGGGGTGTTTAGACTCGGGGTTCATGTTAGGGTGTTAGGTGTAAACATAAATTTTATTTCCCCATAGGAATCAATGGGGCTGCGTTACTGAGCTTTACGCTGCTTTTTTGCAGGTGTTAGACTTTTTCTCAGCCGGCTCTCGCCATTGATGTCTATGGGGAAATCGTGCACGAGCACGTACGACCAGCTCACCTCTGACGTAACCAGCGCTGGTATTGGAGTGCGGTAAGGAGCACAATTTTGCTCAACGCTCACTTCTTGCCTTTTAACGCCGGGTTTGTAAAAACCTGTAATACAAGCGATGTAGGAAAGTGAGCAGTGAGAAAAAACTACTCGTTAGCACCACATAGTTTCTAACGCAAAACTCGTAATCTGGCCGTTAGTGTTTTTTATTTTTCGTAATTTTAGTGTTTTTTTTTTTTTGTAATGTTACATTTATTTAATTTTTTCATAGGATTAGTTGTTTTTTTTAAAGGGACAGTCTACACCAGAATTGTTATTGTTGTAAAAGATACATAATCCCTTGTTTACCCATTCCCTAGTTTTGCATAACCAACACAGTTATATTTATATAGTTTTTACCTCTGTGATTATCTTGTATCTAAGCCTCTGCAGCCTGCCCCTTTATTTGTTCTTTTGACAGACTTGCAGCTTAGCCAATCAGTGATGGCTCCCAGGTAACTTCACGTGCACGAGCACAGTGTTATCTATATGAAAAACATGAACTAACACCCTCTAGTGGTGAAAAACCTGTTAAAATGCATTCTTAAGAGGCGGCCTTCAAGGTCTAAGAAATTAGCATATGAACCTCCTAGGTTAAGCTTTCAACTAAGAATACCAAGAGAACAAAGAAAAATTAGTGATAAAAGTAAATTGGAAAATTGTTTAAAATTACATGCTCTATCTGAATCATGAAAGTTTATTTTAGACTAGACTGTCCCTTTAATTTGATATTTAGGATTTTTAATTGGTAGTTTTTTTATTATATTAGAATAGTAAGGTTAGGTTAATTTATAGTTTAATGTTAGGTTTATTTTTATTTCACAGGTAAGTTTTTATTTATTTAAATATAGTTATATTGTAATTTTAATTTAAAGTTAGGGGGGTATTAGGTTTAGGGGTTAATAGTTTAATTTAGTGTTTTGGGATGTGGGAGGCCAGAGGCTTAGGGGTTAATAGGTTTATTTAGTGGCAGCGATGTGGGAGGCCGGAGGTTTAGGGGTTAATAGGTTTATTTAGTGGCAGAGATGTGGGAGGCCGGAGGTTTAGGGGTTAATAGGTTTATTTTGTGGCAGCGATGTCGGGGAGCAGTGGTTTAGGGGTCAATAGGTTTATTTAGTAGCAGCGATGTCGGGGAGCAGTGGTTTAGGGGTTAATAACTTTATTATAGTGTCGGCGATGTCAGGGAGCGGCGGATTAGAGGTTAATAACTTTTATTAGTGTCAGTGATGTCGGGGCGGCAGATTAGGGGTCTTTAGACTAAGGGTTTATGTTAGGGTGTTAGGTTTAAACGTAACTTTCTTTTCCCCATAGACATCAATGGGGTTGCGTTATAGCAATCGCCATTCCGCACTTCAGGTGTTATTTTTTTTCTAACACTTTCTCCCCATTGATGTCTATGGGGGAAAGTGTGCACGAGCACGTCAAATCAGCCCTTGGCTTTTTGTGGTATGGAGCTTAACACCACCATAACGCACAGCACAAGGAGGCTTTTCAGTAACTCGTAATGGCAGCGATATGGAGAGTGAAATAACACAACTTTTTTGCCGTTATTTTCGCACCCTGTTTAGCGCAAAATTGTAATCTAGGCGATTCATTCTAAACAGTGCTGCTGTTCTATATGCCTACCAATATTTTCTTTTTTCAATGTGCTTTTATAGATAAATAAAATACATAAGATTCCAAAATCTCAACTGAAAGTGAAAGTCGACCATAGCGTTTTTAAAACGCTAGGTTTGACTGTTGAAAAACAAATAAAGGTCACTTTCATTCATGAAGTATAAAATACTTCATTTAGAAAGTGCCTTTATTCGTTTCAACCGTTCGCCGTTCTTAGCTTAGCAGCAGCCAACGGTAAATAGCCAACGGTGTGCGGTAAATCTGGCTCCCATAGGCGCCAAACTGGATTTACCGCATGGATATTGGCTAAGAGGTGAAAATGTCACTTCTTAGCAAAAAAAAAAATTTTGGCCGTGGGCTGCCGTAGTAGCTAAGAACGGCGAACGGTTGAAACAAATAAAGGCACTTTCTGCATGAAGTATCTTATACTTCATTAATGAAAGTGCCCTTTATTTGTTTCAACAGTCAACCCTAGCGTTTCAAAAACACTATGGTTGACTTTCACTTTAATATCAATTTTGCATTATTACAATTATGACTATGGACTTTTATTAACACATGTAATTAAACCTTTATAGTAATAAGATAAATATTGAAATTCTCCTTTAGTACTCAACCCACAAAATGTGGACATAAAATATCTATGAGAGGCATCTGTGGTGCTAATAAACCAAATTATTTTACAAAATGTTAACATAAAAAAGAATTATCTGGATCTTGACTGAAAGATTGTTTAGCCTATCCCGTGCTGCTTGTGAAAACCGAACGTTCAGTAGGTTAAACAAAGTGATGTGTCTTTCTTTCTTACATAAATTGCTGGTCATGTCAAATGAATCTACACTGCTTTCAAAGGATTTTCTTTGACAATACAAAACAGTCACTTGGTACCACAATGGTGAGGGGGATAGTAAAAGACAAATAGATGAAAATACTGCTGGGTGAGCTCTTTCTTTATTAAAAAAAAAAAAGAGAGAGACATTTCAAAGACCACAAAACTCAGAAGCACAATTCTAACCTACACATATTTTTTGCAAGCCAGAAAAAAACCTAACTCTGTTGGCAAGGTGATGATAAAAAAAATATGTTTTGCAGCATTTCACCATGATTTAGGTAGAGCATACAATTTTAAAAAACTTTCCTGTTTACTTCTATTATTAAATTTGTTTTGGTATCATTTGTTGAAGGAGCAGCAATGCACTATTGGTTTCTAAGTGAACACATGGGTGAGCCAATGGCAATCGGTATATATATGCAGACACCAACCAGCAGCTAGAACCTAGGTTCTTTGCGGCTCCTGAGCATTCCTAGATCAACCTTTCAGCAAAGGATATCAAGAGAAGGAAGCAAATTAAAAAATAGAAATAAATTGGAATGTTGTTTACAATGGTATGCTCTGTCTAAATCATGAATGTCTAAATATGACTTTACTGTCCCTTTAAATTACTTTATAGAAAAGCATTATTTTTTACATTATGATAACATAACTAATAAATGATACACAGTCACAACTGGGTGAAAGATCATAGGGTCACATTGATTGTCAAACAATGAAACTGGTAGTAACAAATAACCAAATCAATCAGGTGGCGGCAATCAGGGCCTAAAAAACGAACCCCTGCAAAAAAAAAGATGCTCATAGGCCCAAAAAGCTGGAAAACGGAGCTTGGCTTAATGCTTAGTTGGACAATAGGGAGGTAATTGGTCCACCGCAACCCAGTAAGAACACCCCCCCAAGCTACGAGCCTGGGAACGTCAACCCTACTGCAATGACCATCACTCAACTACACAGCCAGCCACAAGGGCCCAGACCAACCGACACAATATATAGACCCTCTGAGGGCCAAATATAGCCTCCACCAATCACAAATTTAGGAATAGAGAATTTCTCAAGTTAGATAAAAATAAATCCATGCCCACATCATAAAGATGCACTCCATCCGGGCGATATAAACTTTTGTTACCTGCCGTAATTTTCCACAGCAAAAACCCAGAGTCCCCTAACAGTCCGTCTCATGTACCTGTTACAGTCAACACCAGAATTTTTGTTGTTTAAAAAGATAGATAATCCCTTTATAACCCATTCCCCAGTTTTGCATAACCAACACAGTTATATTGATATACTTTTTACCTCTGTGATTACCTTGTATCTAAGCCTCTGCAAACTGCCCCCTTATTTCAGTTCTTTTGACAGACTTGCATTTTAGCCAATCAGTGCTGACTCCTAGGTAACTCCACGTGCGTGAGCTCAATGTTTTCCATATGACACACATGAACTAACTCCGTCTAGTCATGAAAAACTGTCAAAATGCATTTGGATAAAAGGGGCATTCAAGGTCTAAGAAATTAGCATATGAACCTACCTAGGTTTAGCTTTCAACTAAGAATACCAAGAGGACAAAGCAAAATTGGTGATAAAAGTAAATTAGAAAGTTTTTAAACTTACATGTCCTATCTGAATCATGAAAGTGTATTTTGGACTTGACTGTCCCTTTAAGCTTCTTGCGAACTTGAAAAGCTGCTCTATGAGACATCATATGCCTCCAGGTAAACCTGGGAATCACACATGACCAGCCAATACGTAAACCTACGCAAATCTGACTGCATCAAATGAGTCAGCTCCAGACAGGGCAAAGCACCCATGTCATTGCCACCTAAATGAATGACAATAATCTGAGGTTTCTCCCACCTCTGAGCAGCGTTGTGTAATAAGGCAGGCAGTTTAGCCCAGCACAGACCCCTATGACCCAACCATCGTAGCACAGCCCAAAACCAGGGCAACCCCAGCTGACTTTCTCCAGGGACAGCTAAGGCTCCAATGGCTGCCCAGTGCACATACGAATGTCCTGCAATCCAGATCCGCACCGGACTTATTCGTAGCCCTGCAAAAAAGAAATCAAGTTATGGCACAGGTAACCAGCAATGCAACATGAGACCCAAACCACCAACACAACCTACCTAGACTGCTATACAGGTCTAACATATAGCCTATACCTCTGAGAACACCACCGCCCAAGAGCCCGAATACTGTCTTTCGATCATCCTAGCTTAGCCATGGAAGTAACCGCCCCCACACGAAAAGAATGGAGAGCAATGAAAAGAAAGGTCCCAAGAAACTTACGGAACTGAAAATGAGTCAATGGAGACCCATCTTGATGAACAAGAAACGAGGACCCACCGGACAAACCTGGAGGTACGCTGACAGCAACCCCACTGGGTAGGACCGAGCCCCCGGTAATGCGGTGACTTTCTCCAGGGACAGCTAAGGCCCGAATGGCTGCCCAGTGCACATACGAATGTCCTGCAATCCAGATCCGCACCAACTTTTTTTGTAGCCCTGCAAAAAAGAAAGAAAGTTATGGTACAGGCAACCAGCAATGCAACATGAGACCCAAACCACCAACACAACCTACCTAGACTGCTGTACAGGTCTAACATATAGCCTATACCTCCGAGAACGCCACCGCCCAAGAGCCCGAATACGGTCCTCCGACCATCCTAGCTCAGCCGTGGAAGCAGCCGCCCCAACACAAAAAGAATAGAGAGCAATGAAAAGAAAGGTCCCAAGAACCTTACGGACCAGAAAATGAGTCAACAGAGACCCATCCTGATGAACGAGAAATGAGGACCCACCGGACAAACCTGAAGGTACACTGACAGCGACCCCACTGGGCAGGACCGAGCCCCCGGTAGTGCGGTGAGGTAAAGCTACACCTTCCTGATCCATTTTGGATCAGGGGACATATAGGAGCACCGCATCCCCAGCCAAATGAGCATGCTCCCACAACACCCCCAACTTTGGCCAATTTTGAAGGGGGGGCCAGCTCACCGACCCGCAAAACTTCATGAAAAGCAAGCCCGAAAGCGGCACTAAACCGCAAAACCTCAAACTCTGAGGGACAAATGTGGGGTAACGCGAGCAGCAGAGAAACTAGCCGATCCACCGTAATAGGCTCCCTGATATCCCTCTGACGGACTTCACCCTTGGAGTATCTGCCGGATTAAAAAGGTCCTAGAGTCATCCATCAACTGGAAAACTTTACAGAAAAACAAGACTGCAGCCAGTCACGAAGCGACGGCCCCCTTTGTCACCAGCTTACCTTTCAGCCCCGCTAACCAGTCTAACAACATTACCTGAAAAAAGAAACAAAGCACATAAACCCTAGTCGGATATATGTGATACAATATGGTAGATACAAGAATAAATATAATAGTATACATAAATAGTACAGATAGTACAACAAGTACTCCCCTCTGGTTTAAAGAACTGCTGCCCCATCCAACAGTCTCTCTCAAAGCCGTTCTTGATATGTGTATGCAAAGGAGGTGCTGGATCACAGAGGAAGTTGAAGCTCACTGGAGTATGGTGTTATTAGCCCCAGGAGTCAGCTTCTCTCAAATGTCTGCAGGAAGATTTTCACAATAGAGTAGTACATCCAGGAATTGTGAATATGAGCGATCATGTTCAATCCAAATCTAAACTGTAACATATTCTTAAGAAGTGAAAGTATTATTTATGAAAAATAAAACTACTTGATTGGGAACTTCACACAACAAGCCACAGGATTGGCAGACGTCTCTGGATTACGGATTGGACGTTAAAACACATGATCCGAAAGTTCTGAATGAACCTAATTGGAACTGGAAAAACATAAACTACTCGATTGGGAACATAAAATAACATACTCAGGATTGGTAATTTTTTACAAATCTGATTGGCTTCTTTTTGCATTAATATTGTATTAATAATGTTTTTATTGGTTTATTATATTTTCATCTGGCGTTTATACACAATCTATACATTACTTTCACTTCTTAAGAATATGTTACAGGGCCTTGTCAAAATATTGATAGTACACTGAGGCCAGTTCTGGATCAATGGCATAATTTACTGAATAACCCTTGGGAATAGAAAGGGGTTGGATCAAGCAAAACTTGCCTGGCTCCTTCTTGGAAACACCCCCAAAAGCGAGATCATTAACCCCGGCATTGATCTCTCCCTAAAGGGCTTGCTACCCATCCCAAAGCCAGCTCCTTACCCAACTTCTCCCTTACCGTCTCTGGATATTGGTAGACGGATTTCAGGTTTCGCCACACCAATGACCCTCAAACCTCCCAGGAGACCGGAATGATGAACCCATCCCGCAGTCCATTCCAAAACAAGAACGACGCTCGTCTGTCGGAATAGCAGGCCAGCCATGGCTCAATTGTGCCCACCTTCAATGGGGTCACCGCCCTTACTCGCAAAAGCGCTCTTTGGTGCGCTTCTGTCACTCTGAGAGTCCTTCTTCCTGTTGCACTCTACTTCCAGATGAGTTCCGCTGCAATACCTACACTGGTGCCGAAATAGACAGTTGGGACTCTTGTCACACTGACGGTCCTGAAATTTCCAACAGACTCCCATGGCTTGTGTTGAAAAAGAGGCGGATGCACTCCCGGGCCACTGGCCCCATCAGGCTCTCGGGACCCAGGTGTACCCAAAGGTTAATGTCAATGGACCTGAAGTCAAGCATGGGATTACATGCCATCTTCCTCCTGAAGGACATGTCATACTCCCTCCATGCCCCCTTGTGATACTTAGGATGGATACTGTCTATCATGTCCATGTATTTTATAATAGCCCCAGCTCTATCAGGCCATAGTTCAATAAACAGGAAGTCAACACCCCCACGAAACACCTTTGCCACTCATCAAAAGAGTCAGGCCTCTGTGCTGCTGCCTTTTTTTATTTTATTATTATTATCATTTATTTGCAAAGTGCCAACAGATTCTGCAGCGCTATAAACATAGGCAATATACAAGGAAACATTTATAGGGATAAAATGAGTAGCGGGCCCTGCCAAGAGTTGCACTGTTGTAGTCAGTTCTTATGAAGGTGACCTTCAAACAGTAGGGCTCTTAGGCGTACATGCTAAGGGGGTTCAAGGGGATAGCAATGGAGGAGAGAAACTGGGATTAAGAAAGGTTAGTGTTGGTTGCATGCATCCCTGAACAGTAAAGTCTTTAGGGAGCCCTTGAAGCTTTCAAAACTAGGGGAGAGTCTTGTGGAGCGAGGCAGAGAGTTCCACAAGATGGGAACCAGTCTGGAGAAGTCCTGTAAACGGGAATGTGATGAGATAACAAGAGAGGAGGAGAGGAGGAGGTCATGAGCAGAGGGAAGGCGACTGGAGGGTGAGTATCTGGAGACAAGGTCTGAGATGTAGGGGGAGCAGTGTAGTTGAGGGCTTTGTATTTGAGAGTGAGAATTTTGTGTTTTATTCTGGAGGCAAGAGGAAGCCAGTGTAGGGATTGGCAGAAGGGTGCAGCAGATGAAGAGCGACGAGTAAGGAAGATGGGCCTGGCAAAGGCATTCATTATGGATTATAAAGGAGCTAGGCGACAACTAGGGAGACTAGAGAGGATGGAGTTGCAGTAGTCGAGGCAGGAAAGGATAAGGGAGTGGATTAAAATCTTAGTTGTGTCTTGTGTAAGGAAATGTCTAATTTTAGAGATGTTTTTAAGGTGGAAGCGGCAGGATTTAGCCAAGGACTGAATGTAAGGAGTAAAAGAAAGATCTGAGTCAAATGTGACTGGCCCAACCGGAAGTGAAGTCACTGGATGTAACAGCTGTGGAGGAAACAGGGACCGGAAGTATCTCGACGGCCATATTGGAAGATGCCGAAAAGCTTTCTGGACAATGATGCGACTGATGAAAGGCACAACACGACCCTCCGGACCACTGCCCGCCGACCCCGATGCCAGGGAATGAAGGAGGGAGACCGCTGCCGCTACGGATTCACATGACAGGACCATGGAACTGCCAGGTAAGGGGCCCTCACTCTGACCACTCACGCCAACTAGCTCTGCACCCTCAGGGGACTTGCCAGGAATGGGATACAATGATGGGGAGCCCGGGGGCGCAAGTAAGGGAGGGGGTGCTGACCCGTTCGATAGGCCCTACATCTAATAAGGGACGTGACGCTCCAGGCCACTGAACCAGTCAGGCCCATGACATCCTCCTTAGCTGACGAGGAGGGTAAACATAAATCAAGATCCTCACTCCCAATCCCCTCACCACCAGCAGTAAATGAAAGTAAGGGGGCATGACATCAGAGTGAACAAGAGATGATTTAGGGATTTCCTTGATAGTGAGCATATGGCTAAGGGGGAGAGCTTTAAAGGCCCATATCTCTGTCTGCATGCTAGACAGAGATTTTACTGTGTGTGACAACAAATAGTCATCATCCATGCAATGCTTTCAGCATGGATGAAACCACGTATTGTCATCTTAGGGGGCTGCTTTCAGGGCTAATCTCAGCACCCCTAACCCCGCACTTAACGGGCACTATGAGGTGGCCAAGTGGCCCTGCATTGCTGGGAAAATCTGGGAATGCCGGTGAAGTCATGAGGCATGGATGTGGTGATCTCACAGAGCCGCCGCAACCCAAAAGTGCACAGTAGCTGCACAGGACTTAAAGGGATGTTAAACAGTCAGTTTAATTGCTGTATTAAAAACCACTAAGCAGTTGCTTATACTTAAAGTGCTATAAAACAGGTTGAGATCTGTGCATATCCTTAAAGGGCTAATTATTTTAAAATAGTTTGCATAAAAAATTGTTTAAAAATTGCTGGCAAGAATTTTAAAATAATTTTTAAAAAGAAGCAAAATTAATTACATAGCTAAGCTGCCTGGAGCAGCTAACTCCACCCCTCTTATCAGTGTTTAGACAAAGACGTATTTCAAGTGAGTTCACAGCTTCTAGGCATGCTCCAACAGATAATCCCTATTCACTTTTGCATTTTACCAAAAGATTAATAAACATAGCTACAGCCATAAAAGGAATTGTATGGGGGGAGTTAGAGCTTTACAATTCAGAAACTAAAAAGAAAGGGTTAATGGCAAGGCACTGCAGTATAAGTTTGCAGGTAAAGTAATTAAAGTACATATTATATTATTTTGTCTCTATCCCAACTTGTTTTATGCCCCTTTAATAGAAAGCATTGCAATATGTATCATTCATATATTTAAATTAATTTTACCATTTTTTTTACTACAGTACATTTGGGCAGTGTCTTTTACTTCCTGTCAGAGCCTTGCAAAGGGGAGGGGACCTTTGCAGGAAGGTTTATCTTAACATGGTACCAGAAAACTTTTAGGCTAGTAAATAGACTAGATAACAGGCAGTCAGATTAGCTCATGCCCAGAACGGACTGAAAACACTAGGGGCAGGGTTACACTGAAAATGTTTCAAGAAATAAACAGCTAGATTACGAGTTGTGCGTTATGACTCAAATATCATCGTTATGGGCCATAACGCTTCATTTTCCCTACCGCTGCTATTACAAGTTTCTGTAGCACCACAAATATCACCATCTACGCTCAAATAAATACCGCTCACACAGATCCAGTAGTTAATGATATACCGATAACAAAAACCTCCACGAATCCCTTCAAAAACATTACACAAAGTACACTTACACTCATACAAACACTTTATTTTTAAAATTAAAATTTTTCATGTCAAAATATAACGGATCAAAGTTACGAGATCTCGGTGTTTGAAAAAAAAATGCACACAAACCTATTTTACATTGACTTACATAGACATACGGGAACATACACTCATCTAGCTACATCTAACTACAAATATTATCACATACATACAGAATTAGATACATTACAAACAATATACTGCACACTTCGTACACAAAACATATTTTTATTATGAAATTAACACGATTTAGCTACTTTTTCGCAGAAGAACATGACGTCACTCACTTTACACTCAACACAGGTGTTGGATTTTATTTCTCTTGAAATTTCTCTCCTCCATTGACTTCTATGGGGAATACGTGCTAATGCACGCAACCGGCAGATTTACCTAATGCATGCAAAATGTTTGGACTCTAAAACTCGTAATACCAGCGCTAGCATTGGGGCGTTAATTCATTCATTCTTGCGTTAGTCCCGCTATGACAAATAGATCAAGAAATTACTATTTCCCTATGGAGTTATGGCTTTTACTTGTGTGAACATCACTACAACATCAAAATCTTTTACGAAATTCCATTACATCAACTAGAAATCACCATCAATTCTATCATCAACAATACGAAATTGGTTTAAAAAATTAAATCATATTTAAACTGACAGAGAATTATTTTTTAACATTTCATTATTCACAAACAGTAACCAATTGCAAACACGTCTCATTTACGTCTATTATAGCATTTCATTTATTCAACTTATATGCTTGGATGAGCAGCATATCTACATAAGCTCACCAGATGATGATTGATGGATGCACATACATGCCTTTTGGCATTGACTCATACATGTGCATTGATTTTCAGGCAAAAAAACAGATATAAACAATGAACACATTTACATCATACAACTACTTTGGAAGGTTGGTTAACATTGGATTCTCTCTCGGAATCACGAAAGATCAATTATGGATTTAGTGTCCCTTTAACATCACAATTCACTCATAATATACCATTAGGAATTACGTACAATAATACCAGATCATTAGAAAATATTAGAGCTGTCACTTTTTTGGAAGGAACAACATTGCTATACTGCTTTATATAAATCAGCATATGTGGGAGAGAATCACAATACATACATAGATGTACATAACACGCATCACACAACAGCAAAGCACACATTTATCTTTTTAATAAGCACACAATAAGAATGTTGAAAAATACAACAATACAACGAAGATTTGCAAACTAGACAGGCATGTTGCTAATATGATGACATCATTCTAAGCTTCAACCATACAGATTACAGCATTGGGACTTTACCACCTCTTTCAGCAGTTTCTTTCTCAATACTACATATACGTAAACGAGAGGGTTGGAAGATCTTCATTATTATTGCGATATCAATGGGACACGTAAAATATTGACATCTCGCCAATCACTTATAAATAGAATATTACAGATGTCAGCCGGAAGATCTTCATTATTATTTTTACGATTACAATGGGACACGTAAAATATTGACATCTCGCCAATCACTTATTGTCAGGATTGTGTGCAGGACTCTCTTTTCCTTAGTGTTATCTAACCACTGTACCTTTAAGACAACTTTACATTCACTTCCTGTTCCCTATAAAAGACCATCAGCCCTTTAGTTCATTGCTTGGTATTGAAGCTGTTACACATTTCTAAGCTTACTCTGCAATCCATCCAAGTCTGTGTACGTATCTTGCTTACTTGCTTTGAGTTGCTACAGTTAACATCATTCCGGCCGGATCTATTGGATTCATTCGCGGTGACGTCACACGCCAACTACACGGACCGACCGGTACACATCAGCTCTCTATATCACGGAACACCGCAAACCGGACTGCAAGAACCTCTGTATCTAATATTATAGACAACCACTTCTCTACAGGTATCCTCACTCACTGTGATAATTATAACCAGACTTTAAGTGACTTTAAAACGGATACTCTCATTTAAATTATCAACCTGAATGTTTGGTTCCTAAAATTGATTCAGTTTACCTATCCAGTTATATCTATTGGATATTCCATGTGATTCCTCATTACTCTTTCAGGCATTATTATCCTCATTAGCATCTTATGATTTTTTCCTCTTTTCCATATTTGCAATTATTTTATTTTTTCTGCTACACTCCGGTTTCTGAGTTAACGACCTTGCTGCAAATTCAGTGTTTATTCACATGTGGCAGAATCAGGGTTTGTTAATTCAAACTAACCATATATCAAATTGCTTAGTAGTTATTGTGGGACACACTTCGCTTACAAGTAGCACTTGTGTTTATCAGTTACTTCTAAGCTACAAAACCCAATTTTAATCTCAGCAGCTGTGGTTTTACTAAAATACTCTCTTTGCTCTTTAGAAAATTTGTCTGCCTGACAGAATACCAAGCCTTACAAAATATGGACCCAGCTGAGATGACTACACAAATTCAAACTTTAAATCAAAAAGTAGAATTACTAGCTGATGGCCTTAATACCTTGAAGGCCGAGAATGTTGCTCTTAAAGCCTATATTAAAGATTATCTTGAAACTAAAATACATTCACCTGAGCCACAGGTTAGCCTGCCAGAAAAATTCTATGGAGACAGGGCACACTATAGAGATTTTAAGAATGCATGTCTCCTGCTCTTTACATTAAAACCTCAGTCTTATCCTAACGATAGGACTAGAGTTTTAACTATCATTTCTTTCCTTAGAGGGGAACCACGTAGTTGGGCTAATAGTTTTTTTGAGACTAATGAAGCTATACTCAACTCATTGGATCAGTTCCTCCTAGCTATGGGTCAACTCTATGAAGACCCCTTCAAACAACAAACTGCAGAGACCGCACTCAGGGCTTTGAAACAAAAGAAAAGGGTAGTCGAAGACTACATTACAGATTTCAAGAGGTGGGCGAAAGATTCCGAGTGGAACAATTTATCTTTGAGGAATCAGTTCCGTCTGGGTCTTTCAGACGCCGTTAAGGATGAGTTGTCCCTCACGGAGATTCCTCCCACTTTAGAGGAGTTAATTAAACTTAGTATTACTATTGATAGAAGGTTAAGGGAAAGACAACATGAAAGAGCATACCCTGAAACTTATACTAAGAAAAGTACTAGTTGTAATCCAACAACTTCCTCTAACAAATCAAACATTGAACCCATGGAGATTGGATTCATCAAAGGCCCTCTAAGCCCCCAAGAAAAAATCAGACGAAGAGAGAATAACCTGTGTCTCTATTGTGCCTCAAATGAACATTCTGTTAAAGATTGTCCAGTCCTGCTGAAAATTAAGGGTGAGTCAAATAACTCTACTGTGTGTTGCAGCATTTATGATAAAAAAACATTCTACTGTAAACTCTCAATTTCTTTTCAGTGGGATCATCATCGCCTCAACGTACCCGCAATAATTGATTCGGGAGCTACAGCTTCCTACATAGATAAGGACTTTACACTTGTCAATAAAATTCCACTTGTGCACAAAAAATGTCCTGTATTATTAAGGGGTATAGATGGGAGGCCCATATCTTCAGGTTTAGTAGAATATCAAACAATCCCACTGTTAATGGTAACCCCTGAACATCATAGGGAGTACTTATCATTCGATGTCATAGCCTCACCTGTATCTCCAGTCATTTTAGGCTTAAATTGGTTATCTCTACATAATCCACAGATTAATTGGTCAAACAAGGCTCTCACTTTTGAGTCCAACTATTGCAATACTACATGTTTTCCAATGAACATCATGCTCGCTTCTGCTATACAGTCTGATATACAACTACCTGAACAGTATAGAGATTTTGCTGATGTATTCAGCAAAAGTGAATCAGAGAATCTACCTCCCCACAGGAAATACGACTGCCCTATTGAGTTAGTACCAGGAGCTGAAATACCTTATGGGCATATATTCCCATTATCCAATCCCGAACTTACTCATTTAAAAGTTTATCTTGAGGAAAACTTAAGAAAAGGATTTATTCGCCCCTCCACCTCACCAGCAGGAGCTGGCATATTTTTTGTTAAAAACAAAGACGGTTCTCTACGTCCTATAGTAGACTACAGACAGCTAAATAAAGTAACTGTAAAAAATCGATACCCCTTACCTCTAATCCCCGAACTAATTGAAAGATTAGAAGGGGCTAAATATTTCACCAAATTAGATCTGAGGGGAGCTTATAACCTAATTCGTATAAGAAGTGGAGATGAGTGGCTCACGGCTTTTCGTACACGCTACGGCTTGTACGAATATACCGTGATGCCATTCGGGCTATGTAATGCCCCTGCCACGTTTCAGCATTTAATCAATGATCTTTTCAGAGACTTTCTAGATGTTTTCCTTGTCATTTATCTGGATGACATCTTGATCTATTCAAAAACTTTGCCTGAACACATTCTACACGTGAGACAGGTACTATCTAGATTGAGAAGTAACTCCCTTTATGCTAAACCTGAGAAATGCATCTTTAATACACAAAGCATAAACTTCTTAGGTTATGTAATAACATCCACTGGAATCCACATGGAGGAATCTAAAATTCAGGCCATTCTTGATTGGCCTCCTCCCAAAAACAAAAAAGATGTGCAAAGGTTCCTCGGGTTTGCTAATTTTTACCGTAAATTTATAAAGAACTACTCAAACATATCAAAACCTTTAACTTCATTAACAAAAAATAACACACCCTTTATATGGAATGATGACAAACAAAAGGTCTTTGATATGCTTAAGCATCGGTTTACAACTGCACCGATTTTGAGGTTTCCTAATCCTGACTTGCCTTATGTATTAGAGGTGGATGCTTCGGACGTAGCCGTAGGAGCAGTTCTCTCCCAAAGAACAGGCATCAATCAACCTCTACACCCTGTAGCTTTCTTTTCTCGCAGTCTATCCAGTTCGGAACAAAACTACCCTATTGGAGATAAGGAGCTTCTTGCCATTAAAATGTCGTTGGAACATTGGCGCCACTTACTGGAAGGCACCTCAATTCCCACCGTCATATACACGGATCATAGGAACCTACAATACCTGAAAACCACCAGAACACTCTCAGCAAGACAGGTACGCTGGAACCTTTTCTTCTCTAGGTTTAACTACCAGATCGTTTACCGACCAGCAAACAAAAACCATAAGGCTGATGCTCTATCAAGATTACCAATGCACATCCGATCTGAGACTCCCAGAAACACTGTTATTCCTCTCGAGAACTTTGTATCTTTCACTATTGATACTAATTCTCATCTCTCCCGTGAACAAACAATGGATACATCAAAACCAATCTCCCAGCTACAGAAAAAACCTGACGGCTTCTTCTACTTTCAGGACAAATTGTACATTCCCCCTACTCTCAGACAGATTGTACTTCAATCCTCACATGATTCTTTATTCGCAGGACACCCAGGTGTCAAGAAGACACAGGAACTTGTCACGCGTTCTTATTGGTGGCCAAGAATCAGTCAGGATGTTAAAGACTATGTTCTCACCTGTGCAGATTGTACTATTTCCAAAAAGGATAAACATCCACCTTATGGACTTTTGACTCCGCTACCTACTCCCAGTAGACCTTGGCTTGAGATAGCTCTAGATTTTATCGTAGATCTTCCAAATTCAAAAAACAATACAACCATTCTTGTTGTAGTTGATCTTTTTAGCAAGATGTCACATTTCATTCCTTACCATAAACTCCCTTCTGCCTCTGAAACTATTCAACTACTCATTTCTCACGTCTTTAAACATCATGGTCTCCCAAACACCATGCTTACTGACAGAGGTTCCCAATTCACTAGTAAACTCTGGAGTGAATTCTGCAAGGCCTTCTCCATCGACAAACGCCTCAGCACTGCTTATCATCCTCAGACTAACGGCCAGACAGAAAGGTCAAACCAATGGCTTGAGCAATTCCTTAGAACTTATTGTTCTTCACAACCACTTCATTGGTCAGATAATCTTCCTTACGCAGAGTTCTGCTTTAATAACACTATTCACTCTAGCACCAAACAAACTCCATTCTACGTGAACTACGGTTTTCATCCCAGATTTCAGATACTTCCAGACAACCGAAGTAATTCTCCTAACATCTCTGATCTCTCAAATCTTATTGCCTCCAATTTCGCAACTGTTAAAGCAGCAATAGAAGATGCAAAAAGATCTCAGAAATATTACTATGATAAGAAAAGATTGCCTTCTCCACCTTACTCAATTGGTGACTTAGTCTGGTTGTCAACTAGAAACCTAAAATTGAACACTCCCTGTCGAAAATTTACTCCACTATTCATCGGACCTTACCCTGTGATACACATCATCAATACTAATGCTGTTCGTCTTAAATTACCTGAGTCTATGAAAGTACATCCTACCTTCCATGTCTCTCTGTTGAAACCCTATAGAGCCCTCAGGAACTCTGCCTCCGCTGATTTCATCCCAGATGTAGTAGTGGACCCTAACATGGAGTATGAAGTACATTCCATCCTTGACTCAAGACTTCATCGTGGTAATCTCCAATATCTGATTCGTTGGAAGGGTTATACACCAGATGATGATTCTTGGGAGCCTGCAGGTAACATCTCCGCTCCTAGATTGATTAACCTGTTCCATCGAAGGAACCCTGACCGTCCCAGTCCTTGAGCCCCGGAGTTGCTCTTTGAAGGGGGGATTCTGTCAGGATTGTGTGCAGGACTCTCTTTTCCTTAGTGTTATCTAACCACTGTACCTTTAAGACAACTTTACATTCACTTCCTGTTCCCTATAAAAGACCATCAGCCCTTTAGTTCATTGCTTGGTATTGAAGCTGTTACACATTTCTAAGCTTACTCTGCAATCCATCCAAGTCTGTGTACGTATCTTGCTTACTTGCTTTGAGTTGCTACAGTTAACATCATTCCGGCCGGATCTATTGGATTCATTCGCGGTGACGTCACACGCCAACTACACGGACCGACCGGTACACATCAGCTCTCTATATCACGGAACACCGCAAACCGGACTGCAAGAACCTCTGTATCTAATATTATAGACAACCACTTCTCTACAGGTATCCTCACTCACTGTGATAATTATAACCAGACTTTAAGTGACTTTAAAACGGATACTCTCATTTAAATTATCAACCTGAATGTTTGGTTCCTAAAATTGATTCAGTTTACCTATCCAGTTATATCTATTGGATATTCCATGTGATTCCTCATTACTCTTTCAGGCATTATTATCCTCATTAGCATCTTATGATTTTTTCCTCTTTTCCATATTTGCAATTATTTTATTTTTTCTGCTACACTCCGGTTTCTGAGTTAACGACCTTGCTGCAAATTCAGTGTTTATTCACATGTGGCAGAATCAGGGTTTGTTAATTCAAACTAACCATATATCAAATTGCTTAGTAGTTATTGTGGGACACACTTCGCTTACAAGTAGCACTTGTGTTTATCAGTTACTTCTAAGCTACAAAACCCAATTTTAATCTCAGCAGCTGTGGTTTTACTAAAATACTCTCTTTGCTCTTTAGAAAATTTGTCTGCCTGACACTTATATATAGAATATTATAGATGTCACCCGTTACTTTATCGTTTTGAAACAATATTGCAGCAACATTGATCTATCAGATTCTATGCCATGTCTATGCACACATTATACACAAGTATGCACTTGTGTATAAAAAAGCAGCGTTCAGCTCCTAACGCAGCCCCATTGTTTCCTATGAGGAAACACTTTCTAAGTCTGCACCTAACACCCTAACATGAACCCCGAGTCTAAACACCCCTAACCTTACACTTATTAACTCCTAATCTGCCGTCCCCACTATCGCTGACCCCTGCATATTATTATTCACCCCTAATCTGCCGCTCTGGACACCGCCGCAACCTACATTATCCCTATGAACCCCTAATCTGCTGCCCCTAACATCGCCGACCCCTATATTTATTAACCCCTAATCTGCCCCCCCAACGTCGCCGCTACCTAACTACACTTATTAACCCCTAATCTGCCGACTGGACCTCGCCGCCACTATAATAAATGTATTAACCCCTAAACCGCCGCACTCCCGCCTCGCAAACACTAAAATAAATAGTATTAACCCCTAATCTGCCCTCCTTAACATCGCCGCCACCTACCAACAATTATTAACCCCTAATCTCCCGCCCGCACCGTCGCCGCTACTATAATAAAGTTAACCTAACCCTAACACCCCCCTAACATAAATATAATTTAAAATAAACAAAATAATATTCCTAAAATTAACTAATTTATTCCTATTTAAAACAAAATACTTACCTATCAAATAAACCCTAATATAGCTACAATATAAATAATAATTACATTGTAGCTATTTTAGGATTTATATTTATTTTACAGGCAACTTTGTATTTATTTTAACTAGTTACAATAGCTATTAAATAGTTAATAACTATTTAATAGCTACCTAGTTAAAATAAGTAAAAAATTACATGTAAAGTAAATCCTAACCTAAGTTACAATTAAACCTAACACTACACTATCAATAAATTAATTAAATAAATTACCTATAATTAGCTAAATTAAAATACAATAAAATAAACTATTCTATAATACAAAAAAATAAACACTAAATTACAAAAAATAAAAAAGAATTACAAGAAGTTTAAACTAATTACATCTAATCTAAGCCCCCTAATAAAATAAAAAAGCCCCCCAAAATAAAAAAATGCCCTACCCTATTCTAAACTACCAAAGTAACCAGCTCTTTTACCAGCCAATCAGATTGAAGTTCAATCCGATTGGCTGATCGTTAGTCCGTCGGGGAAGGAGGATGTTCCGTGTCGGCGGATGAAGATGGATCCGGAAGAAAGAAGATAGAAGATGCCGCTTGGAAGAAGACATCGCCCAGATGGAAGACCTCTTCTTTGCCGCTTGGATCAAGACTTCGCCCGGATGGAGGACATCTTCTTGCTCCGCTTGGATGAAGAATTCGGCTCGGCTGGGTGAAGACGACTCAAGGTAGGGAGATCTTCAGGGGGTTAGTGATAAGTTTTTTTAAGGGGGGTTTGGGTGGGTTAGAGTAGGGGTATGTGGGTGGTGGGTTGTAATGTTGGGGGGGTATTGTATTTTTATTTTCAGGTAAAAGAGCTGTTTACTTTGGGGCAATGCCCCACAAAAAGCCCTTTTAAGGGCTGGTAAAAGAGCTGATTACTTTTGTATTTTAGAATAGGGTAGGGAATTTTTTATTTTGGGGGGGCTTTTTTATTTTATTAGGGGGCTTAGATTAGGTTTAATTAGTTTAAACAGCTTGTAATTCTTTTTTATTTTTTGTAATTTAGTGTTTGCTTTTTTTGTTTTATAGAATAGTTTATTTTATTGTATTTTAATTTAGCTAATTGTAGGTAATTTATTTAATAAATTTATTGATAGTGTAGTGTTAGGTTTAATTGTAACTTAGGTTAGGATTTATTTTACAGGTAATTTTGTACTTATTTTAACTAGGTAGCTATTAAATAGTTCTTAACTATTTAATAGCTATTGTACCTAGTTCAAATAAATACAAAGTTGCCTGTAAAATAAATATAAATCCTAAAATAGCTACAATGTAATTATTAGTTATATTGTAGCTATATTAGGGTTTATTTTATAGGTAAGTATTTAGTTTTAAATAGGATTAATTTAGTTAATGTTAGGAATATTATTTTGTTTAATTTAAATTAAATTTATGTTAGGGGGGTGTTAGGGTTAGGGTCAGAGTTAGGTTTAGGGGTTAATAAATTTATTATAGTAGCAGCGACGGTGTGGGCGGGAGATTAGGGGTTAATAATTGTAGGTAGGTGGCGGCGATGTTAGGGAGGGCAGATTAGGGGTTAAAACTATTTATTCTAGTGTTTGCGAGGCGGGAGTGTGGCGGTTTAGGGGTTAATACATTAATTATAGTGGCGGCGAGGTTCGGTCAGCAGATTAGGGGTTAATAAGTGTAGTTAGGTAGCAGCGACGTTGGGGGGGCAGATTAGGGGTTAATAAATATAATTTAGGGGTCGACGGTGTTAGGGGCAGCAGATTAGGGGTTCATAGGGATAATGTAGGTGGCGGAGGTGTCCGGTCGGCAGATTAGGGGTTAAACATTTTTTTTATAGTTTCGGTGATGTGGGATGGCCTCGTTTTAGGGGTACATAGGTAGTTTATGGGTGTTAGTGTACTTTAGAGCACAGTAGTTAAGAGCTTTATATTCACGCATTAGCCCATAAAGCTCTTAACTACTGACTTTTTTGTCATTAGGAGTCTTGTCGGTAGAGGGTCTATCGCTCACTTCTCCCAAGACTCCAAATACCGGCATTAGGCAGATCCCATTGAAAAGATAGGATACGCAATTGGCGTAAGGGGATCTGCGGTAGCCTGGAATCGCAGTAGGGAAGTGAGCTTTAGACCCTTTCCTGGCTGACTCTAAATACCAGCGGGCAGTAAAAAGCAGTGTTAGGACCCCTTAACGCTGCTTTTGACGGCTAAAGCAGAACTCTAAATCTAGGTGTAAGAGACTTAATGACACACAATAAAGAAGATAGATCTGTTGCAGCGACCAAAAGAAACAGATACAATCAGTGGCTATCTTGTTGGGGGTTCAAACAATGTACCATTCAGTACGCCAAAAATATATTCATGTATAAAAGGATTTTAATTCATTAAATATGAATAAGCACAATTTAAAATGCCTAAAAGAAACAGATAAAAATATCTGGATACATAAAAAACACTGACACTGGTGTCTCAATACAAAGCAAACATATAAAAATACAGGCTCAATGTTCAAACAATAATCACTGCCTGACTCTGTTGTGCAGGTTATATGGTTATAGGGTTAAAAGCGGCTAGTAAAGACAGGATACATACAAATAATATTGCTGTCTATTAAATACTCAATACAAGACAATTATAATATTTCTGGTGTGATACTGCTTAACGGAGGAAATCAGAGTTGAAGTCCACCAGTAGTTCCTCAGTGTGATTAAAACGTCAACAGATTAATCCCTTAATAAGAGTTGAAATTCCTATATGACCAAGTGGGAACAGAGATGCATATGGTGCAGGGTTATACGTGTATTCCCAATGGGATCAGAGTTCTCATATTGTGAATAAGGTGATACAAAGTTATTTATTACTCACAATGGTAACAGAGTTCTTTTGTCTCCAGAGTCGATAATAGTGTTACAACAGACACTGTGAAATTGTCAGATTGAGCGTATTATGTTTACTCACTTTTTCTTCGGCGTCCTCGCCTGAATGACTCACTTGATCTGTGAGAGCTGCCGGAATATTAGATCCAATCAGTGACAGATGGTGGAAGTCCGCGCACTTATTCAAAACTTTAGACTGCTGGTTTCTCTCCAAACTCCTACCGCTTCAGTTTGTGCACTTTGTAGCAAGTTGAAAGAATTGGTTATGGGAGTTTTTCTTTGTTTTGTATCCAAATTGTCAGGAGCTGTGTAGTAGAACGCCTACGCGTTTCAGCTGCTCAGATCCTTTATCAAGATGTTCCTATCCTACCGCTCCTCCATTTTATAGGCTTATTTAACCCTTTACTTAGTTAATGAATGTTTATTTGCATCATGGTCCTCTTGGTCAATTATAACTTAATTTATAAATTCTTTCAACTAGCCGCTTTCTTAAAGTGGTATCTTTTACTGAAATTCAAGTTGCCACTATAAGGGGTTTTAACTGAATGAAGACCACTTGTTCAATGCATCTATACATACAATTTTGAATGTTTGTGAATAGTGTATTTGTTTGGATAAAAAATTATATGTTTGCGAATACAGTCCTATCTTGTATAATATTAAAGATATTCCTTTCTACAAAGATGTCTAAAACAGCAATGTATTTAGAGTGACATGAATTTCAGTGTTATTTCAAAATGAAATTGAGATCTAGTCAGCTGTTCAAGCCTGTAGGAGCCAGTGTGCCAAAATTATAGATTAACTCTGCTTCTTGTGTTAATAGCTTTTCTTCCATGTTCCCTCGTCTACCATCTAATTCTACCCCCCCCCCCCCAATATTTAAAATCCTCTGTTCTCCCTTGATGTACTTCTGTGAAGTGCCTGTATAAATTTGTATCTTTCCTATTGTGTTCAATTCCAAATAAATGTTCTCTTATACGGTCTCTTAGCTTCCTACCCGTTTGGCCAAAATATTTTAAATTACAGCTATATTGTACTAGATAGATTATATTAGTATCTGAACATCTTATTTTTCCATTTATTTTTAAAAGTTTGCCTGTTTTGTCTGACTTGATACTTTTTAATTTAGTACTAAATTTGCAGGACTTACATTGCTGGCAGGGAAGAAAATCCTTCAATTATGTTTCCTTCAAGATCTTTAATTTTTTTGTTAAGTTATTTTTTTCTTTTTATACTCACTGGGAGCTAGCACACTTTTAAACATTTTTGCTTTTTTTTATAGATACATTTTGGAGTCTTCCCCAATGTATGCCCAATGATGGGATCTTTTAACAATAAAGACCAATGTTTTTTAACTATCTTTTCAAATAATTTATACTGTGCTGAGTATGTGGCAATTATCGGTATTTCTAATAACTGTTCACTGGTTTCTTTTACGTTGACTTTTTTTGTTTTGTTTAACAGAGTACTCCTGTCTACCTCCTTAATAGTTTCAGCCAATTGTTCAATTTTATCTCCGTTGTAACCTTTTTGTTTAAAAATATCAATTAGACTTCTCGACTGTTGTTCATATCCCAAAATTATCTGTGCAATTTTTCTTGACTCTGAGGAGTTGGCCTTTGGGTATATTATTTTTCCATGTCTTATGGTGACAGCTTTTTGAATCTACATAATTATTGGAGTCTACTTTCTTGAAATATGTTCTGGTCTTTATCTCATCATTTATAATTTCTACTTCAATATCTAGAAAATTAATTTTCTTTTTACTTGATTCATGGGTAAATGATTGGCCAAGTTTATTAGTGTTCAGATCCTCTATGAACAGATTTAACATTTCTAGATCCAATCTCCATATTATAAACAGGTAATCTATATAGCGCTTATTGTCAAGTGGGCAAAAGATTATATACTTGTCACTTGTGATGCTAGTGCATTATATACCAACATACAACATAATTTGGGCCTAATAGCAGTTGAATACTATTTACAGCTTGATCCTGAAATGTCAACCACACAACAAAAATTTATATTAGACTGTATAGAGTTTATTCTCAATAAAAAATATTTTAAATTTGATGATAAATATTTCTTGCAAATACAAGGAACAGCTATGGGCACAAGATTCGCACCCAGCTATGCGAATTTATTCATGGGCTACTTTGAGAAAGATTTATTTGAGAGTGGTCCTTGGGGTGCGAATCTTGTGCTCTATAGGCGCTATATAGATTACCTGTTTAAAATATGGAGATCTAGAAATGTTAAATCTGTTCATAGAGGATCTGAACATTAATAAACTTGGCCTATCATTTACCAATGAATCAAGTAAAAAGAAAATTAATTTTCTAGATATTGAAGTAGAAATTATAAATGATGAGATAAAGACCAGAACATATTTCAAGAAAGTAGACTCCAATAATTATGTAGATTCAAAAAGCTGTCACCATAAGACATGGAAAAATACAGGGAGTGCAGAATTATTAGGCAAGTTGTATTTTTGAGGATTAATTTTATTATTGAACAACAACCATGTTCTCAATGAACCCAAAAAACTCATTAATATCAAAGCTGAATAGTTTTGGAAGTAGTTTTTAGTTTGTTTTTAGTTATAGCTATTTTAGGGGGATATCTGTGTGTGCAGGTGACTATTACTGTGCATAATTATTAGGCAACTTAACAAAAAACAAATATATACCCATTTCAATTATTTATTTTTACCAGTGAAACCAATATAACATCTCAACATTCACAAATATACATTTCTGACATTCAAAAACAAAACAAAAACAAATCAGTGACCAATATAGCCACCTTTCTTTGCAAGGACACTCAAAAGCCTGCCATCCATTGATTATGTCAGTGTTTTGATCTGTTCACCATCAACATTACGTGCAGCAGCAACCACAGCCTCCCAGACACTGTTCAGAGAGGTGTACTGTTATCCCTCCTTGTAAATCTCACATTTGATGATGGACCACAGGTTCTCAATGGGGTTCAGATCAGGTGAACAAGGAGGCCACATCATTAGATTTTCTTCTTTTATACCCTTTCTTGCCAGCCACGCTGTGGAGTACTTGGACGCGTGTGATGGAGCATTGTCCTGCATGAAAATCATGTTTTTCTTGAAGGATGCAGACTTCTTCCTGTACCACTGCTTGAAAAAGGTGTCTTCCAGAAACTGGCAGTAGGACTGGGAGTTGAGCTTGACTCCATCCTCAACCCGAAAAGGCCCCACAAGCTCATCTTTGATGATACCAGCCCAAACCAGTACTCCACCTCCACCTTGCTGGCGTCTGAGTCGGACTGGAGCTCTCTGCCCTTTACCAATCCAGCCACGGGCCCATCCATCTGGCCCATCAAGACTCACTCTCATTTCATCGGTCCATAAAACCTTAGAAAAATCAGTCTTGAGATATTTCTTGGCCCAGTCTTGACGTTTCAGCTTGTGTGTCTTGTTCAGTGGTGGTCGTCTTTCAGCCTTTCTTACCTTGGCCATGTCTCTGAGTATTGCACACCTTGTGCTTTTGGGCACTCCAGTGATGTTGCAGCTCTGAAATATGGCCAAACTGGTGGCAAGTGGCATCTTGGCAGCTGCACGCTTGACTTTTCTCAGTTCATGGGCAGTTATTTTGCGCCTTGGTTTTTCCACACGTTTCTTGCGACCCTGTTGACTATTTTGAATGAAACGCTTGATTGTTCGATGATCACGCTTCAGAAGCTTTGCAATTTTAAGAGTGCTGCATCCCTCTGCAAGATATCTCACTATTTTTGACTTTTCTGAGCCTGTCAAGTCCTTCTTTTGACCCATTTTGCCAAAGAAAAGGAAGTTGCCTAATAATTATGCACACCTGATATAGGGTGTTGATGTCATTAGACCACACCCCTTCTCATTACAGAGATGTACATCATCTAATATGCTTAATTGGTAGTAGGCTTTCGAGCCTATACAGCTTGGAGTAAGACAACATGCATAAAGAGGATGATGTGGTCAAAATACTAATTCGCCTAATAATTCTGCACTCCCTGTAATATACCCAAAGGCCAACTCCTCAGAGTCAAGAAAAATTGCACAGATAATTTGGATTATGAACAACAGTCGAGAATTCTAATTGATAGATTTAAACAAAAAGGTTACAACGGAGATAAAATTGAACAATTGGCTGAAACTATGAAGGAGGTAGACAGGAGTACTCTGTTAAACAAAACAAAAAAAGTCAACGTAAAAGAAACCAGTGAACAGTTATTAGAAATACAGATAATTGCCACATACTCAGCACAGTATAAATTATTTGAAAAGATAGTTAAAAAACATTGGTCTTTATTGTTAAAAGATCCAATCATTGGGCATACATTGGGGAAGACTCCAAAATGTATCTATAAAAAAGCAAAACATTTTAAAAGTATGCTAGCTCCCAGTGAGTATAAAAAGAAAAAAATAACTTTTAACAAAAATATTAAAGATCTTGAATGAAACATAATTGAAGGGTTTTTTTTCCCTGCCAACAATGTAAGTCCTGCAAATTTAGTACTAAATTAAAAAGTATCAAGTCAGACAAAACAGGCAAACTTTTAAAAATAAATGGAAAAATAAGATGTTCAGATACTAATATAATCTATCTAGTACAATATAGCTGTAATTTAAAATATTTTGGCCAAACGGGTAGGAAGCTAAGAGACCGTATAAGAGAACATTTATTAGGAATTGAACACAATAGGAAAGATACAAATTTATACAGGCACTTCACAGAAGTACATCAAGGGAGAACAGAGGATTTTAAATATTGGGGGGGTAGAATTAGATGGTAGACCAGGGAACATGGAAGAAAAGCTATTAACACAAGAAGCAGAGTTAATCTATAATTTTGGCACACTGGCTCCTACAGGCTTGAACAGCTGACTAGATCTCAATTTCATTTTGAAATAACACTGAAATTCATGTCATTCTAAATACATTGCTGTTTTAGACATCTTTGTAGAAAGGAATATCTTTAATATTATACAAGATAGGACTGTATTCGCAAACATATAATTTTTTATCCAAACAAATACACTATTCACAAACATTCAAAATTGTATGTATAGATGCATTGAACAAGTGGTCTTCATTCAGTTAAAACCCCTTATAGTGGCAACTTGAATTTCAGTAAAAGATACCACTTTAAGAAAGTGGCTAGTTGAAAGAATTTATAAATTAAGTTATAATCTGAAAACTGATACAAATGAATCAGTATGAGCAAATTGATGTTGTCATAAATTGGGTAGTACAGCGAAAATGTACAGTTGGGATACAGATATTATGATTGACCAAGAGGACCATGATGCAAATAAACATTCATTAAGTAAGTAAAGGGTTAAATAAGCCTATAAAATGGAGGAGCGGTAGGATAGGAACATCTTGATAATGGCTCTGAGCTGCTGAAATGCGTAGACGTTCTACTACACAGCTCCTGATAATTTGGATACAAAACAAAGAAAAACTCCCATAACCAATTCTTTCAATGTGCTACAAAGTGCACAAACTGAAGCGGTAGGAGTTTGGAGAGAAACCAGCAGTCTAAAGTTTTGAATAAGTGCGTGCACTTCCACCATCTGTCACTGATTGGATCTAAGATTCCGGCAGCTCTCACAGATCAAGTGAGTCATTCAGACGAGGACGCCGAAGAAAACGTGAGTAAACATAATACGCTCAATCTGACAATTTCACAGTGTCTGTTGTAACACTATTATCGACTCTGGAGACAAAAGAACTCTGTTACCATTGTGAGTAACAAATAACTTTGTATCACCTTATTCACAATATGAGAACTCTGATCCCATTGGGAATACACGTATAACCCTGCACCATATGCATCTCTGTTCCCACTTGGTCATATAGGAATTTCAACTCTTATTAAGGGATTAATCTGTTGATGTTTTAATCACACTGAGGAACTACTGGTGGACTTCAACTCTGATTTCCTCCCTTCAGCAGTATCACACCAGAAATATTATAATTGTCTTGTATTGAGTATTTAATAGACAGCAATATTATTTGTATGTATCCTGTCTTTACTAGCCGCTTTTAACCCTATAACCTGCACAGCAGAGTCAGGCAGTGATTATTGTTTGAACATTGAGCCTGTATTATTAATATGTTTGCTTTGTATTGAGACACCGGTGTCAGTGTTTTTTATGTATCCAGATATTTTTATCTGTTTCTTTTAGGCATTTTAAATTGTGCTTATTCATATTTAATGAATTAAATTCCTTTTATACATGAATATATTTTTGGCGTACTGAATGGTACATTGTTTGAACCCCCAACAAGATAGCCACTGATTGTATCTGTTTCTTTTGGTCGCTGCAACAGATCTAGCTTCTTTATTGTGTGTCATTAAGTCTTTTAGAGTTAGTAACAACTTATTTAATACACTTTTATTTGCTCTCATACACAGTCAGCCCTTGGCGCCACTAACTATCTAATAATCATCCCTTTGTTTTTTAGTTCGCACCTGTGATAAGTGCGAACAGTTTGTAGGCTAGTACTGAACTTTCTTAGTTTAGTGTACACGACGTCTGTCAAGACACCAGAAGAAGACCACGCGGACAACAACAAAGCATCTCTCAAACAGAGAAGTGGTCTAAAGTTCCAAAGAAGAAACAGAGACCCTGAATCATGGAGTAGACAGTGACCGAGGCTAGGATTTTTTCTTTGCCTTCTTGTGGCGCATCTTTAGAAGAGCGCTACTCCCTGATCTCATGGACTATACCCTACATACATCCCTCATCATTTTGGCAGAGGATACTGGATACAGATGAGTATATAAATGTCAATCTACAAATCTAACTTTGCTTGGGATATATCGATGGACATAAAGATGTAAAATTTATGTTATATATAGTCATTGTTTACTTGTGATGGAGGGTAAGCAGATTAAGTCCAATATTCACATAAGATCTGGGCAATATCTTTGCCGTATGCCACTACAACCCGTTCCTTAGACCATAATTCCCACTTTCAATAAATTTAAGTTGTTAGTAACTCTATATATTAAGAAACTACTATCCCAACATTATGGTTAGAACTATCCAAATATGCTACAGGGAAAAACAATGTTATAAGATACAAATGTTTATTGTTGTTTATTTTTTGTTTATTTCAATTTATTTTATGTACCGTCGAGCAGGTGAGACAAAAGTTTCTCCATCAGGAAAAGTTATACAGGAGAGCAGAGAATTTCACAACATTGCAAGTGGAGATATTGGTCAGCTACAGGTAGAGAAGGGGAGGGGTTCCAACTCATGACTCCCAAGATAAGAATAATCTCACATAATGTAAGAGGGTTAAATACGGATAATAAAAGAAAAACAGCAATTACACAGTATAACAACTTAAATGCTAATATTATATTCTTGCAAGAAACCCACTTTACAAATAATCAAATACCCAAAGATTGGAGTAGATATTTCACGCAACAAGACCACTCCACGACTGACAAAAACAAGAGAGGAGTGTCAATACTTATACATGATGCACTTAACTTTGTCAAAGAAGAGGTGCTGACAGATAAAGAGGGCAGGTATCTTATAGTGAGAGGACGTATGCAAGACACCTCGCTTACACTTTGCAATATATACGCACCCAATGAACAAGAGCACAACTTTTTTCACCACTTGCAATCAAAAATCATATTAGCCAGAGACTTTAATATTAATCTGAAAACGCACAAAGCAGATACGCCTCACAAACTCACTAATAAACAAACCAGACAAAATTCCATCTCTAAAAATATTAGGAATATCTTAGAAACTCATAATGTGATAGATACCTGGGTAACGTTATATGGGCAGACGAATGACCATACTTACTACTACCCAGCACACAAAATCTATACCAAATTAGATGATATATTTAATAGTCAGATTCTACTCCCCAGTTTACACAGTTCCACAATTCATGCATGTGTCTGGTCGGACCATTTTATTATCCACATATAATTAGAGGGACTGGTCATTGTGGACAGACAAAGGTCATGGACTTATGATCCAAATTTATCGAAAAAACCTGAATTATATGACAAAATTATGCATAACTTGACAGAATACTGGAAGATAAAGACAACCCCAGAGACCACTCCAACGATCACGTGGGCTGCCCACAAACCATTCATAAGAGGTTTATTGATAAAGGAAAAAGCTCTATACACAAAAAATTAAGGCTCACATAGAGATACTTCAACAGGAAATAGAAACACTTGAAATCCAACATAGAAGCACACTAACCTCAGATATTTTCAATAAACTAACACATAAGCGACAAACACTAGCTAAGATTTTAAATGAGAACTCCCTCAGAGCTATGCATAAGTTGAAGGCACATTACTTCATATATGCTAATAAGCCAGACAGATTTCTAGCTCACAAACTAAGGGAAAGGACGAAAAATCCAACTATACAACAACTACAAAAAGCAGACGGGATACTAACATCTCACCTTCAAGATATTACGGACTGCTTTGCACAATATTATGAATCTCTTTATGACGGAAAAAAGTTCAACATACTACTCAGACGAAAACACTTAGACATCATTTTCTGCAAAAGGCTAAACTCCCAAAACTTAATGCTTCAGACATGGAAGCCCTAAACACAGAAATAACAATAAACGGAATCGCACTAGCAATAAAAGATCTTAAAATAGGCAAGGCGGCGGGCCCTGACGGGTTCTCTGGTGAATATTATAAAGTATTTAAAAAATGTCTGGTCCCCCACTTGCACAAGTTCTGCAATGACATCATGCAGGGTACCCATATCCCACAGGACATATTGCAGGCCAAAATAGTGGTTATACCCAAACCAGGAAGGAATCCCAAAAAATACCAAAACTATAGGCCGATCTCATTGATTAACCAAGATTTAAAAAATTTTACAAAAATTTTAGCAAATAGACTCAAATTATATCTACCATCATTGATACATCCCGACCAGGCAGGATTAATAAAAGAAAGGGAAGCCCCAGATAATGTGAGACGAATGGTGTCTCTGGTGGAGTACTTGGTGGGGACAAAAACGCCTTCTCTGCTCCTATCTCTGGATGCAGAGAAGATGTTTGATAGGATCAACTGGGAATATATGTTTGAGACACTAACATTCATGGGTTTCAAAGGACAATTCATGACGGCTATTAAAAACCTGTATTCAGACCCAACAGCAACTATTAGAGCAACGGAACATCAATCTAGGCCAATTAAAATATTAAATGGGACACGTCAGGGCTGCCCACTATCACCTCTATTATTTGCATTAAGTATAGAACCTTTAGCGGCCTACATCAGGGGAGCAAAAGACATTACCGGAGTAAAAATCAACAAAGAAGAATATAAACTCACCTTATTTGTGGATGACATTTCTTTCATGTAATTAACAAGAGTCCATGAGCTAGTGACGTATGGGATATACATTCCTACCAGGAGGGGCAAAGTTTCCCAAACCTTAAAATGCCTATAAATACACCCCTCACCACACCCACAAATCAGTTTTACAAACTTTGCCTCCAAGGGAGGTGGTGAAGTAAGTTTGTGCTAGATTCTACGTTGATATGCGCTCCGCAGCAAGTTGGAGCCCGGTTTTCCTCTCAGCGTGCAGTGAATGTCAGAGGGATGTGAGGAGAGTATTGCCTATTGAATGCAGTGATCTCCTTCTACGGGGTCTATTTCATAAGGTTCTCTGTTATCGGTCGTAGAGATTCATCTCTTACCTCCCTTTTCAGATCGACGATATACTCTTATATTTACCATTTCCTCTACTGATTCTCGTTTCAGTACTGGTTTGGCTTTCTACAAACATGTAGATGAGTGTCCTGGGGTAAGTAAGTCTTATTTTCTGTGACACTCTAAGCTATGGTTGGGCACTTTATTTATAAAGTTCTAAATATATGTATTCAAACATTTATTTGCCTTGACTCAGAATGTTCAACTTTCCTTATTTCCAGACAGTCAGTTTCATATTTGGGATTATGCTTTAAATTATCATATTTTGTCTTACCTCAAAAATTTGACTTTTTTCCCTGTGGGCTGTTAGGCTCGCGGGGGCTGAAAATGCTTCATTTTATTGCGTCATTTTTGGCGCGGATTTTTTTGGCGCAAAAATTCATTTCCGTTTCCGGCGTCATACGTGTCGCCGGAAGTTGCGTCATTTTTTGACGTTATTTTGCGCCAAAAATGTCGGCGTTCCGGATGTGGCGTCATTTGGCGCCAAAAGCATTTAGGCGCCAAATAATGTGGGCGTCTTATTTGGCGCCAAAAAATATGGGCGTCGCTTTTGTCTCCACATTATTTCAGTCTCATTTTCATTTTGCTTCTGGTTGCTAGAAGCTTGATGTTTGGCATTTTTTTCCCATTCCTGAAACTGTCTTATAAGGAATTTGATTTATTTTGCTTTATATGTTGTTTTTTCTCTTACATATTGCAAGATGTCTCACGTTGCATCTGAGCCAGAAGATACTACAGGAAAACCACTGCCTGCTGGATCTACCAAAGCTAAGTGTATCTGCTGTAAACTTTTGGTAGCTATTTCTCCAGCTGTTGTTTGTAATAATTGTCATGACAAACTTGTTAAAGCAGATAATATTTCCTTTAGTGATGTACCATTGCCTGTTGCAGTTCCCTCAACATCTAAGGTGCAGAATGTTCCTGATAACATAAGAGATTTTGTTTCTGAATCCATAAAGAAGGCTTTGTCTGTTATTTCTCCTTCTAGTAAACGTAAAAAGTCTTTTAAATCTTCTCTCTCTACAGATGAATTTTTAAATGAACACCATCATTCTGATTCTTTGGACTCTTCTAGTTCAGAGGATTCTGTCTCAGAGATTGATGCTGATAAATCTTCATATTTATTTAAGATGGAATTTATTCGCTCTTTACTTAAAGAAGTACTAATTGCTTTAGAAATAGAGGATTCTAGTCCTCTTGATACTAATTCTATACGTTTGGATAAGGTTTTTAAAGCTCCTGCGGTTATTCCAGAAGTCTTTCCTGTTCCTAATGCTATTTCTGCAGTAATTGCTAAGGAATGGGATAAATTGGGTAATTCATTTACTCCTTCTAAACGTTTTAAGCAATTATATCCTGTTCCGCCTGACAGGTTAGAATTTTGGGACAAAATCCCTAAAGTTGATGGGGCTATTTCTACCCTTGCTAAACGTACTACCATTCCTACGTCAGATGGTACCTCGTTTAAGGATCCTTTAGATAGAAAAATTGAATCTTTTCTAAGAAAAGCTTATCTATGTTCAGGTAATCTTCTTAGACCTGCTATATCTTTGGCTGATGTTGCTGCAGCTTCAACTTTTTGGTTGGAAACTCTAGCGCAACAAGTATCAAATCGTGATTCTCATGATATTATTATTCTTCTCCAGCATGCTAATAATTTCATCTGTGATGCCATTTTTGATATTATTAGAGTTGATGTTAGATTTATGTCTCTGGCTATCTTAGCCAGAAGAGCTTTATGGCTTAAGACTTGGAATGCTGATATGGCTTCTAAATCAACTCTACTTTCCATTTCTTTCCAGGGAAACAAATTATTTGGTTCTCAGTTGGATTCTATTATTTCAACTGTTACTGGTGGGAAAGGAACTTTTTTACCACAGGATAAAAAGTCTAAAGGTAAAAACAGGGCTAACAATCGTTTTCGTTCCTTTCGTTTCAACAAAGAACAAAAGCCTGATCCTTCGTCCTCAGGAGCAGTTTCAGTTTGGAAACCATCTCCAGTCTGGAATAAATCCAAGCCTGCTAGAAAGGCAAAGCCTGCTTCTAAGTTCACATGAAGGTACGGCCCTCATTCCAGTTCAGCTGGTAGGGGGCAGGTTACGTTTTTTCAAAGAAATTTGGATCAAATCTGTTCACAATCTTTGGATTCAGAACATTGTTTCAGAAGGGTACAGAATTGGTTTCAAGATGAGACCTCCTGCAAAGAGATTTTTTCTTTCCCATGTCCCAGTAAATCCAGTGAAAGCTCAAGCATTTCTGAATTGTGTTTCAGATCTAGAGTTGGCTGGAGTAATTATGTCAGTTCCAGTTCCGGAACAGGGGATGGGGTTTTATTCAAATCTCTTCATTGTACCAAAGAAGGAGAATTCCTTCAGACCAGTTCTGGATCTAAAATTATTGAATCGTTATGTAAGGATACCAACGTTCAAGATGGTAACTGTAAGGACTATATTGCCTTTTGTTCAGCAAGGGAATTATATGTCCACAATAGATTTACAGGATGCATATCTGCATATTCCGATTCATCCAGATCATTATCAGTTCCTGAGATTCTCTTTTCTAGACAAGCATTACCAATTTGTGGCTCTACCGTTTGGCCTTGCTACAGCTCCAAGAATTTTCACAAAGATTCTCGGTGCCCTTCTGTCTGTAATCAGAGAACAGGGTATTGTGGTATTTCCTTATTTGGACGATATCTTGGTACTTGCTCCGTCTTTACATTTAGCAGAGTCTCATACGAATCGACTTGTGTTGTTTCTTCAAGATCATGGTTGGAGGATCAATTTACCAAAAAGTTCTTTGATTCCTCAAACAAGGGTAACCTTTCTGGGTTTCCAGATAGATTCAGTGTCCATGACTCTGTCTTTAACAGACAAGAGACGTCTAAAATTGATTACAGCTTGTCGAAACCTTCAGTCACAATCATTCCCTTCGGTAGCCTTATGCATGGAAATTCTAGGTCTTATGACTGCTGCATCGGACGCGATCCCCTTTGCTCGTTTTCACATGCGACCTCTTCAGCTCTGTATGCTGAACCAATGGTGCAGGGATTACACAAAGATATCTCAATTAATATCTTTAAAACCGATTGTTCGACACTCTCTAACGTGGTGGACAAATCACCATCGTTTAATTCAGGGGGCTTCTTTTGTTCTTCCGACCTGGACTGTAATTTCAACAGATGCAAGTCTCACAGGTTGGGGAGCTGTGTGGGGATCTCTGACGGCACAAGGAGTTTGGGAATCTCAGGAGGTGAGATTACCGATCAATATTTTGGAACTCCGTGCAATTTTCAGAGCTCTTCAGTTTTGGCCTCTTCTGAAGAGAGAATCGTTCATTTGTTTTCAGACAGACAATGTCACAACTGTGGCATACATCAATCATCAAGGAGGGACTCACAGTCCTCTGGCTATGAAAGAAGTATCTCGAATTTTGGTTTGGGCGGAATCCAGCTCCTGTCTAATCTCTGCGGTTCATATCCCAGGTGTAGACAATTGGGAAGCGGATTATCTCAGTCGCCAAACGTTGCATCCGGGCGAATGGTCTCTTCACCCAGAGGTATTTCTTCAGATTGTTCAATTGTGGGGGCTCCCAGAGATAGATCTGATGGCCTCTCATCTAAACAAGAAACTTCCCAGGTATCTGTCCAGATCCCGGGATCCTCAGGCGGAGGCAGTGGATGCATTATCACTTCCTTGGAAGTATCATCCTGCCTATATCTTTCCGCCTCTAGTTCTTCTTCCAAGAGTAATCTCCAAGATTCTGAGGGAATGCTCGTTTGTTCTGCTAATAGCTCCGGCATGGCCTCACAGGTTTTGGTATGCGGATCTTGTCCGGATGGCATCTTGCCAGCCATGGACTCTTCCGTTAAGACCAGACCTTCTGTCACAAGGTCCTTTTTTCCATCCGGATCTGAAATCCTTAAATTTAAAGGTATGGAGATTGAACGCTTGATTCTTGGTCATAGAGGTTTCTCTGACTCCGTGATTAATACTATGTTACAGGCTCGTAAATCTGTATCTCGAGAGATATATTATAGAGTCTGGAAGACTTATATTTCATGGTGTCTTTCTCATCATTTTTCTTGGCATTCTTTTAGAATACCGAGAATTTTACAATTTCTTCAGGATGGTTTGGATAAGGGTTTGTCCGCAAGTTCTTTGAAAGGACAAATCTCTGCTCTTTCTGTTCTTTTTCACAGAAAGATTGCTATTCTTCCTGATATTCATTGTTTTGTACAAGCTTTGGTTCGTATAAAACCTGTCATTAAGTCAATTTCTCCTCCTTGGAGTTTGAATTTGGTTCTGGGAGCTCTTCAAGCTCCTCCGTTTGAACCTATGCATTCATTGGACATTAAATTACTTTCTTGGAAAGTTTTGTTCCTTTTGGCCATCTCTTCTGCTAGAAGAGTTTCTGAATTATCTGCTCTTTCGTGTGAGTCTCCTTTTCTGATTTTTCATCAGGATAAGGCGGTGTTGCGAACTTCTTTTGAATTTTTACCTAAAGTTGTGAATTCCAACAACATTAGTAGAGAAATTGTGGTTCCTTCATTGTGTCCTAATCCTAAGAATTCTAAGGAGAAATCATTGCATTCTTTGGATGTTGTTAGAGCTTTGAAATATTATGTTGAAGCTACGAAATCTTTCCGTAAGACTTCTAGTCTATTTGTTATCTTTTCCGGTTCTAGGAAAGGCCAGAAAGCTTCTGCCATTTCTTTGGCATCTTGGTTGAAATCTTTAATTCATCTTGCCTATGTTGAGTCGGGTAAAACTCCGCCTCAAAGAATTACAGCTCATTCTACTAGGTCAGTATCTACTTCCTGGGCGTTTAGGAATGAAGCTTCGGTTGACCAGATCTGCAAAGCAGCAACTTGGTCTTCTTTGCATACTTTTACTAAATTCTACCATTTTGATGTATTTTCTTCTTCTGAAGCAGTTTTTGGTAGAAAAGTTCTTCAGGCAGCGGTTTCAGTTTGAATCTTCTGCTTATGTTTTTTGTTAAACTTTATTTTGGGTGTGGATTATTTTCAGCAGGAATTGGCTGTCTTTATTTTATCCCTCCCTCTCTAGTGACTCTTGTGTGGAAAGATCCACATCTTGGGTAGTCATTATCCCATACGTCACTAGCTCATGGACTCTTGTTAATTACATGAAAGAAAACATAATTTATGTAAGAACTTACCTGATAAATTCATTTCTTTCATATTAACAAGAGTCCATGAGGCCCACCCTTTTTTGTGGTGGTTATGATTTTTTTGTATAAAGCACAATTATTCCAATTCCTTATTTTATATGCTTCGCACTTTTTCTTATCACCCCACTTCTTGGCTATTCGTTAAACTGATTTGTGGGTGTGGTGAGGGGTGTATTTATAGGCATTTTAAGGTTTGGGAAACTTTGCCCCTCCTGGTAGGAATGTATATCCCATACGTCACTAGCTCATGGACTCTTGTTAATATGAAAGAAATGAATTTATCAGGTAAGTTCTTACATAAATTATGTTTTTGCTTACATTGACGAGACCTTTAAGATCACTCCCTCATTTATATCAAGTCATTGATGAATTTTCAAAAATCTCAGGCTTCAAAATAAACTCAGATAAGTGTGAGGCTATACCACTGACACTACCACTACATACTTGTAAGTTGATAGAAGTGAATTTTGACTTTAAGTGGGCTAAAAAATCTATCAAATACTTGGGAGTTAACATAACAAACACACTAGAGGGACTATATAAGGCAAACTATACTGAGATCTTTAACACCGTAAGAAGGGATTTGGGTAGATGGAGGAGGGGGTGTTTCTCCTGGTATGGCAGATTATTGATTATAAAGATGAATATTCTACCGAGAATAATATATCTCTTCAGAGCATTACTAATTAAAGTACCACAAAGAGAGCTAGCAGATCTCCAGATGGACCTAATTAGGTTCCTATGAGGATCCAAAACAGCTAGAATAGCCTCCCAACTATTAAAACAACACAAACATCTAGGGGGAGTGGGGGTGCCTAATCTGTTAGACTACTATCAGGCAGCTAGGTTATCACAAATTATGCTGATAAGCAAAAATTGTTGAGAAATAACCTGGACTAAACTAGAGGCAGACTTAGCTGGGGTGAATGATCCAGCAACGATTGTTTGGAGCACCTCAAACACAACAAACAAAACACTATACAAACTCAAGGTGACAGAGGAGTCCAAACATATGTGGAAATACCTTACATCTTCTCTAGGCCTCATACCCAAGGGTACTAAGATAATACCATTGGGTGCTATACTTCCTGCAGAATTTCAAAAACTAATAAGTAAGTGGGAAAATAAGGGCCTCTACAGAGTCGCAGACTTGTTAGATAAAGGTAAAATGCTCACATACACCCAACTGAAAGATAAACGTCAGCCGGACACCTTACATTGGTTCCTATATCTTCAGATATCCACCGCAATATACAAATACAGACAAAATAAACCATTAAACCCATACACTACAAAAGAACGCATTATTGCAACCCCAGGTAGAAATAAAAAACTAATATCACAACTGTACTTGGCATTACAAGATGCAAAAAAAGGCTCCAAATTGATGCTTCATGAGAACTGGGAAAGAGACTTAGGTGAAACATATGATGATGACAGATGGACACAAATACTTTCTAAGATTAGCAAGGGGCTGATATGCGCAGACTTTATAGAAAATTCTATTAAAACATCTTACAGGTGGTATCTTACACCCATAAGAACTGCACATTATACATTGCAGAAAAGTAGACTCTGTTACAGAGGCTGCGCAGAAATTGGAAATTATATGCATATGTGGTGGGAATGTGGGGAGATAAAACAAATTTGGAACAAACTATCTAAATTGATAAGTATCCTATTACATAAATCTATGACGCTAACGGCGGCGCAGGCATGTCTCAGATGAATCCTTAAACTTAGCTACCAATATATTCATAAATATACTTTGTACAACCACGAGGATATGTATAGCCAAACACTGGAGAACAGGTTCACTGACATGGTCAGAAGTGATTAACAGGTTAGATAATATATATGCTATGTCAGAATCTGCCTCTTGGTTGCAGGATAACACGACACATTTCCAAAAGATTTGGGTCCACTGGACCATGAACAGAGATAGAAGTGAGATAAGGGAGATTTAAGTCTTTCAAGAGTTATAACAAGATAGGGGATCTCTCCTAAACTTATTGCCACTAAGTCTTTTATGGGGAACTTATATACATCTTAGATACAATTTGATGGTTCTCTCTCTGCTCGATGGGAAAGGTTATACAGTTATGAGTTTATTGTTTTACAGTTACAAAAGTGTATGTTTAATGTTTATAATTATTAAAATAAAAGGAAAACACATTAGAAAAGGAAGGGGAAGGAAGACTATAGATAATTTCGTTCCTACTTCAGGAAAATAAACAGGACCTCATATATTTCCTACGCCTGAAGGCAACTTCAATGGGTGGGAGGTTTTCCTAGGACTCTATGGACTATCAGAGATTTCAGTAATGATGGAGATACATTGGGAAAGCCAGATGGATATACAAATTGCTGAGAGAAGTTGTTTCATCCTCCAACTCATTTTCATGTTGTTTGAGACAGATATATGGAACTATAAAACTTTATTGAACATGATAAGAGGTCCTGAGACTGTAAAAATGAATATAAATATATGTTTATCTGAACTAGGAGCATGATGTATTAGATATAATGTCTCTTGACAAAATGTTGGCCGAGGTAGTTGAGAATAATAGGAAAACCCTTATATCCACTAAACATACTAAGTTCCTCAGGGATCAAAGGGATTATAATGAGGGAAAAGTCTTTATTTGGCAAAAACAAGCAAGATTCAGAGGAAGGAATACAAACAAAAATAAAAATAAGAATAGAGGCAATTTGAATATTACAGATGGGAGTGAAGGCTCAGGTAGTGATGAACAGGGTGGTGGTTCATATAATCACAAAAATACAAACAAAAATAAAAATAGGAACAAGAACAAACAAAAGAAAAAAGTCAGTTTTGCTGATGTGGATTCAACAGATGATGAACATTCATCACCTGTAGCTTCAACATCGGGTGAGGAACAGTCCGGATCAGATGGTGAATTTACCTCCCAATTATTGAGGGGTGACCCACCGGCATCTATCAATCAAGCAATCATACCTAGTAATACTAGCAATGTTGATGTAGAATGTGGTCAAACTGTCAGGCCTAAAACATCTGACAGCATGACAGATAATACATCATCTATTCTTAAATCTTATGCTGGTGACGGGGGGTCCAATATGACATCCGATCATGCAGCTACAAATAAATCGCAGGTTTTTCGGCCTGTTCCAAAAAAAAACCAAAGGGGGAGGGAAGGATGGGGTCCAGAAACACAGGTATACCTTGAGAGAGACAAAACGCCTAACCTAGGCAGTGTTATAAATTTATCTTCGCATTCACTTAATCAGGTTGAAATCAAAGTGTTGAATTATGGCTTGGGTTTTTGCCCTGATAACAGCTTTAATTTATTTAACACCATAGTGGATGTGAATAAATTTATAAGGAAGCTTACCTTACAAAAACATTTCAATAATCCTGAATCTGCTCATCCTAACACTGATACCGAACAAGCAACCAACAGGGCTCCCTCTAGAAGGTCTGCTTTGCCCATGTCTAATATAAATAACTTTCAAGATGTTTGTGATCTAACAACTCTTGAGAGTTTACAAGCAGAATCTGCAATTACAGAAACAACAGCAACAGAGGTTTTTCCTAAATTTAAACCTCAGTCTAAATTTTGCCCCATCCACAGCAGAGGTAAAAACCTGGAACTCTATCACAAGAGAGTGGTGGAAGACCTAACTTCCCTCCATTACTCTAAAAAAACCAGTAAACACAATTTGTCTTTACGTGAAAAAGAAGCACTAGCTGCTCTTAAAAATAATGATTCCCTTGTCATTAGGAACTCTGACAAGGGTGGAAGTGTTGTACTCCTTGACAAGGACACATATGTCCATGAAGCCATGAGACAATTGGGAGATCCTGATACATATTCAGTTCTCTCATGTGATCCCACTAAAAGATTCCAGAGGGAATTATCACAATTGTTGGATGATGGAAGATTTTTGGACCTCATGGATGACGATACTGTTCAATATCTATATGTTGATTACCCAGTGGTCCCGATCTTCCATCATTTACCAAAAGTCCACAAGAGTCTTGAGGAGGTAAAGGGACGTCCGATCGTTTCTGGCATTGGCTCCCTTTTAGAGCCATTGTCAGAATGGTTGGACGCTATCCTGCAACCCATTGTACACTCCTTACACAGTTACATCAGGGACACCACACATATCTTACAGATACTCGATGGTTTTGTCTGGACACCACTGGATAGTTGGCTCACCATCGATGTGGTGTCATTATATTCCACTATCCCCCATGATATGGGCATTAGTGCCATTAAACACTTCTTGGAATCCTTTTACTCCATGGATAACTCTGCAGCCGATTTTATCATCAGAGTGACCTCTTTTTTGTTAAAACATAATTATTTTATGTTTGAGGGGGTGTTCTATCTGCAGAGACAAGGTACTGCCATGGGGGCAAAATTTGCCCGTCATATGCTAACATATTTATGGGATGGCTAGAGACCAACTTTGTCTATGCAGATAGAAACCCCTTCATCCATCATATACGATTGTATAAACGTTTCATTGACGATCTGATTATTATTTGGTCCTCTGATGGCAAATCGGCTGAGGAGTTCACAGAATTCCTGAACATAAGTGACAATGGAGTGAAATTCACCCATGAATGGCAGAAATCAGAAATTCATTTTCTGGATGTTAACCTAAGGGGAGACACTGACACTGGCACTATTATATCCAATTTGTATCGAAAACCCATTGCAGGAAATACCCTTTTACATCACAAAAGCGCCCACCCTAAACATGTTTTTAAGGGTATCACAAAAGGGCAGCTACTTAGGGCTAAAAGGATCTGCAATAGGGAATCTGATTACAAAAAGGAGAGCCAAGAGATAAAAAATAGGTTGCTTGAAAGAGGGTACAACCAATCTTTGGTTGATAACGTCTTGGATGAAGTAACCAAAACTAAAAGAGGTGATGTCCTTCAAAAAAGCATACTTACAAAGTCTGATCACAAAACTAAAAATTGTCCACTCTTTATCACTAAGTATTCAACGGAATTCTACGAGATCTGTAGAATTCTCAAGAAATACTTTTCCATGTTATATGGGGACAAACAACTAAAAACAGTAGTGGAGAGAGGATTCAAATGTGTTTATTCCAGAAATGTCACATTAGGAAACATCCTATCTCCAAGTCAAATACCACAGAAAACCAGGCCCACTACTTGGCTCTCTGTAAATGGGACCTATAAGTGTGGGGTCTCAAGATGCAAGGCCTGTGATTTCATCACAGAAGGTAGAAATTTCTACTCTTGTGTTACCAACTACACATATGAAACAAAGGGTTGCATAAAATGCTCAACTAATTATGTAGTTTATGTTATTGAATGTGTTTGTCACAAACTACAGTATGTGGGCATGACGTCTCGAGACATCCGTACCAGAGTACGGGAACACTTGGGCTATATTAGGAACGAAAAGACATGTTCAGAACTAGCCAGACATTTTATTGAAATTCATCATGGAGATGTCAGATCTTTCAAGTGGCGAGCAATTGAGGCCATTAGGAGACCATCTAGAGGTGGGGACAAAGATGCTATTTTAGCACGCCAGGAAGCATTCTGGATTTTCAGACTACGCACTCGGGTCCCTAATGGCTTCAATTCGGAATTTGATCTGATCAATCACTGGTGCTGAATATAATATAGCATTGTTACTTTTCCATTTACTGTATAGTTAACATCTACACTGGTAAAAAACATTCAGAATACTTAAGGCATTCACATTTTTTTGAGAAACCCAATCCCTAATAATAATAATAATTTTTTATAAATAAGATAAATACAACATTATATTATGTTGTTTTAGGTTCAATCTCATGTCTTCATATTTATACTATTATGGCTTTTTGGTTATTAGCTTTGATTAAATAAAAATATATATTGTTTATGCATTGTATTTTGATTGTTCCTGTATTGGTAAATATGTGAGTACTTAGATATTCATATTTGAGAAGTCTTACTTTTGTCTCTCTTATGTTTATACTTCAATGGTTTATCTCTAGTACCCCATGATGTACCACTACATTTGAGGAATTTCCTTCACTAGATTGCATCTTTTGTATTGGTCTTCTAGCATAACCAGGCTCTGTAGTTATCTATGTTATAATGTGTTCTTGTCTTGCTGTATGGATTGTATATACATCAATTGTATACTTCAAAATTTTCAATTTGTTTATTTTGCTCGCTATTGATTTATTCACACTACTGTACAAATTTGTATATATTTAATCCATTTCTGGTAACAAAACTATTGTTATTTTCTTATATGACATGCAGCTTTAGTTGTTGATTATTATTGTTAAAACTTTTCTTTCCCCCCTCCCCCTTTTCTAACTAATTTGACTCTTATCAATGTATGTATTTTAACTTATGTATTATATTACATTTGTCTACATCTATGTTGATAATTCCCTCCATTCTTTTTCACCCTGGCAAGGGTTAAGGGGGAGTGGTATTTCTAACCCCCCTGTAGCCAATGATTGTGTAGAGAGTTACTTTTAAACACCCACTTGTAAATACACAGCAGGTCTTAGATTACGGCACACCGCCGAAACTAGTAGGGCCAGCTGTCTCTCTGTTACCGTGCTGGTATACCTTTGGATTTTATCCTTAATAAAGCCATTTGATTCTTCTACAATTGGAACTCTTGAATCTCTTTCTTTTGCTTATATTTACGGACTACAAGGAGTCCGTTTACCCTCAAGAGCCCACAGAGCCTCTACTCCTATTGGTTCTTTACCTGCCGTTTAGTGTTCCCCCTTGTGATAGCTGAAGATTCGACCAGCGCCGGAGCAATCTGATTGGATAAGCCTCACTCACCCCCTTTCAGCATGCTCCGATGATGACGTCAGACGCCCAAAAGACTTGGGTGGCGTTTAGAGGAAGGCACGTCTAGTGTATAATTCCGCACAGGAGCTGCGGTTCACCGGGATGACGAAACCTGTGACCTGGAAGCTGCCATCACGTCTAGAGTGAAATTTACAAGGGAAGCTGACTATCAGTGGGGTGAGTGTAGAGGCTTATACCCTCTGTCTTTTCTTCTCATACCGATTGAATGTGAATTAGCTCCACCAGCGCTGAGATAATGGACTTGTGCTCTCCATGGGGACAACACACATTATAACACTTATACGGCAGGTTCTTATTTTGGAGTACTTATATAGCCATCACTTTGAGTTACAGTGACTGTGAACCCTGGGGAATATTACTGTGTTATTGCATATAATGTCTCTTGTCTTCCTTTCTGACAATAAAGATTATTTCAACTAAACTCACAGATGAACTCAGATAATGAAAGGATCACTTATTAACCCCTAGTCTCCTGTCACCGTAAGTGCCTGCATCCTGCCTTTAAAATACCCTCTAAAGGATATATCTGTCCCACATAAAATAGCAGAAAAGGTTCCTTAACCCTTTTAGTGCCATTCTCCCACCCAGAAGACGAAAAGGCACTTACCTGCAATCTAGCCGTCCGGCAGGAGGACAGCCTACCTGATATGAGAGGATGCCACTCCTCACAGAGATCTGTAGAGAAAAGAAAGACAGAGTAAACCTACTCAGGCTTTCTATACCATGGGCAGCAACAATGTTAGGAAAACACAGCAAAGCACACTTTACAAGTTCCTAACTGCTTTAAAGCTACCACAGCCCTACTGAAGAGACTAACGTGGAGTACAGCTATACCCAGATTGTGTTGGAAGGTCAGAGCAATCCTACCCTGACTTCAAAATAAAAAAATCTTGATTGTAGAAATTCATCAGGACACCTAATAACTTCACCTCCTCCTTGCACTAGAGGCAAAGAGAATGACTGTTGGTTGTTGGAAGGGAAGCGATACTTAACAGCTTTGCTGTGGTGCTCTTTGCCTCCTCCTGCTGGCCAGGAGTGATATTCCCAACAGTAAAACAGTAATTGATGATGATCCGTGGACTCACTGTGTCATTAGAAAGAAAAACGTATTTTGCGTTAGTGTTAATCCGAATAGCGCGAAAAAACAGGTTTTTGCATGTATTCTCCCATAGAAATCAATGGAGAAAAAAAAGTGGAAAAAACTAACACCTGAGATCGCGCAAACGCCATTGCATTTTCGCATTCCACATAGAAGTCAATGGAGAAAAAACAGAATTTATGCTTACCTGATAAATTACTTTCTCCAACGGTGTGTCCGGTCCACGGCGTCATCCATAACTTGTGGGAATATTCTATTCCCCAACAGGAAATGGCAAAGAGCACAGCAAAAGCTGTCCATATAGTCCCTCCTAGGCTCCGCCCACCCCAGTCATTCGACCGACAGACAGGAGAAAAAACAGGAGAAACCATAAGGTGCCGTGGTGACTGTAGTTAAAGAAAGAAATTCATCAAACCTAATTAAAAAACCAGGGCGGGCTGTGGACCGGACACACCGTTGGAGAAAGTAATTTATCAGGTAAGCATAAATTCTGTTTTCTCCAACATTGGTGTGTCTGGTCCACGGCGTCATCCATAACTTGTGGGAACCAATACCAAAGCTTTAGGACACGGATGAAGGGAGGGAGCCAATCAGGTTACCTAAACAGAAGGCACCACGGCTTGCAAAACCTTTCTCCCAAAAATAGCCTCCGAAGAAGCAAAAGTATCAAATTTGTAGAATTTGGCAAAAGTGTGCAGGGAAGACCAAGTCGCTGCCTTACATATCTGATCAACAGAAGCCTCGTTCTTGAAGGCCCATGTGGAAGCCACAGCCCTAGTAGAGTGAGCTGTGATGCGTTCCGGAGGCTGCCGTCCGGCAGTCTCGTAAGCCAATCGGATGATGCTTTTCAGCCAAAAGGAAAGAGAGGTAGCAGTAGCTTTTTGACCTCTCCTCTTGCCAGAATAAACGACAAACAGAGAAGACGTTTGTCTGAAATCCTTCAGAACTTTAAAGCACGAACTACATCTAAATTGTGTAACAAACGTTCCTTCTTTGAAACTGGATTCGGACACAAAGAAGGCACAACTATTTCCTGGTTAATATTCTTGTTGGAAACAACCTTTGGAAGGAAACCAGGTTTAGTACGCAAAACAACCTTATCTGAATGGAACACCAGATAGGGCGGATTACACTGCAATGCAGATAACTCAGAAACTCTTCTAGCAGAAGAAATAGCAACCAAAAACAGAACTTTCCAAGATAACATCTTGATATCTATGGAATGTAGAGGTTCAAACGGAACCCCTTGAAGAACTGAAAGAACTAAATTCAGACTCCAGGGAGGAGTCAAAGGTCTGTAAACAGGCTTGATCCTGACCAAAGCCTGAACAAAAGCTTGAACATCAGGCACAGCTGCCAGACGTTTGTGTAACAAGACAGATAAAGCAGAAATCTGTCCCTTTAGAGAACTCGCTGATAATCCTTTATCCAAACCTTCTTGGAGAAAGGAAAGGATCCTAGGAATTTTGATCTTACTCCATGAGAATCCCTTGGATTCACACCAACAGATATATCTTTTCCATATTTTATGGAAAATTTTTCTAGTTACAGGTTTTCTGGCTTGTACCAGAGTATCTATTACAGAATCCGAAAACCCATGCTTAGATAAAATCAAGCGATCAATTTCCAAGCCGTTAGCTGGAGGGAAACTAGATTTGGATGTTCGAATGGACCCTGTACTAGAAGATCCTGTCTCAAAGGTAGCTTCCATGGTGGAGCCGATGACATATTCACCAGGTCTGCATACCAAGTCCTGCGTGGCCACGCAGGAGCTATCAAGATCACCGAGGCCCTCTCCTGCTTGATCCTGGCTACCAGCCTGGGAATGAGAGGAAACGGTGGAAACACATAAGCTAGGTTGAAGGTCCAAGGCGCTACTAATGCATCCACTAGAGTCGCCTTGGGATCCCTGGACCCGTAGCAAGGAACCTTGAAGTTCTGATGAGACGCCATCAGATCCATGTCTGGAATGCCCCATAATTGAGTCAACTGGGCAAATATCTCCGGGTGGAGTTCCCCCAGATGGAATGTCTGACGACTCAGATAATCCGCCTCCAGTTTTCCACTCCTGGGATGTGGATCGCAGATAGGTGGCAGGAGTGATCCTCCGCCCATTTTATGATTTTGGTCACTTCTCTCATCGCCAGGGAACTCCTTATTCCCCCCTGATGGTTGATGTAAGCAACAGTCGTCATGTTGTCTGATTGGAATCTTATGAATCTGGCCTTTGCTAGTTGAGGCCAAGCCCTGAGAGTATTGAATATCGCTCTCAGTTCCAGAATGTTTATCGGGAGAAGAGACTCTTCCCGAGACCATAGCCCCTGAGCTTTCAGGGAGTCCCAGACCGCGCCCCAGCCCACTAGACTGGCGTCGGTCATGACGATGACCCACTCTGGTCTGCGGAAGCTCATTCCCTGGGACAGGTGATCCTGGGTTAGCCACCAACGGAGTGAGTCTCTGGTCTTCTGATCTACTTGAATCACTGGAGACAAGTCTGTATAGTCCCCATTCCACTGTTTCAGCATGCACAGTTGTAATGGTCTTAGATGAATCGCGCAAAAGGAACTATGTCCATTGCTGCAACCATCAACCCTACTACTTCCATGCACTGAGCTATGGAAAGTCGTGGAACAGAGTGAAGAACTTGACAAGCGTTTAGAAGTTTCGACTTTCTGACATCCAGGAAAATCTTAATTTCTAAAGAATCTATTATTGTCCCCAAGAAAGGAACTCTTGTCGACGGAGACAGGGAACTTTTTTTTATGTTCACTTTCCATCCATGAGATCTGAGAAAGGCCAGAACGATGTCTGTGTGAGCCTTTGCCTTTGAAAGAGACGACGCTTGTATCAGAATGTCGTCCAAGTAAGGTGCCACTGCAATGCCCCTTGGTCTTAGAACCGCTAGAAGGGACCCGAGTACCTTTGTGAAAATCCTTGGAGCAGTGGCTAGCCCGAATGGGAGAGCCACAAACTGGTAATGTTTGTCCAGAAAGGCGAACCTTAGGAACTGATGATGATCTTTGTGGATAGGAATATGTAGCTACGCATCCTTTAGATCCACGGTAGTCATAAATTGACCCTCCTGGATTGTAGGTAAAATCGTTCGAATGGTTTCCATTTTGAACGATGGCACTCTGAGAAATTTGTTTAGGAACTTTAAATCCAGAATTGGTCTGAAAGTTCCCTCTTTTTTGGGAACCACAAACAGATTTGAGTAAAACCCCATTCCTTGTTCCATGGTTGGAACTGGGTGTATCACTCCCATTTTTAACAGGTCTTCTACACAATGTAAGAATGCCTGTCTCTTTATTTGGTTTGAGGATAAGTGAGACATGTGGAACCTTCCCTTTGGGGGTAGTTCCTTGAATTCCAGAAGATAACCCTGAGAAACTATTTCTAGTGCCCAGGGATCCTGAACATCTCTTGCCCAAGCCTGAGCAAAGAGACAGAGTCTGCCCCCTACTAGATCCAGTCCCGGATCGGGGGCTACTCCTTCATGCTGTCTTGTTAGCAGCAGCAGGTTTCTTGGCCTGCTTACCCTTGTTCCAGCCTTGCATCGGTTTCCAAGCTGGTTTGGTTTGCGAAGCATTACCCTCTTGTCTAGAGGCTGCAGAGTTGGAGGCCGGTCCGTTCCTGAAATTGCGAAAGGAGCAAAAATTAGACTTATTCTTGGCCTTGAAAGGCCTATCTTGTGGGAGGGCGTGGCCCTTACCCCCAGTGATGTCTGAGATAATCTCTTTCAATTCTGGCCCAAAAAGAGTTTTACCCTTGAAAGGGATATTAAGCAATTTTGTCTTGGAAGATACATCCGCTGACCAAGACTTTAGCCAGAGCGCTCTGCGCGCCACAATTGCAAACCCAGAATTTTTCGCCGCTAATCTAGCTAACTGCAAAGCGGCATCTAAAATAAAGGAATTAGCTAACTTAAGTGCGTGAACCCTGTCCATAACCTCCTCATACGGAGTCTCTCTACTGAGCGACTTTTCTAGTTCTTCGAACCAGAACCACGCTGCTGTAGTGACAGGAATAATGCACGAAATAGGCTGCAGGAGGTAACCTTGCTGTACAAAAATCTTTTTAAGCAAACCCTCCAATTTTTTATCCATAGGATCTTTGAAAGCACAACTATCCTCGATAGGAATAGTAGTGCGCTTGGCTAGTGTAGAAACTGCCCCCTCGACCTTAGGGACTGTCTGCCATAAGTCCTTTCTGGGGTCGACCATAGGAAATAAATTCTTAAATATAGGAGGGGGAACAAAAGGTATGCCGGGCTTCTCCCACTCCTTATTCACTATGTCTGCCACCCGCTTGGGTATAGGAAAAGTGTCGGGGTGCACCGGAACCTCTAGGAACTTGTCCATCTTGCACAATTTTTCTGGAATGACCAGGTTGTCACAATCATCCAGAGTAGATAGCACCTCCTTAAGCAGTGCGCGGAGATGCTCTAATTTAAATTTAAATGTCACAACATCAGGTTCTGTCTGTTGAGAAATTCTACCTGAATCTGAAATTTCCCCATCTGACAAAACCTCCCTCACGGCCCCTTCAGATTGGTGTGAGGGTATGACAGAGCAATTATCATCAGCGCCCTCCTGCTCTACAGTGTTTAAAACAGAGCAATCGCGCTTTCTCTGATATGCAGGCATTTTGGATAAAATATTTGCTATGGAGTTATCCATTACTGCCGTCAATTGTTGCATAGTAATAAGCATTGGCGCGCTAGAAGTACTAGGGGCCTCCTGCGTGGGCAAAACTGGTGTAGACACAGAAGGAGATGATGTAGAACTATGTCTACTCCCTTCATCTGATGAATCATCTTGGGCAACTTTACTATCTGTGGCAGTACTGTCCTTACTTTGTTTGGACGCTATGGCACAATTATCACACAATTTTGAAGGGGGAGACACATTGGCTTCCATACATACAGAACATAGCTTATCTGAAGGCACAGACATGTTAAGCAGGCTTAAACTTGTCAATAAAGTACAAAAACCGTTTTTAAACAAAACCGTTACTGTCTCTTTAAATTTTAAACAGTGCACACTTTATTACTGAATATGTGAAAAACTATGAAGGAATTGTTCAAATTTAACCAAATTTTCACCACAGTGTCTTAAAGCATTCAAAGCATTGCACCCCAAATTTGAGACCTTTAACCCTTAGAGCCGGTTAAAGTTTTAACCCCTCTACAGTCCCAGCTACAGCCTTTGCTGCCACTTTACCAAACCCAGGGGGTATACGATACCAAATGAAGCCTTCTAGGAACCTTTTCAAATACTTTCAGACCCACACACATGCAGCTGCATGTCCTGCTCTCAAAAGAAACTGTGCAGTAATGGCACGAAAATGAGGCTCAGCCTACTACAGGGAAGGCCCTTCCTGACTGAAAAGGTGTCTAAACCAGTGCCTGACGTTAAAAAAAACGTTCCCCAAATTTTATAACTGTGAATATCAACATCAATCTTTATAAAAAGCCCAAATAAAGCAATCGATCTTGCCCATAAAAATGTCTACCAGTTTTATAGCCCACATTAAGCCCTTTATTCTGTTTGATTAAGAAAATGGCTTACCGGTCCCCATGAGGGGAATGACAGCCTTTCAGCATTACACAGTCTTGTTAGAAAAATGGCTAGTCATACCTTAAGCAGAAAAGTCTGCTAACTGTTTCCCCCAACTGAAGTTATTTCATCTCAACAGTCCTATGTGGAAACAGCAAACGATTTTAGTTACTGCTGCTAAAATCATATTCCTCTCACAAACAGAACTCTTCATCTTTTTCTGTTTCAGAGTAAATAGTACATACCAGCACTATTTTAAAATAACAAACTCTTGATAGTAGAATAAAAAACTACAACTAATCACCACATACTCTTCACCATCTCCGTGGAGATGTTGCCTGTGCAACGGCAAAGAGAATGACTGGGGTGGGCGGAGCCTAGGAGGGACTATATAGACAGCTTTTGCTGTGCTCTTTGCCATTTCCTGTTGGGGAAGAGAATATTCCCACAAGTTATGGATGACGCCGTGGACCGGACACACCAATGTTGGAGAAACAAATTGTTGAAAACCCATTGCGCAAAAAACAGCATATTCGCATTAGAAAATGTTTTCATCTACTTAAAGTAAATCTTGGTGTATAAAGTTTAAAATCTAGGCAGGCTCTATTATTGTAATCGCTAATCTTTTGTAATCTTTTCAATAAATTGTTTAAAAATAAAGTTATAACACTTCAAAATACCAAAATTCAACGTTCTCAAAGTCCTCACTCACCACCCATTCAGCAGCTCCTGAAATGGGAGTATTTTCTCCCTGAAAAGTTCATCCCATAGGAAAGTCTCGATCTGCCCCCATATCTCCTATTCAAACTCGTTCACAAGATTTTGCCTGTCAAGTGATTTTCTCCGACAACCGCAAACTGCGCATGCCCTTAACCGGCAAATAATGGTAAAGACAGTATTGCCTGTGCAGCCTGATAATGTGCATGCTGCGTAGGCCCCCAGCTATGCCTGTCAATCAAAGATTGCACGTCCGGACAGACAAGGAGCAACGCGACCTATAAACAGGGGAATGGCCACAAGAAGGAGCTTGCAAAAATTAGAGTAGTAGTTATGGGCGGCCAGCGCATACTCCCTTAGTGTAAGTTTAGCTACCTGTTTTAGATATGTTAGAAATATTTATTTATTTAAAAATTACACTATATTGTCTTAGATACATAAGGCATTTTGGAAAATATTATGAAAAATCCTAAGTTTACTGTCCCTTTAATGGCAAAGGGATATAATGCACTCATATTTATGTCTATATATGTGTACATATATATTAATGTTTATATATGTGTATATATGACTATGAATACATATATACACATAAAAATATTAATATAAATGTACACATATATAAATATATATATATATATATATATATATATATATATATACACAAACAAAGAGGTATCAGCGCACATCCATTTTCAAAAGCACAACATATTTTTTACTGCTGCAAAAAAATTGCCTGCATATACATCAAGAGACAACTATCTTTTTTTAAATAATATTGGGAACTTAGTCACACAATATGGCCATATTTTGCTTAGCCAGTCACCGCTTACAAGGTGCCCCAATTCGACTGGTCCTACTCTAAATCCTTTTGCCACAGAGGGCTGAAACATTCCTGCTTTTACTCTTCATAATAGAATGAGACTCCCTGGCTTTTTATTCACAACTCTTTAACACTGTAATGAGCACACCTGAACTTGGGTGGGGTGCTTAAACCAATGGGAGATGGTCAGTCTCCCTGGTAATTTTAAATACAAATACAAAATTTGGTTTTTTAGCACACCTTACAAAAAGTTTAAATCAACATCTGGGAGTGCTGCCAATATGACCCAGTAATTACACAAACAAAGAGGTATCAGCGCACATCCATTTTCAAAAGCACAACATATTTTTTACTGCTGCAAAAAAATTGCCTGCATATACATCAAGAGACAACTATCTTTTTTTAAATAATATTGGGAACTTAGTCACACAATATGGCCATATTTTGCTTAGCCAGTCACCGCTTACAAGGTGCCCCAATTCGACTGGTCCTACTCTAAATCCTTTTGCCACAGAGGGCTGAAACATTCCTGCTTTTACTCTTCATAATAGAATGAGACTCCCTGGCTTTTTATTCACAACTCTTTAACACTGTAATGAGCACACCTGAACTTGGGTGGGGTGCTTAAACCAATGGGAGATGGTCAGTCTCCCTGGTAATTTTAAATACAAATACAAAATTTGGTTTTTTAGCACACCTTACAAAAAGTTTAAATCAACATCTGGGAGTGCTGCCAATATGACCCAGTAATTACACAAACAAAGAGGTATCAGCGCACATCCATTTTCAAAAGCACAACATATTTTTTACTGCTGCAAAAAAATTGCCTGCATATACATCAAGAGACAACTATCTTTTTTTAAATAATATTGGGAACTTAGTCACACAATATGGCCATATTTTGCTTAGCCAGTCACCGCTTACAAGGTGCCCCAATTCGACTGGTCCTACTCTAAATCCTTTTGCCACAGAGGGCTGAAACATTCCTGCTTTTACTCTTCATAATAGAATGAGACTCCCTGGCTTTTTATTCACAACTCTTTAACACTGTAATGAGCACACCTGAACTTGGGTGGGGTGCTTAAACCAATGGGAGATGGTCAGTCTCCCTGGTAATTTTAAATACAAATACAAAATTTGGTTTTTTAGCACACCTTACAAAAAGTTTAAATCAACATCTGGGAGTGCTGCCAATATGACCCAGTAATTACACAAACAAAGAGGTATCAGCGCACATCCATTTTCAAAAGCACAACATATTTTTTACTGCTGCAAAAAAATTGCCTGCATATACATCAAGAGACAACTATCTTTTTTTAAATAATATTGGGAACTTAGTCACACAATATGGCCATATTTTGCTTAGCCAGTCACCGCTTACAAGGTGCCCCAATTCGACTGGTCCTACTCTAAATCCTTTTGCCACAGAGGGCTGAAACATTCCTGCTTTTACTCTTCATAATAGAATGAGACTCCCTGGCTTTTTATTCACAACTCTTTAACACTGTAATGAGCACACCTGAACTTGGGTGGGGTGCTTAAACCAATGGGAGATGGTCAGTCTCCCTGGTAATTTTAAATACAAATACAAAATTTGGTTTTTTAGCACACCTTACAAAAAGTTTAAATCAACATCTGGGAGTGCTGCCAATATGACCCAGTAATTACACAAACAAAGAGGTATCAGCGCACATCCATTTTCAAAAGCACAACATATTTTTTACTGCTGCAAAAAAATTGCCTGCATATACATCAAGAGACAACTATCTTTTTTTAAATAATATTGGGAACTTAGTCACACAATATGGCCATATTTTGCTTAGCCAGTCACCGCTTACAAGGTGCCCCAATTCGACTGGTCCTACTCTAAATCCTTTTGCCACAGAGGGCTGAAACATTCCTGCTTTTACTCTTCATAATAGAATGAGACTCCCTGGCTTTTTATTCACAACTCTTTAACACTGTAATGAGCACACCTGAACTTGGGTGGGGTGCTTAAACCAATGGGAGATGGTCAGTCTCCCTGGTAATTTTAAATACAAATACAAAATTTGGTTTTTTAGCACACCTTACAAAAAGTTTAAATCAACATCTGGGAGTGCTGCCAATATGACCCAGTAATTACACAAACAAAGAGGTATCAGCGCACATCCATTTTCAAAAGCACAACATATTTTTTACTGCTGCAAAAAAATTGCCTGCATATACATCAAGAGACAACTATCTTTTTTTAAATAATATTGGGAACTTAGTCACACAATATGGCCATATTTTGCTTAGCCAGTCACCGCTTACAAGGTGCCCCAATTCGACTGGTCCTACTCTAAATCCTTTTGCCACAGAGGGCTGAAACATTCCTGCTTTTACTCTTCATAATAGAATGAGACTCCCTGGCTTTTTATTCACAACTCTTTAACACTGTAATGAGCACACCTGAACTTGGGTGGGGTGCTTAAACCAATGGGAGATGGTCAGTCTCCCTGGTAATTTTAAATACAAATACAAAATTTGGTTTTTTAGCACACCTTACAAAAAGTTTAAATCAACATCTGGGAGTGCTGCCAATATGACCCAGTAATTACACAAACAAAGAGGTATCAGCGCACATCCATTTTCAAAAGCACAACATATTTTTTACTGCTGCAAAAAAATTGCCTGCATATACATCAAGAGACAACTATCTTTTTTTAAATAATATTGGGAACTTAGTCACACAATATGGCCATATTTTGCTTAGCCAGTCACCGCTTACAAGGTGCCCCAATTCGACTGGTCCTACTCTAAATCCTTTTGCCACAGAGGGCTGAAACATTCCTGCTTTTACTCTTCATAATAGAATGAGACTCCCTGGCTTTTTATTCACAACTCTTTAACACTGTAATGAGCACACCTGAACTTGGGTGGGGTGCTTAAACCAATGGGAGATGGTCAGTCTCCCTGGTAATTTTAAATACAAATACAAAATTTGTTTTTTTAGCACACCTTACAAAAAGTTTAAATCAACATCTGGGAGTGCTGCCAATATGACCCAGTAATTACACAAACAAAGAGGTATCAGCGCACATCCATTTTCAAAAGCACAACATATTTTTTACTGCTGCAAAAAAATTGCCTGCATATACATCAAGAGACAACTATCTTTTTTTAAATAATATTGGGAACTTAGTCACACAATATGGCCATATTTTGCTTAGCCAGTCACCGCTTACAAGGTGCCCCAATTCGACTGGTCCTACTCTAAATCCTTTTGCCACAGAGGGCTGAAACATTCCTGCTTTTACTCTTCATAATAGAATGAGACTCCCTGGCTTTTTATTCACAACTCTTTAACACTGTAATGAGCACACCTGAACTTGGGTGGGGTGCTTAAACCAATGGGAGATGGTCAGTCTCCCTGGTAATTTTAAATACAAATACAAAATTTGGTTTTTTAGCACACCTTACAAAAAGTTTAAATCAACATCTGGGAGTGCTGCCAATATGACCCAGTAATTACACAAACAAAGAGGTATCAGCGCACATCCATTTTCAAAAGCACAACATATTTTTTACTGCTGCAAAAAAATTGCCTGCATATACATCAAGAGACAACTATCTTTTTTTAAATAATATTGGGAACTTAGTCACACAATATGGCCATATTTTGCTTAGCCAGTCACCGCTTACAAGGTGCCCCAATTCGACTGGTCCTACTCTAAATCCTTTTGCCACAGAGGGCTGAAACATTCCTGCTTTTACTCTTCATAATAGAATGAGACTCCCTGGCTTTTTATTCACAACTCTTTAACACTGTAATGAGCACACCTGAACTTGGGTGGGGTGCTTAAACCAATGGGAGATGGTCAGTCTCCCTGGTAATTTTAAATACAAATACAAAATTTGGTTTTTTAGCACACCTTACAAAAAGTTTAAATCAACATCTGGGAGTGCTGCCAATATGACCCAGTAATTACACAAACAAAGAGGTATCAGCGCACATCCATTTTCAAAAGCACAACATATTTTTTACTGCTGCAAAAAAATTGCCTGCATATACATCAAGAGACAACTATCTTTTTTTAAATAATATTGGGAACTTAGTCACACAATATGGCCATATTTTGCTTAGCCAGTCACCGCTTACAAGGTGCCCCAATTAGTCTGGTCCTACTCTAAATCCTTTTGCCACAGAGGGCTGAAACATTCCTGCTTTTACTCTTCATAATAGAATGAGACTCCCTGGCTTTTTATTCACAACTCTTTAACACTGTAATGAGCACACCTGAACTTGGGTGGGGTGCTTAAACCAATGGGAGATGGTCAGTCTCCCTGGTAATTTTAAATACAAATACAAAATTTGGTTTTTTAGCACACCTTACAAAAAGTTTAAATCAACATCTGGGAGTGCTGCCAATATGACCCAGTAATTACACAAACAAAGAGGTATCAGCGCACATCCATTTTCAAAAGCACAACATATTTTTTACTGCTGCAAAAAAATTGCCTGCATATACATCAAGAGACAACTATCTTTTTTTAAATAATATTGGGAACTTAGTCACACAATATGGCCATATTTTGCTTAGCCAGTCACCGCTTACAAGGTGCCCCAATTCGACTGGTCCTACTCTAAATCCTTTTGCCACAGAGGGCTGAAACATTCCTGCTTTTACTCTTCATAATAGAATGAGACTCCCTGGCTTTTTATTCACAACTCTTTAACACTGTAATGAGCACACCTGAACTTGGGTGGGGTGCTTAAACCAATGGGAGATGGTCAGTCTCCCTGGTAATTTTAAATACAAATACAAAATTTGGTTTTTTAGCACACCTTACAAAAAGTTTAAATCAACATCTGGGAGTGCTGCCAATATGACCCAGTAATTACACAAACAAAGAGGTATCAGCGCACATCCATTTTCAAAAGCACAACATATTTTTTACTGCTGCAAAAAAATTGCCTGCATATACATCAAGAGACAACTATCTTTTTTTAAATAATATTGGGAACTTAGTCACACAATATGGCCATATTTTGCTTAGCCAGTCACCGCTTACAAGGTGCCCCAATTCGACTGGTCCTACTCTAAATCCTTTTGCCACAGAGGGCTGAAACATTCCTGCTTTTACTCTTCATAATAGAATGAGACTCCCTGGCTTTTTATTCACAACTCTTTAACACTGTAATGAGCACACCTGAACTTGGGTGGGGTGCTTAAACCAATGGGAGATGGTCAGTCTCCCTGGTAATTTTAAATACAAATACAAAATTTGGTTTTTTAGCACACCTTACAAAAAGTTTAAATCAACATCTGGAAGTGCTGCCAATATGACCCAGTAATTACACAAACAAAGAGGTATCAGCGCACATCCATTTTCAAAAGCATAACATATTTTTTACTGCTGCAAAAAAATTGCCTGCATATACATCAAGAGACAACTATCTTTTTTTAAATAATATTGGGAACTTAGTCACACAATATGGCCATATTTTGCTTAGCCAGTCACCGCTTACAAGGTGCCCCAATTCGACTGGTCCTACTCTAAATCCTTTTGCCACAGAGGGCTGAAACATTCCTGCTTTTACTCTTCATAATAGAATGAGACTCCCTGGCTTTTTATTCACAACTCTTTAACACTGTAATGAGCACACCTGAACTTGGGTGGGGTGCTTAAACCAATGGGAGATGGTCAGTCTCCCTGGTAATTTTAAATACAAATACAAAATTTGGTTTTTTAGCACACCTTACAAAAAGTTTAAATCAACATCTGGGAGTGCTGCCAATATGACCCAGTAATTACACAAACAAAGAGGTATCAGCGCACATCCATTTTCAAAAGCACAACATATTTTTTACTGCTGCAAAAAAATTGCCTGCATATACATCAAGAGACAACTATCTTTTTTTAAATAATATTGGGAACTTAGTCACACAATATGGCCATATTTTGCTTAGCCAGTCACCGCTTACAAGGTGCCCCAATTCGACTGGTCCTACTCTAAATCCTTTTGCCACAGAGGGCTGAAACATTCCTGCTTTTACTCTTCATAATAGAATGAGACTCCCTGGCTTTTTATTCACAACTCTTTAACACTGTAATGAGCACACCTGAACTTGGGTGGGGTGCTTAAACCAATGGGAGATGGTCAGTCTCCCTGGTAATTTTAAATACAAATACAAAATTTGGTTTTTTAGCACACCTTACAAAAAGTTTAAATCAACATCTGGGAGTGCTGCCAATATGACCCAGTAATTACACAAACAAAGAGGTATCAGCGCACATCCATTTTCAAAAGCACAACATATTTTTTACTGCTGCAAAAAAATTGCCTGCATATACATCAAGAGACAACTATCTTTTTTTAAATAATATTGGGAACTTAGTCACACAATATGGCCATATTTTGCTTAGCCAGTCACCGCTTACAAGGTGCCCCAATTCGACTGGTCCTACTCTAAATCCTTTTGCCACAGAGGGCTGAAACATTCCTGCTTTTACTCTTCATAATAGAATGAGACTCCCTGGCTTTTTATTCACAACTCTTTAACACTGTAATGAGCACACCTGAACTTGGGTGGGGTGCTTAAACCAATGGGAGATGGTCAGTCTCCCTGGTAATTTTAAATACAAATACAAAATTTGGTTTTTTAGCACACCTTACAAAAAGTTTAAATCAACATCTGGGAGTGCTGCCAATATGACCCAGTAATTACACAAACAAAGAGGTATCAGCGCACATCCATTTAGGACCAGTCGAATTGGGGCACCTTGTAAGCGGTGACTGGCTAAGCAAAATATGGCCATATTGTGTGACTAAGTTCCCAATATTATTTAAAAAAAGATAGTTGTCTCTTGATGTATATGCAGGCAATTTTTTTGCAGCAGTAAAAAATATGTTGTGCTTTTGAAAATGGATGTGCGCTGATACCTCTTTGTTTGTGTAATTACTGGGTCATATTGGCAGCACTCCCAGATGTTGATTTAAACTTTTTGTAAGGTGTGCTAAAAAACCAAATTTTGTATTTGTATTTAAAATTACCAGGGAGACTGACCATCTCCCATTGGTTTAAGCACCCCACCCAAGTTCAGGTGTGCTCATTACAGTGTTAAAGAGTTGTGAATAAAAAGCCAGGGAGTCTCATTCTATTATGAAGAGTAAAAGCAGGAATGTTTCAGCCCTCTGTGGCAAAAGGATTTAGAGTAGGACCAGTCGAATTGGGGCACCTTGTAAGCGGTGACTGGCTAAGCAAAATATGGCCATATTGTGTGACTAAGTTCCCAATATTATTTAAAAAAAGATAGTTGTCTCTTGATGTATATGCAGGCAATTTTTTTGCAGCAGTAAAAAATATGTTGTGCTTTTGAAAATGGATGTGCGCTGATACCTCTTTGTTTGTGTAATTACTGGGTCATATTGGCAGCACTCCCAGATGTTGATTTAAACTTTTTGTAAGGTGTGCTAAAAAACCAAATTTTGTATTTGTATTTAAAATTACCAGGGAGACTGACCATCTCCCATTGGTTTAAGCACCCCACCCAAGTTCAGGTGTGCTCATTACAGTGTTAAAGAGTTGTGAATAAAAAGCCAGGGAGTCTCATTCTATTATGAAGAGTAAAAGCAGGAATGTTTCAGCCCTCTGTGGCAAAAGGATTTAGAGTAGGACCAGTCTAATTGGGGCACCTTGTAAGCGGTGACTGGCTAAGCAAAATATGGCCATATTGTGTGACTAAGTTCCCAATATTATTTAAAAAAAGATAGTTGTCTCTTGATGTATATGCAGGCAATTTTTTTGCAGCAGTAAAAAATATGTTGTGCTTTTGAAAATGGATGTGCGCTGATACCTCTTTGTTTGTGTAATTACTGGGTCATATTGGCAGCACTCCCAGATGTTGATTTAAACTTTTTGTAAGGTGTGCTAAAAAACCAAATTTTGTATTTGTATTTAAAATTACCAGGGAGACTGACCATCTCCCATTGGTTTAAGCACCCCACCCAAGTTCAGGTGTGCTCATTACAGTGTTAAAGAGTTGTGAATAAAAAGCCAGGGAGTCTCATTCTATTATGAAGAGTAAAAGCAGGAATGTTTCAGCCCTCTGTGGCAAAAGGATTTAGAGTAGGACCAGTCGAATTGGGGCACCTTGTAAGCGGTGACTGGCTAAGCAAAATATGGCCATATTGTGTGACTAAGTTCCCAATATTATTTAAAAAAAGATAGTTGTCTCTTGATGTATATGCAGGCAATTTTTTTGCAGCAGTAAAAAATATGTTGTGCTTTTGAAAATGGATGTGCGCTGATACCTCTTTGTTTGTGTAATTACTGGGTCATATTGGCAGCACTCCCAGATGTTGATTTAAACTTTTTGTAAGGTGTGCTAAAAAACCAAATTTTGTATTTGTATTTAAAATTACCAGGGAGACTGACCATCTCCCATTGGTTTAAGCACCCCACCCAAGTTCAGGTGTGCTCATTACAGTGTTAAAGAGTTGTGAATAAAAAGCCAGGGAGTCTCATTCTATTATGAAGAGTAAAAGCAGGAATGTTTCAGCCCTCTGTGGCAAAAGGATTTAGAGTAGGACCAGTCGAATTGGGGCACCTTGTAAGCGGTGACTGGCTAAGCAAAATATGGCCATATTGTGTGACTAAGTTCCCAATATTATTTAAAAAAAGATAGTTGTCTCTTGATGTATATGCAGGCAATTTTTTTGCAGCAGTAAAAAATATGTTGTGCTTTTGAAAATGGATGTGCGCTGATACCTCTTTGTTTGTGTAATTACTGGGTCATATTGGCAGCACTCCCAGATGTTGATTTAAACTTTTTGTAAGGTGTGCTAAAAAACCAAATTTTGTATTTGTATTTAAAATTACCAGGGAGACTGACCATCTCCCATTGGTTTAAGCACCCCACCCAAGTTCAGGTGTGCTCATTACAGTGTTAAAGAGTTGTGAATAAAAAGCCAGGGAGTCTCATTCTATTATGAAGAGTAAAAGCAGGAATGTTTCAGCCCTCTGTGGCAAAAGGATTTAGAGTAGGACCAGTCGAATTGGGGCACCTTGTAAGCGGTGACTGGCTAAGCAAAATATGGCCATATTGTGTGACTAAGTTCCCAATATTATTTAAAAAAAGATAGTTGTCTCTTGATGTATATGCAGGCAATTTTTTTGCAGCAGTAAAAAATATGTTGTGCTTTTGAAAATGGATGTGCGCTGATACCTCTTTGTTTGTGTAATTACTGGGTCATATTGGCAGCACTCCCAGATGTTGATTTAAACTTTTTGTAAGGTGTGCTAAAAAACCAAATTTTGTATTTGTATTTAAAATTACCAGGGAGACTGACCATCTCCCATTGGTTTAAGCACCCCACCCAAGTTCAGGTGTGCTCATTACAGTGTTAAAGAGTTGTGAATAAAAAGCCAGGGAGTCTCATTCTATTATGAAGAGTAAAAGCAGGAATGTTTCAGCCCTCTGTGGCAAAAGGATTTAGAGTAGGACCAGTCTAATTGGGGCACCTTGTAAGCGGTGACTGGCTAAGCAAAATATGGCCATATTGTGTGACTAAGTTCCCAATATTATTTAAAAAAAGATAGTTGTCTCTTGATGTATATGCAGGCAATTTTTTTGCAGCAGTAAAAAATATGTTGTGCTTTTGAAAATGGATGTGCGCTGATACCTCTTTGTTTGTGTAATTACTGGGTCATATTGGCAGCACTCCCAGATGTTGATTTAAACTTTTTGTAAGGTGTGCTAAAAAACCAAATTTTGTATTTGTATTTAAAATTACCAGGGAGACTGACCATCTCCCATTGGTTTAAGCACCCCACCCAAGTTCAGGTGTGCTCATTACAGTGTTAAAGAGTTGTGAATAAAAAGCCAGGGAGTCTCATTCTATTATGAAGAGTAAAAGCAGGAATGTTTCAGCCCTCTGTGGCAAAAGGATTTAGAGTAGGACCAGTCGAATTGGGGCACCTTGTAAGCGGTGACTGGCTAAGCAAAATATGGCCATATTGTGTGACTAAGTTCCCAATATTATTTAAAAAAAGATAGTTGTCTCTTGATGTATATGCAGGCAATTTTTTTGCAGCAGTAAAAAATATGTTGTGCTTTTGAAAATGGATGTGCGCTGATACCTCTTTGTTTGTGTAATTACTGGGTCATATTGGCAGCACTCCCAGATGTTGATTTAAACTTTTTGTAAGGTGTGCTAAAAAACCAAATTTTGTATTTGTATTTAAAATTACCAGGGAGACTGACCATCTCCCATTGGTTTAAGCACCCCACCCAAGTTCAGGTGTGCTCATTACAGTGTTAAAGAGTTGTGAATAAAAAGCCAGGGAGTCTCATTCTATTATGAAGAGTAAAAGCAGGAATGTTTCAGCCCTCTGTGGCAAAAGGATTTAGAGTAGGACCAGTCGAATTGGGGCACCTTGTAAGCGGTGACTGGCTAAGCAAAATATGGCCATATTGTGTGACTAAGTTCCCAATATTATTTAAAAAAAGATAGTTGTCTCTTGATGTATATGCAGGCAATTTTTTTGCAGCAGTAAAAAATATGTTGTGCTTTTGAAAATGGATGTGCGCTGATACCTCTTTGTTTGTGTAATTACTGGGTCATATTGGCAGCACTCCCAGATGTTGATTTAAACTTTTTGTAAGGTGTGCTAAAAAACCAAATTTTGTATTTGTATTTAAAATTACCAGGGAGACTGACCATCTCCCATTGGTTTAAGCACCCCACCCAAGTTCAGGTGTGCTCATTACAGTGTTAAAGAGTTGTGAATAAAAAGCCAGGGAGTCTCATTCTATTATGAAGAGTAAAAGCAGGAATGTTTCAGCCCTCTGTGGCAAAAGGATTTAGAGTAGGACCAGTCGAATTGGGGCACCTTGTAAGCGGTGACTGGCTAAGCAAAATATGGCCATATTGTGTGACTAAGTTCCCAATATTATTTAAAAAAAGATAGTTGTCTCTTGATGTATATGCAGGCAATTTTTTTGCAGCAGTAAAAAATATGTTGTGCTTTTGAAAATGGATGTGCGCTGATACCTCTTTGTTTGTGTAATTACTGGGTCATATTGGCAGCACTCCCAGATGTTGATTTAAACTTTTTGTAAGGTGTGCTAAAAAACCAAATTTTGTATTTGTATTTAAAATTACCAGGGAGACTGACCATCTCCCATTGGTTTAAGCACCCCACCCAAGTTCAGGTGTGCTCATTACAGTGTTAAAGAGTTGTGAATAAAAAGCCAGGGAGTCTCATTCTATTATGAAGAGTAAAAGCAGGAATGTTTCAGCCCTCTGTGGCAAAAGGATTTAGAGTAGGACCAGTCGAATTGGGGCACCTTGTAAGCGGTGACTGGCTAAGCAAAATATGGCCATATTGTGTGACTAAGTTCCCAATATTATTTAAAAAAAGATAGTTGTCTCTTGATGTATATGCAGGCAATTTTTTTGCAGCAGTAAAAAATATGTTGTGCTTTTGAAAATGGATGTGCGCTGATACCTCTTTGTTTGTGTAATTACTGGGTCATATTGGCAGCACTCCCAGATGTTGATTTAAACTTTTTGTAAGGTGTGCTAAAAAACCAAATTTTGTATTTGTATATATATATATATATATATATATATATATATATACAGTATCTCACAAAAGTGAATACACCCCTCACATTTTTGTCAATATTTTATTATATCTTTTCATGTGACAACACTGAAGAAATGACACTTTGCTACAAAGTACAGTAGTGAGTGTACAGCCTGTATAACAGCGTAAATTTGCTGTTCCCTTAAAATAACTCAACACACAGCCAATAATGTCTAAACCGTGGGCAACAAAAATGAGTACACCCCTAAGTCCCTAAGTGGAAATGTCCAAATTGGGCCCAATTAGCCATTTTCCCTCCCCGGTGTCATGTGACTCGTTAGTGTTACAAGGTCTCAGGTGTGAATGGGGAGTAGGTGTGTTAAATTTGGTATTATCGCTCTCACACTCTCTCATAACCTGAAACTAAGCTGCAGCACGGTGGGCAAGACCATACAGTTGTTTCACAGGACAGATTCGACTCAGAACAGGCATCGCCATGGTCGACTAAAGAAGTTGAGTGCACATGCTCAGCATCATATCCAAAAGTTGTCTTTGGGAAATAAACGTATAAGTGCTGCCAGCATTGCTGCAGAGGTTGAAGGGGTGGGGGATCAGCCTGTCAGTGCTCAGACCATACGCCGCACGCTGCATCAAATTGGTCTGCATGGCTGTCGTCCCAGAAGGAAGCCTCTTCTAAAGATGATGCGCAAGAAAGTCCGCAGTTTGCTGAAGACAAGCAGACTAAGGACATGGATTACTGGAATCATGTCCTTTGGTCCGATGAGACCAAGATAAATATATTTGGTTCAGATGGTGTCAAGCGTGTCTGGCGGCAACCAGGTGAGGAGTACAAAGACAAGTGTGTCTTGCCTACAGTCAAGCATAGTGGTGAGAGTGTCTTTTTCTGGGCCTGCATGAGTGCTGCTGGCACTGGGGAGCTACAGTTCATTGAGGGAACCATGAATGCCAACATGTACTGTGACATACTGAAGCAGAGCATGATCCCCTCCCTTCGGAGACTGGGTTGCAGTGCAGTATTCCAACATAACGACCCCAAACACACCTGCAAGATGACCACTTCCTTGCTAAAGAAGCTGAGAGTAAAGGTGATGGACTGGTCAAGCATGTCTCCAGACCTAAACCCTATTGAGCATCTGTGCGGCATCCTCAAACAGAAGGTGGGGGAGCGCAAGGTCTCTAACATCCACCAGCTCCGGGATGTCGTCATGGAGGAATGGAGGAATGGAAGAGGACGCCAGTGGCAACCTGTGAAGCTCTGGTGAACTCCATGCCTAAGAGGGTTAAGGCAGTGCTGAAAAATAAAGGTGGCCACAGAAAATATTGACACTTTGGGCCCAATTTGGACATTTCCACTTAGGGGTATACTCACTTTTGTTGTTAACGGTTTAGACATTAATGGCTGTGTGTTGAGTTATTTTGAGGGGACAGCAAATATACGCTGTTATACAGGCTGTACACTCACTTCTTTACATTGTAGCAAAGTGTCATTTCTTCAGTGTTGTCACATGAAAAGATATAATTAAAAATTTACAAAAATTTGAGGGATGTACTCACTTTTGTACATATATATATATACACACACACATACAAATAATTTTTTAGCAACGTATAATATGTGTCTCCATGTTAAAGCCATTTGCCTGCCTTTTTTCTTTTTTTGTAACACCCGAGATCTCCAATCTTTGAGCCCTTATAACTTTTTTGGGAAATATTTTTATAATTTTTTTTTCACCAGACAGGGTTAATTTAAGTATAAGTGTACTTTGCAATGTATTTTTGTAGTGTTTTGTGCAAGTTTTGTGTTTCGGAAAACAGTTAACCACAGCTCTGAGATTAAACCGTTTGCGCCTCAATTGTAATCTAGCCCTAAATACATTTCATGCACCTCCCTTTAAAGGGACACTGAACCCAAAATTTTTCTTTTGTAATTCAGAAAGAGCATGCAATTTTAAGCAACTTTCTAATTTACTCCTATTATCAATTTTTCATCGTTCTCTTGCTATCTTTATTTGAAAAAGAAGGCATCTAAGCTTTTTTTGGGTTCAGTACTCTGGACAGCATTTTTTTATTGGTGGATGAATTTATCCACCAATCAGCAAGGACAACCCAGGTTGTTCACCAAAAATGGGCCGGCATCTAAACTTACATTCTTGCATTTCAAATAAAGATACCAAGAGAATGAAGAAAATTTTATAATAGGAGTAAATTAGAAAGCTGCTTAAAATTTTATGCTCTATCTGAATCACGAAAGAAAATTTTTGGTTACAGTGTCCCTTTAACCCCTTAATGACAACAGTACTTTTCCATTTTCTGTCCGTTTGTGACAAAGGCTATTTTTACATTTTTGCTGTGTTTGCGTTTAGCTGTAATTTTCCTCTTACTCATTTACTGTACCCACACATATTATATACCGTTTTTCTCGCCATTAAATGGACTTTCTAAAGATACCCTTATTTTCATCATATCTTATAATTTACTATAAAAAGTTTTTATAAAATATGAGGAAAAAATGAAAAAAAAAAACTTTTTCTAACTTTTAGCCCCAAAATCTGTTACACATCTGCAACCACCAAAAAACACCCATGCTAAATAGTTTCTAAATTTTGTCCTGAGTTTAGAAATACCCAATGTTTACATGTTCTTTGCTTTTTGTGCAAGTTATAGGGCCATAAATGCAAGTAGCACTTTGCTATTTCCAAACCACTTTTTTTCAAAATTACCGCTAGTTACATTGGGACACTGATATCTTTCAGGAATCCCTGAATATACCTTGACATGTATATATTTTTTTTTACAAGACATCCCAAAGTATGGATCTAGGCCCATTTTGGTATATTTCATGCCACCATTTCACCGCCAAATGCAATCAAATACAAAAAATCATTCACTTTTTCACAAATTTTTTCACAAACTTTCGGTTTCTCACTGAAATTATTTACAAACAGCTTGTGCAATTATTGCATAAATGGTTGTAAATGCTTCTCTGGGATCCCCTTTGTTCAGAAATAGCAGACATATATGGCTTTGGCGTTGCTTTTTGGTAATTAGAAGCAGTGACGTGCGGTGAGGTCAGAGGTTGGTGAGGCACTAGATATGATACATCGGAGAAACACATATACAGCGGCCGCAAGTACACCCCCAACAGGGCAGGTTTGAATTATAGCTGAACCAGTGCATAGATGAAATTATCAGCTGATGGGTGAGAGCATGTTAGTATGTTGTTACTGATCAGCTAATTATTTTACCTGTGCACTGGTTCCGCTATAATGAAAACCTTGCCTGTTGGGGGTACTTGAGGATTTTGTGTTTTACAAATACACACATAAATAAAAACCACTAAAATACCAACTGAAAAACCATCCTTTAAAGAATAATGATTGATCTATTAACTCATAAGGAACTTTGTCATTCTGCCCACTGCCTAGAGACAGTGTTCACTCCACAAAACAAATAACATGTTTAAAAAGATTTTTACCTCAAGTAAAAAACAGGCATCAAAAAGAACATCATCTACTACACCAATTCTCCAAAATGACAGCAGCAGCCAAGATAAAAGAAAAAAAAATTGTACACACACACTATAATAATTATATGAAGAAAATACATTACTCATATACACATACAGTACATATATAAATCAATAAAGGGTCACTCAGTTGTATTTCTTAAAATTTTCTCTGCCTTATTAAAGCCACTAAAACAGTTTCAACCTGTTATAAAATTGTATGATTATATATATTGAGCTGTCTGAAAATCACAACCATAAAAAACTGTAATCTGTCATATCAGAAAAAAATAGAGAAGGTATCAGATCAAGTAATAGACTGATACTTGATCTAATATCTTCTCTATTTTTTTCTTATCTGAAAGATTCCATTTTTTTATGGTAGTGATTTTCAGATGACTCAATAGATCAGAAATATACGGCCAAATGGTGTGTACATTACATTGCAATATAGAATTAGATAGCAGTAGCTGCATAGTACTCCCCCCCCCCCCCCAGGCTTGCCCCCCTGCATATTATAATCATATCGGAAACCAATTAGTTCAGTCCAGCACACAGGTCATTGTAAGCCACTCCAGGAGTACCACCCGTAAATCTCCTCAAACTCAGAAAACAATATCAGAGGAGAGTGGGCAGCAGTATAATGTTTATTCAAAACATAGCTGCCATTCTTGTCTGATATTATATAATAATATTCCACCAATTCACTGTAGTGGCAGTTAAATTATTTTAAAACTTACACTGATCTTTAAAAAAGGCAAGTAGGCAACTAAATATTACACAATGAAAAGCCAATCTTATATGGAATGTCCTTTTGTGAATGAAAGTTATTTTACTTTCTACTTTTACATCAAAAACTGTAATATATATTTAAATGTAGAATAACATAAAGCCAGTTTGTTACCTTTTAAACAATGGTGCTTAAATCTTCTTTAGTGGTGGGAGATTGGAAAGATTAGGGAAGACATATGAATTTCAAGATTAGTAATACTTAATGTAATTTGTGTGTGAAAACAAGAGTGACAGTTTTCATGGAGGATACACATTCCTCCCTAGTACAGAGAATAAAAATAATAAAATGGCTGCCACAGGTCAAGTGTCTGAACACTGCAATACTGCATAATTTGGAAAAGTAATATCTTAAAAAAGCTATATTTAAGTGCTTGTGTTTGTAAAATATATATTATTATATCCTAACTGATCTGAATATTTCAGGGTTTTATTTTTTAAAAGGTGGGAATATATCCCAAGACAGACTTCAAACCTTCTATTCCTCTCTCCATTGGCTTGTAAAATAAAGTAATAAAATATACAAAAAGATCACATTCCCCCTTGACAAAAAAATTCTTATAATAATGCATTGTAGATCAGATGATGCAGTTGCAGTAAGTTTCAGGTGTGTTTAAGAAGAATAAGTATATACACATTGTGTATATTCTACTTCTTCTTAAACACACCTGAAACAACAACATACTGCTGTATTACTGCATCATCTGATCTGCAATGCATTATTATAAGCATTTTATCAGGCGCTAAGCCGTGTTGTGTGCACTGTGTACAATATACATTTAAATAGACAGAGTCCAGGAGTGCATGTGTTCTGCAATATACATTTTAATAAAAAGAGTCCTCAGTCCAGGAGTGCATGTGTTCTGCAATATACATTTTAATAAACAGAGTCCAGGAGTGCATGTGTTCTGCAATATACATTTAGATAAAGAGAGATCAGGAGTGTATGTGTCACTCCTCATCTCTCTTTATCTAAAAATGTATATTGTAGAAAAGAACACATGCACTCCTGGACTCTGTTTATTAAAATGTATATTGCAGAACACATGCACTCCTGGACTCTGTTTATTAAAATGTATATTGCAGAACAGTAAACACATGCACTCCTGATCTCTATTTAAATGTGTATATTGCAGAGCACATGCCATGTGCTGTGCAATATACATTTAAAGGGATCAGGAGTGCATTGTTTTCGGCAATATAGTATTTATTACAGTACAGATTCAAAATAACAATCAATCACCTACCTAACCAACTCTAGTAGTATCAGTGACTGACTGTAGTCAACTACTCACTCTGCAGCTAAGCTTCAAGCCAGCCTTCAACACACAGAACACACGACGACAAGTCCAACACACTGTTGCTGTGTAACTTTGACTTGGCTAACGGCTAGCCTGGCTGGCTGATTCAACTGAGACACAGAGAACTTCTTCTAGTAGTTAACTCACTCACTTGAGTGTCTAAGTTTTTAAATTTTCTAGACGGACACTAACTGCATCAGTACAGAAGTGAAGGAGTTAACAGAAATATGTACGTTTTTGTGATACCTGTGCTGTGGACCATAATCTCTATGGTAGATAGGCATTCCGGAAGGGAAGTGTACTTTAGTACGTGTCGTGTCTATAAGTCTACTCAGAAAACATGCTGCATTAGTGAGCTCTGATACATAGAACTTCACTGTTCACTCCACTCCATCCTCTTCCGCAGAGCTCGCAGACCGCTTACGTGACACTGACTGTAGTGTGTGTCCGACTCCTCCCCTCCGCCTCACCCACATGTGACACGGCTCACTGGTGCGTCTCACTCCGCGCCTCTCTGTACTATGTCGGCTCTTTCCCGCACTATGGATAGCGGGCGCTGATTGGCTGGGCTGCTCCTAGAGAGTTTACAGACATAGCCTCTAGCATTGAGCATATGGGCCGCGCAAACTAAATGAGACTCTGCCTTAAGCAGTAAGCACCACTGGGTGGCAGTCTCTCTAGCGGCTCAGTTGCTCAATGTTCACACATATCCATATTACGCAAAGGAGGGGCAGCTGAACGGATCACAGCCTCTCCTTTGCACAATATGGATATATGTATGTACTGGTATGGGAATTGAATCGTTCCTCATCAAAATAGTTTTGCCTTGGTGGCGGGGGGTGGGGGGGTAGGGGGGGTACCTTAAGATACACACAAAAAAAAATGTATTTATTTTTTAAATATTGTTAAAAAACTTAAAAACTGTAATTGCACTAATAGGACAGGGGAGGCGCTGCCTCCCCTGCCTCCTATGACTGCACGTCACTGATTAGAAGGCTGTTAAATGCCGCTGTGCATCATACGTGTATTATGTCCAGCAGTGCAGGGGTTAATCAGGGAGCTTGTAGGGAATGTGTAGGGTTAATTTTAGCTTTAGTGTAGTGTAGTAGACAACCCAAAGTATTGATCTAGGCCCATTTTGGTATATTTCATGCCACCATTTCACCGCCAAATGCGATCAAATAAAAATAAATTGTTTCCTTTTTCACAAACTTTAGGTTTCTCACTGAAATTATTTACAAACAGCTTGTGCAATTATGGCACAAATGGTTGTAAATGCTTCTCTGGGATCCCCTTTGTTCAGAAATAGCAGACATATGTGGCTTTGGTGTTGCTTTTGATAATTTGAAGGCCGCTAAATGCGGCTGTGCATCACACGTGTATTATTGCTAGCAGTGAAGGGGTTAATTAGGTAGCTTGTAGGGAGTTTGCAGGGTTAATTTTAGATTTAGTGTAGAGATCAGCCTCCCACCTTAAACATCAGACCCCCTGATCCCTCCCAAACAGCTCTCTTCCCTCCCCCACCCCACAATTGTTCCCGCCATCTTAAGTACTGGCAGAAAGTCTGCCAGTACTAATATAAAAGGTATATTTGTTTTTTTTGGGGGGTTTAATAGCATATTTACATATGCTGCTATGTAGAATCCCCCCTTAGCCCCCAATATCATGGATCCCCCATCAAACAGTTATCTAACCCTCCCCCTCTAGCCTAATGGGCGCCATCTTGGGTACTGGCAGCTGTCTGCCAGTACCCAGTTAAGTAAAAAAAAAAAGATTCTTTAATTTTAAGCTGAACCCCCCCACACACCCCACACCCCCTCCCAGAACCCTTTGATTACTTTATAAATAAAATTCCCCCCCCCCTTTTCTCCCAATGTATTATTTTCTGTAGGGTATAGGTTCCCACCCGCTCCCGCCCCATGCACGCGCCTGCCCGCCACCCCAGTGCACGCGCGTGAGTCCGTGCGCGCCCCTGGGTACTCCCGCCTCCGATCCTGGCCCCTCCACATGATCACGGGCCCATTGCAGGCTGCCCACCCGCCTCCCTGTTTCGCTCCCACCCACCAACGATGCTCCGGTGCAGAGAGGGCCACAGAGTGGCTCTCTCTGCATCGGAGGCTTGTAAAGAGGTATTGCAGGATGCCTCCATATCGAGGCATCACTGCAATACCCTCAGAGCTGCTGGAAGCGATTGCAATCGCTTCCAGCACTCTGTTAGACAACTGACGTACCAGGTACGTCTATTGTCATTAACTGCTTGTTAATGCATGACGTGCCTAGTACGTCAGTTGTCATTAAGGGGTTAATCATGGCTGCTGCCATTATGGAACCTAGGTTACACTGCAGGTATCTGAAGGAAAGTTGCTACACATGTGCAAACACGTTAGCAATTAAATGTAGTGAAAGCTAGATTTCAACATGGCAGCACCTAAGACATGGTAGGTCTGGGAACAACCTCAATGCTATGCTTATAAAATGTATTTTGGATTCAATGTGCCTTTAATGCAAGATTAAAGACACAGACGGCTAGATTTAGAGTTCTGCGGCCAAAGGGGTGCGTTAGCTACGCTGGCTTTTTTTCTCCTGCACCTTTTAAATACCGCTGGTATTTAGAGTTCACAGAAGGGCTGCGTTAGGCTCCAAAAAGGGAGCGTAGAGCATATTTACCGCCACTGCAACTCTCAATACCAGCGTTGCTTACGGACGCGGCCAGCTTAAAAAACGTGCTCGTGCACGATTCCCCCATAGGAAACAATGGGGCTGTTTGAGCTGAAAAAAAACCTAACACCTGCAAAAAAGCAGCGTTCAGCTCCTAACGCAGCTACATTGTTTCCTATGGGAAAACACTCACTAAGTCTGCACCTAACACCCTAACATGTACCCCGAGTCTAAACACCCCTAACCTTACACTTATTAACCCCTAATCTGCCGCCCCCGCTATCGCTGACCCCTGCATATTATTATTAACCCCTAATCTGCCGCTCCGTACACCGCCGCAACCTAAATTATACCTATGTACCCCTAATCTGCTGCCCCTAACATCGCAGACCACTATGTTATATTTATTAACCCCTAATCTGCTGCCCCTAACATCGCCGACCCCTATATTATATTTATTAACCCCTAATCTGCCGCCCCCAACGTCGCCTCCACCTACCTACAATTATTAACCCCTAATCTGCCGACCGGATCTCACCGCTACTATAATAAATGTATTAACCCCTAAAGCTAAGTCTAACCCTAACCCTAACACCCCCCTAAGTTAAATATAATTTAAATCTAACGAAATAAATTAACTCTTATTAAATAACTTATTCCTATTTAAAGCTAAATACTTACCTGTAAAATAAACCCTAATATAGCTACAATATAAATTATAATTATATTGTAGCTATTTTAGGATTAATATTTATTTTACAGGCAACTTTGTAATTATATTAACCAGGTACAATAGCTATTAAATAGTTAATAACTATTTAATAGTTACCTAGTTAAAATAATTACAAAATTACCTGTAAAATAAATCCTAACCTAAGTTACAATTAAACCTAACACTACACTATCAATAAATTAATTAAATACAATACCTACAATTATCTACAATTAAACCTAACACTACACTATCAATAAATTAATTAAATACAATATCTACAAATAAATACAATGAAATAAACTAACTAAAGTACAAAAAATAAAAAAGAACTAAGTTACAAAAAGATCAGCCAATCAGATTGAGCTTGCATTCTATTGGCTGATTCCATCAGCCAATAGAATGCGAGCTCAATCTGATTGGCTGATCGGATCAGCCAATCGGATTGAACTTGATTCTGATTGGCTGATTCCATCAGCCAATCAGAATTTTCCTACCTTAATTCCGATTGGCTGATAGAATCCTATCAGCCAATCGGAATTCGAGGGACGCCATCTTGGATGACGTCCCTTAAAGGAACCGTCATTCGTCTGGAAGTCGTCGGTGAAGATGGATGTTCCGTGTCGGCGGGATGAACATGGATCCGGAAGAAAGAAGATTGAAGATGCCGTTGATAGAAGACTTCAGCCGGATCATGGACCTCTTCAGCTCCCGCTTGGATGAAGACTTCAGCCGGATCATGGACATCTTCAGCCCCCCGCTTGGGCTTGGATCAAGACATCGGAGCCAGGATGGATCGGTGTGATACCCGGCGAGGTGAAGATAAGGTAGGAAGATCTTCAGGGGCTTAGTGTTAGGTTTATTTAAGGGGGGTTTGGGTTAGATTAGGGGTATGTGGGTGGTGGGTTGTAATGTTGGGGGGGGTATTGTATGTTTTTTTTTACAGGCAAAAGAGCTGAATTCTTTGGGGCATGCCCCGCAAAGGGCCCTTTTCAGGGATGGTAAGATAAAAGAGATTTGAACTTTTTTAATTTAGAATAGGGTAGGGCATTTTTTTATTTTGGGGGGCTTTGTTATTTTATTAGGGGGCTTAGAGTAGGTGTAATTAGTTTAAAATTGTTGTAATATTTTTCTAATGTTTGTAAATATTTTTTTATTTTTTGTAACTTAGTTCTTTTTTATTTTTTGTACTTTAGTTAGTTTATTTCATTGTATTTATTTGTAGATATTGTATTTAATTAATTTATTGATAGTGTAGTGTTAGGTTTAATTGTAGATAATTGTAGGTATTGTATTTAATTAATTTATTGCTAGTGTAGTGTTAGGTTTAATTGTAACTTAGGTTAGGATTTATTTTACAGGTAATTTTGTAATTATTTTAACTAGGTAACTATTAAATAGTTATTAACTATTTAATAGCTATTGTACCTGGTTAAAATAATTACAAGGTTGCCTGTAAAATAAATATTAATCCTAAAATAGCTACAATATAATTATAATTTATATTGTAGCTATATTAGGGTTTATTTTACAGGTAAGTATTTAGCTTTAAATAGGAATAATTTATTTAATAAGAGTTAATTTATTTCGTTAGATTTAAATTATATTTAACTTAGGGGGGTGTTAGGGTTAGGGTTAGACTTAGCTTTAGGGGTTAATACATTTATTATAGTAGCAGTGAGATCCGGTCGGCAGATTAGGGGTTAATAATTGTAGGTAGGTGGAGGCGACGTTGGGGGCGGCAGATTAGGGGTTAATAAATATAATATAGGGGTCGGCGGTGTTAGGGGCAGCAGATTAGGGGTACATAGGGATAATGTAGGTTGAGGCGGTGTACGGAGCGGCAGATTAGGGGTTAAAAAAATATGCAGGTGTCAGCGATAGCGGGGGGCGGAAGATTAGGGGTTAATAAATATAATATAGGGGTCGGCGATGTTAGGGGCAGCAGATTAGGGGTACATAGGGATAACGTAGCTGGCGGCGGTGTACGGAGCGGCAGATTAGGGGTTAAAAAAATTTAATAGCGTGGCGGCGATGTGGGGGGACCTCGGTTTAGGGGTACATAGGTAGTTTATGGGTGTTAGTGTACTTTAGAGCACAGTAGTTAAGAGCTTTATGAACCGGAGTTAGCCCAGAAAGCTCTTAACTCCTGACTTTTTTCTGCGGCTGGAGTTTTGTCGTTAGATTTCTAACGCTCACTTCAGCCACGACTCTAAATACCGGCGTTAGAAAGATCCCATTGAAAAGATAGGATACGCAAATGGCATAAGGGGATCTGCGGTATGGAAAAGTCGCGGCTGCAAAGTGAGCGTTAGACCCTTTCCTGACTGACTCCAAATACCAGCGGGCGGTAAAAACCAGCGTTAGGAGCCTCTAACGCTGGTTTTCATGGCTACCGCCCAACTCTAAATCTAGGCCAGAGATAGCAGCACCTATACAATAACCAATGTAATGGAGAATGATTAACCAAATTAACAACAACATTTTGAGATCAACCCCTTAATCCCTTCATGCTGGTACCAAGTGTTTAACACTTGTTGGAAAAATGAAATCACTTGAATGTCGATGTGATCACGTGATTTCAAGGCTGGGATCGGATCATGGGGGACTGCATACAATGCTAGACACGCCCCTCAGTTAGATTTTCAATTCCCTAAAAGGAGGAGGCTGCAGGACGCCATATAAGGTAAGACGTTCCATGCCGACCTAATGACGTTAAAGCCCAGCACTGTAAGAACAGTATGGAACGTCCTAACCACGTAAATTGGTTAATCATGCTATTATAGCATAGTAGAGATGTGCATTCATTTTGTCACAAATGGAAATTTAAAACAAAAAATGGATATCCAAATTATTGCACCAACAAAATTTAAAGAAAACAAAAAAATACTGTCGAAATTTGGCATTTCATTTTGTTTTCTTTAAATTGCTTTTAAGGGGTTAAATACTTGCCTGTAGCATGCTGGAGAGTCGTGCTAACCTTGATCCTTCTTCTCAGAGCACCGGGCCATGCAAATAGGAGGCTTAGCGCGGCGCATCCCAGAGCCTGCATTAAAGGGACACTGAACCCAAATATTTTATTTTGTAATTCAGAAAGAGCATGCAATTTTAAGCAACTTTCTAATTTACTCCTATTATCAATTTTTCTTCTTTCTCTTGCTATCATTATTTGAAAAAGAATGCATCTGAGCTTTTTTTTGGTTTCAGTACTCTGGACAGCACTTTTTTATTGGTGGATAGGATACGCAAATGGCATAAGGGGATCTGCGGTATGGAAAAGTCGCGGCTGCAAAGTGAGCGTTAGACCCTTTCCTGACTGACTCCAAATACCAGCGGGCGGTAAAAACCAGCGTTAGGAGCCTCTAACGCTGGTTTTCACGGCTACCGCCCAACTCTAAATCTAGGCCAGAGATAGCAGCACCTATACAATAACCAATGTAATGGAGAATGATTAACCAAATTAACAACAACATTTTGAGATCAACCCCTTAATCCCTTCATGCCGGTACCAAGTGTTTAACACTTGTTGGAAAAATGAAATCACTTGAATGTCGATGTGATCACGTGATTTCAAGGCTGGGATCGGATCATGGGGGACTGCATACAATGCTAGACACGCCCCTCAGTTAGATTTTCAATTCCCTAAAAGGAGGAGGCTGCAGGACGCCATATAAGGTAAGACGTTCCATGCCGTCCTAATGACGTTAAAGCCCAGCACTGTAAGAACAGTATGGAACGTCCTAACCACGTAAATTGGTTAATCATGCTATTATAGCATAGTAGAGATGTGCATTCATTTTGTCACAAATGGAAATTTAAAACAAAAAATGGATATCCAAATTATTGCACCAACAAAATTTAAAGAAAACAAAAAAATACTGTCGAAATTTGGCATTTCATTTTGTTTTCTTTAAATTGCTTTTAAGGGGTTAAATACTTGCCTGTAGCATGCTGGAGAGTCGTGCTAACCTTGATCCTTCTTCTCAGAGCACCGGGCCATGCAAATAGGAGGCTTAGCGCGGCGCATCCCAGAGCCTGCATTAAAGGGACACTGAACCCAAATTTTTTATATTGTAATTCAGAAAGAGCATGCAATTTTAAGCAACTTTCTAATTTACTCCTATTATCAATTTTTCTTCTTTCTCTTGCTATCATTATTTGAAAAAGAAGGCATCTGAGCTTTTTTTTGGTTTCAGTACTCTGGACAGCACTTTTTTATTGGTGGATGAATTTATCCAGCAATCAGCAAGGACAACCCAGGTTGTTCACCAAAAATGGGCCGGCATCTAAACTTACATTCTTGCATTTCAAATAAAGATACCAAGAGAATGAAGAAAATTTGATAATAGGAGTAAATTAGAAAGTTGCTTAAAATTTCATGCTTAATCTGAATCACGAAAGAAAATTTTTGGGTACAGTGTCCCTTTAAAGGACCTTTAACACAGGCCTTAGGATCCATAATAGGAGGCTTAGCAGGGCCTGGAGCTCTGAGAAGGATTACAGGTTAGCACAGCTCTCCAGCGTTAGAGGTAAGTATAATGCTACAGGTGATCTTTTTCACCTGTAGCAAAGGAAAATTTACATTTGTTTAACGAAAACTAATATAAATGTTCCATGAATATTCAGTATTTGTTTAGTTTAAAATTAACTGAATACAGAATAGTGCAGCCAACAAATATTTAGGAAATTAAATTTCCCAAATATCAGTTCTGAAAGATTCGTACAAACATTTTTTTTGCTGCTGCACAAGTAGCATGATTAAGGAAATTATTCCAAAACATAGCTGTTTGTTTGATTATTCTCCATTAAATTGTTTATTTTTATAGGTGCTTATATCTGTGAGTCTTCCAAAGTGAAATTAGGGTTTTTCTGACTTCATCCAAGACTCACACTCACCCATGTATTGCCCAACTCTGCCCATGACATGTCCAACCACATTAAATTAAAGATATACTTAGATTGTTTTGTAAGACATTTAATTTAAATCAGACTTAACTATACATCTTATTGCATTACAGTTTTATTATTAGTAAAACATCTCTTATGGGGTTCAGTCAGCTAAAAAACAGAATTTATGCTTACCTGATAAATTAATTTAATTCATGGTGGTGAGAGTTCATGAGCCATTACTCCTGGGATTCAACTCCTGGTTACTAGGAGGAGGCACTTAATCCCTCCCACCTATCTGGCATTTCAGTCTGACATTTAATGAGAAAGGGAACTCTTTCAAATTAATTATCCAACATGTCTGCAAAGAAACAACAGTAGACTGTTGGTATAAAAGCAGCTGAAGGAAAAAATGGAGTGTGAACCAGTATGTCTTCCAGGTATAGAGCCACTGAACTACATGAATTCTTATAACAGACAAAAGAGTTTCTAGAAACTTTTAAAAAAATCTGGGAGCTATAGATAGACCAAAAGAAAAAGCCATTGAATGAATAAGTTTGTACTGAAAGACAAATCTTAGAAACTGAAGCTGGTCTAAGAATAGAAAAGTAGGCACCCTTCAAATTATGCGGCTATAATTTATAGTTATAAGGGCATAGCCACCAAGAGGTGGAAACGTTGAAAAAAAGTATGCTTCTATGCACTGATTAAATTGTAAGTTACGTGATGAAAGAATAAATATAATTAAAAAAAAGGAAATTTATGCTTACCTGATAAATTGATTTCTTCTACGATACAACGAGTCCACGGATTCATCCTTACTTGTGGGATATTATCCTCCTGCTAACAGGAAGTGGCAAAGAGCACCACAGCAGAGCTGTATATATAGCTCCTCCCTTCTCTCCACCCCCAGTCATTCGACCGAAGGTATAGGAAGAGAAAAGAAAAGCTAAAAGGTGCAGAGGTGACTGAAGTTTTAAAAAACAAAAATATCATCTGTCTAAAATGACAGGGAGGGCCGTGGACTCGTTGTATCGTAGAAGAAATCAATTTATCAGGTAAGCATAAATTTCCTTTTCTTCTACTAGATACGACGAGTCCACGGACTTCATCCTTACTTGTGGGATACAACACCAAAGCAACAGGACACGGATGAATGGGAGGGACAAGACAGATACCTAAACGGAAGGCACCGCTGCTCCCAAAAATAGCCTCCGAAGAAGCAAAAGTATCAAATTTGTAAAATTTAGAAAAAGTATGAAGGGAGGACCAAGTCGCAGCCTTACAAATCTGTTCAACAGAAGCATCGTTTTTAAAAGCCCATGTGGAAGCCACAGCTCTAGTAGAATGAGCCGTAATCTTTTCAGGAGGCTGCTGTCCAGCAGTCTCATATGCCAGGCAGAGGATGCTTTTCAGCCAAAGAGAAAGAGAGGTAGCCGTAGCTTTTTGACCCATACGTCTTCCAGAATAAACAACAAATAAAGAAGATGTTTGACGGAAATCCTTGGTCGCTTGTAAGTAAAACTTCAAGGCCTAAACCACGTCCAAGTTATGTAACAGACGCTCCTTCTTAGAAGAAGGATTAGGACACAAGGAAGGAACAACAATTTCCTGATTAATATTCTTATTTGAAACAACCTTAGGAAGGAATCCAGGTTTAGTAGGCAAAACCACCTTATCAGAATGGAATATAAGATAAGGTGAATGACATTGTAACAACTAAAAACAAAACTTTCCAAGATAAAAGCTTAATATCTATGGAATGCATGGGTTCAATGGAACCCCTTGAAGAACATTGAGAACTAAATTCAAACTCCATGGCGGAGCAATAGGTTTAAATAGAGGCTTGATTCTAATTAAAGCCTGACAAAAAGACTGAACGTCTGGGACATCCGCCAGACGCTTGTGTAGTAGAATTGATAAAGCTGAAATTTGTCCTTTTAAGGAACTAGCTGATAATCCCTTCTCCAATCCTTCTTGGAGAAAGGACAAAATCCTAGGAATCCGCCATATCTTATGGTAAATCTTTCTCGTGACAGGCTTGCGAGCCTGAATCAAAGTATCAATGAACGAGTCAGAGAACCCCCGCTTAGATAAAACTAAGCGTTCAATCTCCAAGCAGTCAGCTGCAGAGAATTTAGATTGGGATGTTGGAACGGACCTTGAATGAGAAGGTCCTGTCTCAATGGCAGTTTCCACGGAGGCAGAGACAACATGTCCACTAGATCCGCATACCAAGTCCTGCGTGGCCACGCAGGCGCTATTAAAATTACTGAAGCTCTCTCCTGTTTGATTCTTGAAATCACATGAGGCAGGAGAGGAAATGGTGGAAACACATAAGCCAGGTTAAACGATCAAGGTACTGCTAGAGCATCTATCAGTACAGCTTGTGGATCCCTTGACCTGGACCCGTAACGAGGAAGTTTGGCATTCTGACGAGATGCCATCAGATCCAATTCTGGTGTGCCCCATTGACGAATCAATGATGCAAACACCTCCGGATGGAGTTCCCACTCCCCCGGATGAAAAGTCTGACGACTTAGAAAGTCCGCTTCCCAGTTCTCTACTCCTGGGATGTAGATTGCCGATAGATGGCAAGAGTGAGCCTCCACCCATCGGATTATCTTTGAAACCTCTATCATCGCTAGAGAACTCTTTTGTTCCCCCCTGATGATTGATATATGCTACAGTCGTGATATTGTCCGACTGGAATCTTATGAATTTGGCCAAAGCCAACTGAGGCCATGCCTGAAGCGCGTTGAATATTGCTCTCAGTTCCAGAATATTGATTGGTAGAAGAGACTCCTCCTTAGTCCAAACACCCTGGGGAGTGACAGCTATGCTGCTAGCAATCGTAGAAATGGTATGTGCAACAAAGGGTGAGCAGATATATTAATCTTATGCAATATGGCATTTGGCAAAATATAGTGATAAAATCTACTCTGTCAATATCCCCACCTTTTTTTCGAATATATACTTACACCTATGACTTCAGTAGATTTCACCAAATAAATAAAGATTTGAATTTGTGAAACCTTGAGTTGAATTGAGTTACTCCTTATCATTTAGGACTTCGGTATCAGTTTTGAAAAATTGGGCTAAATATACTGACCCTATATATATGATTCACATAGCTCTAGGCTGTATGGTTTATCAAGCAGAAGAAATGCTATTCTACATAATACCAGCTAACCCTAGTCTACAGTACATTTATGTTACATAGAGGTTAGTTAGCACTCGTTACATTTATTGATATCTGCGTATCCTTCAAGTGTCGTTATATGCAAATAACATTACTCTCTATACACAGGAGAAGTGTTTTTAATTTTTGCGAGTTGGCAGGAATATCTGCTGTCTTTTAATTCATACTAAATAAAAGTAATTTTTTACTTATATTTTTTCTTTCATCACGTAACTTACAATTTAATCAGTGCATAGAAGCATACCTTTTTTTTTTTGGGACGTTTCCACCTCTTGGTGGCTATGCCCTTATAACTATAAATTGGTACCTATGCTTAAGCACTGCTCCTTTAAGTGACCCATATATTTAACTTGTAATTTGACAAGGTCCTTTCTAGAGTCATATTGTCTCCCATATACTAATTTAGTTCCTCTTTTTTTTTTAAATTTAACGAAGATATAAATTGACCCTGTTAAATAAGGAGTAGAATTGTCCAGATTATTGCTATTTAAAAGATATGAGCTCTGAAAAAGGTTTTTAAAGTCATTAAGTCCAGAATAGGTCCAAAAAATATCTCTTTTTTTGAGAATAATGGAAAAGGATGGAATAAAATCCTTGGCCTTGTTGCAAAACTTGAACTACAGTTAATAAAGCCATAAAATTCAGAAAGTATTTTGAAATGTGAGACACAAGACACCTTCCTCGAGTATGCCTTTATCCTGGTAAACTATGTTTAGAATCCAGAGAGCTTGGACAGACTGCAATCAGGCCTTCAAAACCAAGGTGTAAACTGCTCCCTACCAGAAAAGAATCTGGATTTGGGGCCTTCATGCTGGTTTGGACAAGGAAGAAGGCTCATAGAATGCTTGGCCTTGCTCCAACTGGAGTCAAACATTCAGGAAGATCTAGACGATTCAGGTCATCGTAAGGAGGAGGAAGATTTTTGGTTCCTAGATTGACAAATGGAATGAAAAAATACTATCTGTTTAATTTTTCCGTTAGACATCTTGTACTAAGGGGAAAAAAAGTTAATTTTCCTCCAGACACAGTGGAGATGATTACATCAAGACCAGGTACAAATAAATTGTCTTGAAAAGGAGAGATAAAAGTCTATCTTTTGACACCCTGTTTGCTGACAATGACTTAAAGGGATACTAAACCCAATTTTTTTATTTCATGATTAAGATAGAGCATGCACTTTTAAGTAACTTTCTAATTTACTCCTATTATCAATTTTTCTTCGTTCTCTTGCTATCTTTATTTGATAAAGAAGTAATCTAAGCTAAGGAGCCAGACAATTTTTGGTTTAGACCCTGGACAGCACTTGTTTAATGGTTAATGGCTGACATTTAGCAACCAATCAGCAAGAACAACCCAGGTTGTGAACCAAAAATAAGCCGTCTTTTAAAATTACATTCTTGCTTTTCAAATAAAGATAGCAAGAGAATTAAGAAAAATTGATAATAGGAGTAAATTTGAAAGTTGCTTAAAATTGCATGCTGTGTCTGAAACATGAAAGAAAAAATTGGGGTCAGTGTCCCATTAAAGGGACATGAAACCCACAATTTGTGTTTCATGATTCAGACAGAGCATACAATTTGAAACAACTTTACAGTTTACTTCTAAATTATGTTTACTTATTTGACGCCTAAATTACATAAAACCTCTTTAAAGGGACATAAAACCCAATGTACTTCTATTACCTGATTTGTTCTCTTGATATCCTTTGTTAAAAAAGGATACCTAGCTAGACTCAAGAGCTGCTAATTGGTGGATGCACATATATGCACCATTTAATTGGCTCACCCAGTGCATTCAGATAGCTTCCATTAGTGCATTGTTATTTCTACAAAAAAAAATGCAAAAAGATTGAAGCAAATTGTATAATAGAAGTAAATTGTAAAGTTGTTTAAAATTGTATTCTCTATCTGAATCCTGAAAGAAAAACTTTGGGTTTCATGTCCCTTTAAAGGGACAGTCAACTCCAAAATAGTTATTGTTTAAAAAGATAGATAATTCCTTGATAACCTATTCCCCAGTTTTGCACAGCCAACATGGTTATATTAAAGGGACACTGTAGCCAAAAAAAATCTTTCATGATTCAGATAGAGCATGTAATTGTAAGCAACTTTCTAATTTACTTCTATTATTTTATTTTTTTCTTCATTCTCTTGCAATCTTTATTTGAAAAGAAGGCATCTCAGCTAAGGAGCCAGTAAATTGTGGGTTCAGAACCATGGACAACACTTGTTTTAAGGTGCTGTCCAATCAGCAAGGACAACCCAGGTTGTTCACCTAAAATGGGCCGGCATCTAAACTTACATTCTTGCTTTTCAAATAAACATAACAAGAAAATGAAGACAATTTGATAATAGGAGTTAATCAGAAAGTTGCTTAAAATTGCATGCTCTATCTGAATCACAAAAGATTTTTTTTGGCTACAGTGTCCCTTTAATATACTTTTTATCTATGTGATTACCATGTATCTAAGCCTCTTCTGACAGCCCCCCTTATCACATGGCTATTTATGTATTATCTATTGACTTGCATTTTAGCCAATTAGTGCAGTGTCAGCCACAACTCCATGGGAGAGAGCACAATGTTATCTACATAGTACACAAGAACTAGCCTTATCTTTGTGTGAAAAGCTAATAAAAAGCGTTTTATAAGAGGCTGTCTATAGTGGCTTAGAAACAGGTAGAAATTAAGAGGTTTAAATGTTATAAAGGATATTAATATAACAATGTTGGTTGTGCAAAGCTGGTGAATGGGTAGTAAAGGTGTTATCTATCTTTTTAAACAATAACAATTTTGGTGTAGACTGTCCCTTTAAGCAAAGAACTAATATGTTCAAGCTCAAATATGAAAAAGGTAGACTCTGTGTTCAGATCAGTAAAAAAACACCCTAAGTCTGAATACTATCATGGCATGCTAAGATTTTCTGATCTACGATGATGCAGAAGAACCTGATATTGTAACTTTAGGATGACTTTCAGACATAGAACTTTTGTGCATACTTGAAGGAGACATAGCCGCCATAACTACAGTGTGCACAAATCTTTAAATCCTGGAACAAAATCTGAAGCACACCGCTGTATTTAGAAAACAGAGTGAGGACAGATTCCTTTAGAGGCAAGAGCAGTATTAGACTGTTAGAATGCCTAATGTGATCCATTTAGGATCTACAAAGCTGACTGGTAACAATCTTGCAAAATAGAACATACAATTGTGCATAATTGGAGGAGGCATAGCTGCCACTGCAGAAACCTTTAAATCCTGGAGCAAAATCTCAAGCACTCCATTGTATTAAGGAAACAGAAGGCGGACAGATTCCTTCAGAAGCATGAGCAGCATTACACTGTTAGAATGCCTGATGTAATCAGTTCAGGAATTGCAAAGCTGATCTGGTAACAATCCTGCAAATCAAAAAAGAAAATTGTTATCAGTGGATCCATGCTCTAAAGAATGATGTAAAATAGTGTGGACAAATGTGTTACGGTTACCCTTAGTCTCGCTGAGAGATGGACCGCTTAGTAGCCTGGATCCCTATTGCTAAAGAGGGGAGAAGCTGCTTTCCATAGTATTCTATATGAGTCTCGCAAATATAGAATAATCTCCCTTAGCTGTAGTACAGCTAGGATACCCTTCTGCCCACAAAAACGAGTCAACGCTGCGATTGAGGGTCAAACAAGAACTCAGCACTGGGATGCCCAGCCTGCTTTTTATTAAGGTTACATGCACACAGGGCACTCCCAGGGGGAGAGGGGGGGGGGAGCACAAAATCCCCCATCACACATTTAGATAGAGAGCACTGTCCTTTGACAGGCCACAATAGGATTACAGTACTTAAGATAACAAGTTTACAAGTTCATCTTATCAATTAGCAGTCTGGCTCCAGAGGTGATTAGACAATGGGATTGGTTATCCCTAAACTTAGAGCTGAGGCCAGCAAAAATGTGTATTTAGGCAATAGTTTCTAAAAGCTGAAAAAAAAGAGTTAACTCTTTATGAAATGATACTTGTTACGGTTTTCTTGGAGCCCTTCTTAGGCGCTGGCTTGCTGGTTCAGGCATTGCTGCTGGGAAATAAGCTCTTCACAACAAAATAACTAATGCTTCTGTAACAGTGCTCCCTTTCTGTGGAACACTCTGGCAGACACGGTCTGACCCCTTTTCGGGGCAGACTAAGGCTGTCCAGACCGCTGGTTATGCGGGGCTGAGGTCTGTTTGTCTGGACAACCCGTCGGCGTTGCCATTCTGTTTCCCAGGTCTGTAAGTAATGGTGAAATTGAAGGGTTGCAACGATAAGCTCCAACGTAATAGCCTGCCGTTATCTCCAGAGACCCGGTTCAGCCACACCAACGGGTTATGGTCGGTGACCAGAGTGAACTCCTGACCATATAAATAGGGAGTCAATTTCTTTAATGCCCACACCAAAGCCAAACACTCCTTTTCGACCGCTGCATAGCTGACTTCGCGGGGCAGGAGCTTCCGGCTGATGTAGGCAACTGGATGCTCCCCTCCATCTTCGCCTACTTGGCTGAGGACAGCTCCCAGCCCGAACATGGAAGCGTCTGTATGGACGATAAAACGTTTGTTAAGGGCTGGGGCCGCCAAGACAGGAGCGTTAATTAGAGCATTTTTGAGAGCCTGGAAAGCCGTTTCACAGTGGGGAGACCACAGGACCTGTCGAGGTAAGTTCTTCTTGGTCAAGTCAGTCAGGGGTTTGGCAAGTGTGCTGTAGTCTGGTACGAACCGTCTATAGTACCCTGCCGTGCCCAGGAAGGCTAGGACCTGAGTCTTAGTGATGGGGGTGGGCCAATTGGCGACAGCTTCTATTTTGGCCGGCTCTGGTCGCTGCTTTCCACACCCCACCCGGTGACCCAGGTACTGTACCTCGGCCATCCCAAAGTGGCATTTTTCTGGCTTCAGAGTCAGGCCAGCAGCCCAGATCTGATCCAGAACCATTCCCACATGAGCTAAGTGGTCCTCCCAGGACTCACTGTGGATCGCTATGTCGTCCAGGTAGGCGCAAGCAAAACTCTGGAAGCCATCCAGGAGCCTATCCACCAAGCGCTGGAATGTAGCTGGGGCATTCTTCATCCCAAACGGCATTACCCTAAACTGATATAAGCCGAATGGGGTGACGAATGCCGACTTGGGGATAGCCTCCGGGGCCAGGGGAATCTGCCAGTAACCTTTGCAGAGGTCAATAGTGGTCAGGTAATTTCCCCTGGCTATACGATCGAGTAGCTCGTCTACCCTGGGCATAGGGTAAGCGTCCGTCACGGTATTTTCATTGAGCCTCCGATAGTCTACACAGAACCGGGTGGTCCCATCTTTCTTGGGCACCAAGACAACTGGGGAGGCCCATGGACTATCGGAGGGCTCAATTACCCTGAGCTGGAGCATCTCATCGATCTCCTTCTTCATTCCTGTCCTAACTGCTTCGGGGATTCGGTACGGAGCCTGGCGCAAGGGAGCTTGTCCCGGAGTATCTACCTGGTGGGTGGTTAAAGTAGTGTACCCTGGCTTCGGGGAGAAGGTGAGGTGTTTGGACTGGAGGAGTTGGTTGAGCTGCTCCCTTTCAGTGGGGCTAAGTCGGTCCCCTATCTGATCCTGCGCAACTATACCTGTGGGGAGACTCTTTTCTAATAGGTCTGGAATGGGTAAACTGTCGGGGTCTTCCTGAGGGGAACAACATACGGCCGTCACGTTCTCTGGTCGCTCAAAATATTCCTTGAGCATGTTTACATGGAATGTCTTTCTAAGATTGTTGTCATGGCAGCTAGCTATCACATAAGTGGTGTCTCCCCTTTTCTCTACGATCTGGTAGGGACCCTGCCAGGACGCCTGCAATTTGTCTGTCTTCACCGGCTTAAGTACTAACACCTTTTGTCCTATGGTGAAGATTCTCTTTCGGGCCCCCCGATCGTACCATACTTTCTGTCTTCTCTGGGCCAACTGGAGATTAGCCCGCACGGATTTGGCTAATTGCTCCATTCGGTCCCTGAGTTCCAGCACGTATGGCACAATGGGGACACCGTCAGCCTCCATCTCTCCCTCCCAGTGCTCCCGGATCAGGTTTAGGGGTCCCCGTACCTTTCTTCCGTAGAGCAACTCGAAGGGAGAGAACCCTGTCGTTTCCTGGGGCACCTCCCGATAAGCAAATAGGAGGTGCGGCAGGAAGCGTTCCCAGTCTCGGTATTCCTGAGTGAACGTCTTGAGCATTTGCTTGAGGGTCCCATTGAACCTCTCACACAGCCCGTTCGTCTGGGGGTGGTATGGGGAGCTCAGGAGGGACTTAATTTTGCAAACCTGCCAGAGTTGTTGGGTTAATTCAGCCGTAAATTGGGTGCCTCGGTCGGATAGGATTTCTTTTGGAAATCCTACCCGGGAGAACACCTGTACTAGTGCATTCGCTACCGTATCCGCTTGTATGTTGGATAGGGCGACAGCCTCTGGGTACCTGGTAGCGTAGTCCACTACGGTAAGAATGTAGCGCTTACCGGAGGGACTAGGGGTAGCCAGTGGTCCCACTAGGTCAATAGCAACCCGGCTGAAGGGTTCCTCTACAATGGGCATATTTACTAGCTGGGCTTTAGGGTGATCGCCTCGTCTTCCTACTCGTTGACACACATCGCAGGTGTTACAGTAAGTTCTAACGTCAGCGTGCACCCCTGGCCAAAAGAACGTGTGAGTAATGCGGTGTAGGGTACGGGTAACGGCTAGGTGGCCTGCTAAGGGGATGTCGTGGCCTATTTTGAGGATTTCTTGACGGTATTTGTGGGGCACTACCAGCTGTCGCCTACGCTGTCCCCTTTTCTCTGTCCAGCGGTATAGTTTCCCTTTTTCCCATAAGAATGTTTCGTTATCTGCCCCGCCCCCTCCGGTCTCTGCTCGTTCCCGGTACTTTTGTAAGGTCGGGTCAGTCTTAGACTCTGCCTCGAAAGCATCTGGGGTGTCCCAGGGTATGGGGCCTAACCTGTCAGGCAAGGTCGGGGTAGGTCTTACCTGTGTCTCCCGCACTGGTGAGAGCTCTCGCTCCGTCCGGGCTTGGGCCCGTGTAGTCACTGGGTCCGCCTCGTTGTTGCATACTGGAGCATAGGCAGAAGTCATGGGGCCCAAATCGTTGCCCAGTAGTACTTCGGCAGGTAAATTATCCATTAGGCCCACGTTCACAGCCCCCTTTCCCGCTCCCCAATCAAGATGCACTTTAGCTGTTGGAATTTTGTACACATCCCCCCCCGCCACTCTAACGGCCACAGTCTGTCCGGATCGCTTGTGCTCTGGCACCAAATGACTCTGTACCAGCGTGATAGTAGCCCCTGTGTCTCGCAATCCCTCGGTAGATCGCCCCTCGAGCCATACCCTCTGCCGATGGTGCTGGCGGTTATCTGAGGCAGCATATACAGGGTCTGCCTCGTGAAGCGGCCCCACATATCCCTCCATAGGGGCCTCTTGGTTAACACAGAGGGCCCGGGCCGGACGATAGGACCCAGAGGGGTAATTGTAATTCCTGGGTGTCTGGTGCGTATTAAGGGGGCAGCTAGCCATGAAATGCCCTGGTTGCTTGCATCGGTGGCAAGTCGGTCTGTGACGCTCAGAGCTGTTATTGGGTGGTCCTGAGTGTCGGACGGGCCCTGTGGGCACCGGGGCTCGGAATTCAGCACGAGGGGGTGCACGGTAAACCTCTCTGGGTTCGACCCGTGCTGGAGCTCGGTAGTTCATGGGTTCGTGAAGACGGGAGTCATAATGTTCATCGGCCAATTTGGCTGCTTCTTCTAAGGTAGAAGGCCGCCTGTCTCGCAGCCATTCCTTCCCTTGCTGTTCCATGCCATTATAAAAATGTTCTAAGAGAAACAATTGTAAAATTTCCTCCCCAGTCACCGCTTTACTTCCGCTCAGCCAGTGATTTGCCGCTCTCCGCATTCGGTGCGCCCATTCCATATGGGTATCGTTAGGCTTCTTTTCCGTGCCCCGAAACTGTCGGCGATACGTGTCCGGAGTTACAGCGTACCGTCGCAACAGTGTCTCCTTAACTAGCTCATACTGTGTCACTTCCTTAGCACCCAGAGTACGAAAGGCTTCCAGGGCTCGCCCGGATAGTTTCCCAGACAATATCGTGGGCCACTCTCTGTTGGGAATCTGGTGCAGGGCACATTGCCTTTCGAAGTCCGCCAAATATTCATCAATCCCTGTCTCGCTCTCTAGAAAGGGTCGAAATGCCGTATAGGGTATCTTGGGCCTCCCAGCATTTTCAACAGGGATGATTACCTGCGGGGCTACAGCATTGCGGTGTGCGTTCGCTAGGTTGAGTTTGTGGGCTCGAGTCTCTCGTATATCCTCGTCCGCCTCCGCCATCAACTGCTGTACCAATTCCATGGAGGGGTTCGGCCCGTATAATGAGAGCCTTTCCCGAACAATCCTGGTTTTTTCGTCACTAATCGTGGTCGGTGTTTCCGCCATTGTGAAGCTCTGATCCAGTTCGTTCAATTCTGCGATCAGCTCTCTCCTCGGCCGGTTGCTGGCGTACCCCCCCTCTGCTTTCAAGTAAATCCTTTAGGGTTGTACGCTTCAATTTTTCGTAAGCGCTCTCCATCCGTTCTGTACCTCTCCTAGGAAATCCAGGAAAATCCTGCCGCTGCCGCCAAATGTTACGGTTACCCTTAGTCTCGCTGAGAGATGGACCGCTTAGTAGCCTGGATCCCTATTGCTAAAGAGGGGAGAAGCTGCTTTCCATAGTATTCTATATGAGTCTCGCAAATATAGAATAATCTCCCTTAGCTGTAGTACAGCTAGGATACCCTTCTGCCCACAAAAACGAGTCAACGCTGCGATTGAGGGTCAAACAAGAACTCAGCACTGGGATGCCCAGCCTGCTTTTTATTAAGGTTACATGCACACAGGGCACTCCCAGGGGGAGAGGGGGGGGGAAGCACAAAATCCCCCATCACACATTTAGATAGAGAGCACTGTCCTTTGACAGGCCACAATAGGATTACAGTACTTAAGATAACAAGTTTACAAGTTCATCTTATCAATTAGCAGTCTGGCTCCAGAGGTGATTAGACAATGGGATTGGTTATCCCTAAACTTAGAGCTGAGGCCAGCAAAAATGTGTATTTAGGCAATAGTTTCTAAAAGCTGAAAAAAAAGAGTTAACTCTTTATGAAATGATACTTGTTACGGTTTTCTTGGAGCCCTTCTTAGGCGCTGGCTTGCTGGTTCAGGCATTGCTGCTGGGAAATAAGCTCTTCACAACAAAATAACTAATGCTTCTGTAACAAAATGTTTTTTATTTTATTTTTTATTATTGGGTTTTCAAACAAAATGATATAGGTTCATACAGCACCAAAATATGATAAAAATAAAAATAAAACAATATCAAATGTATTACATTTACCTTGAAGAATTACCGTACAAAAAAGTTTTTAGAGAAAAGACACAAAGAAAAAAAAGAAAAACGAAGAAACAAATTAATAATTCTGCATAGTTATCTTCACCTTATTCCACTCAACATTAGCAGAAATAATATATTGGAAACATATCCACTGGGTCATGGGAAGAGAGACAAACAAAATATAAATTCATACAGCACCTAAATAGGAAGAAAAAAAAACACAACCCCCACATAAAACCCTTCATCTAGAACATCAGCTTATCTTCCCTATTCAGGCCTCCAATCACACTCTAACCAGTGCTGGGGCAACTCTCCCTCAAGTACAAGTGATATCAGAGTGGGGGAATTTCTATAAGGTTCTATAAATTGATGTTGTAAGGCTACAAGCCAGGCAAAATTGAGATTTTTCCACTTGGCAAAGAAAGTTCTACAGTGTGATTTGGAATTTAGTTTAAGGTCATGTGATTCAATAGCCATTTGTAATTTCAGCAAATTAGACAGTTCACTTATATTAGGAAGAATATAAAACAAGAAGAGAAAAGCGCAAACACGATTCAAGTGTAGATGTTGAAACTTTATTTATAGCCACACGCTATATCCATACTCACAAGAGATAAAACGATAAAAAGCACGTCTTTTGGATTTCCCCAAAACTCCTGAACTTGGTCAGGTATACAGTTTTGTAGTCAAACAGTCTTGCAGTGTTTATCAACACTAAATATACAATCGATTTTGGGTACAAACCGGTAAAAGAAGTGCTGCAAATGGCCCTTGGCTCTTCCGTATACAGGATACCTGCTATCACTACACGTATACCACGTGACACCACAGGTCCTACAGAAGCCTCATAGGGTCAAACTTCAATACGGCTAGGAACCTTAGCAGATTTCCACTCACGTAATAATTGGTTACTAACCGCCAAGATAGTAAAGTTTATCAAAAGTCGATCCCCGGCAACACAGTGGACAGGGAATAAAAAAAAAACTTGGAACAATGTAATACGTATTTTATTTTGTAAGTGTTTATTTAACCAGGTATTTACTTTGTTCCAATATTGCTTAACTCTGGGGCATGACCACATGCAATGTATAATATTTGCTATTTCTAGCTTACATTTGTAGCAACGACTAGATTGTATATCTTTGGAAAATATATAGATTCTATATGGGGTAAAATAGTAATTGTTCAATAACTTTATTTGAGATTCCCTCCAGCTAATGTTAGCCATCACAGGCACTGATAATCTAATGCTCTTTGTAATATCTTGTTCTGCTATGTTTGGTAGAGAAGAAAAAGAGAATCTCGTTCCTGAACGGGACATACTATAATTATGGCTTGGGAGGTCTTAAAGTTTATCTAGCTGTTTCCATGCTTCCCATGTCTGCGAGTGTAGGAGTGGTTTGTTGTTCTGAGTAAAAATCGGGTTTTCCATGAGTTCCAGGTAGGCCATTATTTTGGATATGTCGCCCCAGGTAGGGAGTGTCTTTTGCTTCCATAGTCTGGCTATCGACAGTTTGGCTGCCATGAGCAAGTATATACTGAGGAGGTCATTTGGGGTTGAGGAAGTTTTAATGCCCAAGTGGAATAGGATGGTTTGCGTGGAGTTCCCTTGTAAGGGGTCCAGCCTCGCACATTTGTGTAGATCTCATTCCAGAAAGGTTGTAATACCGGGCACTCCCACCATACGTGGGCCGGCGAGCCCACCAGCCCACAGTCTCTCCAGCACAGAGGGGAGTTTAAAGGAGAAATTTTCAAAAGTCTGAGAGGCGTGAGATGCCACTGTGTGCATACTTTGACATATAGTTCTAGTAAAGTGATACAATGGAGGGCCTGCCTAGTAAGTGCAGCTGCTCTGGACCACTCGCCCTGCTATGCATGAAAGTGAAGGGCTCTCTCCCAGGACAAAATATAAGCTGATTTGTAGAAAGTAGGAGGGTTCAGCAGATCCCTATAGGAAACCGAAAGTGCTCGGGGGACCTTAATGCTGTTAGCCCATCTTTTTTCCCAGACAGTAAGTTTGCGAAACGGCTGATCAAGAAACCCCCACGATCTCAGCAAACTGCAGAGTCTCCAGAATTCGAACCTTAAGAGTTGTGGCGGGTTGTAAATAGAGTTAAACTGCCAAGTCCTGATTAAGCGCCCGTTAGGAAACAGGTCGGCTATACAATTTATGCCAAAGTCTCACCACAAAGACGGATGTTAGTCCTTAAGAGCTGTGAGAAGGCCTGCCAGAGAGTGAATGGGCGAGGGATGAGGGGCAATCTGTGGTAGCGAGCAGTTTCTGTCCCACAAGCGGAGTGCGTGTAAGATAATAGTGTTTTGGATCTTGAAAGAGGATCTAACATGTTTGGGCGCAAGCCATATGAGATCCATTAGCATGAGTGAACTGGGTAGAGTTGCTTGTTTCAAGATCTTCCACTTACTATTACAGGATTCAACATTCGTGAGAGAATATGAGCTAGTCTCGAAGCTTCATGGTAAAGGGTTAGGTTGGGGGCGCCTGAGCCCCCACTAAGGAATGGCTGCCGCATTATTCTCGTGGCTACCCTAGGGTGTTTGCCCCTCCATATATTTCTATTACAAACTATCTGAATTTTTTCTATGAGGGATTTAGGTATGGGGATGGGAAGTGAGCGGAAAAGGTAAGTGAGTTTGGGAAGTAAAACCATCCTGAACGCTGCTATCCTTCCCATCCAGGAGATACAAAGAACATTCCATTTGTCAGCACTTTTTTGGAAGTGCTGAAGAGGGTAGAAATTGGACTCAATTATAGTATCAATTTTGCAGGATAGATATACACCTAGGTGCTTGATCCATTGCTGTGACTAGTTGAATGCATATGCTCTCTTAATATAGATGAGTTCACTATCTGGAATGTTAATGGTATAGGCTTCAGTTTTGCCAACATTGAGTTTGTAAAAACTAATTTGGCCAAAGTGTTGCAGTAAGATAAAAAGGGCGGGGAGGGAATGGGATAGGTCCCCAAGAAATATGGTCAAATCATCTGCAAATAGCGCCATTTATTTGTATTGTCCCTGCAATCTCTAACCCCGAATGTTTGGATTACTCCTGATTGCCTCAGCCAATGGTTCCATAATAAGGGTGAATATCAGTGGGGAAAGTTGACATCCCTGCCTAGTCCCATTCGTGATGGGAAAGGCAGGGGAATGAAACCCTAGGCCTCTCACTGATGCTGAGGGGGTGGAATATAGTGCTTTAATGCATGAGTGGAATTGCGGGGGAAAACCAAATTTATTTAGAACTTTGAATAAATAGGCCCAATTTACCTGATCAAAGGCCTCTCCGGCGTCAAGTGCTATGGTTGTGCAAGGGGAGCCTGTTCTTTTAGCTTCAAAATAAATGTTGAGAATGCGTTGAGTGTTGTCCGGCCCCTCTCTACCGGGGGTGAAACCTACTTGGTCCTAATCAATTAATGAAGGAAGAACTCGATTTAGTCTAGAGGCCAGAAGTTTAACTAGGATCTTCATATCTGTGTTAATTAAAGAGATGGGGTGGAAATGTTCATATATATTAGGGGCCTTGCCTGGTTTTGGAATGGTCACTATAATAGCCTCTAGTAGTTCGGAGGGAAGAGAACAGGTTTGCCTGGTTAGCAAGAGTACTCTAGTGATTAAAGTGGAGAGTTGAGGGAGGAAAGTTTTGTAATAGAAGAGGGCGTAGTAACCATCAGGGCCTGGGGCTTTGTGGGATTTCAATGTTTTAATGACTGAAACCACCTCCTCCATACTAAAAGGAGAGTCGAGTAAGTTTTTCTGGTCTTCAGACAAAGCAGGTAGAGAGAGCGAGTCTAAGAATTCCTGAATATTTTTTACGGATGGTGGAGTCTGGAGAATTTTTTAGGTTGTATAAGGAGGAGTAATAATTGACAAAGGCCTTGCCTATATCCGATGGTAGTCAAACTGTTCCGTTTAACGTTTTGATATACGGGATGCGGGCTTCTGCGGTGTGTTGCCTGAGCTTGGTAGCTAGTAGCCGATCCGCTTTGTTCCCTTTGGCATAGAAGGATTGTTTAAATTGACTTATATGCGCTTGATACCTTTTAGATTCCTGCACCTCTATTTGCGACTTAACTGCCTCTATTTGGGTCAATACATGAGGATCTAGCGATGTCATGCGAGAAGAAGTTAAAGCTACAAAATTTGTATGCAGTAGAACAAGGGTCCCCCCCCCAGTTGTTTCCTGTGTTCTGCTTTGAGCTTGATAAATAGCCCCCTAACATATGCCTTAAGAGTACCCCATAGGCAAAAGTCATTAACTGAACCGTTGTCATTTATTTCTAGGAACTTGACAATTTCTTTCTGCATGTGCGTGATATGCTCTGGGGATGAGAGAAGATATTCAGGTAGCCTCCAAGAGGGTCTGGAGGACATACAGTTAGGGGCCTACATAGACAGCTGAACCGGGGAGTGGTCCGACCATACGCAGTTAGGCATGTGTATTGACAGAATATAGTCCAGCAGACGGGGTTCACAAAAAATGTAATCAATTCTAGTATATGTGGTGTGGACTGTAGAATAGTAGGAGTAGTCTCTAGAGGAGGGGTGGTGGGAGCGCCAGGCATCAAATAAATTATACTGGGCAATAATATTATTGAATTGTTTGACAGTTCTGGATGTTTGGGGGTTGCAAGACTTGAGCTTTGGTGAGCGTCTGTCTTGAGTCGTGTCAAGGACCATATTAAAATCTCCTGCCAAAAGCAGGTTTTGAGTTTTATGGGTGGCCAGCAGTCTTAGGAATTTTCTATGTGCCCGAATCTGTCCAGAGTTTGTGCCGTAGTAGCTAGCTAGGGTGTACGGGACATCATCTAACTTACAGTTGACAATTAGATATCTACCTTGGAGGTCTTTATGAGTTTCTAGTTTTTCAAATAATATAGACTTATGAATCAATATCGCAACTCCCCTCGATTTCCCTGGGAAGGAGGCTGCCTCTACTACTGGGTAGTTTTTAAAGTTCGAGGGAATGAGTGAGCCCTCCGCCCAGTGAGCCTCTTGTAGGAACACAACCTTAGCCTTAGCATGAGCTAGGTACCTCATGAGCCTGCTTATTTTGTTCAGAGTGTAAAGCCCCCTAACATTGTGGGAGGTACAGATTAGGGACATAGTTGTGTCAAATTACCTGCCACACAGCAAAACAAAAGCGGAAGAGAAAGGGAAAAAGGGGAGGGGGAAGGGTGAGGGGGTAGAGTTGGGAGAATGGGTAACAAAGAGGGAAGGGTTATTTTTTCAACACAAGTAGCACTATGCTATATTCTAATGTGGTGCTTCCTGGAAGTTGCGGTATTGCCAAGAGAAACTGCTTAGGTAGTCCCCCTTAGAAAAGGGGGCTCCTTATTGAATGAGGGGGTGGGGGTATGGGTTATGGGGGGGAGGAGGTGAGTAACTATAACTATGGACACTTCTGTAAATGAGTGAATTTCTAGGAATAGGGATGGTTGCACAGGTAGGGAGGGGGAGAGCTAGTGGGGGGTATATAAAATAGGAGTGACAGCCAGTACGCCTGTCGTTTGATATAATTGAAAAGGACAGGAACATATTTGTCAGTGTCATATAGAGAGAAATCCAGTGGGGTTCACAGCAAATTTAACCATTCAACAATAAAACAGAAACATCAACATTGTTAACATCTATTATTTGACAACAGTACAGAATCCTACCAGGAGGGCTATTCAGAATGTAAGCTCCTGGTAGCTCTTATAGCGCTCCCCCGTCAGTGAGCAAGAACGGTGTGTGGTTGTTCTGTTCTAAGGTTATCCTGTGTGAAATTTGAGAAAGACCTCAGTCGGGTAAAAATTAACGACTAGATTACGAGTTTGGCGTTGAGGTAAAAAAGCAGCGTTGGCCGGTCCTAATGCTGCTTTTTAACGCCCGCTGGTATTACGAGTTTCCCTAACGCCACAAAAATATCAGTCTCCGCTGAAATCATCAACGTCAACTCAGACCCAGTAGTTAACATATACCGCGAAAAAAAACATCCACGAATCACAAAAAAAACATTACACAAACTACACTTACACTCATACAAACACTACACTATATTTATTTTTAAGATTTCATATTTTCATGTCAAAATAGAATGGATCAAAGTTACGAGATCTTGGGTGTTTGAAAAAAAAGTCAGAGAAATCCATTCTCCATTGACTTACATAGACAGAAGGGAACATACACTCATATAGCTACATCTAACTACTAATATTATCACATACATACACTAATCAATACATACAAACAATATACAGCACATTACATACACAAATAAGATTTTTATTAGGTAATAAACACGATTTAGCTACTTTTTCACACAAGACCATGATATCACTCACTTTACGCTCAAAACAAGTCTTGGATTTTATTTCTACACACATTTTTCTCCTCCATTGACTTCTATGGGGAAGACGTGCTTGTGCACGCGACAGCCAGATTTACCTAATGCACGGAAAAAGCATAGACAAGAAAACTCGTAATACCAGCGTTAAAATTGTGAAACTAACTCATGCTTTCTTGCATTAGTCTATTTCTCTATGGAGTTATGGCTTTACTTGTGTGAAATTCACTACAACATCAAATTGTTATAGAAATTTACATTACATCAACTACAAATCACCATCAACAATACAAAATATATTTAATAAATTACATCATATTTAAACGGACAGAAAAATTATTTGAACATTTCATTATTCACAAACAGTAGACAATTGGAAACACGTCTCATTTACCTCTATTATAGCATTTCATTTATTCAACTCATATGCTTGCATGAAAAGCATATCTACATAGGCTTAACACATGATCATTAATGGATGCACATACATTACTTTTATCATTCACTCATACATGTGCATTGATATTATGGTGGAAAAACACATTAGATTCTCTCTATTTATCATGAAACCGAAAATAGGGATTTACTGTCCCTTTAACATCATGATTCCCTCAAAATATAACATTAGGAATTACGTACAATAAGAACATCATTAGAACAGATTACAGCTGTCACTTTTTGGGAAGGAACAACAATGCTATACTGCTTTATCTAAGTCAGCATATGTGGGAGAGAATCACAATATATACGTATATGTACATAACACGCATAAAGTAACCACAAAGCACACATTTATATTTTAATCATCACACAATAACAATGTAGTAAAATACAACAACAGAATGAGGATTTGATATCTAGACAGGCAGGTTGATAATATGATGACGTCATTAGAAGCTTCAACCATACACATTACAGCTTTAGGACTGTACCGCCCCTTTCAGAAGTTTAGCACTCAATACTACAATACTACATATACGTAAACGACAGTTTGGAAGATCATCATTATTATTGCGATTTTAAAGGGACGCGTAAAATATTGACATCTCACCAATCACTTATATATACAATACTAGAGATGTCAGCCGGAAGATCTTCATTATTATTGCGATTTTAAAGGGACGCGTACAATATTGACATCTCGCCAATCACTTATATATACAATACTATAGATGTCAGCTGTTACTTTATCGTTTACAAACAATATTGCAGCAACATTGATCGATCAGATTCTATACACATTATACACAAGTATGCACTTTCATTCATGTTAGCGTGGATTTGTGCTTTTTACTATAACATTGCGATTAATAAGTATTTATTACGCATATGAACAAACATTACGAAGATGCACTGTATATGTTAAATTTTACACTTTCACATTGAGATTCATTGGGGGAAAACAAAATTTCAGCAAACACCTAAAAAAACCGCCCACTTTGAAAGCATTCGCGCCGCTCACATACAAACAAGTGTATGCAATCAGCAATCATTACGAACTCGCTACCATTGGACTAATTGCACTATAAAACCCCCAAACAACATGGCCAAAGCGTCCCTTGTGATCGACATTGTATCAAATCGCTTTTGTGTTTTTGCATACCTTGTTACTCCTTGTGCGTTTGCTCTGCTGTTTGGCTTTGTGCTGCTTAACTTGGCAAATATGGATGATGCTCAGTTAGATGCTGCTGGTGCTGCTGCACAAGTAGCGTTCAATAGAATCAGGCAGGCTCGACAGCTCCAAGAGAGACAAAGGGCTTGTTTGGTTCGAGGTCCTCGTGTTCACAGGGTGAGGCCCACCTTGGACAACATGAGTGACTTTGAGGTTTATGACAAGTATAGGATCAATCGCGAACAGTTCATTGGCCTTTACGATGTTCTTAGACCTCATATGGAGCCACGTAGACGTATGGCAATGGCAATCCCTGGTATGACCAAAATGCTAAGTTGCATACACGTCCTGGCCTCCGGGAGTTTTCAATCTGGAGAGGGGTACATGTATGGGCTTGCTCAGGGTACTTTCTCTGTGGTTTTTGACAACTTTCTGGAAGCCATGGTACGAGTCAGTAAGCGTTAGGATTCCCTCAGAATGATGGTGATTGGAGGCGCAGAAGAGGGAATTCTTTGCTATCGCTCGAATGCCCAATGTCTTGGGAGCAATAGATTGCACCCACATTGCGCTGCGTGCTCCACAACATGACTTGCCCTTCCGAAATTGCAAACATTCCCATATTCTCAACGTGCAGTTTGTTTGTGACGCACGTATGAGGATTATGTACGTGTGTGCAAATTTCGGAGGGGCTTGTCATGATGCCCGCATCCTCAGACAGTCGTCCCTGTGGCGGCAGTTTGAGGGCAGAGAGTTTCCACCTGGGTGGCTCGTTGGTGAGTATTTGTGCACAACATGGTTAATTAGTTAGACAATTGCCACTGTAGACTTTAAAACAGTTGTTTGTGTAATGTGCAAAATGTGCAGCTATAGGATGCAATTTAACCATTTCATTGTCTCTTTCCGCAAATGTCTAGTTTTAGTTCAAAACAGATATGTAGCATGTCTTAGCTTAAATGGCCAGATAGAGAATGCAATTTAACCATGTCATTGTCTCTTTCCGCAAATGTCTAGTTTTAGTTCAAAACAGATATGTAGCATGTCTTAGCTTAAATGGGCAGCTCTAGGATGCAATTTAACCATTTTGTTTTTAATTTAGCAAATGTCTGCTTTATGCGAAATACGCATATGTAGCATGTCTTAGCTTAAATGGCCAGATAGAGAATGCAATTTAACCATGTCATTGTCTCTTTCCGCAAATGTCTAGTTTTAGTTGAAAACAGATATGTAGCATGTCTTAGCTTAAATGGGCAGCTCTAGGATGCAATTTAACCATTTTGTTTTTATTTTAGCAAATGACTGCTTTATGCGAAATACGCATATGTAGCATGTCTTAGCTAAAATTGCCAGATAGAGAATGCAATTTAACCATGTCATTGTCTCTTTCCGCAAACGTCTAGTTTTAGCTCCATACAGATATGTAGCATGTCTTAGCTTAAATGGGCAGATAGAGAATGCAATTTAACCATTTTGTTTTTATTTTAGCAAATGTCTGCTTTATGCGAAATACGCATATGTAGCATGTCTTAGCTTAAATGGGCATTTATAGAATGCGCTTTAACCATGTCATTGTCTCTTTCCGCAAACGTCTAGTTTTAGCTCCATACAGATATGTAGCATGTCTTAGTTTAAATGGACAGCTCTAGGATGCAATTTAACCATTTCTTTCTCTTTTAGCAAATGTTTGGTTTATGCGAAATACGCATATGTAGCATGTCTTAGCTTAAATGGGCAGCTCTAGGATGCAATTTAACCATTTTGTTTTTATTTTAGCAAATGTCTGCTTTATGCGAAATACGCATATGTAGCATGTCTTAGCTTAAATGGCCAGATAGAGAATGCAATTTAACCATGTCATTGTCTCTTTCCGCAAATGTCTAGTTTTAGTTGAAAACAGATATGTAGCATGTCTTAGCTTAAATGGGCAGCTCTAGGATGCAATTTAACCATTTTGTTTTTATTTTAGCAAATGACTGCTTTATGCGAAATACGCATATGTAGCATGTCTTAGCTTAAATTGCCAGATAGAGAATGCAATTTAACCATGTCATTGTCTCTTTCCGCAAATGCCTAGTTTTAGCTCCATACAGATATGTAGCATGTCTTAGCTTAAATGGGCAGATAGAGAATGCAATTTAACCATTTTGTTTTTATTTTAGCAAATGTCTGCTTTATGCGAAATACGCATATGTAGCATGTCTTAGCTTAAATGGGCATTTATAGAATGCGCTTTAACCATGTTATTGTCTCTTTCCGCAAACGTCTAGTTTTAGCTCCATACAGATATGTAGCATGTCTTAGTTTAAATGGGCAGCTCTAGGATGCAATTTAACCATTTCTTTCTCTTTTAGCAAATGTTTGGTTTATGCGAAATACGCATATGTAGCATGTCTTAGCTTAAATGGGCAGATAGAGAATGCAATTTAACCATGTCATTGTCTCTTTCCGCAAATATCTAGTTTTAGCTCCAAACAGATATGTAGCATGTCTTAGCTTAAATGGGCAGCTCTAGGATGCAATTTAAACATTTTTTTTAAATTTTTGCAAATGTCTGCTTTATGTGAAATACGCATATGTAGCATGTCTTAGCTTAAATGGCCAGATAGAGAATGCAATTTAACCATGTCATTGTCTCTTTCCGCAAATGTCTAGTTTTAGTTCAAAACAGATATGTAGCATGTCCAGATAAAGAATGAGATTTAAACATATAATTATTTTTTAAGGAAAATTTTATATTTTAGGGGATTTTCGTGTACACAAATGAAAAGTATTTTAATATAATAATTATAAATAAATTATTAATATTTGTCATTATGTTATGTTCATTATTTATAGGTGATTCTGGTTACATGAGCCGGCCCGAAAAGGCCCAGGAGCGCTATAATAGGGCGCACAAGCAGACTAGGGTTGTATTGGAGAGGATGTTTGGGCTCCTCAAAATGAGACTAAGATGCCTGGACAGGTCTGAAGGAGCCCTCCAATACAGCCCTAGTAAGGTGGCGAAGATCGCTATAGCCTGCAGTGTTGTGCATAACATTGCATAGTGGGCTGGGATGCTGCAGGCCATCCAGGCGCCCCAACGCCTCCTCCAAGATGAGGAGGATGACCCTGTTCTAGAGGGGCCATTCCCGGGACGAGGGGCTCAATGTCAGAGCAAACATCATCAACCGCCACTTCAGACGGTAAATAATAGAAGTTAGATAGGAGTATTGCGAATATGTGTGAATTCTAGGGAAATGAAAAGTAGAAAATTGTGCAAACATGTTAGGATTGTTCATCAAATGATTATAAAAATGTATTTGGATTATTATAGATAATGCTCCTGGCATTGGGTCCTGTAACGACTTTGCCATCTGGTTTTTAAAGACATCAGCTGGTAAGTATAAATAATGTATGGACTGTGGCTGGTGGGAATTTGGCACAATCAGCCATCATATGGCATACATTTTACAAAGTAGTATTTAGTTTACACATTACTAGAAATTTGGATACTCAGAAAGGGATCCGCTAGCAAGACTATATGCTTCAAAGTCATATTCAAAGTCACACATCAGAGGTGAGGTCTGCACAATGTATGACTCATCTTCCCACTTGATTGATAGAACATAACACAATATGCTACACATGCTTAGTAAGCTAGTGATAGAAATAGTTTCAGAAATGGGGGGGTGCAGAAATAATTCACACACTTCTATTAATATTTTTATTTTTACTTTTTCTGCCATTAGGGAGATGACTTCATCTAAAGACTGAAAGTGAAGAGTTCAAGACTGAAAGTGAAGAATTCAAGACTGAAAGTGAAGAATCTCAGACTGAAAGTGAAGTATCCCAAACTGAAAGTGAAGAATCCCAGATTTAAAGTGATGAATACCAATGTGATCATGTCTGGCATTGTCTTTCAAATGTGCTGACCTTGAAAACCATACAAAGACATGTTCACATGGTAAGTGGCAACAATTTTATGGACTAAGGCTGTGGATGCATCCTATTGGAGACACTTAGATTATTTTTGTTTTAGATGGTATTTCACAATCCTCTATTTTGAAAATGATAAATAAGACACCTAATGAAGATAAACTGATATTTTTAAGATAATTGCCTTTCAAAGACCATACATCCAGGTTAGTTTGCACAATGCATGCTAGTTAAGAATCACAGGAGGAAGAATGTTAAAAGAATTAGGAATAGATACATGACCTATATTAGAATATGTTTATTTTACATACATTACCCCTACTTTGTGCTTGAGAGGACTCCCATTCTGACCAATCAGACAAAGGAATACACTTTATAGTTGATATAGAGGTATATTATTTGAAGGGACATGAAATATTACATTCAATTATCTTCAGCATACAATATAAATAGATTTTTATAATGTGATATGCATTATTTTGTCTAATTTAAAATGCTAATGTTTAATTCTAAGATTGATTAGACAATATAATGTTATTTCTAATTATGGATAGATATAGATTTCATGTCTGAACCTTTTTTTAATATCAAGACCAAAAAAATACATGTTAGAGCATAGACACAAGATGATTTAACAATTATTCTATTTAATGAATATTTTAAGACATGTGTTCATGAAATAGCTGTTTATAATATTTTTCTGTCTTTTTCAGAGTTTCATCTGTGATGATTTTTTTTTTCCAGAAATTGTATTTATTTTCTTGTCAATAAATTTATTTATATACTATTTGCTAGATTACGAGTTTGGCGTTAACAGGGGTGTGTTGCTAACGAGCCTTTTTTTTTCTAACGCTACCTTAAGCCAACGCTGGTATTACAGGTTTTTTTAAACCTGGCGTTAGCCGCAAAAAGGGGAGCGTAGAGCAAAATTTAGCTCCACATCTCACCTCAATACCAGCGTTGCTTACGGAAGCGTTAAGCTGGCTAAACGCGCTTGTGCACAATTTCCCCATAGGAAACAATGGGGCTGAGCTGGCTGGAAAAAAAAAACTAACACCTGCAAAAAAGCAGCGTTCAGCTCCTAACGCAGCCCCATTGTTTTCCTATGGGAAAATAAAAAATATGTCTGCACCTAACACCCTAACATGAACCCTGAGTCTAAACACCCCTACATTATACTATTAACCCCTAATCTGCCGCTCTGGACACCACCGCAACCTACATTATACTTATAAACCCCTAATCTGCTGCCCCCAACATCGTCAACACCTACATTATAGTTATTAACCCCTAATCTGCCCCCCCAACGTCGCCGCAACTATATTAAATTAATTGACCCCTAATCTGCCACCGCCAACGTCGCCGCCACTATAATAAAGTTATTAACCCCTAAAGCCTAACACCCCCCTAATTTAAATATAATTTAAATAAATCTAAATAAAATAACTACAATTAAAAAAATATTCCTATTTAAAACTAAATACTTACCTATAAAATAAACCATAAGATAGCTACAATATAACTAATAGTTACATTGTAGCTAGCTTATGATTTATTTTTATTTTACAGGCAACTTTGTATTTATTTTAATTAGGTACAATAGTTATTAAATAGTTATTAACTATTTAATAACTACCTAGCTAAAATAAGTACAAAATTACCTGCAAAATAAATCCTAACCTAAGTTACAATTACACCTAACACTACACTATCATTAAATTAATTACGTAAACTACCTACAATTAATTACAATTAAATTCAATAAACTAAATTACGGAAAAAAAACAAACACTAAATTACAGAAAATAAAAAAAGAATTACAAGAAGTTTAAACTAATTACACCTAATCAAAGCCCCATAATAAAATAACCCCCCCCCCAAAATAATAAAATGCCCTACCCTATACTAAATTACAAATAGCCCTTAAAAGGGCCTTTTGCGGGGCATTGCCCCAAAGTAATCAGCTCTTTTACCTGTAAAAAAAAATTACAATACCCCCCCAACATTACAACCCACCCCCCACACACCCCTACTCTAAAACCCACCCAATCCCCCCTTAAAAAACCTAACACTACCCCATTGAAGATCAACCTTACCTTGAGCCGTCTTCACCCAGCCGGGCACAAGTGGTCATCCGGGCAGAAGTCTTCATCCGATGGGGCAGAAGAGGACATCCAGACCGGCAGAAGGCTTCATCCAAGCGGCATCTTCTATCTTCTTCCATCCGACGAGGAGCGACTCCATCTTGAAGACATCCGGCGAGGAGCATCCTTCCAGCACGACGGACTAACGACGAATGACGGTTCCTTTAAATGACGTCATCCAAGATGGCATCCCTCAAATTCCGATTGGCTGATAGGATTCTATCAGCCAATCAGAATTAAGGTAGGAAAAATTCAATTGGTTGATTAAATTAGCCAATCGGATTGAAGTTCAATCCAATTGGCTGCTTGGATTAGCCAATAGAATTGACCTTGCATTCTATTGGCTGATGTCTTCAAGATGGAGTCGCTCCTCGTCAGATGGAAGAAGATAGAAGATGCCACTTGGATGAAGCCTTCTGCTGGTCCGGATGTCCTCTTCTGCCCGGATAGGATGAAGACTTCTACCGGTCTAGATGTCCTCTTCTGCCCAATCGGATGAAGACTTCTGCCCGGATTGGATGACCACTTGTGCCCGACTGGGTGAAGACGGCTCAAGGTAGGGTGATCTTCAATGGGGTAGTGTTAGGTTTTTTTAAGGGGGGATTGGGTGGGTTTTACAGTAGGGGTGTGTGGGTGGTGGGTTGGAATGTTGGGGGGGTATTGTAATTTATTTTTACAGGTGAAGGAGCTGATTACTTTGGGGCAATGTCCTGCAAAAGGCCCTTTTAAGGGCTATTTGTAATTTAGTATAGGTTAGGGCATTTTATTATTTTGGGGGGCGTTTTTATTTTATTAGGGGGCTTAGATTAGGTGTTATTAGTTTAAACTTCTTGTAATTTTTTTATTTTCTGTAATTTAGTGTTTTTTTTCTTCGTAATTTTAGTTTATTGAATTTAATTGTAATTATTTGTAGGTAGTTTAGGTAATTAGTTTAATGATAGTGTAGTGTTAGGTGTAATTGTAACTTAGGTTAGGATTTATTTTACAGGAAATTTTGTACTTATTTTAGCTAGGAAGTTATTAAATAGTTAATAACTATTGTACCTAGTTAAAATAAATACAAAGTTGCCTGTGAAATAAATATAAATCCTAAGCTAGCTACAATGTAGTACAATGTACAATGTAGTTATATTGTAGCTAGCTTAGGGTTTATTTTATCGGTAAGTATTTAGTTTTAAATAGGATTAATTTATTTAATTATGTTAAATTTATTTTGTTTTATTTAAATTACATTTAAATTAGGGGGGTTAAGGTTAGGTTTAGAGGTTAATAAATTTAATATAGTAGCGGCGACATTGGGGGCGGCAGATTAGGGGTTAATAAATGTAGGTAGGTGTCGGCGATGTTAGGGCAGGCAGATTAGGGGTAAATAAAATTTTACTAGTGTTTGCGAGGCGGAAGTGTGGCGGTTTAGGGGTTAATAAATTTATTAAAGTGGCGGCGATGTCCAGTCGGCAGGTTAGGGGTTAAATCATTTTATTATAGTGTTTGTGATGTGGGGGAGGCTCGGTTTAGGGGTTAATAGGTAGTTTATGGGTGTTAGTGTACTTTGTAGAACTTTCGTTAAGAGTTTTATGTTACGGCGTTAGCCCATAAAACTCTTAAAGGGACAGTATACACTCATTTTCATATAACTGCATGTAATAGACACTACTATAAAGAATAATATGCACAGATACTGATATAAAAATTCAGTATAAAACTGTTTAAAAACTTACTTAGAAGCTGTCAGTTTACCTCTGGTGAAAAGGTAGCTGGAAAGCCCACTGCAAGTGGCAAATAAGACACTCCCCCCCCCTCCCCCTTCTTTTGCATATGAAAAGACCCTTTACACAAACAGGAGCAAGCTGGAGTAGGTAGTCGAGCGTATTCACATAAAACTTTGGGGCTTGGTTAGGAGTCTGAAAATCAGAGCAATGTTATTTAAAAATAAGCAAAACTATACATTAATTAAAAAAACAAAACTTTATGGGCTATATAAATAGATTATCTACAAAACATTTATGCAAAGAAAAAATGAGTGTATAATGTCCCTTTAACTACTGACTTTTAAATGCGGTAGAAGTCTTACCAGGAGAGGGTCTACCGCTCACTTCTTCCAAGACTCGTAATATCAGCGTTAGGCAAATCCCATTAAAAAGATAGGATATGCAATTGACGTAAGGGGATTTGCGGTAGCCTCGAGTCGAGAAAAGTGAGTGGTAGACCCTTTCCTGCCTGACTCGTAATACCAGCGTTAGGTAAAAAGCAGCGTTGGGACCTCTCAACGCTGCTTTTTTTTTTTTTTTTTTTTTAATAATAGTTTTTATTGAGGGACCAACAATAATACAAATGCAAAATTCAGTTTGCTCAGTATAACAAAAGTCATAAGTTGATACAGAGATGTACAGTACCATACATAACCTCAAATATAACAATTTGATTTAACGATAAAGTTGAAAGAAAGAAAAAACAAAAAAAAGATTTGACGCATAATGGTTAGAGAGCAAACACCAAACCTCCCCCTTTTTTTACCTCAGGAATGGCTGCGGCCACTTTTGGGCCCCCATGCACTTAAAGTAACAATCAGAGGATTTTTGAAAGGTTTAGGCCACTTTTGGGCCTATATTTAACCTTTTCCTTCACACCGCTACCAGGACCTTGGGTAGGTCCAGAAAACTGGTACAAGAATGGAAGGGGTTCACAACTTTTTAACAAAATATGGACTAATAACAGTGGATACGATGATAACTCATATAAAGCTAGGAAACACATACAAAAAGGTACAATTGGCTCTTCCACGTTAGGGCCCGGAGAGCCTTCTTTATAATAATATATGGACGAACTATGATAATGGCTCTACGGGATGGGCAAAAGCAACAAAACTCTGCTAACAAATTGAATGTGGAGGATAAATAGTCTATCCCTTACCCCATAGTGGGGGGAGGGGGGAAAGGGGAGGGGGGGATGAGGGATGAGGGGGGCGAATGAAAGACTAGTAATGGAGTCCCCGTTATCAAACTTACTACCTAGTCTGACCTGTATCCTCTGTGTATGCTCTCATTATTCAAATAACATGTATCCTATGCATAATAGCAGTAATCACAAAATTTGTTTAACAACATTACAGGTTTGCTCATCCTGGATGGGAATAACTTAAGCTGCAAAGATGCGTCTTACCTGTCAGTAATACATTGCTGTTTACATAGTTCTGCATTTCAATATTAGTACAATGGACAACTAGCACAATATGGCGTATAAGCATTTACACATAAACTTTGTTTCCATTATATGGCCGAGCAGTGCGTAATATATTGAGAAAGCTAGGCTCTAATAACAAAGGCATTTCCTCTAAGCCAGTGGTTGGTTAATGTCTAATTGCCCAGAATACTTCACCCAAAGACTAGCTCAATTATTGTCTTGTTCAGTAGACTTTACATCTTCACTACAGTGATATCTCTCGTCATCTTACGCCTTGCAGACAGTGTGATAAGATATAAATCCAACAGGCCTTGCTAAGCAATGCTCAGTCTACCTTAATGCTGGAATAGGCTATTGACATATATTGGTTAATGTTCTGTACAGATATATTTAGCATCTACTTGCTCTACCTTACTAATAGGCTCACACTGTAAGTCAGACTATTTAGCATGGGGACACTCATTAACATATGTGTTACTAACAATCAAATTACAATAGGATATGCAATATGACTCATAGCACAACCAGACAACAGCACTTCAAAGCAACATGCATCATGAAACTTGCTCACCAAACATATACAACAATCAAGAAAATAACAAATAGGTGCATAGGGGACTTCATGACCCCCACTGCGCCCATGACACATTAACCCCCAAGAGGCACCCTAGTTTCAAATTGCTCCCCGCTACTTTAAATCTATGCAATAACATCAAAATGTACTATCTCCAACCAAAGTTCTTTATAATGGGTACATGTCCACCTTGGGGACTCCCTAGGTTTCTTAATAATAGATGAAATGTACAGTACATTATTAGGTGCAGGACTCCCTTATGTAACCGGTCTAGAAATCAGAAAACGAAAGTACCTCTGAGAGCAACTGCAAACTGTATAAATCCTAAACAGGTCTATTACACAGGGAGAGAAAGAGAAACATAAAATGCATTTGACTCAGGCTTTTGAAATCAGCGCAATTGGGGAAAATGAAGTGTCGATAGTCAGCAGTGCCGCGAGGTCAATGTTTACCCCACTCCACACACATTAAAGGGGTCTGTTAACATATAATATGCAACTAGGGGAGTCCTGCCATGTGAGAACCTCCACCGGGAGTCCCAGTCAGTACATGACTCCAAGGCTATCCAGCCGTTAAGATTAAAGTGTCCCAGTGTATGCGGTATACCTTTTTCCGTGGTTTCTCCTTGTCTTGAAGGCTCTCCTACACGGGTAGGTTCTTCAGAGCAATGCAGCAATACAGGCTGCTCTGGCCGGTTCTTCAGTCCCAACCAGCAAATTTGAGAACCAGCCATACTCCTTGCCATATCCTCTATAGGGACTGTCGGGACTATCTCTTCTTCAATACCCAAACAGCTCGCCCCTATCTCCAGCGGACCGGCCGCATCCACCAGAGCAGCAGCGGGCTGGTTAGCATCCAAAAGGTCAGCATCTATAGCTGGCAACAGGCACTGACCGGTGCTCGTCGGCATATGGTTTAGCTGCGTTCCGAGGTCCGCTCCCTGGTCTTCTGTGCATAGCTCAAAATCTGAACTCTCTGTACCTCTGGGACTGACGGTCGCTATAAGTCGATCCATTCTGCTCATCAGCTTCCGGTCGTATTCCGCAAAGAGAGCCAGGATGGCCATGTGGAAATCACCCATGATACCGTGTAAGCTTCAGCCTATACAGATTATACAGGAAAACAGCCGACACAACTGATGCTTGAAAGTAGCTTTCACCAATTGTTTAAAGTTGTGCGGCCATCATAGCTTCTGCTCGCTTAGTTTTGTAGGCCTCCAAATCAAAGTTCCGTCCCAAACTTTGTGACACATATAGGGCATCAGAGAATCCAGGAGACTTGTAAGGGACACAAGTTAGTAGTTCTCTAACTGCAGTTACTGATAGCAACCCTAAACTTCTAGTGTGTTTGTTGTTTTTTTGTGGAGCTCTAGTAAAACACGTCCATTCTCCTTGGCTGTTAGCTTCGTCCCCCTCAACGATGCTTTTTAAGTAACGCCAAACTCGTAATCTCGGTGTATATCTTCTATTTTTTGTATTAAAATACATATTCTTAGAGACATATCTCTATTACAGTAAGATAAGAAGAAATATATCCTTCTAATCTAACAAGTAAACAAAAATACTCCCATGACTGTTAGTCATCTATTTGACAAGCACATGCCTGATATAAAATAGAATAATTTTGGTTAATTTATTGAATTTAAAATATCAACACAGCTTATTCAGATAATGTTAAAGTCAAATATCTTTAAACAATTTAATTTGGACTTAAATACATCTATGCTTTTATTGTGTGATTTATAGATGTTAAAATCATAAAATGTTTATGACGACGATATGTAGTCTAAATTATACAAAACAACTTTGTTCATTTCACTTTTAAGAAAGGAAAGTGTTTAACTTACATTAAAGTGACAGTGTAGTTGAATGTTAGATTTACATAATAATATCTGGGATTTTCCTTAGATATCCAAAAACATTATTACAATAAATATAGGTTATTCATCTTTAATTCTTTTTTAGGTAGTATGTTAGAAATTATCTGTAAATGAAAAGTAAGTTAATTTCATATTTAGACCAAGCTAAATATTGTATGCCATATTGATTACTTTTCAGTTCTAGTGGAGTCATTTGAAGGGTCGTTTAACTATAGATAGATCAAAAGATAACTTATAGCAATTATTCTCCTTACCTCTTGGATAGATATCAGATATCTAGATGTATTTTCAGTCCCCTTTAGTTTCTTTATACAATGTTAACTCCACATATTCCTAATGGTTTGGTCCTTAAAGGAACATTCCAAAAATATTTAATTTAGTGAATTATAGACAATACAAATTTTATTTAAACACCATTAAAATGTACTATTATTATCTAATTATATTCAGTCTTTATTTATCCTTTGTTAAAGAAATAGCAATGCACATGGGTTAGACAATGACATAAGGCATCTATGTGCAACCAACAATCAGCAGCAAAAGAGCCTATCTAGATATGGTTTTCAGTCAAGAATATCAAGCAAAAAAAGCTAATGAGAGAATAAAACTAAAAATGACGTTGTTTTAACATTGTATTATCCATCTAAATCAGTATAGAACATATAGCTTAATGTCACTTTAAGGTAAAGCTGTATAAATACAGCCATTAGAAGATATTTCATTCACAGTGGGGCAAACAATACAGAAGGTAATACAAATATGCTTGATTCTCATGTTCTACAAATTTTTAGAAAGGGAAGTGCATAGGTTTATGATCAGCAAAGCATTACTGGGAAATATCTACTTAATTGTGGCTGGCCAACAATGCATATTTACAATGTTTAGACAGATGTATTTAGATCAAGTTCAAGATTGCATATTAGCTCATGAAAGGGACGGTAATAAAAAAGTGTTTCTTTCTGGAATCATAAATAAAATTTAATTTTAAACATTAACATTTAATTTTATCATCGATTTTAAATCATTCTTTTTGGATTATTTCCTTTACAAACATATCTAGATATGCTCAGTAGCTGAAGATTGGTGGATGCACAGAGATGCCTTGTGTGATTGGCTCAACCATGTGCATTGCAATTTCTTCTGTTAAGGATATCTAAAGATTAATCTAAATTGATAGTTACATTTTAAAGTATAACAATGTATTCTCTCTCAGGATCATTTTAAGAAAATATTTTGTTGTAATGTCCCTTTAAAAATAAAGACACCAGGGACTTCCGGAGGGAGGACCTCAGGAGTGGAAGCAAAACCTTAGAGCTCCGCTCCTGCTATTAGATAAAGGGCTATATTATCCCCTTTTTCTGCCAGATCCGAGCTGAAAAGACCTTGGAGGGGTATTCCTTAATCCCCTCCCGGACAACAGAGCTGGGGTAATTTCATCAGGCCCCCCCGCTGTACAGTCGCATAGGGAGCGTGAAGCGGAGCGACTCAAACTAGGAGCCGCAGGCGGAAAAGTCGCCACTAAACCTAGACAGCGCCAACAATATCAGTAATAGCCTGGCTATCTGAATAACGGAGGCTAGAAGAGAGCGGAGATCCAGGTGAAGAGCCTGGAAAACGAAGGGCTCCATTCCGGGCGGCTACCCACGTGGCGCAGCAACTAAAGTGTCCAGGCCTGCTGTGAGAGGAGACGGATTGCTGGTGCAGGGGGGCGGAGCACACGCGGTGAGAGAACCTTGGCACCTACACATCGCTCTGTAAGTGTGACTTGAAAGGCTGTTCCCCTAACATCGACAAAGCCATATAGCATCACCAAATAGCCACAGAAAAAGAGTAACTAGATTCTCTGGGCTCGCACAGCAACCTAATTAAATGATTGAGACACCACAAACCTGTATAGATTTTCCTGCTGGCAGCAACATTTTAACTCTCACATTCTTTTCTCACACTTTGGGGACAACACAGTGATGGAGGAGTAGAAGATGAGTTAGCCCCCCCCCCAAAAAAAAATACCCCCACAATTTCTTCTCAGTTTCACCCTTTTCTATATTACTATATCAGTCCCATATATTATCTAATAGACTGTGGCCTTATTTGCATGAGGAGGTATTATCGGCCTTACCAAAAACAAACGGACACCATGTCTAAACAGAGACAGCAAGAGAGAAAATTTAGGCAACAAGTAGAGGTGGCGGGACCACATCCTGACCCAGCAGAACCCTCCGACATCCCACTGCAAGACACCCACCCTATAGTCTCGCAACTTTCTGCTTTATTTTGACCAAAAATAGAAAAATTGCAAACGGGTCTGGACTCGCTCACTTCTGAATTTAAGACTTTCTCGGCAAGGCTAAACAGGGTTGAGCAAAGAGTCGCTGATACAGAAACACAGCAAAGAGAATCCTCTGCTGGTATACTATCTCTACAGAAACAAAACAAGGCACTTCAAGAAAAACTGGACGACCTAGAAAATAGGTCGCGGAGGAACAATGTCAGAGTGGTGGGTGTTCCAGAGTCGTTCCCTAGTTCAGAATTAGTGAGACTTTGCTGAAAGGATTCTCCCAGAACTCTTGCACATCCCACAGTCCCAAATCCCCTGTGTAGTTGAGAGGGCACACAGGATAGGGCCTCCACAGCGCAGGGAGGAACCCCCAAGAACTTCTCCACATCAAATTATGATAAAGTACCTCTCTTTCAAAGACAAAACTACCCTATTAAAGGCCTATAGGCAAAATCAGGGCCTCACATACGAAGGGAAGAAGCTATTTTTGTTTCAAGACTACTCGGCGGATGTCGCAAAGAAAAGGCGGGAATTTTCCCCTTACTGTAAAGATCATCTGGAGAGGGGAGAAATGGTCTCACTGCTATACCCGGCCCGCCTGAAATTACAGACTAAGAGTGGGCCGAAACTATTTGATTCCCCGAAGCAATTACAGATCTTCCTTCAATCAGCAGAACAATGACAGGGTCCCCAAAGGAGAGGAAACCCCATGCAGGATAATGAAGATCCTTAGAAAATAAACTGCACAGAAGATTGAGTTGTCTATGGCACTTCTTCTGGGACTGGATTATCTTGTTTTGATATAATTTGTATCCAGACTGAGAACATTACTTAACTACTTCTGTACTGCCCTCAGCTGTGGTACAGGACATATCCTTTTTGACAAAGTGGGGGGGGGGGTTTGTTTGTTTGTTTTTCGAATTTAAGCAGTTATTAAAAGCTTTATAATACAGGTTTACAGCTTGTTTTGAGCTTGAATGATATTTACAGTTATCTGCTCCACAATTAACTGTCATATAGGTTGTATATCTGTTTAATGACCTATAACATAGCTTCCATATCCCCAATGTTAAGGTTAATATTCATGCAAATGTTATTAGCTGCCTTGCTTACTGTGTTGAATTTATGTGTCATCAACAAACTCAGGGCAGAGAGTGAAGCGGTTCTGCTGGTCTTCCCCGGGGCACTGAGTGGTGAGTACAGGCATCTTATTTCCCAGGTTAATGTAAATTTTCACTCTGACATTCCTGCTGACACATATTCTCAGAGCTACATCCCATACCCCCAAAACACCTCAAAGAACAAATTAACACCAAGGTACAACCTCATCATGAGTCTCCGGGTTATTTCCTGGAATGTGGGAGGCATAACGTCTCCCATTAAGCGCAAATCCATCCTGAAATACCTTAAATCTAAGAGGGCAGATATTGCTATCCTAGAATAAACCCACCTCAAACCTACTAAACATCTCAAACTAAAACAGGGATGGGTGGGGGAGGTGATATTTACTCACTTTGAGGCGAGCAGGGCGAGGGGGTAGCTTTTCTGTTTAGGAAAAATCTTAATTATCAAATTATCCACACAGTGTTAGACCCAGAGGGAAGATATGTCTTACTTAAAGTCAAGGTGGAAGGAACCCCACTGATTCTGGTAGGGGTGTATGGCCCCCATGAACATAAACCTGAGTTTTGGAGCTCTTTGAGAGTTAAGCTTCTCCGTCTAGAGGGGGCCCCCCTTATTATAGGGGGAGACTTTAATATAGCGCCAAAGGTCCCAGCAGACAGATATCGTAACCCTACCCCATCTCATACACATAAAATCCCATACAAAAACTTGAAAAGGGACTCCCTAATATTCTCCAGATTTGCTGCGGGCCTTTCACTGGTAGACATCTGGAGACAGAGAAAGCCAGAAGCCAGAGATTTTACATGCACTACGCTAGCTAAGGACACACTTTCCCGAATAGACCTGTTTCTGGTGTCGGCCGATTTACATTCTAGAATTGAAGATACTAAAATAGAGGCCCCGTTGCTATCGGACCATGCCCAAATTCTCCTAAAGCTAAGGGTAGGACAGATGAACAGGTCCCCAGGGACATGGTCATTCCCAAAATATCTATACAGATACCAATTTTAAAAACCACATAGTTGGGGAGTGGCTGACATTTAAAACCACAAATCAGCAACATAGGGGGAACCCAATCCTTTTCTGGGAAACATGTAAGGCACTTCTCAGAGGAGCCACAATGTCGTATGTGTCAGGAATCAAGAGGCAGAGGAAACTTAAAGAGGAACTACTCCTTAAACAACTCCTTAACGCAAGGAATAAATACCTTAGGAATCCCTCAGAGAAAAATAAAATCAAATACAAAGAAATCAAATCTGCACGAGACACAATACTAACGCAAAATACAGCAAGAGATCTGAATTTTAGCCATGCAAGATTTTACCGTTATGGTAACAAGACTGGGCGACTACTGGCCAGACTAACGAGACTGACAAAACCAGCAACCCCCATATCAGCTATTAGACAGGGACAGGTAATTCTCACATCCAAAAAGGGAATCCAGGAGGCTTTTAGGGACTATTACACTAAACTGTACAAAGGACAGGAGATACTTGACTCGGACAGGGAAACTTTTTGGTCCTCACTGGAACTCCCAACACTGACAGAACCACAACTGAATTCACTTAATACCCCAATTGTTGCCCAAGAAATAATAAAAACTATTGGGAGAGCCCCTCTCGAAAAAATGCCTGGCCCAGATGGCTTGTCATCTGAGTTTTACAAGATCTTTGTGGGGGAAACCACAGAGATACTAACTGACCTCTTCAATGGTATCTTGACAGGCGAGACCATTCTATCATCCAGATTCACTGAGACAAATGTCTGCCTGATCCCGAAACCCGATAGGGATCCCCTTGACATGGCATCCTATCGTCCCATCTCATTAATGAATGTGGACTATAAATTTTTTACCAAAATTATGGCAGATAGGTTGGCAGTTATCCTTCCTGATATTATCCATCCTGATCAAACAGGGTTCGTAAAGGGAAGATCCGCGATCACCAACCTTCGCACCCTACAATATGTATTGACACACTATTGGAACGATAATCACTTAGATAAGGGGAAAAACACATTGGAAGCCTGCGTTCTACTTGTAGACGCAGAAAAAGCCTTCAATATGGTTCTTTGGGACCATCTCTTTTTCACCCTCACCAAATTAGGTATATCAGGCAATTTTGTAAGAGCCTTGAGAGCTATCTATGCCTCTCCGACAGCATCCATACTAGTAAATAGAGTGCCCACACGACCCTTTATGTTGGAGAGAGGTACGAGGCAGGGCTGTCCTCTGTCGCCCCTCTTGTTCGACGTAGCGCTCGAGCCCCTGGCCATTAAGATCAGGAAGGGAACGGAGGGATTGAAAATAGGACAGGAAACTAAACACTTATCCCTCTTTGCTGATGATATGTTATTATATATATCAAATCCGGTAGTGAATGTTAACAAAGTAATGCCTATTCTTGTTGACTTTGGGAAAATATCAGGCCATAAGGTCAACACGGATAAAACAGAACTGGTGTGGCTAACTCCACACAGATCCAAAGAGGTTACAAATTTCCACTTTAAAGTAGTACATAAAACCTTTAAGTATCTAGGCATTAAACTCTCAGTGGATCCACACCTATGGTATGGAGCCAATTACTCTCCTCTGAAAAAAGAGGCTCAGGACATGGTGGACCATTGGGCAAAAATTCCCCTATCAATTTCAGGCAGAATAGGACTTATATTATACTTCCTACAAATGATACCCTATGTCCTTAATAAAGGAGACCTAAAATTCTGGAACTCTTTGATTTTTCGATTTATATGGGCCACTAAGAAACACATAATTAAGAGACAAAAAATGTATGGATTGGTGGAGGCGGGAGGGCTGGCAGTCCAAAACCTCGAACTGTATGCTTGGGCAGCCCAGGCCAAGTATGTACTGGATTGGCTCACAGATAAGCAAAATTTCACGATTCCTGGGTTAGAACACCAAGCTATAGCCCCGTGGTCTCTTCAGGCCCTCCCCCATCTAAAGGCGAAGCAAGCAGATAAATTACTGGCCAAATATCCCCTCATGCAGCAACCTCTGTATGCCTGGAGGAAAATATGCAAAAAGCTTAAAATCAACCATGAATACACGAAATTCTTACCAATACAGGGAAATCCCAACTTTGTCCCAGGTCTTACCTCCAGACATTTCAGGGAATGGAGAGATAGAGGCATTGACTCTGTCTCGAAGCTCCTCGAGCCAGATGGGAAAACAATTTGTACGTTTGCAAATCTACAGACGGCCTTTAATGTACCGAGCTGTAAGGTGAGACCTGTCTTGTATGCTTTTAAACATTTAATAAAGAAGATTCCTTTAACTTTACTGGTGCTGTGGACAGTCTTGTTTGTTATTTAATGTACCGAGGTCGCATCACTTTGCTTATCTGCAAATAAAACACTACATGACATCATTAACCTTGTTGGGTGACATGCCGGGGAAGGATAGTCCCGTCTACTCACTGACATCCAAGTTTCAACAAGGATGTACATCTATATCTCCAGTCTATAAAATGTTGGGTCAGGGTGACAATACCAGTCAGTTAAAGACACTTAGTGAAAAATGGTCAGCCGCCCTAAACACAGAAATACCAGTCTCACAGGTACAGGACAGTATACAGAAGGTCAGGAAAGCATCTTTGGCTTCAGATATTAGGGAGACACACACTAGACTTCTCAACCATGCGTACATCACACCCAGGTTATATAAGGTTTGGGACCCAAGCTCAGAGGGTAGTTGCCCAAAATGCGCTGCGTCCAGGGCGAACTTATTGCATATGATCTGGTATTGTCCAAAATTGTATAGATTCTGGGGAATGCTCGCCTTCTGGGCAGGTAGGATACTTAATTCCCCCTTATCCCTCTCGCCTCAAGATGTGGTCTTCTTGGATTTCCAGGGACAGCCTCGGGACACTAATGCCTAGATTTAGAGTTTGGCGTTAGGGGCTCCTAACGCTGGTTTTGGGCTACAGCTGGTATTTAGAGTCAGTCAGGAAAGGGTCTAACGCTCACTTTGCAGCCGCGACTTTTCCATACCGCAGATCCCCCAACGCCATTTGCGTATCCTATCTTTTCAATGGGATCTTTCTAATGCCAGTATTTAGAGTCTTAACTGAAGTGAGCGTTAGAAATCTAACGACAAAACTCCAGCCGCAGCAAAAAGCCAGGAGTTAAGAGCTTTCTGGGCTAACGCCGGTTCATAAAGCTCTTAACTACTGTGCTCTAAAGTACACTAACACCCATAAACTACCTATGTACCCCTAAACCGAGGCCCCCCACACCGCCACCACTCTAATAAAAAAATTTAACCCCTAATCTTCCGACCGCACACTGCCGCAACCTACGTTATCCCTATGTACCCCTAATCTGCTGCCCCTAACACCGCCGACCCCTATATTATATTTATTAACCCCTAATCTGCCCCCCAACGTTGCTGCTACCTACCTACAATTATTAACCCCTAATCTGCCGACCGGACCTCACCGCTACTATAATAAAGTTATTAACCCCTAATCCGCCTCACTCCCGCCTCAATAACCCTATAATAAATAGTATTAACCCCTAATCTGCCCTCCCTAACATCACCGACACCTAAATTCAAGTATTAACCCCTAATCTGCCGACCGGACCTCACCGCTACTCTATTACATTTATTAACCCCTAAAGCTAAGTCTAACCCTAACACCCCCCTAAGTTAAATATAATTTAAATCTAACGAAATAAAATAAATCTTATTAAATAAATTATTCCTATTTAAAGCTAAATACTTACCTGTAAAATAAACCCTAATATAGCTACAATATAACGAATAATTATATTGTAGCTATTTTAGGATTAATATTTATTTTACAGGCAACTTTGAATTTATTTTAACCAGGTACAATTACCTGTAAAATAAATCCTAACCTAAGTTACAATTAAACCTAACACTACACTATCAATAAATTAATTAATTAATTAAATAAATTACCTACAATTATCTACAATTAAACCTAACACTACACTATCATTAAATTAATTAAATAAATTACCTACAAATACCTACAAATAAATACAATTAAATAAACTAACTAAAGTACAAAAAATAAAAAAAGCTAAGTTACAAAAAATAAAAAAATAATTTACAAACATAATAAAAATATTACAACAATTTTAAACTAATTACACCTACTCTAAGCCCCCTAATAAAATAACAAAGCCCCCAAAATAAAAAAATGCCCTACCCATTTTCTAAAATTAAAATTGAAAAGCTCTTTTACCTTACCAGCCCTTAAAAGGGCCTTTTGCGGGGCATGCCCCAAAGAAATCAGCTCTTTTGCCTGTAAAAAAAAAACACAATACCACCCCCCAACATTACAACCCACCACCCACATACCCCTAATCTAACCCAAACCCCCCTTAAATAAACCTAACACTAAGCCCCTGAAGATCTCCCTACCTTATCTTCACCACGCAGGGTATCACCGATCGGTCCTCCAGAGGGTCCCGAAGTCTTCATCCTATCCGGCAAGAAGAAGTCCAGAAGAGGCTCCAAAGTCTTCATCCTATCTGGGCAGAAGAGGAGATCCGGACCGGCAAACATCTTCATCCAAGCGGCATCTTCTATCTTCATCCATCCGATGACGAGCGGCTCCATCTTCAAGACCTCCGGCGCGGATCCATCCTATAAGCCAATCAGATTGAGTTTGTATTCTATTGGCTGTTCTGATCAGCCAATAGAATGCGAGCTCAATCTGATTGGCTGATTGGATCAGCCAATCGGTTTGAACTTGAATCTGATTGGCTGATTCCATCAGCCAATCAGATTTTTCCTACCTTAATTCCAATTGGCTGATAGAATCCTATCAGCCAATCGGAATTCAAGGGACGCCATCTTGGATGACATCCCTTAAAGGAGCCTTCATTCTGTGTTAGGACGTCGGAAGAAGAGGATGGATCCGCGTCGGAGGTCTTGAAGATGGAGCCGCTCGTCGTCGGATGGATGAAGATAGAAGATGCCGCTTGGATGAAGATGTTTGCCGGTCCGGATCATCTCTTCTGCCAGGATAGGATGAAGACTTTGGAGCCTCTTCTGGACTTCTTCTTGCCGGATAGGATGAAGACTTTGTGACCCTCTGGAGGACCGATCGGTGATACCCGGCGTGGTGAAGACAAGGTAGGAAGATCTTCAGGGGCTTAGTTTTAGCTTTATTTAAGGGGGGTTTGGGTTAGATTAGGGGTATGTGGGTGGTGGGTTGTAATGTTGGGGGGTGGTATTGTGGGTTTTTTTTACAGGCAAAAGAGCTGATTTCTTTGGGGTATGCCCCGCAAAAGGCCCTTTTAAGGGCTGGTAAGGTAAAAGAGCTTTTCAATTTTAATTTTAGAATAGGGTAGGGCATTTTTTTATTTTGGGGGGCTTTGTTATTTTATTAGGGGGCTTAGAGTAGGTGTAATTAGTTTAAAATTGTTGTAATATTTTTATTATGTTTGTAAATTATTTTTTTATTTTTTGTAACTTAGCTTTTTTTATTTTTTGTACTTTAGTTAGTTTATTTAATTGTATTTATTTGTAGGTAATTTATTTAATTAATTTAATGATAGTGTAGTGTTAGGTTTAATTGTAGATAATTGTAGGTATTTTATTTAATTAATTTATTGATAGTGTAGTGTTAGGTTTAATTGTAACTTAGGTTAGGATTTATTTTACAGGTAATTTGGTAATTATTTTAACTAGGTAGCTATTAAATAGTTATTAACTATTTAATAGCTATTGTACTTGATTAAAATAAATACAAAGTTGCCTGTAAAATAAATATTAATCCTAAAATAGCTACAATATAATTATTATTTATATTGTAGCTATATTAGGGTTTATTTTACAGGTAAGTATTTAGCTTTAAATAGGAATAATTTATTTAAGAAGAGTTAATTTATTTTGTTAGATTTAAATTATATTTAACTTAGGGGGGTGTTAGGGTTCGGGTTAGAGTTAGCTTTAGGGGTTAATACATTTATTATAGTAGCGGTGAGGTCCGGTCGGCAGATTAGAGGTTAATTATTGTAGGTAGCTGGCGGCGACGTTGTGGGGGCAGATTAGGGGTTAATAAATATAATATAGGGGTCGGCGGTGTTAGGGGCAGCAGATTAGGGGTACATAGGTATAATGTAGGTTGCGGTGGTGTACGGAGCGGCAGATTAGGGGTTAAAAAAATATGCAGGTGTCAGCGATAGTGGGGGCGGCAGATTAGGGGTTAATAAGTGTAAGGTTAGGGGTGTTTAGACTCGGGGTACATGTTAGGGTGTTAGGTGCAGACATAGGAAGTGTTTTCCCATAGGAAACAATGGGGCTGCATTAGGAGCTGAACGCTGCTTTTTTTGCAGGTATTAGGTTTTTTTTCAGCTCAAACTGCCCCATTGTTTCCTATGGGGGAATCGTGTACGAGCACGTTTTTGAAGCTGGCCGCGTCCGTAAGCACCGCTGGTATTGAGAGTTGCAGTGACGGTAAATTATGCTCTACGCTCCTTTTTTGGAGCCTAACGCAGCCATTCTGTGAACTCTAAATACAAGCGGTATTTAAAAAGTGCGGGGGGGGAAAAAACAGCGTTAGCTACACGGGTCGTTACCGACAAAACTCTAAATCTAGCAGTAAGGTACTTCTACACATAATAATCTTACAAGCCAGAAAACTCATTCTAAAATTTTGGCTGAAAGGGGAACCCCCCACTCTTGCCCATCTTAAGGGGGGAATCTACCATCAGATGCTATATGAACAAGCAGATGCCCTGGGGGATTTGCAAGGCAGGTCAACACAATTTATGAAAAAATGGGGGACATATATTAAAACACTAACCACCTCACAACAAACTCAGACTTTATTCCCTCTCAGAAACACAATTTTCTTCCTAGAAGCGCAATTAAGGGGAGAGTGGAATCTTAATTTTGATGGAAGATAGTAGTAGCGAGACCTCAGTTCGGGCTTGTGAAGGAGAGCTCGACTGGTGCCCAGGGGAGTTGACCTGCAGAGATGGATGGCTGGAACTAAAGTTTAGGAGAGATTCTATTATGGATCCCTCAGGAAAGCGATGTAGGAGTGGAAGTTGTTAGGTGATTTTTTTTTATTTTTTTTTTTTTTTTTTTTATTTTTTATTGAGGTTATGTGAATAGTACAACCAATATGAAATACCATGAAATAAAAATAACATATAATATGACAAACAGATACATTCAGGATAAAGCAAAAGTGTTATAGTGGGTCTGTATGGGTAAACATCTTGAACCTCATTTTTATATTTATATTATATTCTATAGTGGGTTCCTCAGTTGATAAGGAAGGTTACTCTTGAACCTTACATAGCTTATGTACATTTAGGGAGGAATTTAGGATTTGAAGTGGTCACTTTTGGACCTAGTAAGGGGATAGAAAGATGGGGAAAATCAGCAGACAGAAGCTGCTTTTAGAGAATACAAAGAAAAGAGAAAGAGAAAGAAAGAGAGTGGGGGGGAGGAGGTCGTTGGGCCACTGTTGTAGATGTGTTCCATCTAAGGGAGAGAGAATAAAGGAGAGGTAGTGAATTACTGGAACATAGTTAGATGGGGGAATATGACAAGTGATATTCTATATTAGGTCTAGGTCGGGGGATGTCTACGCCACCTGTGGGGTAGCCATTAAGGTATATATAGTAACTATTAACAGGGTATGAATTTATAGCTAGCTAATCTGAGAATAAGGCTACCTTGGGAAAATAACAGATATTTGAGCTATGGTTGCCAATAGGGCGAAATAAGTAAATACATACTAGAATCTAGTTTAACTCTAAATATCATAATAATTTTGTTGAGACCAGAGGAGTCAACTTTAAGCTAGTGAACCTGAAAATTGTATCGATACCAATCTACCATATATAGTGTGCGTAAGGGACCTCAAGCTAATTGAGCTCTGTGATTATAGAGATCTAGACTTAGCAGATGTTCCGTCTGAACGTATAGGGGCTAGGGATGAGATAAGGGTGAAGAAATTAAATCCACATAAAAATGTTGTGGGGTACTAGATGTCCGTAACTGAGTAGTGTAAATGGAGAGATGTCAACATGTACCATTAACTGATAATATAGATACTTATGGTGGCCCTTCTTAAAAAACAATCTCCGATTCTCAGAATTTTAAGTGGGTCTACAGCGGGTGTCCTCAGGCCTATGATAAGAGTGGAGGATAGACTGACCCTGGTAGCTAGTATATTAAGTGTAAGTATTCTGAGGGCTATATTATGGGCTCTTATGAGATGTTACTATGTATTTGAAGGTACTTTGTATTTAGATGCAGGTTGGTATAGTCTGTGTGAACAAAAATGGACCACATATATAACAATAGTAACTTCCCAGGTTAAAAAGAGCATCTAACTTAGTTATACAATTGAGGTGATCTAGGATAACTCATGTATGTATGGCCTACAAAAGAATATCATGAAAGCCATAACAAAAACATTAAGCATGCTGTGGAAATATGATCTGGCTCATTTGACACACATCATAACCACCCATAAGACAAACACACATACAAAAGGCACAATCATCAACCCCTACTGTCCAGAGGAAACATATAAATGCACCTAATATAAGAGGTGCTGCAAATCTGCTTCTGCTGCATTTAAGGTGAGACAGATAAACATAAATACATCTTAACATTCACTTCTAAGCGATAAACTGTGGATATTATATGGGGGTGCAAACAATAGAACTCTATATTATTGGTGAGCTGCAGCAGATCTAGACAGATCCCGTGGGAGTCTAAACAGAAGAGCTTCATAGAGCTGTAAAGTCTTTCTCAACATAAGGGATAAGTCGATAACATTGTACTCTATGTTAATGTTGAAACGCCCTAAAATATAGTTTGCAGACTAGGCTTGTAGTTTCTATGCAGAAATAAAGATTTTTGAACTCTCACAAGCTCAACACGAATAGTAAGGATTAAACATTCAGGTACAAGCTTTCCAGCCTATACCAGCATAGTAGGATATCATCAGAAGAAATATCTCCACTATTTTCTGTAAGCATAGTGTCTACTAGTTAAAAGTTACTATTATAAGCGCTACAATAAGAAGCAGTTCATTAACCCTGTGAAAGCACACCTAGAAACACCCGGTAGCACTGAAAAGTCTTTCCACGTGTGAGGGTTCTCTTAACAAGGCTAACCTATGCCCATGAGTGTCCATTGCAGAGTGTCCTTATAGGGTTCTGTCTGGCCAGGCTCCGTATCCACAGGTAGCAAGATCACCCAGGGAATAAGCTGCAGTGTTAGGGCAATACAAATATACCCCAGCGTAGGGTTGCGGTTGAATTTTAGCAACGGTGTGGTGACCTCCTGTTGTGCAAATAGACAGGAGTTTCCATACAGATTTCTGTGCTTCAATAGATCCAGACAGTGTAGGCTGTGAGCTATATTTACTGGTATGGTGGTTAAAAGGAGCAATCCAGAGCTAGCCTGATGTCTCACGGCTGTCGGTCTCAACTTTAGGGAATCCAGAGTCAGATCCCCAGAGTTTACCATGTGAACAGTATGCACTCCTATCAGCTCAGGGGTTTCGGAACATGTCAGCGCCATGTTTGAGGACAACTCACTGCCTTGCTGACTGCACTGCTTAGCCTGCTCCTCAAAGACAGCGGCAGGGAGTCCAGCTTGTACCTTCCGTGCGAGTAGGTTAGGGATACTGAAGGGTAAAGAACCAACTGTTTCTTCTTCAGCGACACTGTTACGCATATCTTTTAGTGTGCAAACAAGAGAGCAAAAGTGTGTGTCCATTTTATTAGCCAGTTGCAGCAAAATATGTGTAATCTCCATTATAGGTGTAATGTGAGTTAGGCTGATTAGGTAAAATACGCTCCCTTCACTGTATGAATGTAAGCAGTTAGTTTGTAAAATATAGAGCTTACTGATTTTCCGTGGGTACTGTGCAGTCACATATCTGGGAGTGCCATGTGGGTCTCATCAAGCGATGATTATCTCCGGAAAGATTTGGGCCATGTAAAAACAATCGAAGGCTCCACTGGGTCTTCTAACGTCCACCCACCATGTAGATGTATTTTAATAAAGATAAAGTGGCATTTTAATCACTTAACTGCTTGATTATTGCTGGAGGACTAGGTAGATGCGACTACTCGCCTCGGCAGTTGGCTCCGCCCCCCCTTGTTAGGTGATTTTATTGGAAAATGTAGGCATACAGTGATAATTGTTGAAATAGATGCTGTGAAGTTGTTAACCGCTATTTTATGCACCTTTATGTGTATCTTTTATATACAGAGGATACTTATTTTCTTGTCACTATATCAGGAATTCCAGGACTCTATGGGACATTACTGAAAGTTTGCCTCTGTAAAACCAGGTTGAATTCTGTTGACTTGTCTTATGTTTTATTTTCTCTGTATGTCTTCTAATAAATAAAATATTTAAAAAAATAAAGACGCCATTGCCCAATAACAGATGTGAGCAGTTCAGACAAATAAAAGCTCGAGGTTTATTTACTAATAATAAACAAACGTGTAGTTTAACATTTATAAACAGATTAGACAAGTTCCAGCCATTATAAACAGAAATTACGCATTTAAGAAATCTTGCATGGGAAACGTATCTTGCAACACGAGATTCGCATCTTTAAAAATTCAATTTGAAAGTCACGCAATAGCACACAATCGATGCATTATAAATACATTTAATAGAGCAATGTCAATACTTCACAATAAGTCACGAAATTTATTTAATAAGCAATAAATACATACAATGTTAAATTTGTATTAATAAAACTTATTTGTATTAAAGAACATGATCGATATTAAACATCAAAATGTGTAAAACATTTCAATATGTGACAGGATTATATATATTTTTAATAAATTGTAAAATTAATATTTAATGGATCACAGATATTACATCTGCGTCACACATATCCGCATAACAGTCCCATGAGTTACAAATAAGTCTACATGAAAAATGTAGTAACAGCACCCCCAGGAGGTATGTGTATGGAAGTTACAAAGATATGAAACATTAAGGAACAACAAATCAGAGTTCATCACACAAACATAACTTGAGTCATTATGGTCTCACAGACATGATAACAAAATTTCAATACTGTATTGTATCCAATCCAATCCAATGTCCCATGGTGCATCTCATGTTTACTTCACCATATAAAAGTCCATTACACGTTGCCATCTTTGTCAGTTCTCTAATGCCTGCTGGCAGTGTATATATTATATATATATATATATATATAAACAACAGGAGAGCACTCTCACTTCCAAATTCAATCTGCAAGGGTGCATGCAAAAAGTGAATAATACCAATGAACAAATGGCTGCACTCACTGGTCCTTTAAATAAAGGTATTTATTTATGCGACGTTTCGGGGACCGTATCCCCTTCCTCAGACGTCTGAGGAAGGGGATACGGTCCCCGAAACGTCACATAAATAAATATTTTTATTTAAAGGACCAGTGAGTGCAGCCATTTGTTCATTGGTATATACATACATATATATATATATATATATATATATATATATATTATATTTTGTTTGGACTAGCAGGCATGACGCCTCCCAGGTTCACCAAGCCGGAGAGTGCAGCACTGGTCAATGCCGTCCAGGACTTCTATCCGCAGCTGTTTGGGAACAAGAAGAGGTTGACAAAGCAGAGTATTAAGAAGGCCGAGAGTCAAATTAAGGAAAGAACTGTGGGGGAGAGTAACCAATGGCGTGGCGTACTAGCACCAATTGTTTGCTCACAAACTGTGTAAGAATATGCAGCTTGCATATATGCAGTGCTCTTTTAAAACAGTCCTGAGCTCTATTAGTAGGAGGAGTGAGGTTCCGTCCGTTCCCTTATCAGACCGGTGCCTTGTTACAATTATCACACCGCCAAATGAAAAATGTATACATGCACAAAAGTTCACAACGAATTTGCCAAATGCAGAACTGTGGGATAAAAAGCAAACTTGTACCTTCAATCCTGCTGTTACCCACCGGGAACCGTCCTCTGTCTGCCAATTGCTGCCGTGTGATTTGTGTCTCCGCTGGTGAGAGGTGCAGTGTAGCTCCCAAGGCAACTTCCTCTATCGATGCGGTGTGTGACACCTCCTCTCCAAACGTCCCTAACAACGAGCAGGCTGTGCGGTCAGAGTATTGCGCTCACTTCCTGCCTGTGCTCTCTCCTGGAGGCCAATAGGAACAAAGTGAAAGAATGCGAGGAGCACAGGTGCGAATGAGTTGCAACAAAAAGGTTTATTTGAAAAAACTTATAAAGTTACAACGCAAATGAGTGAAATAAACACACAAAGGTGAGTCAATGACTAACCAAAACAAACAGTGTGAGGGGAGAGTAGGAACATGCTCCCCAGGGTTAATACATGACAAAAAGAATCTACTGTTAGGAAGCAGACTGCAAAAATAGACAGGTATACGCGTTTCAGCAGATTGCCTTACTCATTACCTGGTTAAAAGTGTTTGTGTGTGCTCTTTAAAAAGGCTAGCAGTCAGCTTCCCATTGGTTGCTAGGGACCCACCCCTTATTGCTAAATACCAAAAGGGACAAGGGGGTGGATAGTACTCCAGCCCTAATATCTGCTAGATGTTCTTTTATACGGACCCTGGCCTCCCTGGTCGTGAGACCCACATATTGGAGGGAACAGTTCCTGCAGCTGATGACATATACCACATAGGTAGATCTACAGTTGAGACATGTATCTATTTCAAATACCTGGCCAGTTGTTAATGAATTGAACTGATTTCCTATCGTCACCTTCTCGCATGCCACACAGGTGCGATGGTGGCAGCGAAAGGTGCCCTTGCAGCTCAACCATGATGACACATTTTGGCTTTGTTTTCTCAACCTTGTGGGTGCTATTAAGTTACCTATAGTTTTATTTTTCTTATAGGATACTCTCAGACCTTTCTCTACTACCTCCTTCAATCTGTCATCAGCAGACAACATACTGAAGTTTCTTTTTAAGATTTGACAAATATCATCATATTGTTTGGAGTATTCCGTTAGGAAAGTAATCTTATCATCTGCCCTCTTTTGTGGGCTCTGTCTCCCTCTTGAAGTTCTAGAGGGTCCAAGGAGTCTGTCCCTAGGTATACCCTCAACAACATTCCTAGCCTTGGAGATAACTGAATTCCTATAGCCTCTCTCCCTGAGCCTTCTCTCAAGGTCATCCGCCTGTTTACTATAAACTGCTGCATCACTGCAGTTTCTCTTAAGGCGGATGAACTGCCCTTTTGCAACTCCCCTGAATACTCCTTGCGGGTGGCAACTTTTTGCATGCAAGAGGGAATTGCCCGAGATTAGCTTTCGATAGGTTTCCGAGGCTATAGTCTGTCCTGGTTTACCTATCAATGTTACATCTAGAAAGTTAATACTCCTACTCTGCACTTCGTGGGTAAAGTGGATTCCCATGGCCTCATCATCTAGGCTATCCAAAAAGACCTGTAGATCTGGTCTGTTGCCCCTCCATATGAACAGGAGGTCATCTATAAACCGGCCATACCAAATAATACATCCTTTGTGGGGATTGCTATCTCCAAAGACGTGGGACAGCTCCCACCAACCCATAAACAGGTTGGCATAGGAGGGGGCAAACTTCGCCCCCATCGCTGTCCCACGTCTCTGGAGAAAGAAATCCCCCTCGAATTCAAAATAATTATGGCTCAGTAAAAAATGTGTAACCTCTACTACATAGTCCACAAAGGAAGAGTCTGACCCCCAGTGTCTTTCCATAAAGAAGCGAATGGCCTCCAATCCCCTCTCATGTGGGATGGAGGTATAGAGTGACTTAACGTCAGCAGTTACCCATACAAAATCTTCACCCCACTCCACACGTGAGAGGAGATTGAGAACATGCTTAGTGTCTGAGAGGAAGCTCCACAGTGAGCTCACCATTGGCTGGAGCACCTGATCAAGCCACTCTGACAGGTGCTCCAAGAGAGAGCCAATACCACTAACAATAGGCCTCCCCTGCACATTCTGGACAGACTTGTGGACTTTAGGCAGGTGATTAAAAGTAGGTATTGCTGGGTTAGACACCATCAGATAATCCCTCGTATTGTCATCTATAATACCCATTTCTACTCCATTATCTACAAGGGAGGCCAACTGCCGCCGGTATAGCCTAGTAGGGTCACCTGCCAGAGTGGCATAATCATCTGGATTACCCAGTTGTCTATATGCCTCTTCTTTGAACTTCTCTGTGTTTAGTACCACTATGGTGCCCCCCTTGTCGGCGGCCCTCACCACAATATTATCATTGTTAGCCAAGCTATCCAACTCTTTCTTGTGGTTGATAGAAATGTTACGTTTTTGACCTCTTTCAGAGCTGTAATATAACCTGGTAAGATCTTGCTCTACCCTTTGTTGGAACTTCTCGAGAATTGAACCCCTATTGTGTAGAGGATAAAAAGTTGACTTGCATTTGAGAGATGGTGCTCGTACCACCCTCCCAATATTGTGATCTCCCCCTGCTGCCCCCAATGTTTCCAGGGCTCTAATGTCACAGTACTCCTGAAAATCTAGATCCCCTCCATCCCCATCCCCCCTTATTTCCAGGGGCCTATATACAGGAATGGAATCGGGACTCTCATAGTCTCCAGCCTGTTGGGAATGGTAGAACTTTTTTAATGTTAATTTTCTTATTAACTTGTTCACATCAAGCAAAGTTCTAAATAGATCAAAGTCCGCAGATGGTGTGAATGATAGTCCCAGACTGAGTACCTCCAGTTCATGCTTATTTAATACCTGGTCTGACAGATTCAGAACATTCTGTAATTGCCCCTCCGTCTGCCCTTTCTCTGGGGGTACCTCCTTTGGTCTTTGAACTGGACGCTTGGTTCCATTCTTTCTCCTCCCCCCCCCCCGTCTGGTGTTCTTTGGGGGGTCCGAAAAACCTGTTCCCACTGGGCATTATCTGTCTCCCTGGTATCCCTTGAGGTCGCACCTGCACATCCTGGTTCTTTGCTTGATGTGAACAAGTTAATAAGAAAATTAACATTAAAAAAGTTCTACCATTCCCAACAGGCTGGAGACTATGAGAGTCCCGATTCCATTCCTGTATATAGGCCCCTGGAAATAAGGGGGGATGGGGATGGAGGGGATCTAGATTTTCAGGAGTACTGTGACATTAGAGCCCTGGAAACATTGGGGGCAGCAGGGGGAGATCACAATATTGGGAGGGTGGTACGAGCACCATCTCTCAAATGCAAGTCAACTTTTTATCCTCTACACAATAGGGGTTCAATTCTCGAGAAGTTCCAACAAAGGGTAGAGCAAGATCTTACCAGGTTATATTACAGCTCTGAAAGAGGTCAAAAACGTAACATTTCTATCAACCACAAGAAAGCGTTGGATAGCTTGGCTAACAATGATAATATTGTGGTGAGGGCCGCCGACAAGGGGGGCACCATAGTGGTACTAAACACAGAGAAGTTCAAAGAAAAGGCATATAGACAACTGGGTAATCCAGATGATTATGCCACTCTGGCAGGTGACCCTACTAGGCTATACCGGCGGCAGTTGGCCTCCCTTGTAGATAATGGAGTAGAAATGGGTATTATAGATGACAATACGAGGGATTATCTGATGGGGTCTAACCCAGCAATACCTACTTTTAATCACCTGCCTAAAGTCCACAAGTCTGTCCAGAATGTGCAGGGGAGGCCTATTGTTAGTGGTATTGGCTCTCTCTTGGAGCACCTGTCAGAGTGGCTTGATCAGGTGCTCCAGCCAATGGTGAGCTCACTGTGGAGCTTCCTCTCAGACACTAAGCATGTTCTCAATCTCCTCTCACGTGTGGAGTGGGGTGAAGATTTTGTATGGGTAACTGCTGACGTTAAGTCACTCTATACCTCCATCCCACATGAGAGGGGATTGGAGGCCATTCGCTTCTTTATGGAAAGACACTGGGGGTCAGACTCTTCCTTTGTGGACTATGTAGTAGAGGTTACACATTTTTTACTGAGCCATAATTATTTTGAATTCGAGGGGGATTTCTTTCTCCAGAGACGTGGGACAGCGATGGGGGCGAAGTTTGCCCCCTCCTATGCCAACCTGTTTATGGGTTGGTGGGAGCTGTCCCACGTCTTTGGAGATAGCAATCCCCACAAAGGATGTATTATTTGGTATGGCCGGTTTATAGATGACCTCCTGTTCATATGGAGGGGCAACAGACCAGATCTACAGGTCTTTTTGGATAGCCTAGATGATGAGGCCATGGGAATCCACTTTACCCACGAAGTGCAGAGTAGGAGTATTATATTTCTAGATGTAACATTGATAGGTAAACCAGGACAGACTATAGCCTCGGAAACCTATCGAAAGCTAATCTCGGGCAATTCCCTCTTGCATGCAAAAAGTTGCCACCCGCAAGGAGTATTCAGGGGAGTTGCAAAAGGGCAGTTCATCCGCCTTAATAGAAACTGCAGTGATGCAGCAGTTTATAGTAAACAGGCGGATGACCTTGAGAGAAGGCTCAGGGAGAGAGGCTATAGGAATTCAGTTATCTCCAAGGCTAGGAATGTTGTTGAGGGTATACCTAGGGACAGACTCCTTGGACCATCTAGAACTTCAAGAGGGAGACAGAGCCCACAAAAGAGGGCAGATGATAAGATTACTTTCCTAACGGAATACTCCAAACAATATGATGATATTTGTCAAATCTTAAAAAGAAACTTCAGTATGTTGTCTGCTGATGACAGATTGAAGGAGGTAGTAGAGAAAGGTCTGAGAGTATCCTATAAGAAAAATAAAACTATAGGTAAATTAATAGCACCCACCAGGTTGAGAAAACAAAGCCAAAATGTGTCATCATGGTTGAGCTGCAAGGGCACCTTTCGCTGCCACCATCGCACCTGTGTGGCATGCGAGAAGGTGACGATAGGAAATCAGTTCAATTCATTAACAACTGGCCAGGTATTTGAAATAGATACATGTCTCAACTGTAGATCTACCTATGTGGTATATGTCATCAGCTGCAGGAACTGTTCCCTCCAATATGTGGGTCTCACGACCAGGGAGGCCAGGGTCCGTATAAAAGAACATCTAGCAGATATTAGGGCTGGAGTACTATCCACCCCCTTGGTACAACACTTTGCGGGCACACATTCTAAAGATACTTCTACCTTCTCTTGGACCATCATAGAAAAGGTTCCCCCACTCAAAAGAGTACAGGACAGGAACCGAAGGCTGGGGGAGAGAGAAGTGTTTTGGATCTTCAAATTGAGGACAAGGGTCCCTGAAGGCCTTAATTCTGAATATGATTTGATAAATTTTTGGTAATGTCATATTCTTTTTGTGAACTTATTTCTCCTCTAGCCTAAGGTCCTGTTCCTCTCCTCCTTCCCTGTTTCCTTATCTGAATCTGAGCAAGTAATCCCCTTGCCTATGGAAAGAATAGGAGTAATACTTAATGGTTCATTGCTCACATGTCTTCCTATCATCATCTATTTTTATTCCAAGCTCCCTAATAATACCCTATTAGCTAGGTAATATAAAGTATACAAGCTATAGACGCAGTACTAACTGTCTGTTTGATCAGTGTGTAGACATATTTATGTCTCTACAGGAATAACCAGAATTTAATTTCATGCATTTTTCAATAATTTGTTGATGTTGTTTTCAATCTGTGTATTCATTGTGTATATACTCTTTATCTTGCTTTATAATGATCTTTATCTTGCTTTATAATGTCCTTTATAGCATGTCTTATACAATTTTTCATATTATGTTTCAGAGTACATGGAAGCAGAAGTTCTACTTAGAATGAAAGAGAACTGGTGAACTGCGCATTATCCATGAAACACAAGACATAGCAAGATTGTAAACCTACAACTCTATCTCACTGCATATGGTTACTTATATCTAGGTAGTTGACAAAACACAGATAAATTTGTGCCCCTTTAATTCATGCAGTGGAGGTTAGTTTATTAGTATGCTACTTAACACATTAGGAGTTTCAATGTAAATACTGTAATTGATTTTCTGTGTATTAACAGAACTTCTTGATTGGTCCCTTTTGGTATTTAGCAATAAGGGGTGGGTCCCTAGCAACCAATGGGAAGCTGACTGCTAGCCTTTTTAAAGAGCACACACAAACACTTTTAACCAGGTAATGAGTAAGGCAATCTGCTGAAACGCGTATACCTGTCTATTTTTGCAGTCTGCTTCCTAACAGTAGATTCTTTTTGTCATGTATTAACCCTGGGGAGCATGTTCCTACTCTCCCCTCACACTGTTTGTTTTGGTTAGTCATTGACTCACCTTTGTGTGTTTATTTCACTCATTTGCGTTGTAACTTTATAAGTTTTTTCAAATAAACCTTTTTGTTGCAACTCATTCGCACCTGTGCTCCTCGCATTCTTTCACTATTAAGAAGGCCCTCTGGGCGTCTATCACCAATGATGTTAATTTGGTGTTGGGTGTCCAGAGGAGCCAGGATCAAATCATGTGGAGGTTCGGAGATATGAGGTTGCGTCTGCACAAAAAAGTCAACCTCATAAGGGAGTGGGTAAAAGCCCGTAAGACGGATGGGAAAAAAACTAAGCCCCAACGGAAACTATACCTACTCCCTTATGAGCTGACTTTATACGACTTCCTCAATCTCCGGGTCCCCCGCAGATTTAGATCCTCTCGCTCCTTGGCCTCTTCTTCTTCCCCCCAGCTGCTGGATCAGAAAGTCCTGACCCGGAGGCCAGTGCAGCTGCTTCTCCGTCCAGTGGCCTGGGAGAGGATGATAGAGAATCTGAACCAGGTAAATATCCAACTTCATATAATATATTAATATTTGAGTAGACTTTTTAAGAAATGTGTATATAGTCATATATTCAACCTATATAGATCTCACAACATACGCTACATATGATGTTCAGATATCTGATTTTAGATTCGTCACACATGAAATAGGAGTGATGTTTCTTGCGCTCTACAGAATATGCGTCACAGAGCGAAAAAGGAATTGCGCATCTGTGAAATCTCTTTCATTCGCCATTTCATACATTGACTATCGAATCATAACACATTTCTAAATATTATTTGTTATTGTTCAATATTAACAAATATACGATTTGAATCTAGTAATACACCCAATTGCCAATATATTTGAAGTCTTAATAAATGATACTTATTACACTACTATATCCAAAACAATTATGAATCACGGATGCGCAATTCCGCTTGGAATCATTGCGCAATGATCACGAAAGATAGAATTGCGCACACACGTGAACATGTGTTTGCTGTAACTGGCATCACTTTAGACATGTTGGTCAAATCACGGATGCGCAATTCCGCTTGGAATCATTGCGCAATGATCACGAAAGATAGAATTGCGCACACACGTGAACATGTGTTTGCTGTAACTGGCATCACTTTAGACATGTTGGTCAAATCACGGATGTGCAATTCTGCTTGGAATCATTGCGCAATGATCACGAAAGATAGAATTGCGCACACACGTGAACATGTGTTTGCTGTAACTGGCATTGCTTTAGACATGTTGGTCAAATCACGGATGTGCGATTCCGCTTGGAATTATTGTGCAATGATCACGAAAGATTGAATTGGGCACACACACGTGAACATGTGTTTGCTGTAACTGGCATCGCTTTAGACATGTTGGTCAAATCACAGATGCGCAATTCCGCTTGGAATCATTGCGCAATGATCACGAAAGATAGAATTGCGCACACACGTGAACATGTGTTTGCTGTAACTGGCATCGCTTTAGACATGTTGGTCAAATGTAATGTTAATTAGTATATATGGGAAGAATACAGTATACTTATTTACAATCTTCTACATTATAAAAGCTATACTAGCAAGATCAAAATAAACAATGAACTATCTCTATTAATTGTTGAGAATGCAAGAAGACACAAAATAAATTAAAGCTACAGTCAACAACATAAAAGATTGAAAATAAGAATACAGGATCTCTTTATTTAGACATTAATTGAGGAAACAATGAACTCATGTGAATACAAATAGATTTGTACTTTGTCAATTAGAATTGAAAAAGCAGATTGTTTGTCTCCATGACCTGATTTGTATTAATGATATCCAATCCTCATTGAATATTTTACAGATCCTGATGTTGGTGCTGGAACCTCAAGCCAGGGTGCGTCACAGCATGGTATGTCTCATATTAATTTACCTTTGTCTTACAAACCTGGACATAACATTACATAATACATTCACATTGATCGATATTTATATGGATAGTCTTATTATCTTTTCTGGTTATTTTAAAATAAGAATCACAAATCAAAGTTGGGATTACATTGTAATACGAATCTAAAATTATGAGAATTTGAAGATATCCCTTCTATTCTTGATATCTTCATTTTAATGTAAGCTTAGGTTCTTGCCCATTTTATATTCTGCCCTTGTGTAGTTCTTGCAATTTTTTGGATACATTTAGACAACACTAACACATTTTTTAAAAAGTGCTGATTCTAAAAATATAAATTTTATACATTTTTTTGTTTATTCTTATCATTAAAGGGACATGAAAATAAACATTTCCCTTTTAGGATTTAGACACGTGATTTCAAAATAATTTCAAATTGTATTTGATTATCTAAATTGCTTCAGTCTATTGTTATCCTTATTAGAAAATCATATCACATGATGTCATGATGACATATTTTTCATAATAACTTCAGTTTTGCATTGTGATCAATATGTGTTGTGTCCAAAAAAAGATTAATGTACATTGCACAAATGGATCTATGTGCCACATGGCTTTGGTTTTGATTTTTCACCAGTTGTTATTCAAAGTGTTGTTTGTGTGTATTATTTCAAAAACAACGATCAATAGGTATATTTAGATATGCAAGAGAATCGTATGAGATGAATAGTCTGTCTAATTTAGTAAGAAATTAAACATATGTTAAAGACATAATTTTCTTTATAATCACCTTGATTAACTCATGCATTTATTGTTCATATTAGTGGTCTATTCTTCACATTTCTAAGTATATTATTTTGAAAATTCGATACTGATGGGATTTAGTGATGTCCAAACTGTGTTCACTAATATATATCTATATCAATAATAGATATTGTTGTTGTGGGGAGCCCAGAGGGATCCAGCACCAATGATGAGATGCATTTGCAGGCTTTGGGTAAGTCCATTGACTCATGCATATGTCATTATAGGTGTATTTGTAATAAATATTATGATCATGATTCTGATGAAGCATTACATTTGAATAAAACAGATCATTTACTTCTCTGATTATATATCTATTTATTTTTAATCTGGAAAGATTAAGATCTCAAAGCTTCTTAGTCTACACCTTTGTTCTTCAGAACATGGATAGCATATGTTTCTTATTATTATTAATTTAGACAACAATCATCAAGTGATACACACATGAGAACTCTTAAATGTTCCATGTACTCTGCTTTTGAGATAATTGTAAAAATACAGACACTAAAATGTAATTATTACTCATCGAGAATAACAAATCTAATGTCATTTGTATGCTCCATCAAAATGATGTAATTCATAACTTTGACTCAGTATATCTTTAATGCAACATTGATGTGTGTCCTTGAGCAACAGTAAAATATGTTATAATATCTGATTTTAACGTGTACACAACATGTTATGTTTTACAGAGATTGATGTAACATGTGAGATGGAGGAGAAAATGGCTCCCTTGGAGTCTGATGGTATGTCAAATATATATAACATGTATCCAACATGTATTATTGTTTGAAAACATTCTCTGGAAGAAAATCAAGGTCTACAGCTTTGTCACTTTAAAAATTATTATTCCATTATTTTTAGAAAACACTACTGCCCCCCTTTTTATATCATGCAGCATGAACATATGTTTGTATTTTTCTTTCATTTATGTATGATTTGTCATTAATGGCATCATGATGTTACATGCATATTCCATGCCAAACCACAATAATCATCTTCTGATTGTACAGACATTGTCATTGCTAATCATCTGAGTGCCTATATGCAGACCATATTCTTATGTCATCCTTGTTTAGAAATTCAAAAGCACTTCTAAGTATACATAAAACATAATCATGTTTAAATGCCTTGATTTCATTTCATGATGTATGAGATGTTAATATATTTTTATCATATATTTCAAATGGACCTTCCTCTTCTGGTCATCAGCTTCCTGACCCTCCCCAGGCCCCTCCCAAGGTAGAAGTCCCTCCCCAGGTAGAAGCCCCTCCCGGACCTTCCCATTCCTCCTGTCCCTCCCAAAAAACGCCCCTTTGCCCCCCCTCGCCGCTCTCCCCGTATTTTGGCCCGTACAGCTCCCCCACCTGACCAGCCCCCAACTCACCAGGCCCCTGACTCCCCAGCTGTATGGGCTAACCCAGAGCAGCAGCCCATCCCTCCCCCCTTCCGTCCCCAGCCCAATCTCATCCCTCCCCCCTTCCCTCCCCAGCCCAATCCCAGCCCTCCCCCCTTCCCTCCCCAGCCCAATCCCATCCCTCCCCCCTTCAATCCCCCCAGTCCCCACCTTCATTGTCCTGGGTGTCAGATTGTCCTTCCCAGGCACAGTTGTAAGTATCATTCTAAATCCACATTATAACATATTTGATCTCATATCACTCCATATACAAATCACCACTACTTGGATAGAACAATAGAAAAATAACTTTTTTTTAACTTATCTCTATAACTCACTGGGAGTGTAATTTGTTCTGCTTGCATGTTTACTCAGCTTAGCCTCAAGGCCAAAAGGTTTAAGGATAGGTGTGGATACTACAGGCTAACTAAACTATTTCAAATGCCAATGTAAGGACAATGGAAATAATTTTAAACAATTTAATACACTCAAGCTGGTATAGTGGATCATTGTGAACCAATTAAAGGGGAGAACATGTTTGAGTAAACTGTCCCTTTAATGGTTTATGTCTGAAAAACATATTTAATGTGTAAATCTTCAAGATAGAATATTTAATTATAATTAAGATTTGTCTTTATTATTACAATGTATCTTTGCTCTCTTTTTATTATGTTATGTAATTATCATTAATATTCTTTTTTTGCTTTATTTTAGGTTGTGACTCAGCATGGCTGATGCTAGAGGCTCTAGCACGTATAGAGCAGACCGTGCTGAGGAACAGTCTGTTCCTGGGAAGGATGCATGACACCATGCATGCCCAGCTACAGGTTCAGCAATTGACTCTACGACGTATGATGCGTGTAGAGTCAATGCTTGAATCTAGAGCTGGACATGCACAGGACGATGAGGGTGATGCTGATGACCCATAAGTGGAGGATCCAGAGATGCTCAGAGGGCGCAGATATGAATCTTCCGTCGACATGTTGTTGTTTACAGTTCTTGTTGTTGCCATTTGGCCTTTTTCATTTTTTTTTATGTGCCTGTTGCACTTTTACCTTGTCAAATGGCTCCAATGGGGCTGTGTTGGCCCTTGTCAACTCCCTCCAAGGACTGTGATGCACTCTTTTACCTTGTCAAATGGCTCCAATGGGGCTGTGTTGGCCCTTGTCAACTCCCTCCAAGGACTGTGATGCACTCTTTTACCTTGTCAAATGGCTCCAATGGGGCTGTGTTGGCCCTTGTCAACTCCCTCCAAGGAATGTGATGCACTCTTTTACCTTGTCAAGTAGCTCCAATGGGGCTGTGTTGGCCCTTGTCAACTCCCTCCAAGGACTGTGATGCACTCTTTTACTTTGTCAAATGGCTCCAATGGGGCTGTGTTGGCCCTTGTCAACTCCCTCCAACGACTGTGATGCACTCTTTTACCTTGTCAAATGGCTCCAATGGTGCTGTGTTGGCCTTTGTTGGCCCTTGTCAACTCCCTCCAAGGACTGTGATGCACTCTTTTACCTTGTCAAATGGCTCCAATGGCGCTGTTTTGGCGCTTGTCAATTCCCTCCAAGGACTGTGATGCACTCTTTTACCTTGTCAAATGGCTCCAATGGGGCTGTGTTGGCCTTTGTTGGCCCTTGTCAACGCCCTCCAAGGACTGTGATGCACTCTTTTACCTTGTCAAGTTGCTCCAATGGGGCTGTGTTGGCCCTTGTCAACTCCCTCCAAGGACTGTGATGCACTCTTTTACCTTGTCAAATGGCTCCAATGGGGCTGTGTTGGCCCTTGTCAACTCCCTCCAAGGATTGTGATGCACTTTTTTACTTTGTCAAATGGCTCCAATGGGGCTGTGTTGGCCCTTGTCAACTCCCTCCAACGACTGTGATGCACTCTTTTACCTTGTCAAATGACTCCAATGGGGCTGTGTTGGCCTTTGTTGGCCCTTGTCAACTCTCTCCAAGGACTGTGATGCACTCTTTTACCTTGTCAAATGGCTCTAATAGGGCTGTGTTGGCCCTTGTCAACTCCCTCCAAGGACTGTGATGCACTCTTTTACCTCGTCAAATGGCTCCAATGGGGCTGTGTTGGCCTTTGTTGACCCTTGTCAACTCCCTCCAAGGACTGTGATGCACTATTTTACCTTGTCAAATTGCTCCAATGGGGCTGTGTTGGCCTTTGTTGGCCCTTGTCAACTCCCTCCAAGGACTGTGAGGCACTCTTTTACCTTGTCAAATGGCTCCAATGGGGCAGATTTTTTGCAAGATTATGATTAGCATAGGACTGAAGTTCTTTATATATATTGCTGGTTGTATATATATATATATATATATTCTTTTTTTTTTTTGCACATCCATGTGTTCATTTCTAAACTATTTGTGAATTGATGCACCTTTAACAAATGATCCCAAGATTGATATAATGAGATAATCCATGTAAATATTAAATTTGATGTAAATAGTATCCTCTCTGTGAATCCTGAAACTTAATTGATTGTATTTCAGTGATGCTAACCACAATTCTTAAGGAATGGATATGCATTTCTAATGTATGTGTGTCCTTTTTACATCAACATGGACATATAATATTTATAAAAACAGACTCTTATTTGAATGTTGACAGCACATGTATTCCAATTTCACTTATATCTTATTGTAGTAGTATACCAAAATCAATCACTGTGTGCAATGCACATATTTTAGATGATTAATATCTTTCTCTTATTCTTATTTCTCTTTAATTATCCTACGATATATTGCTATAGGTAGGCTGACCATATTTCAACTTGAATAAGTGACATGTTTGATCAATACATGTGTCATTATTGTTATTCCAAATAAATCTTAACATATCTTAAAACATCCCTGACATATGTATTTCTCATGTGTCCCTTTTTAAATGGTAAAGATGGACACCATAGCTATAGGTAACATATAATGTATAAACAATTCCTATTTTCATAATGTATCTCCTAGCATTATTTCTCATTTAAAGGGACATGAAACACAATAATCCAAAAATTAAAATTCAATGTGAAAATGTATTTCAAATTGCAATGTCCTACATAATCGTGTAACATAAAATGTTGTTTTCAGGTCTATTTAAACCATGCTGCTTGTTAAATAGTTAATAATCCTTTGCTTCTAATGAAATAACAAAATTTATGCTTACCTGATACATTTCTTTCTCTTGTGGTGTATCCAGTCCACGGGTTCATCCATTACTTGTGGGATATTCTCCTTCCCAACAGGAAGCTGCAAGAGGACACCCACAGCAGAGCTGTCTATATAGCTCCTCCCCTAACTGCCACCCCCAGTCATTCGGCCGAAGACAAGCAAGAAAAAAGGAGAAATCTATAGTGTGCAGTGGTGACTGTAGTCTAAAAATAAAAAACACCTGCCTTAAAGTGACAGGGCGGGCCGTGGATTGGATACACCACAAGAGAAAGAAATTTATCAGGTAAGCATAAATTTTGTTTTCTCTTGTAAGGTGTATCCAGTCCACGGGTTCATCCATTACTTGTGGGATACCAATACCAAAGCTTTAGGACACGGAAGGGAGGGACAAGGCAGGAACTTAAATGGAAGGCACCACTGCCTGCAAGACCTTTCTCCCAAAAATAGCCTCCGAGGAAGCAAAAGTATCAAATTTGTAGAATTTAGAAAAAGTATGAAGCGAAGACCAAGTCGCCGCCTTACAAATCTGTTCAACAGAGGCCTCATTTTTAAAAGCCCATGTGGAAGCTACCGCTCTAGTGGAATGAGCTGTAATTCTTTCATGAGGCTGCTGGCCAGCAGGCTCATAAGCTAGACGGATTATGCTTCTCAGCCAAAAAGAAAGAGAAGATGCCGAAGCCTTTTGGCCTCTCCTCTGTCCAGAGTAGACGACAAACAATGCAGATGTTTGACGAAAATCTTAGTAGCTTGTAGATAAAACTTTAAAGCACGAACCACGTCAAGATTGTGTAATAGACGTTCCTTCTTTGAAGAAGGATTAGGACACAGTGACGGAAGAACAATCTCCTGATTGATATTCTTATTAGATACCACCTTAGGAAGAAACCCAGGTTTGGTACGCAAAACTACCTTATCTGCATGGAAGATCAGATAAGGGGAATCACACTGTAAGGCAGATAACTCTGAAACTCTTCGAGCCGAAGAGATAGCTACCAAAAACAGAACTTTACAAGATAAAAGCTAGATATCTATGGAATGCAGAGGTTCAAACGGAACCCCTTGAATAACTTTAAGAACTAAATTTAAACTCCATGGCGGAGCAACAGGTTTAAACACAGGCTTGATTCTAACTAAAGCCTGAAAAAACGCCTGAACGTCTGGAACATCCGCCAGATGCTTGTGCAGAAGAATAGACAGAGCAGAAATCTGTCCCTTTAAGGAACTAGCTGACAATCCCTTCTCCAATCCTTCTTGGAGAAAGGATAATATCCTAGGAATCCTGACCTTACTCCATGAGTAACCCTTGGATTCACACCAATAAAGATATTTACACCATATCTTATGATAGATTTTCCTGGTGACAGGCTTTCGAGCCTGAATCAAGGTATCAATGACCGGCTCGGAGAAACCACGTTTTGATAAAATCAAGGGTTCAATCTCCAAGCAGTCAGCCGCAGAGAAATTAGATTTGGATGTTTGAATGGACCTTGGAGTAGAAGGTCCTGCCTCAGCGGCAGAGTCCATGGTGGAAAGGATGACATGTCCACCAGATCTGCATACCAAGTCATGCATGGCCACGCAGGTGCTATCAAAATCACCGAAGCTCTCTCCTGCTTGATCTCGGCAATCAGTCGAGGGAGGAGAGGAAATGGTGGGAACACTTAAGCCAGGCTGAAGGACCAGGGCACTGCTAGAGCATCTTTCAGCACTGCCTATGGATCCCTTGACCTGGACCCGTAACAAGGAAGCTTGGCGTTCTGACGAGACGCCATCAGATCCAGTTCTGGATTGCCCCATAGTTGAATCAGCTGGGCAAATACCTCCAGATGGAGCTCCCACTCCCCCGGATGAAAAGTCTGCCGACTTAGAAAATCCGCCTCCCAGTTCTCTACTCCTGGGATATGGATAGCTGAGAGATGGCAAGAGTGAACCTCTGCCCATAGAATTATCTTTGAAACCTCCAACATTGCCAGGGGGCTTCTTGTTCCCCCCTGATGGTTGATATAGGCTACAGTCGTGATATTGTCCGATTGAAATCTGATGAACCTGACCGCAGCTAGTTGAGGCCAAGCCTGAAGAGCATTGAAAATCGCTCTCAGTTCCAGAATGTTTATCGGAAGGAGGGCTTCCTCCTGAGTCCACGAACCCTGAGCCTTCAGGGAGTTCCAGACTGCGCCCCAGCCCAGAAGGCTGGCATCTGTCGTCACTATAGTCCACTCTGGCCTGCGGAAACTCATTCCCCTGGACAGATGGACCCGAGATAACCACCAGAGAAGAGAATCCCTGGTCTCTTGATCCAGTTTTAGCAGAGGGGACAAATCTGTGTAGTCCCCATTCCACTGATTGAGCATGCAAAGTTGCAGTGGTCTGAGATGTAGGTGGGCAAACTGAACTATGTCCATTGCCCCTACCATTAGGCTGATTACTTCCATACACTGAGCCACTGACAGCCGAGAAGTGGAATGAAGAGCACGGCAGGAAGTTAGAAGCTTTGATAACCTTTTTTTTTTTTTTTTTTCCCCTGTCTTCCTTCTGTGTCTCCCCCCTCTCACGTGCCTCCGATCCCCCTTAAGAGTTAAGAAATGACAACGGAAATTAGGATGTTCTCCTGGAACGTGGGGGGTATTAGTTCACCAATGAAACGTAAATTGATTCTCAGAACATTAGCTCAGATGCAGCCTGATATGGCCTGTCTTCAAGAAACACACCTTAAGGAGTCAGAAGCAGTCAAACTCAAGATGAAATGGGTTGGGGAAGTAATCTCCACTAATGGTTCTAATAAAAAATGTGGAGTCGCAATACTACTACACAAACAATTAGACTACAAGATTATAAAAACTGAGATTGACGATGAGGCCAGATATATTTTACTGCATATAATGATAAAAAACATAAAATTTATAATTTGTTGTATTTATGCTCCCAATAAATTTTCACTAGGTTTCTGGGATAATATCCAAAATAAGTTGTTCCCGCTTATTGGAAACAACTTAATCCTATGTGGAGATTTCAACATGACGTTGGATCCCTCAATAGATAGGTTCTCATGCAAAAACATAGTTAGTAATAGACAAAGTGCTAAACATTTACAGAGACTTTGCTATAAATTAAAATTAATAGATATTTGGAGAATTCAAAACCCTGACATCGCGACTTTCACTTGTGAATCCAAAGGTCATAAGACATTCTCTAGGATTGATTTATTCCTGATCTCTGAGTCATTGTCTGTATGGCAATCTAAGGCGACGATAGGGGAAGTCCTGATTTCGGACCATGCAATAATTGCGTTAATATTCTCATCATGTAAAGAAGACAGGAGGCAGAAACCGGTATTCTGTTGTCCCTCGATATTTATGTTCTGACCCTAGGTTTCGGCTGTGGTTACAATCAAAATGGCTTGAATATGGTTTCAATAACAGGGAATTCGGAAACAAAGTTGAAACTTTTTGGGAGGCCTCCAAAACGGTCTTAAGAGGTGACATTATAGCCTACCTAAATATACGTAGGAAAAAGATTAAACTACGGGAGGTTACTTTGGCCGAGAGAGTGAAGAAGGCTTTTATTTTAGTTCAGAATACCCCATCACAAAACAACTGGGATGACTATTTTCTTATTAGAAAGGAAAGAGATCTCTTTCTCAAAGAACAAGCTCAAATTGAGGAGATAAGAATAAATAGGCATTACAAGGGGTTTCATGGTTCCTCAGCCAAATACTTGGCTAAACTTACCAAAATCAGGAAGAGAAAGAATCTCATACCAGTCATCAAAGAGAATAAGACCAGATACATGGAGACTGCAGAGATCTGTGGGGTTTTTGCTTCTTACTATCAAGATCTATATTCTTCAGTTAAAATTAATCCTGATGTGCAAGAGATATTCTGGTCTAAAATTGATGCACCCAGGATTCAGTTGGAAGAATTAACAATGTTAAATGATAATATAACTAGATTAGAAATTAGTAAGGCCATTGATAAACTTAAACCTAACAAAGCTCCTGGCCCAGATGGATTACCCGCGGAATATTATAAATGTCTCAAAGTTGATCTGGTACCAGTGCTGGAGAAGCTTTTTAATGAATATTATACTTTAGATATTCCTATATCATCCTATTTTTCAATGGCTAACGTCACACTGATACTAAAAAAGGGTAAGGATCCAGAGGACCCAGGATCGTATAGGCCGATATCAGTTTTAAACTGTGACTATAAGATCTTAGCCTCAATTTTAGCTAATAGATTTTCTCTCGCCATACAGAAACTTATTCATTTAGATCAGACTGGCTTTATGGTCAAGAGGAATGCCTCTAAAAATATCCGTAAGTTAACCACGCTGATAGATTATGCGTGGAATATGGAGCAAAGACCCAGTACAGATATCTGTAAAGACATGGCAGTTCTTACTCTGGACGCTGTTAAAGCGTTCAATTCCATTGTATGGGATCATCTTTTTAATTCACTTAGACAATTCGGGATACAGGGCAACTTCTTGCAATTTATCTATAGAATCTATGCGAAGCCAATTTCATACATATTGGTAAATGGAATGATTTCGCCCAAAATAATTCTACAGCGAGGTACAAGGCAAGGATGTCCATTGTCTCCCTTGCTGTTCAATGTAGCATTAGAACCATTAGCGATAAGACTAAGAAATAGTTTAGCAGGGATTACAGTGGGTTCTCTACGTCTAATTACACTACTATATGCTGATGATATTCTAGTTTTTTTAGAAAATACACAACAATCTATCCCAATTTTGAGACAGATACTAGAGGAGTTCAGCTCATTTTCAGGATATAAAGTAAATACAGAAAAAAGTGAATTAATGTACATTGGGAATGTAGCCACAAGTTATCCCGGTAATCCGTTTAAAGTGGTAGATTCTGTTAAATATTTGGGTCTAATGTTGCATAAAAATCCGAAATACTGGTACACAGATAATTATCTTTCGTTATTTCAAAAAATCAAACAAGATCTGAAACTATGGACTTCTTTCCCGATATCTCTCACTGCGAGAGTAAATTTGATTAAAACCATTATATTTCCACGTCTTCTCTACCCGATACAAAACTTGCCCTTGTTCATAACTAATAGGGACCGTAGAAGTTTATACAGTTCTGTCTCCAAATTTATCTGGCAAAATAAAAAACCATGCATTGCTTTAGCCAGGCTAATGCAGAAATCACGGGCTGGTGGCTTATCATTACCTGATATTAATCTTTATAATATTGCAGCGATGGTAAAAATTGCTATTGACTGGCTGGCAAACACAGATACATTTTCCTCTTTGGTACTGATTTACCCTTTCGCATTACCTGCGATTTTGCACTGTAAACCATGTCAACTACCTTCCAACGTTTCCTCACTAATTACAATCAAAAATATAGTTCTGGCGTGGCACAAGTTCTGTAAATTTTTGGAAATAGATTTTTCAATCTCAGAATTTCTCCCAATCAGGGGTAATCCGCTTTTTCCCCCCGGTTTACGTCAGAAAACCTTTAAAAATTGGGCCGAAAAAGGGTTAAATAAAATCTCTCAATTAATTGGCGTAGATGAGGTAGTATTAGAAGGTGAAACCTTGTTTTCCCTTTTTCAATTACCAAGATCAGATCTATTTGCGTTCTTTCAGGTACGTCATTTCATTGTGTCACAGGTTTGGAGGTTTCCCCTATCGGTTGCATGGTCCGATATCAGAGTCTTAATACAGAAAGTGGTGGCTGGTGCCACCTCGATCTCATTAATTTATGACATTATGCTTTCCAAACAAACGCAAGGCTTCCTTAGCAAGATCAGCGATCATTGGAGTAGGTCAATCAGGGATATAGAGCCCGAGAGAATTATACAAAGTTTTAAATCCTTAGAAGACTGTAAAGTCCCCTCAATATGGAAAGAATCGCACACGAAACTAATAAACAATTTTTATCTCCATCCAGTTAAACTGGCACGATTCTATCCATCTAGATCAGCTCATTGCCCTAGGTGTGCATATAAGGAAGCGGACTTATTACATATGTTCTGGACTTGTCCTAAGATAAATCAGCTTTGGCTGAAATTTATATATTGGTTTAATAATATACATGGTGTGACTGTTTCCCTCACGTTCCGGGATATTATCCTACTGGTTGAATCATCGATTAGTTTTGACAGGCATTGGACTCGTTCTTTAAATACTTTAATATTAGCCGTCAGACAGAGTATTCTCAAAAAATGGAAAGCAAAAAAAGGGCCTGCACTATCCGAGATCTTGTACGCTATCCAAGATCAAATTATTTTTGAATCATATCATCTACAGGAGGCCTCTGAAGCTAGAATTAAAAAGTTCCTATTTGGGTGGTATCCCATTATTAACTCCTACCCTAGGCCTATACAAAAGCAGATTTTAGCGCCCTTTACATCCTCAGTAAGCTTTGCTGAAATGGTCATACTAAATCTCTTTCCACATTCATGGATATCCAATAGTACAGAAATTTAATATCAATTTTGGTCAAGATAAATGGGGCGGATGAGAGGATTCCCTTTCCCCTTTTTTCTTTTTTTTTTTTTTTCCTGTTTTGTTTTGTTTTGTTTTGTTTTGTCTTGTTCTGTTTTTTGTTTTTTTGATGTAATGAAAACAGAAAAAACCCAGCTCAGTGCACAAATATTGCCCTCATTGAGATGATTAATCAATTGTGAGAAAGTATATATGTTATGTTATTTTGTTATGTTCTTGCTTTATAACATGCTTTACCTTGCCCTGTGTGGCATAAAAGGTTTGATTTATTTGATTGTACACTGTACTGGATTTAAAATAAATATAAAAAAAAAAGAAGCTTTGATAACCTGACCTCGCTCAGAAAAATGTTCATTTCTACTGAATCTATCACTGTTCCTAGGAAGGAAACTCTTGTGAGAGGGGAGAGAGAACTCTTTTCTTCGTTCACCTTCCACCTGTGAGACCTCAGAAAGGCCAGAAAAATGTCTGTATGGGACTTGGCGATTTGAAAATTCGACGCCTTTATCAGAATGTCGTCTAGGTAAGGAGCCACCGCTATGCCACGTGGCCTTAGAACCGCCAGTAGGGACCCTAGAACCTTCGTAAAGATTCTTGGTGACGTGGCTAACCCGAAGGGAAGAGCCACAAACTGGTAATGTATGTCTAAGAAGGCGAACCTGAGGAACTGATGATGATCTCTGTGAATCGGAATGTGGAGATAAGCATCCTTTAAGTCCATGGTAGTCATATATTGACCCCCCTGGATCATAGGGAGGATGGTTTGGATAGTCTCCATCTTGAAGGATGGGACTCTGAGAAATTTGTTTAGGATCTTGAGATCCAAGATTGGTCTGAATGTTCCCTCTTTTTTGGGAACTATAAACAGATTTGAATAGAAGCCCTGCCCCTGTTCCTCCCTTGGAACTGGGTGGATCACTCCCATAACCAGTAGGTCTTGAACACAACATAAGAATGCCTCTCTCTTTATCTGGTTTACAGATAATTGTGAGAGATGAAATCTCCCCTTTGGAGATGAAGCTTTGAAGTCCAGAAGATATCCCTGGAAAACAATCTCTAATGCCCAGGGATCCTGGACGTCTCTTGCCCAAGCCTGGGCGAAGAGAGAAAGTCTGCCCCCTACTAGATCCGGTCCCGGATCGGGGGCTACTTCTTCATGCTATATTAGAGGCGGCAGCAGGTTTTTTGGCCTGCTTCCCCTTGTTCCAAGCCTGGTTCGGTCTCCAGACTGGTTTGGACTGGGCGAAACTTCCCTCTTGTTTTGCATTAGAAGAAGCTGAAGCTGCGCCACTCTTGAAGTTTCGAAATGAACGAAAATTATTCTGTTTGGTCCTTAATTTATTGGACCTATCCTGAGGAAGGGCGTGACCTTTTCCTCCAGTAATATCAGAAATGATCTCCTTCAGGCCCGGCCCGAATAGGGTCTGTCCTTTGAAGGGGATGTTAAGAAGCTTAGACTTTGAAGTAACGTCTGCTGACCAGGACTTAAGCCATAGCGCCCAGCGTGCCAGAATGGCAAAACCTGAATTCTTAGCCGTTAGTTTGGTTAGATGAAAAACGGCGTTAGAATTAAAGGAATTAGCTAACTTGAGCACTTTAATCCTGTCTAAAATATCATCTAACGGGGTCTCCACCTGTAGAGCCTCCTCAAGAGACTCAAACCAAAAAGCCGCTGCAGCAGTAACTGGGGCAATGCATGCAAGAGGCTGGAGAATAAAAACTTGATGTATAAAAGTTTTCTTAAGGAGACCCTCCAATTTTTTATCCATAGGATCTAAGAAAGCACAACTGTCCTCGACGGGGATAGTTGTACGCTTAGCTAGGGTAGAAACAGCACCCTCCACCTTAGGGACTGCCTGCCACGAGTCCCGTATAGCGACATCTATGGGAAACATCTTTTTAAAAGCAGGAGGGGGAGAGAACGGAACACCTGGTCTATCCCATTCCTTAGTAATAATTTCCAAAAACCTCTTAAGGACTGGAAAAACATCAGTGTAAACAGGCACTGCAAAGTATTTGTCCATTTTACACAATTTCTCTGGAACTACAATGGGGTCACAGTCATCCAGAGTTGCTAAAACCTCCCTGAGCAATAAGCGGAGGTGTTCAAGCTTAAATTTAAAGGCTGTCATTTCAGAATCGGACTGAAGTAACGTCTTCCCTGAATCTGAAATCTCACCCTCAGATAGCAACTCCCTTGCCACGGCTTCGGAGCATTGTGAGGGTATATCGGACATAGCTACTAAAGCGTCAGAAAGCTCTGTATTTGTTCTAGCCCCAGAGCTGTCTCACTTTCCTTGTAACCCTGGCAGTTTGGACAATACCTTTGTTAGGGTATTAGTCATAACTGCCGCCATGTCTTGTAAGGTAAACGCATTGGACGCGCTAGATGTACTTGGCGTCACTTGAGCGGGAGTTATAGGTTCTGACACGTGGGGAGAGCTAGATGGCATAACCTCCCTTTTGTCAGTCGGAGAAACCTCTGGTGATAAATCTTTAAATGCCATAATATGGTCTTTATAATTTATAGAAATTTCAGTACATTTGGTACACATTCTAAGAGGGGGTTCCACAATGGCTTCTAAACATATTGAACAAGGAGTTTCCTCTATGTCAGACATGTTTAACAGACTAGTAATGAGACCAGCAAGCTTGGAAAACACTTTAATAAATGTGAAACATCAATTAAATAAAAATGGTACTGTGCCTTTAAGAGAAAAAAACTATCACATAAACTGCAAAACAGTGTAAAAAAGTAGTAAACTCTTCGAAATTTTTACAGTGTGTATAAGGGACTAAAGCAGCATTGCACCCACTTGCAAATGGATGATTAACCCTTTAGGCCCCAAACCGGATTTGAAAAACGTTAAAAAACTTTAATAAACAGTTAAGCACATTGCCACAGCTCCGCTGTGGCCCCTCAAATACGATTTAGGAAAGAAATAAGCCCTCTATAGTGGATCAGATGCCAGAGGAATCATTTAGGGAAGCTGGATGTCTCAGTCTGAATATGAACTGCGCATCTAGAGCGCGAAAATAGGCCCCTCCCACCATGCACTCGATGTCAGAGGGCCTTAAGAAAATACTCCTAGGAGTATCTGACTAGCCATGTGGAAACTAGGCCCCAAAAAAAGATTGATCACCCTCAGAGAAAATGTTGCTTAAGACGTCACCTGCCAAGCTGTCAAATGAGTCCTTGTATTGGCTGACGTTTTTACGCGATCAAGGATGCACCTTGTTGCTTAAGACGTCACCTGCCAAGCTGTCAAATGAGTCCTTATATTGGCTGACGTTTTTACGTGATCAAAGATGCGCCATGTTGCTTAAGACGTCACCTGCCAAGCTGTCAAATTAGTCCTTGTATTGGCTGACGTTTTTACGTGATCAAGGATGCGCCTTTGATTGGATGGCATTTTTACGCGATCAAGGATGCACCATAGATTGGATGGCGTTTTCATGCGATCAACAATGCGCCATAGATTGGATGGCGGTTTTACGCGATCAACGATGCGCCATGTTAATTAAGACGTCACATGCCAAGGTGTAAAAACTGTCTGATTGGATTATGTAGTCCAGCAATATTTGAATTTGCACGTAGCCCACGTTTGTGAATGAGAAGACAAGTTTAAAACCATGTCGAGTATGGATTGTGTGAATCATGTACATTGTTGAACCATGGATGATAAAGAACACAAAAATCTCTTTTGATGGCTGTCTCGTTGAATAAACAAATGAAAGCAATGTTTTCCGGCAAAGATATTTTGAGGCAAGTGCAAATCCATGAATATAGTCCATCTTGTTTAATATGTTTGTCAACAATATTTTCCTTTTTATAAATAATGACTGTGTTGTGTTGAATTTTCTACATATCTAATTCCTAAAGATGCGCTATTGTATTTAAATCAAGTGATCAATATGCATTGACCTTTATCTTATGCTAAATATATGAGATGCCTACTTATTCTAGATGTTATGTTGTGTTATTTTTTATTAAAGGGACATTATACACTCATTTTTTCAACACATATATGTTTTTTCGATCTATTTATATAGTCCATTTTTTATAATCAATGTCTAGTTTTGCTTATGTTTAAATAACATTGCAGTAATTTTCTGACTCCTACCCAAGCCTCAAAGTTTGATGTGAGTACCAATCAGCAACCTTCTCCAGCTTGCTCCTGTTTGTGTAAAGAGTCTTTTCATATGCAAAGGAAGAGGGATTGTCTTATTTACCACTTGGAATGGGCTTTCAAGCTAACTTTTCAACATAGCTAAACAGATTTTCTAAGTAAGTCTTTAAACCGTTTTCTCATGGATTTTTATATTAGTATGTGGTCTTCTTGTTGTTTATAGTAGTGTCTATTACATGCAGTTCTCTGAAAATGATTGTATACTGTCCCTTTAATGTAAATGCTCAGTATTGTGTCATGAGTTCCACATTGGTTAATCTCCAAATATATTAGTGTGAGCATATATTTCTAAAGTAACTCGTAAAAGGACCTGAAACCATATGCCTTCTAAATGAAATGTATTTCTTAAATAATTCAAACACAATAATGTCTCTTTAAGAAAATAGACTTTATTTAACGCGTCAATAGAAATATGGCATACAGGCTTAGTATCCTATTCCAATATTTTCATGTTTGAACAAGTACATGTAGATATACCAACAATCCCTAAGGATTAGTATATGTTAGCATATGTTATTTTTTAAAGGGACAGTCAAGAAAAACAGTAATGATTTTAATGTCCAAAAATGCAATTTTTACAAAAATATCTCAAACGTTTATCACCAATTTATCTTAGTTCTCTTGTTATTCTTAGTTGATAGCTAAACCTAGGAGGTTCATCTGCTCATTTCTTAGAGCTTGAAGAGTGCATCTAATCTGAATGCATTTTGACCACTAGAGGGCATTTTTTATGCATTTTCATATAGAAAACATTGAGCTCATACAGTATAGATACCCTGGATTGATCAGTGATTGGCTGAAATGTTGGTCTGTCAAAAGAACATAAATAAGTGGTCATTTTTCCGAGGCATAGATACAAGGTTAATCACAGAAGTAAAATGTGTATTTCTCTAAGTGTTGCTTTTCTAAACTTGCGTAATAAAGTGTTTTCTTTGTAAAAAAACAATAATGTTCTGACTGTCCCTTTAAGCAGTGTTGTTGGCATTCAAACAGTAATATGCCATCATGTATAATTGTAATGGTCATTTTATTTGAGATTAGGGAAACAGTTTGGACATCACATCACAGAAACCAATCAATGTAATCAACAAGGATAGGTATGTGATGATGTGGTGTCCACACACTTGTAACCCACACTCTGCAAACAATCTGCCTCCATGGACCCGGTCCCATAGAAGCAGATTATATACATATATATATATGTGTCGTCCACAAGTGTAAGAAGACCACATCATCTCATACCTATCCATTACACATTAAACAAATACAAATATATATAGCAGGGGGGCGTGTCCAAGAGGGAGCCATGATAGGACGCATTATTCACTGCTCTCCAGGAATCATTAAGAACTTGATAAAAATTATTGTCTGAGGATACAGTATTTGAGACAAATTATCGTTGTGAACTACCTGAGCATAGGGAGAGCTGAAGAAACTTGCATTAAGTCCTAACACTTACTTCAATATTTGAATACAGGCGGCTGCGGCCTATCTGCATTAGCGGGACACCTTCCCCCCCCCGGCCATCTGGGTTAAGTGGCCGCCTACAGAGTTATGGGGAAGATTATCGCCTATAAAGATATAACGCTCTGCCACAGTTTTTGACCTGACCTCGATCAACAATTATGGCCTGTGTAACTGTACTGTCATGGGGTGCTTTGGAGAAACTTTTCAGCGACCATTATGGCAGACTGGAGAAGCGCATAGAGTCTATTGTCCTGCGCCATAATTTATTGAAACGAGCACACACTGAGAGCTGTAGCCCTGAAGAGACAGTCTCCCACACTGCAGAGAACGCTGTGTTCTATGATGTAGACGCAGCGGAGCAACCGCTCAACAACACCAAAGCGCATAGAGGCCTAGATCGTAATGAGGAGACCTCCATACAGCGCAAGCCAGCAGGAGCTGCAGCAGCGACTGGGTATGTCACGCAATCGGATCAGCATAGGATCACTGGCGGGTTAGGTGGAGGGGAACGCCGGAGACACAAGAGAATGAGAGGACCCCATAGACTGTGTACCCCTGTGTTTCAGGGTCTGGGACATTTGTTACACCGGTTATACTTTATTGAGCCCCCTGGTACGCGGGGCTATAAGTGGGGCCCATTTGCAGAGAGAGGTTTTCATACTAACTATGCCACGGTCACTGCCAAGTCTGGAGTGGGTTAGATATGGGACACTTATGAAGGACTGGGTAACATTCTATTAAATGAACCTGGCTCCCCTCATGTACTAAAAAACTGTTTATTGCACTGTGTGTCTCCGTTTTTCCTCGTTTATAACTAGATATTATAAATGAATAGCCAGCACTCATATCATACTTTGCTCCTCTCTTCTATTTTGTGGACTATCAAGTTTACATCCTCAATAAGATGACTTTAAGGTTTGACAGTGTTTTTTTTTCTGTATGCACTAAGGATGAAAACTCCTATTCTGTACGCAAAGCTGTAAAAGGGCTTTAAATTCTCTCCTACATTCTTAGATTGGTATTTTGGGCCCTAATACAGTCAATTAACTATGTCCACCACTTTCTGGTTATTCGAAGATTGCCTAGGTTAAAAGTTTCATTATTGTGCATGTTATTACTAATGTTCGGTGTCTGTGTCCAATTATGTTTACAAAGGTAACAGAGGCCTGCTTCAGTATAACACATCTACCAGTTTTTCGTGTTTAATGCTAAATTACATTAACTAAAAATAAATGAAGCACATTACTGTACTTCTGTATTTTGATATTGTTTGCAGATTCCTATCCTTGCCGCTAATTTATACACATGGACACTGGACTCTTTAAAGTAGCTTTATCTATGGGCCCTTAGGGACTGACTAGTGTTTCTGGTCCCTTAAGCGGACCTGTTTTCCTGGAGGTTTCCACGATCTAATAATCTCAAAGAATTGTAAATGTAGGATGTTCTGCTTTTTCATGATAGCATTGTGATAATTATTTGATGCCTCTATATATGCCTGCGTGTATCTTATGCGACAGTCATCTGCAGACCCAAAAGTGGTCTGTATCTCACTAATCCCCTCAGCTAGTGTGCAGTGAATCCGAGGGTCCAAAAGTGGCCTAAGCATCTATGGAGGGGCAAAAATAGCTAATAATCTCAAAGAAATGTGAATATAGGATGTTTCTCTTTTTCATGATAGCATTGTGATAATCTTTTGATGCTTACATATATACTTTTGTGTATTTTATGTGACAGTCATTTGCAGACCCAAAAGTGGTCTGTATCTCACTAATCCCTCCAGTTAGTGTGAAGTGAAAACGAAGGTCCAAAAGTGGCCTTAGCATTTATGGAGGGACCAAAATAGAGGGTGGTGGTGAGGTTACTCTCCAATTCGCTTATTATACTGTGAGAAATTCATGTCAAATGTTTTATATGTATATGTTTCATTGAGTAACCTGTATGTTGTATACTTTATTACCCTCAATAAAAATATTTAAAAAAAAAAAAAAAAAAAAAAATATATATATATATATAGCAAAAAATACTTACTTCCTCTTCCTTCCCCTCTTCCCACGAGACTGAGTCGCTGGGGGGGCAACTGCCCCCTCTGACGAGTTCTCATGGGAGATGTTTGTGGAAGAGGGGAAGGAGGAGTACTGGGATGACCCGGCTGAGGAGGAGATTGAGGAGTACCAGGAGTAGATGGCATAGAATCAGATGGCCCAGCAGCAGATGGCCCAGGATCAGATGGCCCAGCAGCAGATGGCCCAGGATCAGATGGCCCAGCAGCAGATGGCACAAGAGCAGATGGCCCAGCAGCAGATGGCACAAGAGCAGATGGCTCAGCAGCAGATGGTGCGTTATGCACATCCCGCAGGACCTGCAATAGATCTCTGAGAGTATGCAAGATCTCTTTTGGCCTTGGATAATGTCTTTTTGGCCTTGTATAAGCTCTCTTTGGCCTTGTCAAATGGCATGAATATCTTCTGTCATCTGCATTCTGCTTTGAAGATTTTCCCTCCGGGAGGCACGCATCTGTTCTTGAAAATCTTGTAATATCTGCACCTCTGCTATCTCCTCCTGAGGGGCTGCTGGTGCACGGCGGGCTGCTGGTGCAGGAGGGGCTGCTGCAGGGATCTCTTCTGCAGTGGGGGTTTCTTCTGAGGAGGTGTATAGAGGGACGTCTTCCATGTCTCCCCGAGGTGGCGAGTCATCTCCACCACTCTCATACCTGGGTGAAGGAGGAGCCTGTAGTTGCTGTGCTGCCTCCTCCCCAGACTCTGTATATTGTAAAAAGAAAGAAATGTATATATTAGCATAGTTCCAAATAAAGATGTAAATGTTTTTGCTTACAATAGAATTACAAATGCAGCTTCATTAATCCACTTTGAAATATAACAATCAATACGATTTCCGTATTTTCCAAACCATGTTTCTGATATATATCTGGTCAATGTGAATGTGTTTTTGCGTTTGTTTTCAGTCTGTTTAAATGCACACCTAACCTGTAGCCTAGATACTAATGTAATCGCAAGGTAATTGTGAATGCGTTTACGTAAAAAAGCGTAATTGCGTTAATCATATCCTTGAATACATTCTTTATTTTTGATGTACAGAGATTATTACATGAGCTTACCGTCAGATGAGAGTGGCAGGTTCCCAGTATCGACTCCTCCGATCCCGACTATGGCCACCTCGGAGATGCTGGGACGCAACATATCCTCCCATCGGGAATATTCAACGGTCATTTCAGGTCCGCCACCGGTCCCTGTTGCGTATTGGTACTCCCGGGAGATCTTTCTTTTGAGTTCCATTTTGCAGTCCCGGTAGCGATGCTTTATAGACTTGACATCCCTGTTACGTGCCCCCACTGCATTAACTGCATCCCTGATCTCCAGCCATAGCTTCCTCTTCTCCCTAGGGGTGGCCTTCTGAGCCTGCAGCCTCCTAGCCCTCTGCATATAAGCCTCTACGAGGGCCTCCTTTTCCTCCATATTATACCTCACCTCCCTAGTCAGCTTGGTTTTCCCCTGTGATGGTGTCCTCTGATTCCCGGACTGTGAAGCTCTACGCTGTCCGCCACTGGGCCCAGCCACTTGTTCATCTTGAACAAAGTGGCCGGGTCCACCCACCGCTTCCTCACCCCCTTCCTGTCCTGTTCCTCTCCCTTTCCCCCTCTCCTGACTAAGCTCCTGCCTGACCTCCTCTATAACCTCTCGTCTAAACTCAGTCGTGAGGAACTGTAATAGTTCCGGGCTAATCTGCCCCTTATCCCACCCTCCCTACATACTCCAACAAAAAGTGAATGTGCACAAATGAAAGGGGGTCAAAATAAATAACAAAAAAATAAAAAAAGTGCTCAAAGTGTGAAAGGGATATAAATAAAAGAGGGTAAGGAGTATTTAACAAACAAAAATGTATAAGAAGACTAAAATGAGGATATGTAAACAAAATCTAACTATGGGATGGGTTTGGGCTTACAGGGAATGTGGTATGGAATGGAAAGGAATGGGGTATGGGATTACAGGGAATGGGGTATGGGATTACAGGGAATGGGATTACAGGGAATGGGGTATGGAGTGTAGTATGAGTGGGGATAAGGTATGGAGTGTATGTAGTGTTATTTATAAGTGTATGTATGTATTGAATGTGTTTGCGTGTAAATATGTTAAGTATACCGAAAAACCACTCACACACTCACCCAAACCAACTTTCACTCACTACCACTGACTCACTATCTCACACTACCGCTAACTAACTCTCTCTCATTACCACTAACTCACACTACCACTAACTCACACTATCACTAACTAAGTCTCACAATAACACTAACTCACTCTCTCACACTAACACTAACTCTCACAAGAACACTAACTCACACTAACTCTCACAATAATGCACTAAATCTCTCTCTATAATCTCCAAAAACCCACCAGCAACACAGTCAAAGAAGCCATGATTGTGGCGTGCTTATATACCCTATGTAAATGTTTAATGATGTACCGGTTTGCTTTGTAAATTATGTTCAGGTGTGCTTTGTTGGTAATTAGTATGTGTGCAATGTGTATTAGTTGCGTGAATTTGCGCATGCTCATATTGAGTTAGTATTTGTGGAATGTGTAGAATGCGATGATGTCAAAGTGATTGTTTTGCATAACATTGTCCAAAAGTATTATGTGTAAATCTAAATGTTGATTTGTGATGGTGTCGTATTTGTGAAGTGTTGTAAATGTTTGTTTGTAATAATATTCCGTAATGTTGAATGCAAGTGTTTTGTTTGTGTATGAGTGTGCAATTTTTTTTTTCGTGTTGTTTTGTTCCGTGTTGTAGGGTCGTAAGGTATATCTGTATTCCTCGTTTAGTGTAATTTTTTTATTTTTTTCCGCTTGTGAATGTGTAATTCGTATGTGCTATGTTGCATGATTGTTGTTAGTACATTTGCTGTGTGTTTTTGTTGTGCATTATGTGGTATACGTAATATGACAGAGCAGTGCGTATTTCTTGCGAGATCGAGTGTTAGGTGAAAAATGCGTGCTTCTTTGATTTCTCATTGATCTCTATGGGAGACTGTTTAACGCGGGCGTGATTACACGCATAAAATAAACACGGTAGTCATCTTACCACGACGCGTTAGGAGGTTGTTTCGAGACTCGTAATACCTACGTTAAAAAAGTGCACATAGGAAATAAAATACGCGTAACTAACGCACCACTTCTAACGCAAAACTCGTAATCTAGGCGTAAGTGTTTCCTGTAGGTCAAATGAAAGGTCATGCGCTTTATAGTAGTCTGTTTGGGACTGTGTCAGAATGTTCAGAGTTATGGGGCATCCATGTTATCCTTTATGATGCAGCACTCTGTATACCAGGGGAGGTCATAGGTCTCCATCCGTTACCCTTGACAATTTATCACATAAGTACTATTATAGTAAGTTACTTGATTTGGGACGATTTGGGACTGACTAAGAAGGTGGGATATCAACAGTCTTCCTTCTGTCTGTGAGCACGATTGTGAGGCCACATGGTGTAAAGTCTTGGATGTTTAGACAGCGGCCATTTTTTTGGTTTGCCAAATTACAGGGCTGACTGTGTAGATGGATTGTAACATTACTTGCAGTGTCGTAGGAGGTCTGGTGGGAAGTTATATGAGTCAGTAGCTAGTCAACATACCGTCAGAGAATCGTGTGTAGCATTTGTTGTGTTTAACCATTATCCCCTACAGTAGGTAACAGAAGTGCAGTAGGGATTTACATTGATATGATGATGCACATATAACTCGATATAACCTGTGTCTGTGCATCTTAGCCTGCATACATACCAACATTGAACACAAGAACATTAACACAGAAGGAAAACTGACGACCAGAGCACGCTGAGGCTGGCGTGGATCGTGGAGTAGCAGCAGCTCGCTTCATCTATCCCCCTTGCCCTTTCTCCCGTTGCTGGTGTCGTTGCACTCTAGGGAGCAGGGCAATTGCATCCAAGCCCGAGCAAGAGGAAGTCCACAAAGGCTGGAATACAGGTTCCTTTGCCAGAGTCGCAACTTAACAACGCTACAAGCTTTCATTGCCGGAACTAAACACCGGGTATAGCGCAAGGTTACAGAAAGTGCCTTCCTTCCTGTCCCTCCCGCTGCTGGTGTACGCTGTATCCTAGGGAGGTGGATAACTATCAAAGGATATAAAGCAGGAACATCGCTGGAGCTGGACTCGATATATACCGGTGAGGTATTTTAAATCTCTTGAGCAGTACAGACTGTCACAAGTTACCCGTTGTGGGGTGGTAACACCTCCTAGGGTATACTTTTGCATCGTTTGCTGTTTTGGTTGTCTGTAGGACATAGTAAAACCTGCTTTCTGCTATCTGGATGTTTGTTGGGAAATAACACCTTGGATATTATCTATAGCTATTGTGTTGGTCCTATTTTTATCATCTCATTGGCCAAGCCGTCTGAACTTTTGTCGCAGATACTACATCAAAATGTATCTCTTTAAGCAAGTTATTCTCAGGAACTGTATGGTTTCATCAAAGATCATAGAGCTTTAAACCGTGTCTTCAACCAAAAGTGCATATATCTGGGCTCTAAGTGGGACACCTGTAAACTGTTATATGCAGTTACTTTCTTCAGCAATATCAGGACTGTTACCTATCTGCTATAAAGTTACAAAATTGTATATTTGGACAGTCCCTCACCCCTTAAAGGTTAAGAACTTCTGGGCCTGTTGATATAAGCTGTCTCTTGACATCTGCCTATAAATCTTGTTGTGTCGCTATAAGTTGGATATGGTAGGAGACTAGCATAGAATAAAAACGTGTTACCTGACAGCATAGAGGCTCTGATAAAGTATTCTTCTTTTCTTTTTTTCTTTTTTTTTTTGAAGTGTGTCATATCTTTTGGTATATTATACCTAAGAACCGAAGTATCTTTTTTCTGAGGTTCCCAATATTAATAAACACATTTAGGTTTTTTTTTCTTTAACACTCAACACAATTGGTGCACACTTCTGGGCCTATTTAGATACCCAGAACTTAATGGAAAAATATATAACAAATGTTAAACCAAGATCCCCAGCCATGCCTCCCAGGAAAGATAAAAAGCCTAATAAAATGGCACAAGATCCAATATTAGAGACTGCATCTGTGGTACAGCAAGCTATGGAAAGGGGCATAGACACACAACTCACAAATAACCAGATAGTGGATTTAATCTTGCACCAGTTTGAGGAGATTAAAAAGGAGATAGCTGGCCTCACTGTAGAGATTAGGCAATTCTCTAACAGATTGACAGAGGTCAAAACACGGGTTTCTGAGCTTGAGGATATATACATTAGCCCGGAAGACACTTTTTAAAAACTCACAAGCACTATTAAGACACTGCAAAGTAAGATTGAAGACCTAGAAGATAGGTCAAGGAGAAACAATGTGAGGGTAGTGGGTCTACCCGAAACTAGTGAATATGCAGATCTTATACAATTCGCCTCAATTACACTGCCAAATATTCTAGGTATGACACCTCAAGAAGGGAAAATAGCGGTAGAAAGAGCTCATCGTACCGGGCCTAATAGACGGATGCTGATAGTAGAAATCGCCCCAGAATGATTGTGATCCGCTACCTAAATTTTCAAGACAAAGTCGCAATTTTGAGACACTATAGGAAATGCAATCCATTAATAATCGAGGGTAGAAAGGTTCTCATGTTTCAGGATTTCTCAGCGGAAACTTCTGCTAAGAGGAAATAAATGTCTCCATATTGCTCTGGGCTTATAAAAGCAGGGATGAAAGCTACTTTAAGGTATCCTGCTAAACTGGTAGTAGAAAATAAAGAAGGTCAGATAGTGCTAGGCACACCTAATGAAGCTAAGGTATTCTGTGAAAAGAACAAAATATATATATGAAGCTAGTGCTCTAACACATTAAGTATAGATAGTGTCAATTACAGGTTATTATAGTAAAAAGCTTTTTTCTTTTTTGTGTTTTTTTTTTCTTGGTACTTGTATGGCTATTGGAATACATGTAATGTTATTGTTGTTTTTAGTATAGGGGGGTTTCCTTTTTTTTTTCCCTCTTTTCTTTGCCTCCCCTTTTTTTTAAATCAAGAGACTATAATTATTAGATACATAAACATAATACGTAAATGAGTGAGAAACTAAATTTTATATCTTGGAATATCGGAGGAGTAACATCCCCAATAAAGCGCAAAGGTATTTTAAGGACTCTAAAAAAAATATAATCCAGGCTTAATTCTTCTACAAGAACTACATCTAAAAGCATGCGAGATACCAAAACTAAAGCCGAATTGGATTGCTGAAATCTTAGCCACACCCTGTGCTACAAGAAAGTGTGGAGTGGCCATATTGATAAATAAAAATTTAACATATAGTATAATCAGCACTGAAGCAGATACAGCGGGTAGATTTTTAATTATGCAAATAAAAATTGCCACTAAAATTTGGACAATATGTAATGTGTATGGTCCGAACGAACTTGATAAAGAATTCTGGAATAAACTTAAATATAAATTAGTCCCTTATTTAGACCAAAATTTGATTTTAGCAGGGGACTTTAATATGGTCCTATATCCTGAGATAGATAGGTTTCTGCAAAAGAAAAGTGGGGGAAAAGATTAGACATGTGCGATTCGGTTCGGCCCGAATCGAAATTCAGATGAATTTGTTCGAATTCGGAGATTCGGATCGATTTGAATTTCCGAATTGCGGTAGTTCCGAATCTACCGAATAAATCCGAATCGATTCGAATTTATTTAGTAGATTCGGATGGATTCGGATGGTTGAAAAACACTGCACTAGTATACTAGTGTAATACACAGCACATCCCACTTTACAGTGACCGAATTTCCGAAAATCCGAATCGATTCGAATCGAACCGAACCGAATTCGAACCAAATTTTTTCGAATCCGAAAGAATCCGAATGAATCCGAAACTAATTCATTCGATTTCTTCCGAATTCGAATCGTTCCGAACCTAACCGAATTTTTCGCGGCTGCACATGTCTAGAAAATATAAAAGAGAGGCGAGTTTTTTTAGAGAGTTTTGTAAAACGTTAAAATTGAAAGATATCTGGAGAGTCCAACATCCTGACGCGAGAGAATTCTCTTGCGAATCAAAAACATATAGGAATTTTTCCAGGATTGACCTGTTTTTGGTAGACGAAAATGTATTAAAACTAGATATAGACTCTGAAATTTTAGATTTTGTCCTATCAGACCACACAATTATAATCTTAAAATTAAATTTCAATAGCCAGGATGGAGCAAATATAAAAACATTCAGATTTCCAGGATATATGGCTAACAATATAGGCTTTTGTAACTGGCTAGTACAGAGATGGCGGGAATATTGTAATTTGAATAATACTTATAGAAATAAAACAGAAACCTTTTGGGAAGCTGGTAAAGCAGTCATGAGAGGGGAAATTAAACAATATATGGTGAATGAAAAGAAAACTGATTAACAGGGATATACAACTTGCAAACCAGTTGAAGAACGCATATAGAAAATATATTATAAGGCCAGACAGGACGTCTTGGGATAAATATATGAAGGCAAGAGCAGAACGAAAAACAAAAAGTGGGCATTGGAAGATATTAAGAATAGGCATCATTGGCATGGACCACAAGGTATATCAGCTAAACATTTGTCTAAAATTAGAAATTTCAGGAAGAATAAAAATATGATTACGGCAATAAGGCATAATAATAAGACATATACCAAAACTACGGAAATCCTGGAAGCTTTCTTTAAATATTATCAGAGCATTTACGCGCTGGAGAAAGTAGATATAAATGCAAAAAAAGTTTCTGAAAAGAGATTAATTTACCAAAAATCGATAGAGAGAAAATGGCTCAATTGAATGTAGCAATTACTATAGATGAAGTCAAGGTTGCCATAGAAAGAATGAAGACCGGGAAAGCCCCAGGCCCGGACGGGATTTCAGCAGAATGGTATAAGGTAATGAAAGTAGAAATTGTGGATATTTTGTGTGAGATATTTAATTTATACTATATACAAAACAGAATGCAATCATTATATTTTTCGGATTCAGTAATTACATTGATATATAAAAAAGGTAAACAAGTAGAAGATATGGGTTTGTACAGACCCATATCGCTACTTAACAATGATTATAAGCTCTTAATGGCTATTATTGCAGATAGGTTCAAGAAGGTCGTAGGTGATATAATACACCCAGATCAGACTGGATTTATGCCAGGGCGGAATGTAGCTAGGAACATACGCAGGGTGCTATTAACTATTGAGCACTACCACAATAAACTATATAAAACAGGAGAATATAATAAAACAGATCTCGCTTTAATTACAATAGACGCGGAAAAGGCGTTTGATTCCATAATTTGGGATCATATGATTACCACCCTAATACAGTTTGGATTCTCTGGTAACCTGGTAAACTTAATCAAATTGATATATAAAACACCCAGGTCACAATTATTAGTAAACGGGGGGCTCACACCCTATATAATTGTACAAAAAGGGACCAGGCAGGGATGCCCATTATCCCCACTTCTTTTTAATATTGCACTAGAGCCACTTGCAACATATCTTAGAGAGAAATTATCTGGCATCATACTAGGAGAGCATAAGGTGGTCATTTCATTATATGCTGACGACATTATTCTGTTTCTTAGCAACTCCAAAATAAGTATCCCAAAATGCTTGGAGATCATTAATCAGTTCAGCAAATTTACGGGGTATAAGGTCAATAACCAGAAGTCGGAAATCTTATGGATGAATAAAAATAGCTATACTGAACATCCGTTTAGGGAAGGGGCGAATATTAGTTATTTGGGAATCATATTGGGTAATGACCCACATGGATGGTATAATCTTAATTCTAAATCTAAATTCCATACTGAGCTACAAAGATGGAATATGTATTTTCTTTCCCTTTCTGCTAAAATCATGCTTATTAAAACAATTGTCTTCCTGCGTCTGTTGTTTTTGTTGCAAAATTTGCCACTGTTTATCACGCGGCAAGATATTATCAAATATAATAAGGCATGTACCAGGTTTATTTGGGGTAAGATGAGACCTCGGGTATCCATAGATAAACTATACTTAAAAAATATGGCGGTATGGCTTTGCCAAATCTACGTTATTATAACTGGATAACGATGTCGAAATATGGGATAGACAGGTTACTGGAGGCACAGTACATTACCTACTACGACATAGAGACAGAGTTAATAACACCTTTTAGTTTAAAATCTGCCCTACATCATACCTACGCCAAGTTACCAGAGAATATTAAACAGATATCAACAATTTCAAACATAATCCTGGCCTGGCAAAAATATTGTAAGACAATGGGAGTGGATTATAGAAAATCTCAATACCTTCCGATCATGGGAACCCCTGCTTTTTCCCCGGGGCAATATAATGTAGTTTTCAGAGAATGGCGCAGGAAAGGAATTATGTTTTTGTACAACTTTACAGAGAGATATCAGAAAAATATCATCTCCCTCAAAAGAACTGTTATGCCTATCGGCAGGCTAGAAGTTTTATTACAATGCTGTCTCAATCAAGTGAGCTAGGATGGAATCTGCAAGAATTAGAGGCTGGGTTTAAACTTTACAAAGCAGGTATTAGATCAATATCATACTGGTATAATATACTATATTCAAAACTAGGGTCTAACCATATAGGGAAAATCAGGGAGAAGCTCAAAAAATACTTTCCTAATATCCAGGAAGATGAAGTTATGAAAAGTATAAATTTAAGTATGACAGCAACAACAATAATCAGTTGGAGGGAAACGCATTGGAAAATTATTAATAACTACTATTTAACACCCGATAGACTGAATAAATGGGCACGTGAAGACTCTAAAATTTGCTGTTACAAATGTAGTGCAGGAAGGGCAGATCTATTACATTGTCTGTAGTCATGTCCCAAGATTAGACAATTTTGGGGAAAGATTAATTATTGGTTCAACAAATATGCTGGGGCACGGATTGAACTTACCTCCAGTATGATTTTTTTCCTTTATCAAGGTCCGACATGGCCAGGAGATCGACAACTAGTTAATACCTCCATAATGGCGGCAAGAAACTTAATATTTAAAAAATGGAAACTAAGAAAAGTGCCTGCCCTGGCTGAATTTATTAAATTAATCAACCTACAAATGAGAGCCGAGTTATATGATAATAAATTGATAAGTGAGATAAATCTCAGAAAATATTTTAACAAATGGTTAAAATTAATTCTTGATTGGCCATTGGATAAACAAAGGCAATTTATAACCCCACTAAAAAATTCAATATCTTTTCTAACATTGGTCCTGGAAGAAAGTATACCGTATCAATGGGCAGAGGTTAGAGAAGGGACTACTTAATTTGGGGTTGTATTAAAGGCTGATCAGGAAAAGTCATCTTCCCATCCTCTCCTTCCTTCCTTCTTTTCCTTTTTTTTTGTTTTGTTTTGTTTTGTCTTGTTTTGTTTTGGGTTTGAGTTAGTATGTTAGGTTCGAGGATAAAAATGATTGAAAACCCAGTATTGTGTATAAATATGAAGCTCTTTTGAATTGCTAATAAGTATGTAACTATGCAGGACAATTGTCTAGCTGTATTACATATGATATTTGGCCCTGCGTGACGCAAATGATAAAGAGTGTGTACTTTTTTTTCTCTTTTCTTTTTGTAATATTGTACACTGCTGGATATAAATAAATATTTAAAAAAAAAAAAACACACATAAGGAAAACTGTGATGAAAGAAAAAAATTCACATATCGGCTTATACTCAATGTCCAGTGTTCTGCGGATCGGCCGATGTCCATTCCGGAGTGTTAGCTCTCATGCCTCGTGTAGGGGTCTTTCGGTTCGTTGGGTTGGGATGGGCTGTCAATTCCGCTGCTAAAGCTCTCAGTTGGTTGTGCTGTGTCTGTGGTCTCTCTCTTTGAGAGGGCAGTAGGTTCCATAGGTGTAAGAGTTCATACTTTTTGGAGGGCTTTAGAATCGTGAACATTTGATTGTCTTTAAAGACTAATAGTTTAATAGGGTAGCCCCATCTATACCTGATATTACTCTCAGTGTAGAAGTGATTTCTTCAAAAGTTTTTCTCTTTTGTAGAGTCCTCATAGACAAATCAGGGAATATTTGTAAATTTTTAAACTTGTCTGGTAGGGTAGGTCTCTGAAAGTGAGCTCTTTGAATACTCTCTTTATAGGTGAAATAGTGTAGGCAGACTATTATGTCCCGCGGTTGATCATCTGGTAAACCCTTGGGTTTGAGCGAGCGATGGGCCCGGTCCATCAGATCCTCTGATTCCGTGGTTGAGGTGCTAGCATATGGAACAACTACTTCAAGAATGGCTGCAGGTCCGACGTGGAGATAGTCTCTGGAATACCTCGGATCCTTAGGTTATTACGCTGAGATCTGTCTTCCATGTCGGCTATCTTGTCTTCCACAACATCAAAGTAATCTGAGAGGTGCTGCATAGAATTCAAAAGATTAGTTTGCTCAGTTGATATATCGTCCTGTCTTCTTTCAAGAGAGTCAATACACTCATTTGTGGACGAGATTTCTTTCTTTAATTCGGCAGTTGAGGCTGCTATTTTGGCTGTGAATGAAGCATGGTGCTTATCTAGCAGCGACTTTAGAGAATCCATAATAAAAGTAGGAGTAACTGCTGCTGACGGTGATTGATGGATGTTCTGCATAGACGATAGTGTAAGTTCAGAGGCCTCAGATCTTGATGAGTCTGGGGTGTCCATTTCATTATATGTCCCCATATAAGTAGGACCAAAATGGTCAATCACTGTCTTTTTTGGTGGAAAAGGCTGCTTATTTCTTTTTATGGCTGACTGCGACATGATATTTCAGGGCTAAAGTCGTGCAAGTGCAGGGTTGTCTCTTGTAAGAACTCAGACTGTACTAGTATTCAAGTTCAAATAAGGAGAGATGTGAGTGTGAAGGCAAGTATACCAAAACCTGGCTATATAACAGAGTGGTAGACAGGCGTGAGCAGCCTAGTTAGGTTTATTCCATTTCTATATAATATGGTATTCGCTGCAGGAAGGAGAAGTGGAGATAGAGACCAGGGATTGGCTGTTAATCTTCCAGGCCCTCACTTCTAAGGGGTGAGCTAGAATAAGCCAGGTGCTTTTATGGTGGTAGCTGAGGCCCTAAATTCCCAGCAACTAATCACTGTAGGTTGTAGTTAAAGTCAGGCTCTCCTTAGTGAGGTGTAATCCCGATACACAGGTTGTGTCTTGTCACCACCTGCTTGTATCTCTAGAGTCCCCGGGTCACAGATGTAGTGTCAATTTTAGGTCAGGCCTAGGGGCAGCTGTGTAGTATGCACTATAGGCGATGCTACTTATGATCAAAGTCTTTGCGTAGTCTCAGCACCTCCTGGTCAGGAAAGCACCTCTCACTCCAGCACTTGGAGGTCTGCGCTCTTAATGGCTGTACGGAATGTGGAGGACACTTCCCCAGTATCTGCCACGTGGGTTGCGGTCTGTCCGAGAATCGCGCCAATCTCAGCATGCCAATTGCACTGCAACATTATCCGGTACTCCACTGTCAGAGTTGCGGTTGCGCTGCACTGATAAGTTTACCTCCGATGACACAGGCTTGCTTCAGTACAGCGTGGTCACGCCAGAACTCAAGATATGCAGGAACTTGAGTACACTGCCCACGCATCCGCCGGCCTAGCCGACCGATCGCGACAGCCCAGTACAAAGTGCGTTCCGGCTGGATTGGCTTACTAAGGCGCACTGAGAGAATGGGGGATGTCTGGGGTACTGTTTTAAGCTAGTTTGAAGGTGGTACTAGGTGAATAAACAGGGGATTTAGGAAAATTTACTAGGGAGCTCTTTCCCGATGCGACCAGTTCCTTCCCGTGATGGCTCCGCCCCCCTGCCTTGTATAGTTTTATCCCATTTGGGATCTCAGGGGCTCCCCACTCCAGGCTACGAAGTCTGATCATTTGGGCTGTATAGCTCCTGATCTGTATTAAAGCATAGAAATCTTTTGTTGAAAGATTATAATTTACTGACAGTTCAGCAAAAGATTGAAAAGTCTTTTTATTTCCTTGCAAAATATGAGATATAAATAAGACTCCTTTCCCTTTCCATGTATGAAACACCGGGTCATGTAGCCCTGCAGCAAAATCAGGATTGCCTGTAATGGGTAGAATTAAAGAAGCACACGGGTCATGACCCATTGTGTTGCAGTACTTCTGCCAGGCGGAGATGACATTTGCAAATGTCGGCATATGTATATTACTTGGAAGTCTAGTGGAAGAATAATGTAACAGTGCCCTTAAGTCAAAGGGATCTACTAAATGTGTCTCAATGTCTAAATGCGTAACGTGATCTGCCTCAGTTATCCAATCAATTGCAATTTTTAACATGCAGTGTGGACAAATGTCAGTATGCTCCATGAAATACAGAGACAGACATAGTATGCTCCATTTTAGAATACACAGACAAATACAACAAATGAAGACAGCCATCAATTTTCTTTTATTATTTTACTGTAAATACTTGTAAAAAAAACATTAAATAAAATGTTTGGAAACGGGGACCTTGCAGAATAAAGTCCAAGGCATATGAGACAAACTTTGGCAAAGACATTTGACAAATGATCATTGTACTCAGAAACAAAGAAGCAGTTGAGGAATTTCAAAATAGAGAGGGAAATAGCCCAGTAACTAACTGTAACTGCCATGTTAAGTCAGTGCATAAAAATACACAAAGAGACTGCCCTTCACATTGCCAAACAGTTAAATTAATTTAACTGTGTATATAACAGAGGGTATAAGGTTGCATTGGGATGTAACTCCTAGGTGAATTAGCTAAATAGTAAATAGCAGCTATTAACACTTAAAAAAATATTTCCACAATAACTAAATTAAGTATGAAAAGTCCAATTAATAAAGGTGGAATTAATTAGTTACATGTGTATGCCCCCTGGCTATGATGTACCTTTGAGTGATGTACCTGCTAATAGCCTGCGGGCTATGTGATTGCATGAAAATGTCTTCACTTACCTTAAGATGCACTCACTCTACTGTGCTTACCAGCTGCAGAAAAGACTGTTTCCAGTAGAAAGCTAATCCAGTCAAGGATATTTTTATGCAGTATATCGACGAACCAACAAGCTGAGGCTAAGGGGCCAGTCCTTGCAATACCTGTGGCAGACTTCTGACTAACTCCTCACTTGAAGTGATTGTTACTACCAGGGCCGCCATCAGGAGGTGACAGGGGTGACTCCTGTCAGGGGCCCAATGGGCCAGGGGGGCCCCATGAAGTCAGGGTAGGATTGCTCTGACCTTCCAACACAATCTGGGTATAGCTGTACTCCCCGTTAGTCTCTTCAGTAGGGCTGTGGTAGCTTTAAAACAGTAAGGAACTAGTGATGTCGCGAACCTAAAATTTTGCGTTCGCGAACAGCGAACTTCCGCAAAAGTTTGCGAACCGGTCGAACCGCCATAGACTTCAATAGGCAGGCGAATTTTAAAACCCACAGGGACTCTTTCTGGCCAGGAGTTATGGATAGTGGAATCTCACTACCTTATAAAAGAAAGTTCAGTTTGAATTCTAGCTCTACATTAGTTATTAATGCACCCTTATACAAATTTATTTGTGACTCAACATATCTATTTGTACCAAATATTTTGTCAATTTCAATTACTTTACACTAAGAAAAAATATATATACATTACCTCAAGGGCAAAAGATAAAAGTTGTTCAAAATTACAGTCTTTGTTCTAATTAAAATAGCAAAATTATGTCAATGTGTGCTCAGAATGTACCAATATGTCATTGTTTGTATTAGTTTTAACAAATGTCACAATCATCAGATCAAAATCTATAAACATTTAAAGGGACATGATAATGAAATAACATAATTTATGTAAGAACTTACTTGATAAATGAATTTCTTTCATGGTGGCGAGAGTCCACGATTTGTAACATATGGGATTACATTCCTACCAGGAGGAGTCAAAGTTTCCCAAACCTCAAAAGCCTATAAATACCCCTCCCACCTAACTCATATCTCAGTTTAACGTATAGCCAAGAAGTAAGGTGTAAAAAAAGAAGACAAAAGATGTGCTCTGTTAAAAACAATCCATAATAGGGAGAGGACCTTGTGGACTCACGCCACCATGAAAGAAATGAATTTATACAGATAAGTTCTTACATAAATGATGTTTTCCTTCATATAGGTGGCAAGAGTCCACGATTTGTTACATATGGAATATAATACCCAAGATGTGGATGTCCGCGAGTAACAAAATAAGAAGGTTGGGATAAAATATAAAAAGCTTTTTTCGCTGAAAAATAATATCCAAATTAAAGTCTTTTAATAATTAAAAAGAAAATGTATAGGCAACAGAATCAAAGAGTAACTACTGCCTGAAGAACCTTTCTACCAAAAGCTGCTTCTGAAGAGGCAAAGACATCATGCAAAGAAGACCAAGTGGCTGCTTTGCAGATCTGATCAACTGAAGCTTCATTCTTAAAAGTCCAAGAAGTGGCAACTGATCTTGTAGAATGAGCTGTAATTCTCTGAGGTGGAGACTGACCCGCTTCCAAATAAGCTTTGTGAATCAGAAGTTTTAACCAAGAGGCTAAAGAAAGTCAGATTGTTCAGCCGCAAATATTTTCTTTTTCCTTTAGGTTTAAAAAGGTCTTCAGGGATACAATTAATGAATGTAACAGGCTGCAGACGATAATGTTAAAAAAAAGAGTGTATAATGTTCTTTTAAGATAAATAATAGTTAATAAAAAAAAACAGTTTATTTATAGAGCTTTAAAGGGATACTGAACCCAATTTTTTTCTTTCATGATTCAGATAGAGCATGCACTTTTAAAGGGATATTCTAATCAAAACAATTTTTTAATGCTTTAGAAAGAGCATGCTATTTTGAACAGTTTTCCAATTTACTTCTGTTATCTAATTTGCTTCATTCTCATGATGTACTAGGTTGAAAAGCATATCTAGATATGCTCAGTAGCTGCTGATTGGTGGCTGCACATAGATGCTTCTTGTTATTGGCTCACCCATGTTCATTGCTATTTCTTCAACAAGGGATATCTAATGAATGAAGCAAATATGATAATAGAAGTAAATTGGATAGCACTTGCTTATTGGAGGCTTACATCTACCCACCAATAAGCAAGCATAACTCAGGTTCTCAACCAAAAATGGGCCGGCACCTATGCATCACATTCCTGCTTTTTAAATAAAGATAGCAAGAAAACGAAGAAAAAATGATAACAGGAGTAAATTAGAAAGTTGCTTAAAATGTTATGCTCTATCTGAATCATGAAAGAAAAAAATTTGGGTTCAGTGTCCCTTTAACCCCTTAACGACTGAGGACGTGCAGGGTACGTCCTCAGAAAAAAGGCAGTTAACGCCTGAGAACGTACCCTGCACGTCCTCAGTGTGGAAAGCAGCTGGAAGCGATCCTGATCACTTCCAGCTGTTTTCCGGTTATTGCAGGATGCCTCGATATTGAGGCATCCTGCAATAACATTTTTTACCCCTCCGGTGCAGAGAGAGCCACTCTGTGGCCCTCTCTGCACCGGACATCGATGGCCGCATTCGTTGGTGGGTGGGAGCTGAAGTGGGAGGTGGGTGGGCGGCCATCGATGGCTTCTTGGTCAGAGAGGGGGGCGGGATCGGGGGCGCGCACGGGCGCGCGCGCGTGCACGGGGGGTGGTGGGCGGGCGGGTGCACGGGGAGGGAGCGGGTGGGAACCACTTACACTACAGACACGGTTTTCTTTATTATTTGGAGAAAGGAGGGATAAAATCCCTGATTTAAAGTCATCTAAGGGATCTGGGAGGGGGTGGGGGATTAGTCTGGGGGGGGGGGGGGAAGCTACACTGCAGAAAAACCAAGAATAAAATAAAATAAAAACATTTTTACATGCAAACTGGGTATTGGCAGACAGCTGCCAGTACCCAAGATGGCCCCCAATAAGGCAGAGGGGGAGGGTTAGAGAGCTGTTTTGGGGGGGATCAGGGAGGTTGGGGGCTAAGGGGGGGAATCTTACACAGCAGCATATGTAAATATGCTATATATAAAAAAAGGATACCTTTTATTTTAGTACTGGCAGACTTTCTGCCAGTACTTAAGATGGCGGGGACAATTTTTGGGGTGGGGGAGGAAAGAGAGCTCTTTGGGAGGGATCAGGGGGTCTGATGTGTCAGGTGGGAAGCTGATCTCTACACTAAAGCTAAAATTAACCCTGCAAACTCCATACAAGCTACCTAATTAACCCCTTCATTGCTGGGCATAATTCACGTGTTGTGCGCAGTGGCATTTAGCGGCCTTCTAATTACCAAAAAGCAACACCAAATCCATATATGTCTGCTATTTTTGAACAAAGGAGACCCCAGAGAAGCATTTACAACCATTTGTGCCATAATTGCACAAAATGTTTGTAAATGATTTCAGTGAGAAATCTAAAATTTTGAAAAATTTAACGTTTTTCTTTATTTGATCGCATTTGGCGGTGAAATGGTGGCATGAAATATACCAAAATGGGCGTAGATCAATACTTTGGGTTGTCTACTACACTACACTAAAGCTAAAATTACCCCAAAAAGCTCCCTACATGCTCCCTTATTAACCCCTTCCCTGCTGTGCATAATACACGCATGGTGCGCAGTGGCATTTAGCGGCCTTCTAATTACCAAAAAGCAACGTCAAAGCCATATATGTCTGCTATTTCTGAACAAAGGGGATTCCAGAGAAAAATGTACAACCATTTATGCCATAATTGCACAAGCTGTTTGTAAATAATTTCAGTGAGAATCCTAAAGTTTGTGAAAAAAATTGTGAAAAAGTGAACAATTTTTTTTATTTGATCGCATTTGGTGGTGAAATGGTGGCATGAAATATACCAAAATGGGCCTAGATCAATACTTTGGGATGTCTTCTAAAAAAAAATATATACATGTCAAGGGATATTCAGGTATTCCTGACAGATATCAGGGTTCCAATGTAACTAGCGCTCATTTTGAAAAAAAGTGGTTTGGAAATAGCAAAGTGCTACTTATATTTATTGCCCTATAACTTGCAAAAAAAAGCAAAGAACATGTAAACATTGGGTATTTCTAAACTCTGGACAAAATTTAGAAATTATTTAGCATGGGTGTTTTTTGGTGGTTGTAGATGTGTAACAGATTTTGGGGGACAAAGTTAGAAAAAGTGTGTTTTTTTTCCATTTTTTCCTCATATTTTATATTTTTTTTATAGTAAATGATAAGATATGATGAAAATAATGGTATCTTTAGAAAGTCCATTTAATGGCGAGAAAAACGGTATATAATATGTGTGGGTACAGTAAAAGAGTAAGAGGAAAATTACAGCTAAACACAAACACTGCAAAAATGTAAAAATAGCCTTGGTCCCAAATGGACAGAAAATGGAAAAGTGCTGTGGTCATTAAGGGGTTAAAGGGCCATAATACCCAAATGTTTAAACACTTGAAAGTGATGCAGTATAGCTGTAAAAAGCTGACTAGAAAATATCACCTAAACATCAGTATGTAAAAAAGAAAGATATTTTACCTCAAAAGTTTCTCAGTAGCCACATTCCATTGTAAAGTACTTCTAAGCAACAAATCAGTATGTCTGCCTCGGGACAGCGGAAGGAGCGAGTTTACGTGCACTCTCATCTTATGAAGTTTACAATGAAATCTCATGAGAGATAAGTCAAATCTCATGAGAGCACAGTAAAAGAGTTCATGACCTCAGCACTGTTGATGCTGATTGGCTGCTGTTCATTTCTTCATTTTTTTTTACCTGCAGCTGAGCAGCAGTTGAGTATAACTTTTTGTACAGAACTTGTGAGGTAAAAACATAATTTATGCTTACCTGATAAATTCCTTTCTCCTGTAGTGTAGTCAGTCCACGGGTCATCATTACTTCTGGGATATTAACTCCTCCCCAACAGGAAGTGCAAGAGGATCACCCAAGCAGAGCTGCTATATAGCTCCTCCCCTCTACGTCACACCCAGTCATTCGACCAAGAACCAAACGAGAAAGGAGAAACTATAGGGTGCAGTGGTGACTGGAGTATAATTTAAAAATTTAGACCTGCCATAAAAAACAGGGCGGGCCGTGGACTGACTACACTACAGGAGAAAGGAATTTATCAGGTAAGCATAAATTATGTTTTCTCCTGTTAAGTGTAGTCAGTCCACGGGTCATCATTACTTCTGGGATACCAATACCAAAGCTAAAGTACACGGATGACGGGAGGGACAGGCAGGATCTTTATACGGAAGGGACCACTGCCTGAAGGACCTTTCTCCCAAAAACAGCCTCCGAAGAAGCAAAAGTGTCAAATTTGTAAAATTTGGAAAAAGTATGAAGAGAAGACCAAGTTGCAGCCTTGCAAATCTGTTCAACAGATGCCTCATTCTTAAAGGCCCAAGTGGAAGCCACAGCTCTAGTAGAATGAGCTGTAATTCTTTCAGGAGGCTGCTGTCCAGCAGTCTCATAGGCTAAACGTATTATGCTACAAAGCCAAAAAGAGAGAGAGGTAGCAGAAGCTTTTTGACCTCTCCTCTGTCCAGAATAAACAACAAACAGGGAAGAAGTTTGGCGAAAATCTTTAGTTGCCTGTAAATAAAATTTCAGGGCACGGACTACATCTAGATTGTGCAGAAGTCGTTCCTTCTTTGAAGAAGGGTTAGGACACAATGATGGAACAACAATCTCTTGATTGATATTCTTGTTAGTGACAACCTTAGGTAAGAACCCAGGTTTAGTACGCAGAACTACCTTATCTGAATGAAAAATCAGATACGGAGAATCACAATGTAAGGCTGATAACTCAGAGACTCTACGAGCCGAGGAGATAGCCATTAAAAACAGAACTTTCCAAGATAACAATTTAATATCAATGGAATGAAGGGGTTCAAACGGAACACCCTGTAAAACGTTAAGAACTAAATTTAAGCTCCATGGTGGAGCAACAGTTTTAAACACAGGCTTAATCCTGGCCAAAGCCTGGCAAAAAGCCTGAACATCTGGAACTTCTGACAAACGTTTGTGTAAAAGAATGGACAGAGCTGAGATCTGTCCTTTTAATGAACTAGCAGATAAACCCTTTTCTAAACCCTCTTGTAGAAAAGACAATATCCTAGGAATCCTAACCTTACTCCATGAGTAACTCTTGGATTTGCACCAATGTAAGTATTTACGCCATATTTTATGGTAAATCTTTCTGGTAACAGGTTTCCTAGCCTGTATTAGGGTATCAATTACTGACTCCGAAAATCCACGCTTTGATAAAATCAAGCGTTCAATTTCCAAGCAGTCAGCTTCAGAGAAATTAGATTTTGATGTTTGAAAGGACCCTGAATTAGAAGGTCCTGTCTCAGAGGCAGAGACCAAGGTGGACAGGATGACATGTCCACTAGATCTGCATACCAGGTCCTGCGTGGCCACGCAGGCGCTATTAGAATCACTGATGCTCTCTCCTGTTTTATCCTGGCAATCAATCGAGGAAGCATCGGGAAGGGTGGAAACACATAGGCCATCCCGAAGGTCCAAGGTGCTGTCAAAGCATCTATCAGGACCGCTCCCGGGTCCCTGGATCTGGACCCGTAACAAGGGAGCTTGGCGTTCTGGCGAGACGCCATGAGATCTATCTCTGGTTTGCCCCAAAGTCGAAGTATTTGGGCAAAGACCTCCGGATGAAGTTCCCACTCCCCCGGATGAAAAGTCTGACGACTTAGAAAATCCGCCTCCCAGTTCTCCACTCCAGGAATGTGGATCGCTGACAGGTGGCAAGAGTGAGACTCTGCCCAGCGAATTATCTTTGATACTTCCATCATCGCTAGGGAGCTTCTTGTCCCTCCTTGATGGTTGATGTAAGCTACAGTCGTGATGTTGTCCGACTGAAACCTGATGAACCCCCGAGTTGTTAACTGAGGCCAAGCCAGAAGGGCATTGAGAACTGCTCTCAATTCCAGAATGTTTATTGGAAGGAGACTCTCCTCCTGAGTCCATGATCCCTGAGCCTTCAGGGAATTCCAGACAGCGCCCCAACCTAGTAGGCTGGCGTCTGTTGTTACAATTGTCCAATCTGGTCTGCTGAATGGCATCCCCCTGGACAGATGTGGCCGAGAAAGCCACCATAGAAGAGAATTTCTGGTCTCTTGATCCAGATTCAGAGTAGGGGACAAATCTGAGTAATCCCCATTCCACTGACTTAGCATGCACAATTGCAGAGGTCTGAGATGTAGGCGTGCAAAGGGAACTATGTCCATTGCCGCTACCATTAAGCCGATCACCTCCATGCATTGAGCCACTGACGGGTGTTGAATGGAATGAAGGACACAGCAAGCATCTTGAAGCTTTATTAACCTGCCTTCTGTCAGGTAGATCTTCATTTCTACAGAATCTATAAGAGTCCCCAAGAAGGGAACTCTTGTGAGTGGAAAGAGAGAACTCTTCTCTTCGTTCACCTTCCACCCATGCGACCTTAGAAAAGCCAGTACTAACTCTGTATGAGACTTGGCAGTTTGAAAGCTTGACGCTTGTATCAGAATGTCGTCTAGGTACGGAGCCACCGAAATTCCTTGCGGTCTTAATACCGCCAGAAGAGCGCCCAGAACCTTTGTGAAAATTCTTGGAGCCGTAGCCAATCCGAATGGAAGAGCTACAAACTGGTAATGCCTGTCTAGGAAGGCAAACCTTAGATACCGGTAATGATCTTTGTGAATCGGTATGTGAAGGTAAGCGTCCTTTAAATCCACTGTGGTCATGTACTGACCCTTTTGGATCATGGGTAAGATTGTCCGGATAGTTTCCATTTTGAACGATGGAACTCTTAGGAATTTGTTTAGGATCTTTAAATCCAATATTGGTCTGAAGGTTCCCTCTTTTTTGGGAACCACAAACAGATTTGAGTAAAACCCTTGTCCGTGTTCCGACCGCGGAACTGGGTGGATCACTCCCATTAGTAAAAGGTCTTGTACACAGCGTAGAAACGCCTCTTTCTTTATCTGGTTTGTTGACAACCTTGAAAGGTGAAATCTCCCTTGTGGAGAAGCTTTGAAGTCCAGAAGATATCCCTGAGATATGATCTCCAAGGCCCAGGGATCCTGGACATCTCTTGCCCAAGCCTGGGCGAAGAGAGAGAGTCTGCCCCCCACTAGATCCGTTTCCGGATCGGGGGCCCTCACTTCATGCTGTCTTAGGGGCAGCAGCAGGTTTTCTGGCCTGCTTGCCCTTGTTCCAGGTCTGGTTAGGTTTCCAGCCTTGTCTGTAGCGAGCAACAGCTCCTTCCTGTTTTGGAGCAGAGGAAGTTGATGCTGCTCCTGTCTTGAAGTTACGAAAGGCACGAAAATTAGACTGTCTAGCCCTTGGTTTGGCTCTGTCTTGAGGCAGGGCATGGCCTTTACCTCCCATAATATCAGCGATAATTTCTTTCAAACCGGGCCCGAATAATGTCTGCCCCTTGAAAGGTATGTTAAGTAATTTAGATTTAGAAGTTACATCAGCTGACCAGGATTTTAGCCACAGCGCTCTGCGCGCCTGAATGGCGAATCCGGAATTCTTAGCCGTAAGTTTAGTTAAATGTACTACGGCATCAGAAATAAATGAATTAGCTAGGTTAAGGGTTTTAAGCTTGTGTGTAATCTCATCTAATGGAGCTGAGTCAAGGGTCTCTTCCAGAGACTCAAACCAAAATGCTGCCGCAGCCGTGACGGGCGCAATGCATGCAAGGGGTTGCAATATAAAACCTTGTTGAACAAACATTTTCTTAAGGTAACCCTCTAACTTTTTATCCATTGGATCTGAAAAGGCGCAGCTATCCTCCACCGGGATAGTGGTACGCTTAGCTAAAGTAGAAACTGCTCCCTCCACCTTAGGGACCGTTTGCCATAAGTCCCGTGTGGTGGCGTCTATTGGAAACATCTTTCTGAATATAGGAGGGGGTGAGAAAGGCACACCGGGTCTATCCCACTCCTTAGTAACAATTTCAGTAAGTCTCTTAGGTATAGGAAAAACATCAGTACTCGTCGGTACCGCAAAATATTTATCCAACCTACACATTTTCTCTGGTATTGCAACTGTGTTACAATCATTCAGAGCCGCTAACACCTCCCCTAGTAATACACGGAGGTTTTCCAGCTTAAACTTAAAATTTTAAATGTCTGAATCCAGTTTATTTGGATCAGATCCGTCACCCGCAGAATGAAGCTCTCCGTCCTCATGTTCTGCAAATTGTGACACAGTATCTGACATGGCCCTAATATTATCAGCGCACTCTGTTCTCACCCCAGAGTGATCTCGCTTACCTCTAAGTTCTGGTAATTTAGACAAAACTTCAGTCATAACATTAGCCATGTCCTATAGTGTGATTTGTAATGGCCGCCCTGAAGTACTCGGCGTTACAATATCACGCACCTCCCAAGCGGGAGATGCAGGTACTGACACGTGAGGCAAGTTAGTCGGCATAACTTCCCCCTCGTTGTTTGGTGAATGATGTTCAATTTGTACAGAATGACTTTTATTTAAAGTAGCATCAATGCAATTAGTACATAAATTTCTATTGGGCTCCACCTTGGCTTTTGCACATACTGCACAGAGATATTCCTCTGAGTCAGACATGTTTAACAAACTAGCAATTAAACTAGCAAGCTTGGAAATACTTTTCACTCAATTTACAAGTAATATGAAAAACGCACTGTGCCTTTAAGAAGCACAGAAAAAAATTATGACAGTTGAATAACAACGGTAAAGGCATAAATTTAGCAAAGGATTGCCCCCATTAGCAATGGATAACTAACCCTTAATAGCAGAAAAAAATGTACAAAATATAAACGTTTTTTATCACAGTCAAAGCACAATCTCACAGGTCTGCTGTGAGTGATTACCTCCCTCAAAATAATTTTTGAAGACCCTTGAGCTCTGTAGAGAGGATCCGGATCATGCAGGGAGAGAAACAGACTTTTGACTGAATTTCTGATGCGTAGCAAAAGCGCCAAAATAGGCCCCTCCCCCTCACACACAGCAGTGAGGGAAGTTCAGTAAACTGTCTTAAATTAAAATAAACGACAGCCAAGTGGAAAAACAGTGCCCAAAACAATTTTTCACCCAGTACCTCAGATAATTAAACGATTTAGCATGCCAGCAAAAACGTTTAAAATCAAATAACATGAAATGTCATTAAACAGCCTGTTGCTAGACGTTCCCACTGCAAGTTAGGCTAAAAGTTATATGCATATAGTATTATCCCAGTGAAGTGCCATTCCCCAGAATACTGAAGTGTACACATATATACATAACAGCCTGATACCAGTTGCTACTACTGCATTTAAGGCTGAACTTACATTATATCGGTATTGGCAGTATTTTCTCAGTCAATTCCATTCCTCAGAAAATAATATACTGCAACATACCTCTTTGCAGGTGAACCTGCCCGCTGTCCCCTGATCTGAAGTTTACCTCACTCCTCAGAATGGCCGAGAACAGCAAAATGAATCTTAGCTACGCCGCCTAAAATCATCCAAAAACTCAGGTAGACTCTTCTTCAAATTCTACCTGAGAAGGAACAACACACTCCGGTGCTGTTTTAAAATAACAAACTTTTGATTGAAGATATAAAAACTAAGTATAATCACCACAGTCCTCTCACACATCCTATCTATTAGTTGGGTGCAAGAGAATGACTGGGTGTGACGTAGAGGGGAGGAGCTATATAGCAGCTCTGCTTGGGTGATCCTCTTGCACTTCCTGTTGGGGAGGAGTTAATATCCCAGAAGTAATGATGACCCGTGGACTGACTACACTTAACAGGAGAAATATCTTCCTTTTTTACATAGAGATACTCAGGTGATAATTTCCTGTCAGCTTTTTGCAGTTATACTGCATCAGTATCAAGTGATTTAGCATATGAGTATTATGAATAAGTATATTATCATGCGTAGCATATAAAGCCCCTATATATTAATGTTGTGTCTAAGCTATGTACAGAGTGACTATTTAAACAAAAAATGAGCAGGCAAATCAGCGGCAAAAAAACACGCCAAAAAAACAGCTCAAAGTGGCGTCATAGGGGGCGGTTTAGAAAAGAGACGCTACACAGCGGCACGATTGTCATTTTTAACAAACCAGCTAAAGGTAAGTATGTTATAACGGCTTGTCAAAATACCACAGTAGCCATATGTTTTACCAATCCTCTATAAGCACAATGAGACTATCTATCTATAAGCAGAGAAAGTACTGTCCCTGGGCTGCAAGATAAAAAATATTAAGCAAAATAACCTTTTTTTAAAAGTGACCAAAAATAGCTAGGAGTGTCTTAAATAAAAAAAACTTACTGTAACTGTGGCAGACACTCGTCCACTGAACGCAGACCTGCCAAACCAGTGCTGAAACATCAGCAGAGGTATAGAATTGGAAGTATGTAAAACTGTAAAGGGAGACAAGAGATGAATCTATGCGACCGATTTACAGGAAGCCCATTAAAAGGTTTTAGCAGAGGTAAGAACATGGTAACCATAGGCAAACTCCATTACTTCCCTCTTACAAACATAGTACTCTGAGAGAAAAAATGACTTAAAAATACACTGAAACACCTATGATTGAAGCACATCATACTTTAACCACCTCCAAAGGAGGCAAAGTTTAAACTGAGATATGAGTGAGGTGGGTGGGGTATTTATAGGTTTCTGAGGTTTGGGAATCTTTGCCTCCTGATGGGAATGTATATCCCATAAGTAACAAATTGTGGAACCTCACCACCTATATGAAAGAAAATAAAATGCTTTAATACAATTGCAGAGCTCCCAATAATGCTGTATTGTGTGAGATAATTAACGTTCTGTCCCTCCTGCTGGACTTCAAGTTTCCAAGTTTCACAACTTAAAACAGGGACCACTTTGGTAAATTGGATTGTCTGACTGTTTCTGGTTTCAATTGGAAGAAGAGATCTTTACTGTAAAGGGAACTCTTCCTGAAGGGCACTGACTGGGGCAGAGCCCCAATATTGCAACAATGTAATTGTGTGTTTATCCACATAATCTGATGCAAAGCTACATCAGAACAGAAAGCACTGTGGCTCTTGGGCAGACAGAGGCCCGGTATACTATTGACTTTTTAAAGGGACATGAAAATCCCAAATTTTCCCTCATGATTCAGATAGAGCATACAGTTTTAAACAACTTTCCAATGTTTCTTCATTCTCTTGGTATTTTTTGTTGAAAAGCAGCGTGCACATCTGGTGCATAGGAACATGGCAAATTGAATAATCTAAGTAAACTGTTAGCTTTTTTTTAAAATTGTATGCGCTGTCTGGGTTTCATATCCCTTTAATGCCAAACACAAATTTTGAAATGTATCTATAATAGCTTTTAAATAAATTATATAAACAAAGAAAAGTCAGCTCTGCTATAGTCTGTCTAGGTAATATGTTCCATCCTATAATAAATTTAGCTATAATAGCAGTATGGTGCAATATTGAATATATACATTTATTTTATTGTCCTTTGGCGTACTGGAACTGGCTACAATGTTGAAATATGCCTAGGTGTGTATTCTGTAGATGTTGCACTATATTCTGTGTATGTAGACGTAATTGGAATAATGTATACTATAGTGCTGTTTTTGTAACACGGACAAAGAAAATATATAAGCATCGCACTTATTATTCGTTTCCTTTATTGGTTTGATGCGCTAGTGGTACTTGCACATTGTGGACACAATAATATTTGATTTGTAAAACCTTGATAACGGGAGATTAAATAAACTAGGACTTCATTGACCTTAAAAAAAGGAGGAGTTGACCTTGAAGAAAGCCATACCATACGCTTCGCAGTTCGCATCTGTCATTTTGAAACTCTAAAAATGAACGCAGAAAGGTCCATGAGCTTCCGCTCTTGTAAAATGGCGCCTTTAGTCTATACATACAAGAAACTCGCGCTCAGTGCTTTTAATTCAAACATAAACAGACCACGGAGTCCGAGTAACTGGGCGGTAACTACAAGATGTCACACCTTCTAAAAAACAACGGTCAGAGGACCAAGTCGTCATAGCAAGAGGCTGTCTTAACGCATTACGCCTTGTGTCTGCAGTTTGAACTTTGGAAACCTGGCCGTCCTTCTCCTTTGCATTGGCCAGAAAGAGATAATGGGCGGGTAAATGAAGGAGGCGTACACGTAGTAAATCTGCAATGTCAAACCAAAATGTGGCCACGCCCACCGGACGTATGGCCGTTGGTGGCCCGCGCAGAGTAATGGGCGGAGTATTTGAAATTTGTAAACGCTGATCAACCAATAGCAACGGTGGATTGGTGCGCGAGCTAAGATTAGAGGTGTACACTGGCAAAGGGGGGGATCTAGTTGTGCGGAAAGCGACTGTGAAGCTCCATTCGGTTCTCGTCCTCTTACACCTACCACCATCCTCATCATTACTCTTCCTCAGTAGTAGCTGGGAGGCCATACCCTTAGTACATCATGCCTAAAAGAAAGGTAAGTACAATAAAAACTATTTGGTTTATCATCTATGTATAAATATATATAACACCAGGGGCGCCGTAATGTTGGCTTAACTGACCGCGGTCTTTAGGTTGTTGTGGTGCGTTTATATACGTGCCTTCTGGGGGTTTTTTAAGCTGTTAAAATGGCAAATACTTGCGATGCCCTTACATCCTGTTAAGATACACGATTAGTTTGTACAGCTGCTGCCGTATGATTCCCTTTTCGTGTAAAACAGTGTGTGTGTGTATATATATATATATATAGTGTATTTTTGTAACAATCGGATAATTTATTTGACTTAAATTTTCGCATATTTATACGTCTTATCCGTGCCGATCTTTGATGGATGGAGAAATTGGGGAACACCCATCTCTTTCCCTTCCCCTATGCCACATGCACGGTCTGTCACATCAGCTGCCTTTTGTAGAGCTGGGCCTACAAAAGGGTCACTAGATCTTTCCATGATCTATCCTAAAGTGTGAGCCGTTTATAACTAGATATGTCTAATCTGAACAGGCTATTTGTGTGTATTGTATCTGATGAAGTTGAGGTCGTTTCAAGATGGCCGGACAAATCTACTTTGGGTAACTTTATATTGAGTTTCGTGTAATGGAATTTAAACAATGTATGTATATTAGTGGGCCTACTGTTTTGCTTTGCGTTTGTACTTATGACCTCAACTCAGAAGTAACATCTCTATTGTGTAGGTTATAAAATGTTCGAAAATCCAAACTGGGTTGTGGGTTTTTTTTTTTTTTTGTGTCTTAGAAACAAAAAAAAAATCATATTGATAAGAGTATTTTGGGTTGTTTTTTTCTGGGGATGCATAGTTCAAATTTTGAATATAAGCTTTGCTAACAAGATTTTGAATTGACTCTGTAGAACGGTTCCCCTTTGTTACATTGGAGCATTGACTTCGTTCTGCAGACTGACTGGAGCAGTAGTTGTCTTAACCCAGCAACCTTAGGATAAATTAACTGTTTTGGAAGTGGTGGTTTTTTTTTGTTTGTTTTTTTAATCTAATCCAGCATTTGCATTTCTGTGATGTAATGTTTTTTTTTTTTTTTTTGTAACTTGTTAACTATAAGTGTGCGTGTGTGTGTATATATAGATATCTGTGTGTATGAATGTTTTGGGGGGGAAAAGGCTTGTGTATCTTGCAATATGCTGATGGCGATAAAGTGGTGATCAGGTTATGATCAAAATAGGGGGAAAGCCCTTATTGTTTAGATGAATACATAACTAATAAGAGTTGTAAAATAAAACTCTTCATTCAGGTGTGTTTTGTTTTAAAAGGCATCTAAGGTAATAGTAACAGCTCTGGAATTTTCTAGCCGACCATGTGTTGTAAGCGGTTTTATATTGTCTCCATTGTTTAGTACTGCATCACTTTCATCATCACTAGAGAATGGCCCAACATTAGAACAGGTCTTACAACTGTGCCATGGTAGCCACTTATTCTTGAATTCATCAGAAGGCGACTGCTTCTTATGGTGTTAACAAGTTTGTTTGTTTTTTTTACTTTTTTTTTTCTTTCTTTCTTCATTGTGCTTTTTAATAGCACAAATATTGTTGAGTTATCATTTAGTACACAAGTTCACATTTATTGGGTTTTTTTTACGTTACACCTGCTTTTTGTTTAAAAGCATTGAAAGTTCAAAACTGAAATGTGCATGACTACATTTAAAAAAAAAAAAAAAAATGGCAAAAAATGCTTCTAGTAAGTTATTGCTGTTTCAGTGATGTACATGTGCTACGTGACTAGAGTATCAAGAGTAAAAAAAAATACCACTTGGAGGGAAAAGTTTTTGTAACGTTTTCTAAATGAAATGTGTTGCAAAAACGACTGTTAAAAATTTAAGTGAAGATTTTAATATGAAATTTGGGATTGCAAAGATGATTTTGCTGAAACTAGGTCCTCCCCCTTGAGGTGCATGTTCATGTGTCCACCTATACATAGGCAAAATGATATCTTATATCTGTCAGACTGGCTGAAACAACCTATTGTAGTCTATTTGCTAATTCTCAATCATTTTTATAATACATTGGATTTTTTTTTTCTCTGCCGTGTTGGGGTAGTTAGACATTTTTAGTAGCAACCTATCTGCTTGTGTGTTTTGTTTTTTTTGTTTCATATACTTATGTTTTTTGTTTGCCTAAATTAATTTATTTTATTTTTTTCCAGTCTCCAGAAGGTGCTGACGCCAAGGATTCAGCTAAAGCAACTAAGCAAGAGGTAGGCATAACACGTGTGGGGAAATGAGCATGTGCAGTGATTCGCAGACACTGGTTAAATTAACAAATTTCTACACAATTGTACATTTGTCACCTGTGTACCACTTCACTTGTAGTGCCAGTTAATAATAGAAAAGAGGTGACATGATAGTTTGTGCGTATTGATATTTTGTAGAATGGTAAGATAGCATTTAGGTTCCATATCTAATCAAGTGTGTGTGTATATGTATGTGTATATATATATATATATATATATATATATATATATTTCCGCGTCTACAGTTAAGCTGTGTTCTCCTTTTTTCCTACAATTTATTTTTATAATGCATATTTTTTTTTTTTCTCCATTTCAGCCTACAAGAAGATCTGCTAGATTATCTTCGGTAAGTGCTAAATCTGTTCTGTTGCACAACTTTACATTTGTTTGCTGAACTTTAAATTTATTTCATAAAGTGGTAAGAGTCCACAAGCCATTACTCCTGGCTACTAGGAGGATACAGAGACCCTACATTCCACAAGCTATTAATCCCTCTCTCCTCTTTAGTATCCCAGTCTACCTTTGCCTCCATATGAGGAAGGTAAGGATTTAAAAAGTGCTGGGCTCCCACTTTATGTGCAAATGTTAAGTATCCAAACGCAGCTAGTTCTACATTGTGCACTCCACAGCTTGTGTATTTAGATCCCAGACGTAATTGCTTGTGGACTCTCACCACCTTATGAAAGAAAATACAATTTGCTTATTTGATTTTTTTCATGGTGGTGAGTGCACAAAACCCGCCCTCTTATATTTTTCCAGTTGACTGCAGTTTTAGTACGCACCTAATTTACCCTACTTAGTCAATTCATGCTTTATTTTTCTTGTTTTTGTGGCTAAATGTTAGACTGGATTACAAGACATGTAAGAGGGATTAAAAGCTTGTTCAGTATTTTCGCCTTAGTGGCCAGGAGTTGAATCCTAGGTGTAATGGCTTGTGGACTCGCACCGCCATAAAATTATAATGTGGTGTTTTTTGTTTTGTTTTTTCTCGTTCTAGAAGCCTGCTCCTAAACCCGAAACAAAACCCAAAAAACCTGCTGCCAAGGTATGTACTTTTGTTAATGTGGAAACTTTTCTTAAAGGGACAGTCAAGTCCAAAAATAACTAATTTTTCAAATAGGGCATGTAATATTAAAAAAACTTTACAATTTACGTTTATCAACAATTTTGATTTGTTCTCTTGGTATTCTAGTTGAAAGCAAACCGAGGAAGGATCATATGATTTCTAAGCCCTTGAAGGCCGCTTTTTTTTCTTTTCACAGTAGGGGATAGCTAGCTCATGTAGGTCATATAGATAGCATTGTGATCATGCCCATGGCTAGTGGCAGACACTGCACTAATTGGCTAAACTGCAAGTCAATAGATAATAACAGTCATGTGATTAGGGGCAGTCAGAAGATGCTTAGATACAAGTTAGTCACAGAAGTAAAAAGTGGATTAATATAACAGTGTTGGTTATGCAAAACTGGGGAATGGGTAATAAAGGGATTATCTTTCTTTTTAAACAACAAAAATTCTAGTGTTGACTGTCCCTTTAAAGGGGTATGAAGCCCCAAATTTCTTATGATTCAGATAAAGTATAATCTATAATATACTCTTCAAAAATTTGGTTCTGCTGCCCTTTTTATGGGTTCTAAAGACCCACTTTCCCTTATCAGCCATTGGCTCACCTGATGTGTTCATCTAGCTCTCAGTAGTGCATTGTTGCTCCTTCAACAAAGGATACCAAAACAATGAAGCAAATGTGATAAGCGTAAATTAGAAATTTTGTTAAACTGTGCTTGCTGAATCATGAAATAATTCTTGGTTTTTATGTCTCTTACTTTGTCTTCCTCTGTCAATGTAACATATTAAGCCATGTTCTGTAGAAATGTATTTTAATGTGTTTAAAGTTATGGTAAACCCGACCGTTTGAAACTCTAGGATTTACCAGTAGAACAAATAAGGGGAACTTTCAGTCATGGAGTATATAATACTTCATGCTGAAAGTACCTTGATTTGTCTGAAGTGTTTGCTGCACTGAGCTCCTCAAACAGCCCACGGCAGAACACTTTTTGCTGTGAGGTGATGTTTCCACTCTTATCCAATAGCCGTGCCTGCTGTGGCCCCATGCTGGATAGCTAGCACACTATTGGATAATAGTTGGGAAAAGTCACCACTGCAAAATAGTGTTCTGCCGTGGGCTGTCTGAGGCGCTCAGAACACTTCAGAGAAATAAAGGAACAATTATAGCATGAAGTATTTTATACTTCATGACTGAAAGTCCCCTTTATCTGTTTCACATACTCTAGGATTTACCATCACTTTAAACGGCTTGAAATTATGCACACTTCTTCCTGATCTATTTTGATCCTAACTATATAAAATAGCTCTTGAAAACTTAAAGGGGCCAATTTACTTAGGAGATATATATATATATATATATATATATATATATATATATATATATATATATATATATATATATATATATATATATATATATATATATATATATATAAATTTTCTTCTCTATCCAGCTGCAGGAGCAGCTTAAACCAGAGGTGGGCAACTATCTGTTAAAGATTAAATCTCACATGATGCTCTTCCTGCCATAATGCAGGCAAAGAATCAAGGGAGATGTAGTCCATAACACATGGAGGGCTGGTAATTGCCCACCCCTGGTCTAAACACAGTTCAAAAGTGAGTAAAGCAGTTGGCTTTGAAGAACATTGATGTTGAAGCCTGCTTGTTACATGTGACTGTTTGTACCTTTTTAGAAGGATGCTGGGACAAAGGCTAACAAAGGTGCTAAAGGGAAGAAAGAGGAAAAGCAAGAAGCTGGAAAGGAAGGTATTACTCCATCTGAAAATGGTGAAACTAGAGCGGATGAGGTACTTTGCAATCATTGAATCAGTGGTGGTGTTTTTATATATTCCATATTACAGCCATTGATTGCATGTCCGTAATGCTTCTTCTTATTGCCCATAACGTTACAGATTCACATCTCTCGCTCAACTGTTAATGTTTCAACATCCAGAGGTGCCCTACCCAGCACACTGTCAGTAAAAGGGCAGATTGAGACAGTGAAAGTTAAGGGTACGGTAGATCAATTTTGTGTGCAGTGCATAGAAAGCTAGTAGTGTGGTGCTATTTCAGTGTGAAAATTGGAAGCTTCCAGGTAAGGCTTCTGTGGGTTTCTGATCTTTAAAGCCCAGTGGATGACCATTTCCATTCTGCATTTGTTGCAGCTTTCAATCATGCAAGCTAATTAGAGAAGCATAAATGAGCTAAATATAAACACCTCAATCAGATATTGGCAGGTGGGATGAAATATATTAGCATTACGACTAATAAATATCTATCCTTTTTATTCTATAGGAGCAGAAAACTGAAGTGGAAGACCAGACTGAATGAATTGTCCATGGGAGTTTTAAGCTGATTTTATGTACCTCTTGATGAACTTTAAGAAAAAAAAATATTTTTCTCAAGTATTTTGTAAATGCTTTTTTTTTTGTTTTTGTTTTTTTTTAGGACTGTAGTTTTTAACTTTTACATATATATTATGTACATGAACATTTTTCATTCTCACGCTTTGCTGATTTAATTTTAGCATTGTATGTATTTTACAAACATAGAAATTAGGATTAGAGGGTGTGCTTTGGCTGTAATGCAAATATGTCCTTTTTATGCTCTTAAACAAAACCCAAAAAGTCTTGTGTGCATAAAGTGTGGTGTGTATTTTATTTTTTTACTGTGCCGATACAAACTTTTCCATGCGGTTTTCTATAGCAATAATCAGTGGTGCTTTTGTACTTACAGTTTATGTGGTTTTGAAGGTGACTAAAAAAGATGTTACCATATGCTGAATGTCAGTTATTTTTAATGATTAAAAATAAAAGGTAACTGGCCTTTTCCTTATTTTGACTCTTATTTTATTATACACTTTTTTTAGGATAACTGGAATATATAAGTGCTAGTGTTTTATATAAAATGGGTGCTATCATGTTTTTTAACTTTCTATTATCTGTCTTTTGCTGAGAACAATTAGGAACAGATAAATAAATATAGTTTATGCAAACAAGGCTGTGTGAAGTCCGTTTAAATATTATATTCCATACAACATTGTTTGGATAGTTTTTGGTTTGTTTTTTGTCCTATATCTGTCCCTAAATGTTCTCAGTAGTAGAGTAAAATAAAAGGTGGTGGTGTCGATTACTTTATAGAAAATCTGTGGCATTTAAAAAAAAAACCAACAATTTTTTCAGAGAAAAGTGGACACAAATAAAATCTAACGTACATGGAAAGACTCTTAAATAACTTCACATGCATAAGCACAATGTTATCTATATGAAACACAGGCGGCCTTCAAGGACTTGGATTAGAAATTAGCTTATGTTCCTTCATAAATTTAGCTTTCAACTAAGAACAAGCGAAAAAGCAAATTTGATGATCAAAGTAAATTAGGACATGTCATTTTAAACAACTTTCTATCTGAATCATGAAAGTTAAAAAAATGATAGCGTTTTTTTCTTCATAAATGGCAAGAGTCCCCAGCTGCATTTATTATTTTTGGGAAATTCAGAACCTGGCCACCAGGAGGAGGCAAGACACCCTAGCCAAAGGCTTAAATACGACATCCCTCATCCCCCAGTCATTCTTTGCTTTTCCTCCCAGGAGGTTGGCAGAGAAGTGTTGGGGTTTGCGTTTAGTCTCTTATGGAGGGTAGTACTCTTCGGTATGGGACTGGAGTTTTAAGTAGTCCTGTCAGCCTCTCAGTGAAAGCATGGATGAGTTGGAGTCCGGAGATGGGCGCCGAGTGCTTCACATTTGGTCGTGGTCTTGTTTTCTTTGGGGAGGGTAGTGATCCTTATTGGGATGGGGTTTTCCTCTCTCGAGGTTGGTTGTCCTGTGTGCAGGTTGTTGGAACAGGTTGGTTGTTGGCCTTACCAAAACCCATTTTCTCTAAGACTCAGCGCAAGAAAGACCAACCCACCCTATCAAATGCCTTCTCCGCATCTGTGGAGAAGAGCACTGTAGGGATATTAAGGGCGTGGGCGATTAACTAACTTTAATGGTATTATCTCTAGCCTCGCGGCCTGGTATAAAGCTTCTGGTCTTTATCAATTAAGCTTGGCAAGAATCTGTTAAGGCGGGATGCGATAATCTTGGCTAGTTTCATATCGGAGTTAATTAGGGAGATTGGTCTGTAATACCCTGGGGAATCTGCGGTCTTCCCCGGCTTGGGGAGAACCGTGATATGGGCCTCAAGTAGTATGTGAGAGAGATTGGGATTGTCCCTAATCTCGTTAAATAAAGCTAGAATTGGACCCGCCAGGATGTCCTTAAATTTTTTTTATACTAGGCCGATGAGAATCCGTCGGGACCTGGGCTTTTACCCTTCGGACTATTTTTAATGGCATCGAAAAGATCTTCTGCTGTAATTGGAGCATCCAAAGACTCTGAGTCTTCTTTTGATAGTTTGGGAAAGTCTAAATCCCTCAGGTAGGAGTCAATAGCAGTGACTTGCTGGCTAAGTGTATCCTCATGGGGGGACTCCAAGGTACGGCTGTGTATGTTATATAAAGAGTAATAGTATTTATGAAATTCAGCGGCTATTTGACTGCTACTTTGTACTGTATGTCCTTCTGAGGTCTTAATAGAGTGTATGTAGGATTGAATCTGTCTCTTTTTGAGGGATCTGGCTAGGATCTTGCCCGGTTTATTGCCCCCCTCGTAATAAAATTGCTTTAGCATTAGGGCCTTTTTTTTATGTACCTCAACTAGGTGTTTTTGTAGTTCGATCCTTTTTTCTTTCAATTGTGTCCTCGCTACATTATCAACGGGATCTCTTTTGTGTTTTATCTCAAGGTCACTGATCTTTCCCTGTAATTCCTTATATTTAGCTCTATTTATTGAGTAGTATTTTATGTTTAATTAAGGCCCCCCTTAGCACACTCTTGTGGGCTTCCCATATTAATGCGTTTGATGTGGGGAAAGTGTTATTCTCAAAATATTCCTTTAGGGTTTTTTGTAGATCTCTAAGAATAGTAGGGTCGTCCAGTATAGTCTCGTCCAATCTCCATATTTGCTGGGTGACCGGTATATCCGGCCACAGGATAGAACACGAGACCGGAGCATGGTCCGACCAGGTGATATGGCCTATTGAGCTCTGATGTGTGATTGAGAGGCCGCATGAGTCTGTATAAATAAAGTCAATCCGGGAATAACTATTGTGTGGTATAGAATAGAATGAGTAATCTCTGGATGTGGGGTAGAGAGCGCCAGGCGTCATGTAGGGCTGTCTTTTTGAGTGTTTCATTGACCTGGCTAATTGTGGATGCAGGTGTACATGTAACCCCTCGTGAGGTGTCCATTACTGGGTCTGATACTAAGTTGAAATCCCCAGCTAAATACGTGACCCCTTTGGAATGCTCTAATATTAGATCGGTGACCCTATAAATTTCTCTTGTCCTTTGCTAGGAGAGTATACTGATATGTGATGTAATTGCCAAACAGAGTCCCCACCAATAGCAAATAACGTCTGTCAGGATCCTTCTCTATGTGTGTCAATAGGAAAGGGATGGTCCGGTGAAAGATAATACCCACCCCCCCTTTCTTGCTCTGTCCTGATGCAAAGTATGCCTTAGGGAACAAAGGATTGTGCCATTTAGGTTCCTTACCTTTTTTTAAAATGTGTTTCTTGGGCAAAAATTACATGGCTATTTAATTTATTTAGTTCTTTAAATGCTATTGAGCGTTTTCCTGGGTCATTAAGCCTCTTCGCATTGATGGTAGTAAAGTTGATGGAGTGGTCTTTAAATTTGCTATGTCTTGGGTGAGCGGCCATCGTGGGAGGGTAGAGAGGGGAAAAAAAAGGGGAGGAGAGGATGAATAAAAGATTGAAGATGGGAAGGAGAATCAGGAAGGAAAGGAATAGGGAGGAGGGTGAAGGGTACGTTCAGCAAAGAAAAGAAAATAGGTGTGTGCACCCTTTGGGAATGTCAATCAAAAATCAGATAAACAAGTTATACTATACAATGATGTTAGTGATACTTTACCGTTTAAATACTAATTTATCTGAAATAAAACAACAAACACAAAGATATGGGGAAAAGCCCCAGTGCTGATGTGAGTTTTCATCAATATGAACTTGAGTTCACATATTGGTGAACATATAGCACATTTCAAACTTGTTAAACTCGGCTAAGTGGCTGGGGTGTCATCTAACTCTCTAAGCTTAGTTACATGCGTTAATCTAAGTTCTTGAGTAGTGTGAATCATATCCCTGCAATGTCTAAGTGAGCCAGGTAAATATGTATGATATCTACCTTTCTTGATGGGAGTAATGTATCATTTGAAAATACTTTATCTTTTGAGCCATTAAAGAGTGTCTCCCTTGTTTATTTTACCCCTCTAAAGGGGAGGGGGGGTGGCAGTCTATCTTAGCTAGCAAAGAGTAACGTGACACCTAACTATTCTATATCCCAAGGCGACATTACTCACACCTAGTACCCCAGAGATCGCTCCATCATAATAGGTTAGTGCTCCTACCTGGGGGAGCAATAGTGATAAAAGACTCCATGTCTCCTGATAAAAAATGCTAGCTTACTTTGGAACATTATTAGCTTGTCCCTCATCCTAAACTCAAGCTACCAAGCCCATGCCTTGTGTCATATTACATTCCCCCCCTAGGCCTTAAGGGGACACTATTGCTAAAACCTCGAGTCTAAGTACTGTCTATAGATTCAGGGCTATAATATATATATTACCTTCAATTTCTTAACATTTTTAACTGTCAGGAGGTACACCCCTCACCTGATCTTCCTGATTGAGAGTAAGATTATACCCTGAAATTGTAATAATTGCACCCCCCCCTTGATAACTTGTAAAAGTACAGCTTTTGTGCAATAGAACATTAATATTGACTACGTTAACCTACAGGATGAGGCAGATACAAATGAATCCATGTAACCCTGAGGGGTCCTTCTGGACTTTGAGCATATGACCCATGAGGATAAAAACATCACATTGAAAGCCAAACGGTGCTACTAAACAATACAAAACTACATTAACATTGAATATAACAATTTTCATGATGTGGCCTATATATGCATGAGTCCAGGAATCCCGATAGAGTCCTCTAGTACCCCAAGCATAAGAACCCTGAGACAGAAACATAAGTGACAAAAAGGGAAAAAGTGCCAATAACATCAGATTGAAAGCCAAAAGGCTCAACAGTACATTACCCATTAACTTCTGCGGATGAGCTGGCCTGTGGAGGTCGTTGGGGAGGTATCTCTACCATTGATAGAGGCCTGCCAGGGGCCCCATGATGGAGCAATAAAGTTTCAAAAAAGTTCTTTTCATCCATGCCCGGTCTGTATATGGCTGTTTTGTTGTTGGTAGCGATGATGGACACAGGAAACCCCCATCTGTACTGAATCTTGCAGTTCCGTAGGATGGCAGTGATATGACCCAGTTCCCTCCGCTTTTGAAGGGTCATGGGTGATAAATCTGTAAAAATTTGAATTTCCTCGCCCACATGTGTGATGGGATGCTTCTTTCGGGCGCCCTGCAGGATTTCTTCTTTGTCCTTATAACTAAGGAATCTCACAATGATGTCCCTCGGGGGAGCTTTACAAGGGGGTTTGGGTCTCAAGGCCCTATGCGCCCTTTCTATTGGAACATCGGGTGATGTAGGAGAGTCCTTTATAATTCTGATAAGCGCTTGGAGGTACCCTTCAATGTTTTGTGGTGCGACTGACTCTGAAACCCCCCTAAAACGCAGATTATTCCTGCGGCCTCTATTGTCTATGTCCTCCAATTTGTCGTTAACGTATTGCAGGTTATCAGCTTGGTTTTGAATGTCCGAGGTATGCTGTTTTAAAGTAGATGTAGATTCATTGTATACTCTTTCCATCTTTACTACTCTCGTCTCCAGAGCAGCAAAGTCTTTCCTTAGGTCCCCAAACAGATTCCTCATCTCTGCAAGGACCCCCTTAATATCTTCCTTTGAAGATAAATGTGAGATATCTTCTTTAGTGATAAATGAGGAGTGGTTGGTGTTGCTATTTGTTGCTGCTAAACCCTGGGAGTCAATTAGGTCTGCCATAGCTCCTTCAGATATCTCCCTGGGCTTTTCTATAGATTTCAAATATTGGCTCATGGGTTTATTAGTTGTAGGTTTCTCCCCCTTCTGCTGTTTCTTATTAGGCATGCCCCTTCTGTAGTGTGGGTAACTTCAGTGTTATTAAAGTAAAATGCTGTAACAGAGTGTTGGGGTTAAATGTCTTACATTGATATGAGTAGAGATAGTGTGAAATATGCTTCTGCAGCTTCTTAAAGTAACCAGAAGTAGTAAAAACAAGCCTTATATATATCCAAAGGCAGGATGTTTACTTTGCGGTTGAGTTTAAATCCAGCCGTTGATTGCTGTTTCTTTCTCAAAGTACAGTTACCTTTGAAGCCCCCCTGGTTTATCTCACAGGTTACGCCTAAAGTTAATCTGACCGTTAGGGAAGGTATATGTTTAACCCCCAGTTAGCTAGAGTTTATGCTCCTCTCCCTTCTCCGTTATGCCCGGGAGTGTTATTAATAATCTCTAGGTGTTGGCCGGTTGCCCATAAACTCTGAGCGCCACTATCTATTGCTGGTATGGGGAACCTGAGTAGACAGCTTACCGGTCTCGTTGGTTCCCGGTCTGCAGCCTCTCTGAGTCCTCCCTCTGCCTCTTGCGTCTAATCGCAAGTGTTACGGGCTGCACGGGGGCCCGCTGCTTCTTGCTGCGTGTGACATTGACTCGGCCTCAGCTCACGTATCCTTCACGCGGCAGAGAGCGCTCCCCTGTCTATTTGTTCCTTGCGGCTCAGTCCGGTGTTGATTTGAGTTGAGTGCAGCACTCCTTTATAAGTAGAGATCTTGCTTTTACTGACCCTTGATGCTACGTGCCAACTTGCTCTCCACGTGGGTCTCCTAGTGATCTGCTCCAACAGTCCATAAACAGTCTGCGCCAAAAAACCCTCTTGAAACTTCGATGTATGATTGCCCCTGTAGATCAATATGCCTGTTGCCAAGTTATAAATTCAGCTTTTTGTGCTTAAATTGCTATAATATCAGCTATGGTAGCAGGAGCCCTACTAGTGTGCGACCATCTCCCTACGTGGTCAGGCTCCGCCCCTCCGTCTTGTAATGTTTTTTTAACGTTTTTAAATCCGGTTTGGGGCCTAAGGGGTTAATCATCCATTTGCAAGTGGGTGCAATGTTGCTTTAGTCCCTTACACACACTGTAAAAATTTCAGACTTTACTATATTTTTACACTGTTCTGCAGTTTGTGTTAGTTTTTTCTCTCTTAAAGGCACAGTAACGTTTTTGTTTAATTGCTGTTTTACCTTTTATTAAAGTGTTTTCCAAGCTTGCTTGTCTTATTACTAGTCTGTTAAACATGTCTGACATAGAGGAAACTCCTTGTTCAATATGTTTAGAAGCCATGGTGGAACCCCCTCTTAGAATGTGTACCAAATGTACTGATATTTCTATAAACTATAAAGACCATATTATGGCGCTTAAAGATTTATCTCCAGGGGATTCTCTGACTGAAAAAAGGGAGATTATGCCATCTAGCTCTCCCCATGTGTCAGAACCTATAACTCCCGCTCAAGTGACGCCAAGTACATCTAGCGCGTCTAATTCTTTTACCTTACAGGACATGGCGGCAGTTATGAATGCTACCCTCACAGAGGTATTTTCCAAACTGCCAGGGTTACAAGGAAAGCGAGACAGCTCTAGGGCTAGAACTAATACAGAGCTTTCTGTCGCTTTAATGCCTGTGTCCGATATACCCTCACAATACTCAGAAGCTGAGGCAAGTGAGCTTCTATCTGTGGGTGACATTTCAGACTCAGGGAAGGCGTTGCTTCAGTCTGATTCTGAAATGACAGCGTTTAAATTTAAGCTTGAACACCTCCGCTTATTGCTTAGGGAGGTTTTAGAGACTCTGGATGATTGTGGTTCCAGAGAAATTGTGTAAAATGGACAAATACTTTGCAGTGCCTGTTTACACTGATGTTTTTCCAGTCCCTAAGAGGTTTTCGGAAATTATTACTAAGGAATGGGATAGACCAGGTGTGCCGTTCTCTCCCCCTCCTGCTTTCAAAAAGATGTTTCCCATAGATGCCGCCGTACGGGACTCGTGGCATACGGTCCCTAAGGTGGAGGAAGCAGTCTCTACCCTAGCTAAGCGTACAACTATCCCCGTCTAAGACAGTTGTGCTTTCCTAGATCCTATGGATAAAAAATTGGAGGGTCTCCTTAAGAAAATTTTTATTCATCAAGGTTTTATTCTCCAGCCTCTTGCATGCATAGCCCCAGTTACTGCTGCAGCGGCTTTTTGGTTCGAGTCTCTTGAGGAGGCTCTGCGGGTGGAGACTCCACTAGACGACATTCTAGACAGGATTAAAGCTCTTAAGTTGGCTAATTCCTTTATTTCTGATGCCGTTTTTCAGTTAACCAAACTAACGGCTAAGAATTCAGGTTTTGCCATTTTGGCGCGTAGGGCGCTATGGCTTAAGTCCTGGTCAGCAAACGTTACTTCAAAGTCTAAGCTTCTTAACATCCCCTTCAAGGGACAGACCCTATTCTGGCCTGGTCTGAAGGAGAACATTTCTGATATTACTGGAGGAAAAGGTCACGCCCTTCCTCAGGATAGGTCCAATAAGAGGACCAAACAGAATAATTTTCGTTCCTTTCGAAACTTCAAGAGTGGCGCAGCCTCATTTTCCTCTAATGCAAAACAAGAGGGAAATTTCGCCCAGTCCAAACCAGGCTTGGAACAAGGGGAAGCAGGCCAAGAAACCTGCGGCTGCCTCTAGGACAGCATGAAGGAGTAGCCCGCGATCCGGGACCGGATCTAGTAGGGGGCAGACTTTCGCTCTTCGCCCAGGCTTGGGCAAGAGACGTCCAGGATCCCTGGGCGCTAGAGATTGTTTCCCAGGGATATCTTCTGGAATTCAAAGGTTCATCTCCAAAGGGGAGATTTCATCTCTCACAACTATCTGTAAACCAGATAAAAAGAGAGCCATTCTTACGTTGCGTTCAAGACCTACTGGTTATGGGAGTGATCCACCCAGTTCCAAGAAAGGAACGGGCTGGGTTTTTATTCAAACCTGTTTATAGTTCCCAAAAAAGAGGGGACTTTCAGACCTATCTTGGATCTCAAGATCCTAAACAAATTTCTCAGGGTCCCATCCTTCAAGATGGAGACAATCCGAACCATCCTCCCTATGATCCAGGAGGGTCAATATATGACTACCGTGGATGCTTATCTCCACATTCCTATTCACAGAGATCATCATCAGTTCCTCAGGTTCGCCTTCCTGGACAGGCATTACCAGTTTGTGGCTCTTCCCTTCGGGATAGCCACGGCACCATGAATCTTTACAAAGATTCTAAGGCCGCGGGGCATAGCGGTAGCCCCTTACCTAGACGACATTCTGATTCAGGCGTCGACTTTTCAAATCACCAAGTCCCATACGGACATTGTTCTGGCCTTTCTGAGGTCTCACGGGTGGAAAGTGAACATAGAAAAGAGTTCTCTCTCTCCTCTCACAAGAGTTTCCTTCCTAGGAACTCAGAAAAATTTTCATTTCTGCTGAATCTATCAGACAGAAGTCAGGATATCAAAACTTCTAACTTCTTGCCGTGCTCTTCATTCCACTTCTCGACCATCAGTGGCTCAGTGTATGGAAATGATCGGCCTAATGGTAGCGGCAATGGACATAGTTCCGTTTGCCCGTCTACATCTCAGACCACTGCAACTTTGCATGCTCAACCAGTGGAATGGGGACTACACAGATTTGTCTCCTCTGTTAAATCTGGATCAAGAGACCAGGGATTCTCTTCTCTGGTGGTTATCTCGGGTCCAGGGGAATGAGTTTCCGCAGGCCAGAGTGGACTATAGTGACGACAGATGCCAGCCTTCTGGGCTGGGGTTTAGTCTGGAACTCCCTGAAGGCTCAGGGTTCGTGGACTCAGGAGGAAGCCCTCCTTCCGATAAACATTCTGGAACTAAGAGCGATATTCAATGCTCTTCAGTCTTGGCCTCAACTAGCTGTGGCCAAGTTCATCAGATTTCAGTCGGACAATATCACGACTGTAGCCTATATCAACCATCAGGGGGTAACAAGGAGTCCCCTGGCAATGATGGAGGTTTCCAAGATAATTCTATGGGCAGAGGTTCACTCTTGCCATCTCTCAGCTATCCATATCCCAGGAGTAGAGAACTGGGAGGCGGATTTTCTAAGTCGGCAGACTTTTCATCCGGGGGAGTGGGAGCTCCATCCGGAGGTATTTGCCCAGCTGATCCAACTTTGGGGCAAACCAGAACTGGATCTGATGGCGTCTTGTCAGAACGCCAAGCTTCCTTGTTACGGGTCCAGGTCAAGGGATCCCCAGGCAGCGCTGATGGATGCTCTAGCAGTGCCCTGGTCCTTCAACCTGGCTTATGTGTTTCCACCGTTTCCTCTCCTCCCTCGTCTGATTGCCAAGATCAAGCAGTAGAGAGCTTCAGTGATTTTGATAGCGCCTGCGTGGCAACGCAGGACTTGGTATGCAGATCTGGTGGACATGTCATCCTCTCCACCATGGACTCTGCCGCTGAGGCAGGACCTTCTTCTCCAAGGTCCATTCAAACATCCAAATCTAATTTCTAATTTTGCGTCTGACTGCTTAGAGATTGAACGCTTGATTTTATCAAGACGTGGTTTCTCCGAGTCGGTCATTGATACCTTGATTCAGGCTCGAAAGCCTGTCACCAGGAAAATCTATCATAAGATATGGTGTAAATATCTTCATTGGTGTGAATCCAAGGGTTTACTCGTGGAGTAATGTCAGGATTCCTAGGATACTATTTGTTTCTCCAAGAAGGATTGGAAAAGGGATTATCGGCTAGTTCCTTAAAGGGACAGATTTCTGCTCTGTCTATTCTTTTGCACAAGCACCTGGCTGATGTTCCAGACGTTCAGGCGTTTTGTCAGGCTTTGGTTAGAATCAGGCCTGTGTTTAAACCTGTTGCTCCGCCATGGAGTTTAAATTTAGTTCTTAAAGTTCTTCAAGGGGTTCCGTTTGAACCCTTGCATTCCATAGATATCAAGCTTTTATCTTGGAAAGTTCTGTTTTTAGTAGCTATCTCTTCGGCTCGAAGAGTTTCAGAGTTATCTGCCTTGCAGTGTGATTCCCCTTATCTGATCTTCCATGCAGATAAGGTAGTTTTGCGTACCAAACCTGGGTTTCTTCCTAAGGTAGTATCTAATAGGAATATCAATCAGGAAATTGTTGTTCCGTCACTGTGTCCTAATCCTCCTTCAAAGAAGGAATGTCTGTTACACAATCTTGACGTGGTTCTTGCTTTAAAGTTTTATTTGCAAGCTACTAAGGATTTTCGTCAAACATCTGCATTGTTTGTCGTCTACTCTGGAAAGAGGAGAGGCCAAAAGGCTTCGGTAACTTCTCTTTCTTTTTGGCTGAGAAGCATAATCCGTTTAGCTTATGAGACCGCTGGCCAGCAGCCTCCTCAAAGAATTACAGCTCATTCTACTAGAGCGGTAGCTTCCAAATGGGCTTTTAAACATGAGGCCTCTGTTGAACAGATTTGTAAGGCAGCAACTTGGTCTTCGCTTCATACTTTTTCTAAATTCTACAAATTTGATACTTTTGCTTCCTCGGAGGCTATTTTTGGGAGAAAGGTCTTGTAGGCAGTGGTGCCTTCCGTTTAAGTGCCTGCCTTGTCCCTCCCTTCATCCGTGTCCTAAAGCTTTGGTATTGGTATCCCACAAGTAAAGGATGAACCCGTGGACTGGATACACCTTACAAGAGAAAACAAAATTTATGTTTACCTGATAAATTTCTTTCTCTTGTGGTGTATCCAGTCCACGGCCCGCCCTGTCATTTTAAGGCAGGTGTTTTTTATTTTTAAACTACAGTCACCACTGCACCCTATAGTTTCTCCTTTTTCTTGCTTGTCTTCGGTCGAATGTTAGGGGAGGAGCAATATAGACAGCTCTGCTGTGGGTGTCCTCTTGCAGCTTCCTGTTGGGAAGGAGAATATCCCACAAGTAATGGATGAACCCGTGGACTGGATACACCACAAGAGAAAGAAATTTATCAGGTAAGCATACATTTTGTTTTTACTAGAAGCATTTTTGCCAATACATGTATATTGCAAATATGTTTCTATTCAAAGATGTAATTAATCTTTGTGCATTTATATTTTGACTGGAATGTCCCTTTAAGTGGTGGAGACCCCATAACAAATTATGTACACAACTAACTATAAGAAAAGAGTTTGGAACATATAAATTAATTAACCATATGAAAAGATAGGGAATCAAGCACTCTTCTGAAAATAAAACATCAAAATATGTTCTTCAAAGTGTAGAAAAATCTATCTCTGACCAAAATACTCTCTGGAAAAATAAACAATATTTATTATGCAAAAACTGGGAGATCAATAATAAATATAATACCTTAATACTCCCAAGGAACTATCAGCCACATAGGTGTATATTACCACAAAAACATGTGACACAAGTACATATGACAGTATATTACCCTGAAGATGTGCACACCTTTTAATTATATATGATAAATAACATATATAACATTCAATGGTACCTTACACATACTACACCCAAACTGTACACGTTACCCAAGTGAATACATGAGGCCTCTGTTGAACAGATTTGTAAGGCAGCAACTTGGTCTTCGCTTCATACTTTTTCTAAATTCTACAAATTTGATACTTTTGCTTCCTCGGAGGCTATTTTTGGGAGAAAGGTCTTGCAGGCAGTGGTGCCTTCCGTTTAAGTGCCTGCCTTGTCCCTCCCTTCATCCGTGTCCTAAAGCTTTGGTATTGGTATCCCACAAGTAAAGGATGAACCCGTGGACTGGATACACCTTACAAGAGAAAACAAAATTTATGTTTACCTGATAAATTTCTTTCTCTTGTGGTGTATCCAGTCCACGGCCTGCCCTGTCATTTTAAGGCAGGTGTTTTTTATTTTTAAACTACAGTCACCACTGCACCCTATAGTTTCTCCTTTTTCTTGCTTGTCTTCGGTCGAATGTTAGGGGAGGAGCTATATAGACAGCTCTGCTGTGGGTGTCCTCTTGCAGCTTCCTGTTGGGAAGGAGAATATCCCACAAGTAATGGATGAACCCGTGGACTGGATACACCACAAGAGAAAGAAATTTATCAGGTAAGCATACATTTTGTTTTTACTAGAAGCATTTTTGCCAATACATGTATATTGCAAATATGTTTCTATTCAAAGATGTAATTAATCTTTGTGCATTTATATTTTGACTGGAATGTCCCTTTAAGTGGTGGAGACCCCATAACAAATTATGTACACAACTAACTATAAGAAAAGAGTTTGGAACATATAAATTAATGAACCATATGAAAAGATAGGGAATGAAGCACTCTTCTGAAAATAAAACATCAAAATATGTTGTTCAAAGTGTAGAAAAATCTATCTCTGACCAAAATACTCTCTGGAAAAATAAACAATATTTATTATGCAAAAACTGGGAGATCAATAATAAATATAATACCTTAATACTCCCAAGGAACTATCAGCCACATAGGTGTATATTACCACAAAAACATGTGACACAAGTACATATGACAGTATATTACCCTGAAGATGTGCACACCTTTTAATTATATATGATAAATAACATATATAACATTCAATGGTACCTTACACATACTACACCCAAACTGTACACGTTACCCAAGTGAATACAAGGGATCATTACTGGACAGGTAAGTAACAGGGATCTAAGTATAATGAGGTACTATGAATGAGCAAAGTTGATTAAATGCAGGTATATATACATAGAAGCAACCACATGACAATGTATGCAAAAGCCAAGAAATAATGTTAGTATCAAACGGACAGGCAAATCTCAGGGCTGCTATATATAGTATTGTGTAAACAGAGTCATTCCAGGTTGACCCTCCACAAAAAGCGGTATTGCCATAAGCAGCATAGATGCATGACATGCAAAAGCAAGCAGATGTAATAAGCGGTAGCAACAGAGCAGGCAGTTCTTAAACCAGCAAGATAGCGTGTTCTGCAAACAAAGTCAGACCAAGCTGACCCTCCACATGATGCGGTATTGCAAAAAAGTTCAGTGCACTTATCTAAATCCAGAAGTAACCTTTACTGTAATCATTACCCCAACATTAAAACCCACCACCCACACACCCAAACCTACTCTAAAACCCACCCAATCCCCCTTAATAAAACCTAACACTAACCCCTTGAAAATCACCCTACATTGAGATGTCTTCACCCAACCGGGCAAAAGTGGTCCTCTAGACGGCCAGAAGTCATCCGATTCGGGCAGAAGAGGACCTCCAGACGGCATCTTCTATCTTCATCCATCCGGAGCGGAGCGGGTCCATCTTCAAGCCATCCGACGCGGAGCATCCTCTTCCATCCGACGACTAACACTAAATAACGGTACCTTTAAGTGACGTCATCCAAGATGGCGTCCCCTCAATTGCGATTGGCTGATAGAATTCTATCAATTCTATGATTGGAACAGCCAATAGAATGCAAGCGCAATCCTATTGGCTGATTGGATCAGCCAATAGGATATTTTCTACCTTAATTCCGATTGATTGATAGAATTCTATCAGCCAATCGGAATTGAAGGGACGCCATCTTGGATGACGTCACTTAAAGGTACAGTCATTTAGTGTTAGTCGTCGGATGGAAGAGGATGCTCCACGTTAGATGGCTTGAAGATGGACCCGCTCCGGATGGATGACCGTCTGGAGGACCACTTCTGCCCGGTTGGGTGAAGACGTCTCAAGGTAGGGTGATCTTCAAGGGGTTAGTGTTAGGTTTTATTAAGGGGGGATTGGGTGGGTTTTAGAGTAGGGTTGGGTGTGTGGGTGGTGAGTTTTAATGTTGGGGGAAGTATTGTATTTTTTTTTAACAGGTAAAAGAGCTGATTACTTTGGGGCAATGCCCCGCAAAAGGCCCTTTTAAGGGCTATTTGTAATTTAGTATAGGGTAGGGATTTTTATTATTTTGGGGGGCTTTTTTATTTTATTAGGGGGATTAGATTAGGTGTAATTAGTTTAAAATTCTTGTAATTATTTTATTATTTTCTGTAATTTAGTGGGGGGTTTCGTACTTTAAATTTCGTTTATTTTATTTAATTGTAATTAATTTTAGTTAGTTTAGGTAATTAATTTAATTATAGTGTAGTGTTAGGTGTAATTGTAACTTAGGTTAGGGTTTATTTTACAGGTAAATTTGTCTTTATTTTAACTAGGTAGTTATTAAATAGTTAATAACTATTTAATAACTATTGTACCTAGTTAAAATAAATACAAAATTGCCTGTAAAATAAAAATAAATCCTGAGATAGCTACAATGTAACTATTAGTTATATTGTAGCTAGCTTAGGGTTTATTTTATAGGTAAGTATTTAGTTTTAAATAGGAATAATTTAGTTAATAATAGTAATTTTATTTAGATGTATTTAAATTATATTTAAGTTAGGGGGGTGTTAGGGTTAGGGTTAGATTTAGGGTTTAATAACTTTATTATAGTGGCTGCGGCAGATTATGGGTTAATAAGTGTAAGTATGTGGCAGCGACATTGGGGGCGGCAGAGTAGGGGTTAATAAATAAAAAGTAGGTGTCGGCGATGTTGGGGGCAGCCGATTAGGGGTTCATAGGGATAATGTATGTGGCGGCAGTGTCCGGAGGGGCAGATTAGGGGTTAATAAGTATAATGTAGGTGTCAGCGATGTCGGGGCGGCGGATTAGGGGTTAATAAGTGTAAGATTAGGGGTGTTTAGACTCGGGGTTCATGTTAGGGTGTTAGGTGTAGACATAAAAAGTATTTTCCCATAGGAATCAATGGGACTGCTTTAGAAGCTGAACGCTTTTTTGCAAGTGTTAGGGTTTTTTTCAGCCGGCTCTCCCCGATTGATTCCTATGGGAAAATTGTGCACGAGCGCGTTCATCCAGCTCACCGCTACCGTAAGCAGCGCTGGTATTACAGTGAGATGTGGTGCAAAATGTTGCTATCCGCACTTTTTTGCGGCTAACGCCGGGTTTTAAAAAACCTGTAATACCAGGGTTGTCTTAAAGGGACAGTAAACCTAAAAAATAATGTTATATAATTCTGCACATAGTGCAGAATTATATAACATTATTTTACTGCTATAGTTCTAAAACCCTTTTTTCACTTTTAATATTTAAAAAACATGCCGCTTTTACAGACCCGCTCTCTGCTCTCTGCTGAGCGGGTCTGTTTTTTTTAGTCAGCGCATCGGGCCAGCTGTATAGTTACAGCCCGGCCCGACCGCGCCATAAGACTAAGTGCAGCTCGCTCCTGCTCTGTCTGACAGCAGGAGCGAGCTTCACTTAATGCTATGGCGCGGTCGGGCCGGGCTGTGACTATACAGCTGGCCCGATGCGCTGACTAAAAAAAACAGACCCGCTCAGCAGAGAGCGGGTCTGTAAAAGCAGCATGTTTTTTAAATATTAAAAGGGAAAAAAGGGTTTTATAACTATAGCAGTAAAATAATGTTATATAATTCTGCACTATGTGCAGAATTATATAACATTATTTCTTTCATGTAATTAGCAAGAGTCCATGAGCTAGTGACGTATGGGATATACATTCCTACCAGGAGGGGCAAAGTTTCCCAAACCTTAAAATGCCTATAAATACACCCCTCACCACACCCACAATTCAGTTTTACAAACTTTGCCTCCTATGGAGGTGGTGAAGTAAGTTTGTGCTAGATTCTACGTTGATATGCGCTCCGCAGCAGGTTGGAGCCCGGTTTTCCTCTCAGCGTGCAGTGAATGTCAGAGGGATGTGAGGAGAGTATTGCCTATTTGAATGCAATGATCTCCTTCTACGGGGTCTATTTCATAGGTTCTCTGTTATCGGTCGTAGAGATTCATCTCTTACCTCCCTTTTCAGATCGACGATATACTCTTATATATATACCATTACCTCTGCTGATTCTCGTTTCAGTACTGGTTTGGCTTTCTACAACATGTAGATGAGTGTCCTGGGGTAAGTAAGTAAGCTTATTTTCTGTGACACTCTAAGCTATGGTTAGGCACTTTTTTATAAAGTTCTAAATATATGTATTCAAACATTTATTTGCCTTGACTCAGGATGTTCAACATTCCTTATTTTCAGACAGTCAGTTTCATACTTGGGATAAATGCATTTGTTTCAATCATTTTTTCTTACCTTAAAAAATTTGACTTTTATCCTGTGGGCTGTTAGGCTCGCGGGGGCTGAAAATGCTTCATTTTATTGCGTCATTCTTGGCGCGGACTTTTTTGGCGCAAATTTTTTTTTCTGTTTCCGGCGTCATACGTGTCGCCGGAAGTTGCGTCATTTTTTGACGTTTTTTGCGTCAAAAGTGTCGGCGTTCCGATTGTGGCGTCATTTTTGGCGCCAAAAGCATTTAGGCGCCAAATAATGTGGGCGTCTTTTTTGGCGCTAAAAAATATGGGCGTCATTTTTGTCTCCACATTATTTAAGTCTCATTATTTATTGCTTCTGGTTGCTAGAAGCTTGTTCACTGGCATTTTTTTCCCATTCCTGAAACTGTCATTTAAGGAATTTGATCAATTTTGCTTTATATGTTGTTTTTTCTTTTACATATTGCAAGATGTTCCACGTTGCAACTGAGTCAGAAGATACTTCAGGAAAATCACTGCCCAGTGCTGGAGCTACCAAGCTAAGTGTATCTGCTATAAACTTTTGGTATCTGTTTCTCCAGCTGTTGTTTGTATTGCATGTCATGACAAACTTATTAATGCAGATAAAATTTCCTTTAGTACTGTTACATTACCTGTTGCTGTTCCGTCAACATCTAATTTTCAGAGTGTTCCTGATAACATAAGAGATTTTATTTTTTAAATCCATTAAGAAGGCTATGTCTGTTATTTCTCCTTCTAGTATACATAAAAGTCTTTTAAAACTTCTCTTTTTTCAGATGAATTTTTAAATGAACATCATCATTCTGATAATGGTTCTTCTGGTTCAGAGGTTTCTGTCTCAGAGGTTGATGCTGATAAATCTTTGTATTTGTTCAAGATGGAATTTATTCGTTCTTTACTTAAAGAAGTATTAATTGCATTAGAAATAGAGGATTCTGGTCCTCTTGATACTAAATCTAAACGTTTAAATAAGGTTTTTTTTAAATCTCCTGTAGTTATTCCAGAAGTGTTTTCTCTCCCTGATGCTATTTCTGAAGTAATTTCCAGGGAATGGAATAATTTGGGTAATTCATTTACTCCTTCTAAAAGTTTAAGCAATTATATCCTGTGCCATCTGACAGATTAGAGTTTTGGGACAAAATCTCTAAGGTTAATGGGCTGTCTCTACTCTTGCTAAACGTACTACTATTCCTATGGCAGATAGTACTTCATTTAAGGATCCTTTAGATAGGAAAATTGAATCCTTTCTAAGAAAAGCTTACTTAGGTTCAGGTAATCTTCTTAGACCTGCTATATTTTTAGCGGATGTTGCTGCAGCTTCAACTTTTTGGTTAGAAGCTTTAGCGCAACAAGTAACAGATCATAATTTTATAGCATTATTATTATTCTATAACATGCTAATAATTTTATTTGTGATACCATCTTTGATATCATTAGAGTTGATGTCAGGTATATGTCTCTAGCTATTTTATGTCTTCTAAGTCAACTTTGCTTTCCCTTTCTTTCCAGGGTAATAAATTATTCGATTTTCAGTTGGATTCTATTATCTCAACTGTTACTGGAGGGAAGGGAACTTTTTTACCAAAGGATAAAAAATCTAAGGTAAATTTAGGTCTAATAATCATTTTCGTTCCTTTCCTCACAACAAGGAACAAAAGCCTGATCCTTCATCCTCAGGAGCGGTATCAGTTTGGAAACCATTTCCAGTTTGGAATATATCCAAGCCTTATAGAAACCTATAGCCAGCTCCTAAATACCCATGAAGGTGCGGCCCTCATTCCAGCTCAGCTGGTATGGGGCAGTTTACGTTTTCTTCAAGGAAATTTGGATCAATTCCGTTCACAATCTCTGGTTTCAGAACATTGTTTCAGAAAGGTACAGAATTGGCTTCAAGTTAAGGCCTCCTGCAAAGAGATTTTTTTTTTTTCTTTCCTGTGTCCCAGTAAACACAGCAAAGGCTCAGCATTTCTGAAATGTGTTTCAGATCTAGAGTTGGCTGGAGTAATTATGCCAGTTCCAGTTCTGGAACAGGGGCTGGGGTTTTATTCTATCTCTTCATTGTACCAAAGAAGGTCAATTCCTTCAGACCAGTTCCGGATCTATCTATATTGAATCGTTATGTAAGGATACCAACATTCAAGATGGTAACTGTAGGACTATCCTGCCTTTTGTTTAGCAAGGACATTATATGTCTACAATAGATTTACAGGATGTATATCTGCATATTCCGATTCATCCAGATCACTTTTAGTTTCTGAGATTCTCTTTTTAGACAAGCATTACCAGTTTTGTGGCTCTACCGTTTGGCCTAGCGTCAGCTCCAAGAATTTTTTTCAAAGGTTCTCGGTGCCCTTCTGTCTGTAATCAGAGAACAGGGTTTTGGTATTTCCTTATTTGGACGATATCTTGGTACTTGCTCAGTCTTCACATTTTCGCAGAATCTCATACGAATCGACTTGTGTTGTTTCTTCAAGATCATGGTTGGAGGATCAATTTACCAATCAGTTCATTGTTTCCTCAGACAAGGGTAACCTTTTTAGGTTTCCAGATAGATTCAGTGTCTATGACTCTGTCCTTGTCAGATAAGAGAAGTTTAACATTGATATCAGCTTGTAAAAACCTTCAGTCACAATCATTCCCTTTGGTAGCCTTATGCATGGAAATTTTAGGTCTTAGGACTGCCGCATCGGATGCGATCTCCTTTGCTCGTTTTCACATGCGACCTCTTCAGCTCTGTATGCTGAACCAGTGGTGCAGGGATTACACAAAGATATCTCAATTAATATCTTTAAACCGATTATACGACACTCTCTGACATGGTGGACAGTTCACCATCGTTTAGTTCAGGGGGCTTCTTTGTTCTTCCGACCTGGACTATAATCTCAACAGATGCAAGTCTTACAGGTTGGGGAGCTGTGTGGGGGTCTCTGACGGCACAAGGGGTTTGGGAATCTCAGGAGGTGAGATTACCGATCAATATTTTTGAACTCCGTGCAATTTTCAGAGCTCTTCAGTCTTGGCCTCTTCTGAAGAGAGAGTTGTTCATTTGTTTTCAGATAGACAATGTCACAGCTGTGGCATACATCAATCATCAAGGAGGGACTCACAGTCCTCTGGCTATGAAAGAAGTATCTCGAATTTTGGTTTGGGTGGAATCCAGCTCCAGTCTAATCTCTGCGGTTCATATCCCAGGTATAGACAATTGGGAAGCGGATTATCTCAGTCGCCAAACGTTGCATCCGGGCGAATGGTCTCTTCACCCAGAGGTATTTCTTCAGATTGTTCAAATGTGGGAACTCCCAGAAATAGATCTGATGGCTTCTCATCTAAACAAGAAACTTCCCTGGTATCTGTCCAGATCCCGGGATCTTCGGGTGGAAGCAGTGGATACATTATCACTTCCTTGGAAGTATCATCCTGCCTATATCTTTCCGCCTCTAGTTCTTCTTCCAATAGTATTCTCCAAGATTCTAAAGGAATGCTCGTTTGTCCTGCTGGTAGCTCCAGCATGGCCTCACAGGTTTTGGTATGCGGATCTTGTCCGGATGGCCTCTTGCCAGCTGTGGACTCTTCCGTTAAGACCAGACTTTCTGTCGCAAGGTCCTTTTTTCCATCAGGATCTCAAATCCTTAAATTTTAAGGTATGGAGTTTGAACGCTTGATTCTTGGTCAAAGAAGGTTTCTCTGACTCTGTGATTAATACTATGTGACAGGCTTGTAAATCTGTATCTAGAGAGATATATTATAGAGTCTTGAAGACTTATATTTCTTAGTGTCTTTCTCATCATTTTTTCTTGGCATTCTTTTTGAATACCGAGAATTTTTCATTTTCTTCAGGATGGTTTAGATAAAGGTTTGTCCGCAAGTTCCTTGAAAGGACAAATCTCTGCTCTTTCTGTTCTTTTTTCACAGAAGGATTGCTAATCTTCCTGATATTTCATTGTTTTGTACAAGCTTTGGTTCGTATAAAACCTGTTATTAAGTCAATTTCTCCTCCTTGGAGTTTGAATTTGGTTCTGGGGGCTTTTCAAGCTCCTCCTTTTGAACCCATGCATTCTTTGGTCGTTATATTACTTTCTTGGAAAGTTTTGTTTCTTTTGGCCATCTCTTCTGACAGAAGAGTCTCTGAATTATCTGCTCTTTCTTGTGAGTCTCCTTTTCTGATTTTTCATCAGGATAAGGCGGTGCTGCGAACTTCTTTTGAATTTTTTACCTAAGGTTGTGAATTCTAACAACCTTAGTAGAGAAATTGTGGTTCCTTCATTATGTCCTAATCCTATGAATTCTAAGGAGAAATCATTGCATTCTTTGGATGCTGTTAGAGCTAGAGCTTTGTATTATTATGTTTAAGCTACTAAGTCTTTCCGAAAGACTTGTAGTCTATTTGTCATCTTTTCCGGTTCTAGAAAAGGCCAGAGAGCTTCTGCCATTTCTTTGGCATCTTGGTTGAAATCTTTATTTCATCATGCTTATGTCGAGTCGGGTAAAACTCCGCCTCTAAGGATTACAGTTCATTCTACTAGGTCAGTTTCTACTTCCTGGGCGTTTAGGAATGAAGCTTCGATTGATCAAGATTTGCAAAGCAGCAACTTGGTCCTCTTTGCATACTTTTTCTAAATTCTACCATTTTGATGTGTTTCTTTCTTCTGAAGCAGTTTTTGGTAGAAAAGTACTTCAGGCAGTGGTTTCCGTTTGAATCTTCTGCTTATGTTTTTCATTAAACTTTATTTTGGGTGTGGATTATTTTCAGCAGGAATTGGCTGTCTTTATTTTATCCCCCCCTCTCTAGTGACTCTTGTGTGGAAAGATCCACATCTTGGGTAGTCATTATCCCATACGTCACTAGCTCATGGACTCTTGCTAATTACATGAAAGAAAACATAATTTATGTAAGAACTTACCTGATAAATTAATTTCTTTCATATTAGCAAGAGTCCATGAGGCCCGCCCTTTTTTGTGGTGGTTATGATTTTTTTGTATAAAGCACAATTATTCCAATTCCTTATTTTATATGCTTTCGCACTTTTTTCTTATCACCCCACTTCTTGGCTATTCGTTAAACTGAATTGTGGGTGTGGTGAGGGGTGTATTTATAGGCATTTTAAGGTTTGGGAAACTTTGCCCCTCCTGGTAGGAATGTATATCCCATACGTCACTAGCTCATGGACTCTTGCTAATATGAAAGAAATGAATTTATCAGGTAAGTTCTTACATAAATTATGTTTTTTTAGGTTTACTGTCCCTTTAAGTGAGAAAAAAATGCTTGTTAGCTCTGCATACCATTACCGACAAAAATTCGTAATCTAGCCGATTGTATGTTATCGATTGGATACAATCAATGTGTGTTAACACAAAAGTAAAAAAAGCAAAACATCATAACAATTGCATATAAAGTGGCATAAAACAATAATACGCATTAGTATAGACAACCTGCTATATAACAAACAGCTAACTGACATGGTTCATACTAGAAAAAATTATAATACGATAACATCATATTATAGAAAAACCCTAAACCGTAGTGGCCCAAAGTGTGTCACCACGGACTACAACCGAATATCTACTAATGATCAATAAATGCATATATATATATATATATATATATATATATATATATATATATATATATATATATATATATATATACATACAAGTGAGGGAAACTATGTCTTTGCTGGATTTATTACACTGTTTTTAACTCTTGAGAACCAACTGTCTACTCCATTAATCTGCTCTTTCCTGTCCCCAGCATGTGCATCTCTCTATTATCCAACTTTGCTTAATTAATTAATTAATTAATTAATCCCCACCCAATTTCCTTTCTTGAACCTATCCCTCTGATCTTGTAGCAATTCTTAGTCTTCTCACCTGGGTGTAACTTATCTTCCTGTCTCCAATCAATTAAACTCAGCTGTCTGCTGTAGCCTTATAAATTTAAGACCAGTTAGGGGAGAGCGTTTGCTGGGGCCTGAGCGTTTGCAGAGTTCCATCTCTCTAAGCTCCCATCTGTCTAAGTGACCATCTTTAAGTGGCAACGCTGAGAATTAGACAAGAATTGTGACCATCTTTAAGTGGCAACGCCGAGAATTAGACAAGAATTGTGACCATCTTTAAGTGGCAACGCTGAGAATTAGACAAGAATTGTGACCATCTTTAAGTGGCAACGCTGAGAATTAGACAAGAATTGTGACCATCTTTAAGTGGCAACGCTGAGAATTAGACAAGAATTGAACAAGATTTGAGGCAAGCTAAATATTTTCATTCAAAAAAATCTTTTGCCCTTAACATTCTGCTATGTTTTCAGGACTGCTTTTCCTTTTAACAGTCTCATGTCTATTCCACAAGCATGCTCACATGCTCATACCTTACCCTTCTCCACACGCAGTTTATATAGGCCCCTCTCTCCTTTCTTCTCCATACCTTAGCTCTCATTAACTAATTTCTATTTTAAAATCTATATCAACAAACTGCACCACCTCACAGAAATCTCCATCTTGATGCTATTAGCATCAGGCAACATATCTCTAAGGGCCCACCCTGATTCCCACCATTACCCAATCACAAACTCAATAATAGAAACTTTAATAAAAGCAACACACATAACCTCATTTTCATCCAATGCATCCCACACGCACACACTCCTTTCACCTGCGCACTATGGAACTCTCACTCTGTCTGCAACAAACTTACAGCCATTCATGACCTGTTTATATCAAATGCTTTCACCCTTTTAGCAATTACAGAAACCTGGTTATCTCCTTCTGACACTGTTTCCATTGCTGCTCTCACACATGGTGGCCTTCACTTTATCCATACCCCTAGCCTAGGCCAGGTGAGAAATGTTGCGGCGGTGTTGGCATCCTGCTCTCCCCCTCCTGCACTTATCAATATCTACCTCCAATCTCATCTCTCTCCTTCTCCTCCTTTGAAGTCCACTGTATTCACCTGTTCTCCCCCCTCTCCCTCAAAGTGGCAGTCATCTATCGCCCTCCTGGACCAACCTCCCAATTCTTTGACAACTTTGCCACCTGGCTTCCTCACTTTCTCTCTTCAAATATACCAACCCTAATTCTTGGGGACTTCAACATTCCCATTGACAACCCATCTGCCCCTGCTGCCTCTAAACTTCTTTCACTCACATCCTCCTTCGGTCTCTCACAATCCACCCTACTCCCGACTCACCGTGATGAACACTCCATCGACCTGGTATTGTCCTACCTCTGCTCTATATCTGACACCACCTGTCGCCCTTTTCCCATTTCAGACCATCACCTGGTCACCTATAATATTAATGCAAAAGCTAAACCCACTTCTCCATCCCGCACCTGCAAAAATACACATGCTGTGGACCCGCTCCAATTTTCAAAAATCATTCAAAATCTCCTCCCTTACACTTCCACTATAACCTGCCCTGATCTTGCTACAGCCCACTATAACAAAACTCTCTCCTCTGCATTAGACACATTTGCCCCTCCCCAGCTGCACAAAACACCACGCCGTCAGTTACAGCCCTGGCATGCTCAGCAAACACGCTATTTGCAAAAATGCTCCCATACTGCTGAACGTGTCTGAAGGAAAACTCACCCTGAACCTGATTTCATACACTATAAGTTTATTCTTCGTTCATACACTTCTGCCCTTCACTTAGCCAAGCAAACCTACTTCTCTTCTCTCATATCTACTCTTTCCTCAAACCCTAAACAACTCTTTTCCACCTTTAACTCTCTCCTCTACCCACCTGCTCCACCACCCCTGTCTGTCTTTAGTGCTCAAGCCCTGGCAGACTACTTTGTAAACAAAACACATACTATCCAAAGCAACATCCCAACACGAACCTGCAATATTCCAACAACAGGCCCAATTACTACCTCTGCCACCCTCTGTATCTTCCATCCAGCCACTGAGAATGAAGTTTCTTCCTTACTATCTTCCTCACACCTCACTACCTGCCCACTCGACCCTATCCCTTCACCTCTAATACCCTCCCTATCTTCCACCCTCACTCCTGCTCTTACCCACATCTTCGACCTATCTCTCTCTACCGGCTCAATCCCATCTTCTTTCAAACACGCAAAAGTCACTCCCATACTCAAAAAACCCTCCCTCGACCCTAATTCTCCTGAAAGCTACCTCCCCATATCACTGCTTCCACTAACATCAAAACTCCTTGAAAAACTAGTTTACAATCGCCTAACCCACTTCCTGTCCGCCAACTCCTTGCTTGACCCACTGCAATTTGAATTCCGCCCAAAACACTCAACTGAGACTGCCCTTACCAAGGTTACAAATGATCTTCTCTCTGCAAAAAATGTTGGCCACTACTCTATTCTCAACTTACTCGACCTCTCAGCTGCCTTTGACACAGTTGAACACCCCCTCCTCCTACAGACCCTTAGCTCTTTTGGCCTCTGTGGCACTGCTCTTTCCTGGATTCACTCCTATCATTCTCACAGGTCTTTTTCTGTGTCATTTGCCGGTGACTCCTCCTCTCCTATCGCTCTGTCTGTTGGAGTACCTCAAGGATCTGTTCTGGGTCCTCTACTCTTCTCCATCTATACTTCTTCGCTGGGTAAACTTATCAACAGTTATGGCTTCAAATATCACCTCTATGCTGATGACACCCAGATCTACCTATCCACCCCTGCTCTCTCTCCCTCTGTACTTTCTCATGTCAGTGACTGCTTATCTGGTATTTCTTCCTGGATGGCCTCTCACCACCTAAAGATTAACTTGTCCAAGACTGAGCTCCTTCTTATCCCCCCTCAAGCTCTACACTGACTTCTGACTTCTCTATCCCTATTGACGACATCACCATTTCCCTATCGCCCCAAGTCCGCTGCCTCAGAGTCACACTTGACTCAAATCTATCCTTCCTCCCCATATCCAATCGCTTTCTACATCCTGCCGCAACCATCTACGCAATATTTGCCAAATTTGCCCTTTTCTGAGCGCTGACACCACAAAGCAAATGATCCACTCCCTTGTTATCTCCCGACTTGACTACTGCAATAACCTACTTGCTGGGTTTCCTCTTTCCCGCCTCTCCCCCCTTCAATCCATCCTAAATGCCTCTGCCAGGCTGATCCAACTTTCCCGTCAATCTGTATCTGCTGCACCTCTCTGCGAGTCCCTTCATTGGCTCCCCATTCACAGCAGAATTAAATTCAAAATTCTCACCCTTACATACAAAGCTCTCACCAACGCCGCTCCCCTCTACCTATCCTCTCTAATACACAAGTATACTCCAGCCCGTCCACTAAGATCCCTCAATGACCTGCTCCTTGCATCCGCAACTATCACCTCCTCTCATGCTAGACTGCAGGACTTCTATCGTGCAGCACCTACCCTCTGGAACACTCTCCCTCGTGCTGTCAGGATTTGCCCTAATCTGTCTTCCTTTATTTGAAATAGTTTTTATTGATTTTAAGCAGAAATACAGAGTTTCAAAAATTTACATGCACCAGTTTACATCTTCTTGACAACATAAAACCAATACTGTCATGCAATCAACTTGAAACAATAAGTATAATTTGATGGCCTCACCATTCCCCCTCTTATTCTGCCATTATGGTTGGTTACTTAAATGATAAAAAGAATTCAACTCCCCAACCTATAAAACACCCCCCCCCCCACCCCCCTTCTTCCAGGCTGTATTAACATGTCTCCGACCCTCATAAGGATTAAAATGTATCACTATCCTTCCTCAAAACTTAACCTAATTAGACAGGAAATGTCTCCTCTATCCTTGCCATCTTTTCTATTTAAGTATGTCATGTCCTACTACTGATGTTCCTATTATCCTTCTTAATCTAACAGATTCTGTACCTCATCCTTCCTTAACATCCAATAAAACCACACCTTTTGGAATTGCTCTGGCTGGCCTTGTGACCATGCTGCCGCTTCTGATAAATGAAAGGTGTCTACAATTTTATCTGTCACTTCCTGCCATGTGGGTGTCCCCACTTTCCAATGTCTAGCGACACAGATTCTCAGACACGTACAGAAAATTCTTATTAAACTATTAATTGATTTGTTGAATGGTCTTACTCTATCGTGCAACAATGCCTGTGATATTGTGAGGGTGATTCTTTCGTTCAGAAGCAGTCCTATCAAAGTTGAGAGTTTCCCCCAAAGTGTCTGAATCCTAGAGCATTCCCACCACATGTGTCTGAATGTCCCCTTCTCTCGACATCCTCTATAGCAATTACCATCATGTGTTACCGCGTAGTGCGCCGTTCTGGTAGGTGTAAGGTACCATCTAAACGATACTTTGATAGCATTCTCTCTCAGATCTGCACTAAGTAATCCTTTACTTGCATCCCTCATTATGTCCTCCCATTCACCCTTCTCCCTTACTTCTCCAATATCTCCTTCCCATCTCTCCATTAAGTTTGATTTAGACTGGCTTCTCGCTTTTTGCAGCAGCAAGTAGATTCGAGATATCAGTTTTTTCCCCCTAAACGGAGCACTTATCATTCTCTCCAATTCTGTAAGAGGTATCAATCATTTTGGTGACATGTAAGTGTGTATAGATGAGCTAACCTGTAGATACAAATACCAATGGAGGGGCTCCGGCTCTATTTTTTCCCTAATCTGATTGTATGTGATTATTTTTGAATTCTTTAAGAAATCAGCTACCCTGTACAAGCCCTTGTTTTCCCACTTTCCGACCGACCTCCTCAGTTCACCAGGTATTAAGAATTTAATGGGTTTAAGTAAGGACTCCTGTCTACAAAGTTTTAACCCTCTCATGATTTTTGTCCATAGGCTTATTGCCTCCATTGTAACCGGTGATTTATAGTCATTTACTTTCAAAAGCGTCTCTGCGTCCCATATGATGTCTGCTGCCCTATTGTAGCCTGCTATTTCCGCCTCTATCTTAGGCCAAATTAGTTCGTTGTCACTCTTCCCCATAACCACCAATTGGGCTAGTCTAGAGGCCCGATAGTATTCTATAAGATTTGGAACTCCCACCCCCCCCCCCCCCATCTGTCTGTGCTGTTTCAACACCTGTGCCGCTATCCTTGTCTTGCCATCTCCCCTCAGAAATTTTACTAAATCGTCCTGTAAGGCCTCAAGATCCTTAGTGGGAATACCTATGGGCATAGCTCTGAAAATGTACATTAGTCTCGGAAGGAGGTTCATTTTGATTGCCATTAATCTACCGTACCATGAGAAGTTCCCTTTTTTCCATTTTCCCAAATCACCTCTAATGGCCCTGTAGACTGGAAGATAGTTTAACCTGTACAGCTCTGACAAGCTATCGCTCAATTTAACCCCTAAGTAAGTGATGTGTTCCCCCCCCCCCCCCCCCCGCAATATCAAAGTTTAACTCGATTGCCTTTTTCGTGTGTGGTGGAAGACATATCTGAAGTGCCTCGCATTTGGCGGCGTTAATCTTGTAGCCCGAAATCACTGAGAACTCTTCCAGGGTTTTGTATAGGTGGATTAATGAGTGTAGGGGTCTGGTTAGCGTTAATAACACGTCGTCCGCAAACAACATCAATTTATATTCCGAAGCTGCTACCTGTACTCCCGAGATATCTTTCGAATTCCTTATGTATGAGGCCAGTGGCTCTATGCAGAGAGCGAATAATAGTGGCGACAACGGACACCCTTGCCAGGTCCCATTTAAGATCGCTATTTGTCTAGATATATGTCCCGCCGCCCCCACTACTGCTGTTGGCCCAGAATAAATACCTTTAAGTGCTTGTATAAAGGACCCCTTAAACCCCATAATCGAGAGCACTGTGAACATGAAACTCCAGTCTACCCTGTCAAATGCTTTTTCTGCGTCTAATGACAGGAATAGAGCCGGAGTCCCAGCTGCCCTCAAGTAATCTATCAGGGTGACCGCTCTCCTAACATTGTCCGGGGCTTCCCTATCTTGTATAAATCCCACCTGGTCCTGGTGGATCAGTGTGGGGATAATCTGTTTTAGTCTGTTTGCCATAATTTTGGCAAAGATTTTAATGTCATGATTTATTAGGGAAATCGGCCTATAGTTCTGACAAAATTTGACATTTTTCACCCCCTTTGGTATCACTATTATCTTCGCCTTTAGTGTTTCCTTAGGTATCTCCCAACCCTCCATTATATCGTTACAAAAGTTGACCAGATGGGGTACCAACTCTTTCTTAAAAAGTTTATAATATTCCCCTGTCAGTCCATCAGGACCCGCAGCCTTTCTGGTTTTTAAATCCTTAATTATCCCCAAAACTTCTGAGCTTGTTATTTTCTTATTAAGACTATCTAGATCGCTTTCCTTAACTTTTCCCAATCTCGTCCCCTCTAAGAATTGTCTCGTCTTGGCGGCTATATCTCCTGACCCTACTTTTTTCCCGTCATAAAGATTTTCATAATGTTGAGCGAAGCAATCTGCTATTTCTTGTGGATGTGTGGTGAGATCCCCCCCCCCCCTCTGTATAAAGCTTGGGTATGGAAAATAATTTATTCCTTTCTCTCAATTTGTATGCCAAATATTTATCGGGCTTGTTGGCGTATAAAAAATAGTGAGCTCTCAGCCGCAGGGCTGCCCTAACAGAAGCATCATTCAAAATCTTTGCCAACTCCCTCCTCTTTGTCACTAGTAGTTTATATTTGTAGGTGGAAGTAGTGTGTTGGTGTTCCTTCTCTAATTGTTCAACCTCTTTCTGTAAAGTATCAACCAGTTTAACCGCCAGCCTGTTTTTAATTGACTTTTCCTTTATAAGCAGTCCCCGTATAAAAGGCTTATGCGCCTCCCATATCACTAATGGATTATTAACTGACCCGGTGTTTATATTCCTATACTCCCTGAGCTCCCTCTGTGCCTTCCCATGTATCTCTGGATCCCTCAACAGTAACGGATTATATGTCCAAGAACGATGTCTAGAAAAGTTTACTAGGCCCGCTAGCTCCGTGTAAACCAAGGAATGGTCCGACCACACACAGGCCTGAGTGCCCACCTTCACTAGAGTAGGTGACAAGATTTGATTAACAAAAATGTAGTCGAGAGTGGTATACATTTTATGTGCAGTCGTGGGCCTGCCTTCCTACTGCCTGATCGGAACAGCCAATAGAATGCAAGCTCAATCTGATTGGCTGATCGGATCAGCCAATCGGATTAAACTTGATTCTGATTGGCTGATTCCATCAGCCAATCAGAATTTTCCTACCTTAATTCCGATTGGCTGATAGAATCCTATCAGCCAATCGGAATTCGAGGGACGCCATCTTGGATGACGTCCCTTAAAGGAACCGTCATTCGTCGGGAAGTCGTCGGTGAAGATGGATGTTCCGCGTCGGCGGGATGAACATGGATCCGGAAGAAAGAAGATTGAAGATGCCGCTTGATAGAAGACTTCAGCCGGATCATGGACCTCTTCAGCTCCCGCTTGGATGAAGACTTCAGCCGGATCATGGACATCTTCAGCCCCCCGCTTGGGCTTGGATCAAGACATCGGAGCCAGGACGGATCGGTGTGATACCCGGCGAGGTGAAGATAAGGTAGGAAGATCTTCAGGGGCTTAGTGTTAGGTTTATTTAAGGGGGGTTTGGGTTAGATTAGGGGTATGTGGGTGGTGGGTTGTAATGTTGGGGGGGGGGTATTGTATGTTTTTTTTTACAGGCAAAAGAGCTGAATTCTTTGGGGTATGCCCTGCAAAGGGCCCTTTTCAGGGCTGGTAAGGTAAAAGAGCTTTTCTTTTTTCATTTTAGAATAGGGTAGGGCATTTTTTTATTTTGGGGGTCTTTCTTATTTTATTAGGGGGCTTAGAGTAGGTGTAATTAGTTTAACATTGTTGTAATATTTTTCTAATGTTTGTAAATATTTTTTTATTTTTTGTAACTTAGTTCTTTTTTATTTTTTGTACTTTAGTTAGTTTATTTCATTGTATTTATTTGTAGGTATTGTATTAAATTAATTTATTGATAGTGTAGTGTTAGGTTTAATTGTAGATAATTGTAGGTATTGTATTTAATTAATTTAATGATAGTGTAGTGTTTTAATTGTAACTTAGGTTAGGATTTATTTTACAGGTAATTTTGTAATTATTTTAACTAGGTAACTATTAAATAGTTAGGACTAGAGTAATCACTTTAACTACAAACTGTAGCTAAGTGATAAGTTATTTAGCTGCGCTATCCAAAGATAGCTTAATGAGTGTAGTATACTAATGTCTAGATAATCCTATATTGGCACAACTATGTAGAATGTATTTAAAATTGTATTTATTACAATACGAAAAGACAGAAAATTAAAATCAAAGTCAAATCAATGCAAACATATAATCATTCAAATACATATAAAGCATAACATATAAAGCATACAAACGAGACCAATGAAATGATGTTGATGAGATGATATGGTTCCAATGCAATAGATTGTGGCATATGTGGCAAGCCGTATTAGTAAAGCGGACACATGTGTTTAATAGACACAGCGATGAAATCTGCCGCCTGGAGGAACAAACAAACACAGAGGAACATCACTTGGCTTCCGGTGTAAGTATTAGTAAACACCTTGCCAATTTGAACTAATTTTGTGTTTGTAAAAGGATTTTCTTGTCCTTTCTTCTCGCCTCTATTCTGCAGTTTTGCCAACTCTGCAACTTTGGGAAGGAAAAAGTAAAACGCTAACCTTGCTAACATCGCTGTGTCTATTAAACACATGTGTCCGCTTTACTAATACGGCTTGCCACATATGCCACAATCTATTGCATTGGAATCATATCATCTCATCAACATCATTTCATTGGTCTCGTTTGTATGCTTTATATGTTATGCTTTATATGTATTTGAATGATTATATGTTTGCATTGATTTGACTTTGATTTTAATTTTCTGTCTTTTCGTATTGTAATAAATACAATTTTAAATACATTCTACATAGTTGTGCCAATATAGGATTATCTAGACATTAGTATACTACACTCATTAAGCTATCTTTGGATAGCGCAGCTAAATAACTTATCACTTAGCTACAGTTTGTAGTTAAAGTGATTACTCTAGTCCTAATTCGATTAAGGAGTTTGGGGATTCCTTATATTTATTTTTAGCAGCTTTGTGTAAATACTCACAGCGCAGAGGCCATTTTTTTTCAATTTTTTTCAATATTTTAACTATTAAATAGTTATTAACTATTTAATAGCTATTGTACCTGGTTAAAATAATTACAAAGTTGCCTGTAAAATAAATATTAATCCTAAAATAGCTACAATATAATTATAATTTATATTGTAGCTATATTAGGGTTTATTTTACAGGTAAGTATTTAGCTTTAAATAGGAATAATTTATTTAATAAGAGTTAATTTATTTCGTTAGATTTAAATTATATTTAATTTAGGGGGGTGTTAGGGTTAGGGTTAGACTTAGCTTTAGGGGTTAATACATTTAGTATAGTAGCGGTGAGATCCGGTCGGCAGATTAGGGGTTAATAATTGTAGGTAGGTGGAGGCGACGTTGGGGGTGGCAGATTAGGGGTTAATAAATATAATATAGGGGTCGGCGGTGTTGGGGGCAGCAGATTAGGGGTACATAGGGATAATGTAGGTTGCGGCGGTGTACGGAGCGGCAGATTAGGGGTTAATAATAATATGCAGGTGTCAGCGATAGCGGGGTGGCAGATTAGGGGTTAATAAATATAACATAGTGGTCGGCGATGTTAGGGGCAGCAGATTAGGGGTACATAGGTATAACGTAGGTTGCGGCGGTGTACGGAGCGGCAGATTAGGGATTAATAATAATATGCAGGGGTCAGCGATAGCGGGGGGCGGCAGATTAGGGGTTAATAAGTGTAAGGTTAGGGGTGTTTAGACTCGGGGTACATGTTAGGGTGTTAGGTGCAGACTTAGGAAGTGTTTCCCCATAGGAAACAATGTAGCTGCGTTAGGAGCTGAACACTGCTTTTTTGCATGTGTTAGGTTTTTTTTCAGCTCAAACAGCCCCATTGTTTCCTATGGGGGAATCGTGCACGAGCACGTTTTTGAAGCTGGCCGCGTCTGTAAGCAACGCTGGTATTGAGAGTTGCAGTGGTGGTAAATATGCTCTATGCTCCCTTTTTGGAGCCTAACGCAGCCCTTCTGTGAACTCTAAATACCAGCGGTATTTAAAAGGTGCGGGAGAAAAAAAGCCAGCGTAGCTAACGCACCCCTTTGGCCGCAGAACTCTAAATCTAGCCGTTTGTATTTGTATTTAAAAATTAAAAGGGAGACTGACCATCTTCCATTGGTTAAAGCACCCCACCCAAGCTCAGGTGTACTCATGACAGTGTAATGGAGTTGTGTATATAAGGCCAGGGAGTCTGATTCTATTATGAAGACAAAAAGCAGGAATGATTCTGCCCATTAAGGCAAAGGACTGTAGTGTTAGGACCAGTCTATTTTGGGACACCTTGTAAATTAGTGACTGGCTAAGCAGAATATGGCCATATTGTGTGACTAAGATCCCAATTTTATTTAAAAGAATAGATGTTTTTGCAGGCAATTTTTTGCAGCATTTAAAATGTGTTGTTTATTTGCAATGGATGTGCGCCAATACCCCCTATTTTGTGTAACTACTTGGTCACATTGGCAACACTCCCAAAGATGTGTATATAAACTTTTTTTAAGGTGTGCTAATACAAACTTTGTATTTGTGTATATATATCATTTTTGTGTAATTTTAAATGTGGTCACTAGGTGGTGGAATTGTATTTTAATATGAGTTGTTTGTGCCCTATGGGAGACTAAATACAGAATATATATTTGTGTGCAGATAAAAAATGGGCTCTAAGATTTTGGACCTGATGATTTAGAACTCTGGTCTTCTGAGATTACCTAAGAAGTTTCAATTGCAAGATCCCTCAAGCATTGTAGAAAGGCTATTTATTTACAATGCAAGGCTACTGCTATGAAGGTGAGACACAGACATTGCAATCTAATACTAAAAAAAAGTCTCATTTTGAGTGATTTTTCTCCATTCCAGGTAGGTTTTGATCATTTTATGTCATAATGGACATATTTCATTGGGACTAATGCAACTGGAACTTTATTGTAGATATTAAAGGGACTGTGTATTATTTTAAGAAGCAGATAAGAGTTAATTATACTTAAAGAAACAGTCTACTTGATTTTTTATTGTTCAAAAGATAGATAATACTTTTACTACTCATTCCCCAGCTTTGCACAACCAACATTGTTATATTAATATACTTTATAACCTTTTAATCCTCTAAATTTCTGACTATCTCTAAGCCTCTGCAGGCCGCCTCTTATCTCAGTGCATTTTATCAGCTTTTCACAGTCAGACAGTGCTAATTAATGTGTGCCATATAGATAACATTGTGCTCAATCCCATGGAGTTATTTACGAAGCAACAATAATTGGCTAAAGTGCACATTTGTAAATAGCCCTGAAATAAGGGGGCAGTCTGCAGAGGCTTAGATACAAGGTAATCACAGAGGTAAAATGTATATTAATATAAAAGTGTTGGTATCGCAAAACTGGGGAATGGGTAGTAAAGCGATTATCTTTCTAAGCAATAATAATATTCAGGTAGACTGTCCCTTTAAAGCTGTTCCAGGAACACCCCATTGGAAGGCTGATTTCTTTTGATGTATTTTATTTACATAGCGTTTTTGTAGTCATTACTGCAATGTTAAACTTTAGGTGGGGTGAAACTTTCAACAGGGAAAACAGCTATTTAAAATGACAAAAGAAAGGATATGAGCTATTTGTAAACAATTTTATACACTCCAGCAGATACAATTAATCACTGGGAATACATTACAGTTTTCAAGCTACTTCTATTAAGCACAGTTAACAACAAGAAGATGACATAGGGAGTGGGCCCTGGATTAGATATCACATTGGACCAGTGTCTATTCTATTTTAGTTCTATGCTCCTAACAAAACTTGGATAAGAACCAAATGACCATATAGTCTCTCTGTTAGCCTCATGCCCATATAAGACCTCAGATCATTTGCAAATGTCAATCATTCACATAACATAAGACTCCTTATCCCACAGCCCTCTGCCAAAAAGCCACATCAGATCAGACCCTTGGTCCTGTCATGATGCCATCACCTCTGTTCATGCTAAAATACAAACTGCATAACGGGGATGCCACTGGTTACTTCCCTCACTGTGCCCTACCTGGGATAGAACCAGAGACTCCATGTTCAGAGTCTGGCTTGCTTTGTTTGTATCACTTGAGGATGTTTACTTGCAAGGGTTTGTGGAAAAATATATTCATCAGTATGTGTGTCTTGTTCCACCCCCTCTGGATGCTAGCCAATCAGGGAAGTGCTCTCTGACTACATATTGACCAGCCTTTAGGTTCGATTTATCAAGCTCTGTATGGAGCTTGATGCCCCTGTTTCCGCTCAAGCCTTTAGACTTGCCGGAAAAAGAAGTTATGAAGCAGTTGTCTAAAGACCACTGCTCCAAAAATTGTCTGCCCGCTGTCGGCATTTATCGATGTGCAGCGGACATGATATGCTACATCGTATCATTTCCGCTTGCACTATGATAAATCTACCCCTATGCCTTAACTCCTTGCTCTGGCATTAGAGTCTTTCCAGTTTCTGGTTGTTGCTGGATTTCTTGCCTGTGACATTGTCTAAGTTTGAATACTGGCTGCAATCCTTTAAATCTTGGACTGTCCTGACCTTGTCGCTCTGCATTTGGCACAATTATTCTTTTTGCTTGGACCTTCTCTGTTGCAGTTTCCCAGCTCCTTTACCTTTTTGCCTGCTGTGCCTATTTGTGTGTCCTATCTCCAGCACTGCCTCTTGCAGCCGGTTTTCAATACCTGGTATTCCTTTGCTTGGAAAACAAATATATAGTGCAGCACAAGCTTAATGGTCAGATGCAGTGCTACAATAGGGTCCTACACCATAACCCCATTAAATAACATCCAAAATGCATTAAAAAAAATGATAATCCACAAATAAGAGAATTTTAGGATTACCCTTTGGCAACTTATAAGATAGGAACCAGTATTAGAGGTTTTGGTGAGAGCTGATATTGGCTCTCGGAATATAAGAAGTCAATATTATATTTCTGAAAAGAGATGTGGTAGCAATCCCTGTTTAGGATGCTCCCACTGTAATTACATGATTAAGGGTTCTCTTTTTGCACACCCCAGACAGTATAAGATACTGGGTTATTTTACATGTAATACAGTTTTGCTATTTATTTGTTAAAATGCCCATGTGGGCCTATCTATGTTGGCGAGATGACTCACTGTGTGATTGAAAGAATAACAGAACACATATCTACTATTAGGAGGAAAAATAATAAACCACCAGTAGCTGTTCATTTCACACAGTCCACAATGTTAGCCAATTTAGATTTTAAATTCTAGAACAGGTTTATCAGTTTCGGAGAATGGGTAACACAGAGCAATATCTTAAGCAAAGGAAGTCATTTTGTTTTGTTTTTTTTTTTCATTTAAATTAATTGTTACCAATGGGCATGAATAAAGATTATGATCTGTCTGTATTCTTGTGATATGACTGTGTTTCTATAATTGTATATTCCTTCTGATTTTATTAGTTATTTTTGTATAGATTTACAAAAATGTATAGTGTATAATGTATAGGAAAGAGTTAAATTAACACAGGAGGCATGTCCTTTTGGGGTTTATAAGGAGAAAATGATATATTGTATGTAGGGCATGATTAAGGGCGTATAGCCCGAAATGTTGCTGCTGTTATTCCATGTGATGCTTAAGAAATTAATAAAGATTTAAAGCATCTTGTGAGCTGCTGCAATATTAGTTTTTGGATTTCTTTGCTTTGCCCAGAAGTGGGCACTACAGTCCTTGTCCCTGAAGTGGGCATTTCAGTATTTGGCTCTTGTATGTCTGAACTTGCACCTGAACATCAGCTATACTGGTTTGTACAGTTTGCTTCAGTTAACTCTTGCTTGTATCTGTTTCTGTTTCCCAGTATGTTCTGTTTCAGGACAGTACTTGCTATTTGCCTGTGTAACTTTCTCCTAATAAACAGGACTGTTGTATATATTTGAGTCCCCAATCTATTTCTATGCCATCTGCCCAGTTTCATGCTACCCCTGCGATTGGGCTCCATCTTGTTAAAGAAGCTATAACCATGACAGCCCCTTTGCCAAATAGCCACATCAGATGAGACCCTTGGCCCTGCAGTCCATCTGCCACATACCCACATCAGATCTGACCCCTAGTCCCTCTGTGAGTTAAATACATGAAATCACAGATCATAGCTCTAGCTTTACAGCCCCTCTCCTTAATATCAACTAGGTTAGCTGTTGTTGGCTACTCCTGATTTTGTTGTGTGTCCTGTTCTATCTCCGCCACAAAGGTACCACACCTGGTACCTCTGTGGGGAAATGAGAGGAGAACTGCTTGCCCTGTGCACTTCACTGACTCTGTGTTGATAATTAAGGACCAGTCAACACAGTAGATTTGCATAATCAACAAATGCAAGATAACAAGACAATGCAATAGCACTTAGTCTGAACTTCAAATGAGTAGTAGATTTTTTCTGACAATTTTAAAAGTTATGTCTTTTTCTAATCCCCCTGTACCATGTGACAGCCATCAGCCATTCACAAATGCATACCCGTACCATGTGACAGCCATCAGCCATTCACAAATACATACACACTTATTCTTGCACATGCTCAGTAGGAGCTGTTGACTCAAAAAGTTTAAATATAAATAAAATGTGCACATTTAGTTAATGGAAGTAAATTGTAAAGTTGTTTAAAATTGCATGTTCTATCTGAATAAAGAAAGTTTAATTTTGATTGAGTGTCCCTTTATGAGGGGACAGTAGTAGGGAGGGGCAAGGCTCACCCTCCACCTCAGCCTAATCAGACAAAATAAAACCACCACTGTTGATGATATTCCAATCCAGAAGAAAACACAGATTTGTGTCTGATTTATTTATTCTTTGATTTATTTTTTAATAATGTAACAAACTTTCATTTTTGAGGGGCTGATCAGTTCACATATAAACAAACACTATCGTTAACTGGCTTTATTAAAATGTACAAATACTTTGAGACGTTCATAAATAAATAAATATGATCATCAGAATGTAATTTCAATAAAATGGGGAAAATTACTACTCTTGGGTACAAGATTAATTGTATGTGTCATGAACTGAGCTTGTTAGGAATATCAAACAATCTGAAATCAAACACACAACGCAGTCATCAGTAATGATTAATGCTTTTTTGTATGATGTCCTCCTTTGCCATTTTGCATCTGTGTTATTCTGTAAAATTGTTTGTAGGAGCCGATCCGGACTTTCTTTACACTGTCATTTAGTTAATATTATCAGTTAGAGCCTGATGTGTCACAGATCTAGGCTTGCCAAGTCTGCATTGCACACCTCCAATTTTAAAGGAACATGAAATCCCACATTTTTTTTTCATGGTTCAGATAGAGCATACAAGTTTAAATAACTTTTCAATTTACTTCAATTATGAAATGTGCTTCATTTTTGTATCATTTGTTGCAACAATGCATTACTGTGAGCTAGCTAAACACATCAGGGGAGCCAATGACAAGAGGCATATATGTGCAGCCACCAATCTGCAGCTAGCTCCAAGTAGTGCATTGCTGCTACTGAGCCTACCTAGGTATGCTTTCATCAAAGGCTAACAAAATAAATAAACAATAGATAATAGAATAGAGGGAGTGGGAGGGGCCCTAAGCTACAGAAAAATATGGGGAGATGGGAAGCTACACTATGGAAAAAGGGTAATTGCAAGGGGGGAACCATAATTAATGATTGTGGGGAGGGGGAGGTAGGGGGCACCGCTACACTACAGAATTTTTTTTACAAAATAAATAATAATAATAAAAATCTGGATACTGGCAGACAGCTGCCAGTACTAAGATGGCCACCAGTAGTAAGAGTGGGAAGGCTTAAAGATCTGTTTTGGGGGATCAGAGTGGTAGGAGGGTTGAGGAGTGATCACTACAATGTGAGGACAACAAAAAAAGCCGTAAACTGCTTACTGGCAAACCTTCTGCCAGCACCTAAGATGGTGGTGAACAGTGGGGGGTGAGGGAGGGAAGAGAGCTGTTTGGTAGGGATCAGGGAGTAGGGTGTGTCAGGTGGGATGGTATTCTCTACTCTGCATCAAAAATTAACTTTACAAACTAATTGATTAAACCCTGCACTGCCAGGAATTTCACGTAAGGTGCGCAGCTGCAATTTCTGAACCAAGGGGATCCCAGAGAAGCTTTTAAAACAATTTGTGATATGACTGATGTAATTGTATGTTAATAATTTAAGTGAGAAACCCAAAGTTTGTGAAAAAGTTAACGATTTATTTTATATGATCATATCTGGCAGCCAAATAATGGCATCAAATATACTAAAATATGCCTAGATCAATTCCATGGGTGGTCTACTTTAGCAATATATAGTTTTCATAGGTAAATTAAAAAATAAAAAGCTCCATTTCTGTTTAAGCAAAGTGATAGCAAAAATACTACAAATTCCCCGGGATTCTGGGCAAGTTTTTCTCTGAAATTTCCGGTAGCAAATGGGTTAAACTAAAAAAATATAATTTTTATGTTTTTTAAAATCTTGTATAAATAATGATAGAGCAAGTAAAATATTTGTTTCAAACAATTACTTTCAACTAATGGCATTTCTGCATGGTTGCTATGGGTGCTATGCACCTGTTTTCTTTAACCCATTGTAAAAGCCACTGTTACAATGGAGCTGAGCTTACAAATCCTCCACAGTACTTATGCATGTGCACCATCCTAGATTCATGTTTACTATTGCTTCCTGGTTTCCATGCTTGCTGCGCCATAGTATCTGCTAGCTGCTCCAATCTCTGCTCGCGTTTCTCTGTCAATGCTGAGCGAGTCAACAAGTGACACATGGGAAAAGAAGCTGCTCCACAACCACAGGTAATGGTGCAGTGGGGAACATGCATATGTCCTGAGGGCAAACAGTTGGCCCTCCAGGGGACTTCAGGGAACATGCATCTGCCCTAAGCATTAAAGGGACAGTCAACACCAGAATTTTTGTTGTTTAAAAAGAAAGATAATCCCTTTATTACCCATTCCCCAGATTTGCATAACCAACACAGTTATAATAATACACCTTTTACCTCTGTAATTATCTTGTATCTACGCTTCTGCTGACTGCCCCCTTATTTCAGTTCTTTTGACAGACACGCAGTTTAGCCAAACAGTGCTCAGTCCTAGGTTACTTTACGTGCCTCAGCTCAATGTTATCTATATGAAACATGTGAACTAATGCCCTCTAGTGGTCAAAATGTATTCAGATTAGAGGCAGTCTTCAAGGTCTAAGAAATTAGCATATGAACCTCCTAGTTTTAGCTTTCAACTAAGAATACCAAGAGAACAAAGCAAAATTGGTGATAAAAGTAAATTGGGAAGTTGTTTAAAATTGCATGCCCTATTTAAAACATGAAAAAAAAATTTGGACTTGACTGTCCCTTTAAAGTTTAAGTAAGCACTGAGCTACAGGGGACACAAATGTGGTCTATAAGCTGATGTGTGGACAGACAGGTGTTGGCAGGGGATATTCACCTGGTCTCAAAGGAGACATTTAGGCATTGATATTCAAAGGTTCTACAGCTTGGAGAGAAATTGCAGTTCAGACTTTGCAGGGGCTGAACTCACTAAATATTTAAAAGAAAAAGGACGGAACTCTCCAGCACTGCAAGATTTTTTAAAAGAAAAAGCTTTATTGAGTGAACATATATAGAACATTACAGTCGGTTCAGTATGTATGCACATGACATGAGATAACAAGTCAAAGATGTTACTACATATTCCAGCTTAACATGTTCTGCATTAACAATTTGTTTGTTCACTGTTAGATATATCCTACACAATTAACATCTTGTCTAAGCATATGTTGATTCAGTCAAAAATTTTCAATGTAGGGGCATTCGCTTGAATTTAAGATATTAGTGGTTCTGTTTTATACTCATCTATTACACCAAGTGTCAATCAGATAAGCATCTTTCTTTCAGTGTTCCATTACCACAGTTTATCTCAGTAAGCTAGCTTAAGGGGGGAAAAGAAGGAGAAAGAGAAGAATAAAATGTGAAGCCAAGAAGGAGAAAAAAAAAAAAAACAAAAAAAAAAAACAACTTTGGGAGCTTCATGACTCAGATATGCTGTTGTTAATACCTAGACCTCTTCAGCAGGCGACCTGACCCTACACAGTTTTGCCTTCCCAAATTAGCGTCATGTACTCGTGGGTCTCCATCTTCCCAGCTTTCAAGTAATGAAATTTCTCAAGTCCTAGCAGATCCCACACCCCAGCCCTCCACTCTCTCAGACTTGGTATGTGCAATGATTTCCAATGTTTCGGGATGAGACCTTTCGCACAATTTAGCATCAGGAGGAACAGGTGGCGTTTCGCCTCCATTGCAATTTTAGGCATGTCATGATATATAAGATAGTTTGGATTAGGTGGCAATATGATGTTTAAAAGTCTACTGCTGCAAGATCTCTTTTATTTCTATATAAAAGGAGAGACAAGCGCAATGCAATATAGCACTGCATGATTTGAGAATTTTGTTACACTCACGCTTTGTGCTTTGTATTTTAGATTACTTTACACTTTAGATTGAGTCTTTCAGTATTATAGCATTTAAGCTCTGCACTTTCTCATTTATATTTTAATACATTTATATTTAGCTCTAGCAATAATTTTACAAATTCTGATTATGTTTTGAAAGTTTCTTTGTTACTTTAACAAATTAGGATAATGTTTTGTATATTTCTGTGTAGCTTTTACAAATTGCATTGCATATTAAGGGGCCAGATTACAAGTGGAGCGCTATTTAGTGCTTTCGCGCTAGAGAGCTAATTGCGCTAGAAGTAAACTTTTTGTGCGTGTCGGGTTGTGCTCGTATTATGAGTTGAAAGGTAAAAGTTATCGCTCTCTCTCGCTAACCCAACATGAAAATATGTATATTTTTACATTCCAATGTTCTTCACATAGCAGAATATGTTCTATTTATTAATAAATACATATTTCTACAAATATCTGATGGTATTTTGGTACAACTAGCCATAGAACAAGCTATTATGCTAATGTTCGTTCCCAGGTTGAGCGCTTCTCTCTTTTTATTTATGCAAATTATGACATTTTGGGAAGTCTCCCTAAGTGTGATGCGGAATCCAGACGTGGACCCGTTGCTCAGTGTGCCTAGTGGGATATGGCTGCACCTCACTTACGAGGCCCACAATAGGCCGAAACGTACGTCTGGGGTTTTGCTGTTTCTCTTGTTCAGAGAGGGATTGCCTGGTATTTCGGGGCTGGACTGTACTGTACTGTAAGTCAGGATCAGACTGATATGCTTCAGGAAAGTTCTTCTCTGTGAAAGGCACATATTGAGCAAAAAGAGGATGCTTCTTGGGTGGTAACTAGCCATAGAACAAGCTATTATGCTATTGCTCGTTCCCAGGTTGAGCGCTTCTCTCTTTTTATTTATGCAATATATATTTATACCTATATAAGAGTAACTTACTAGAAAAAAATGAAAAATACACTTAGTACAAAAAATATTATTCTGGCATGATATTAAATATGACAATTGTGACCTAATCACAAACAAGAGGGGGCGCTAAATGAGCAAAAAACACAAAATTGAAATAAAATAAAAAATTGGTGCCAAGAATATGTATATAGTGAAAGTTTAAATTACACTAAATGCTGTATAAAATATATGTAAGGAATGTCCTTAAGATGGTATAGGTTATTGTCCAATATTGGCTGCCTCCTCCTCACTGTCTGATCCAGGCGAAACTATAAAAGGTAAAGAGAAACAGAGGGGCGCCTCATGTGTGGTATCGTCAAAAGCAGACACAACATAAAAACAGATTTAGCCAAATGGGTACTCACACACTCCCGGAGCACACTTATGTGCTAGTAGGGGCCGGCTGCCACACCCCCCATAAATCTGCAGCCGGCCAATACTAGCACATAAGTGTGCTCCGGGAGTGTGTGAGTACCCATTTGGCTAAATCTGTTTTTATGTTGTGTCTGCTTATGACGATACCACACATGAGGCGCCCCTCTGTTTCTCTTTACCTTTTATGATATAAATATATGTAGGTGCCTGGGGATTGACTCCTCCTTCTCTAAATTTCGGCCTATTGTTGGGAATTTGGAGTTTTCTTATGCCCTAAATTCTAGAATTTTTAAAAGCTGGGATGAGAATGGTCTGGTATACATGTCTCAACTGCAAGATAATGGTGCAAAATGTAAATATTTTAATGATCTTAAAAGAGAATTTAACATACCCAATAAGAAATTTTTTGCTTATTTACAAATACGCCATTACTTCACGGAACTGGTTAGAGATTATTCTAATAATCAGGCCTGGTATCTAATGGATCCTATTATTAATCTTTACAAAGCAAGGAAAAGAACTTTCTCCATTGTCTACAAAACTATTAAGAATTATCACGGTCATGAGAATCTACTTAGAATCTAGAATACCTGGCAGCTTAGATGTATAACCCCCCAAGAAGAAGCTATTCAGAAAAGCTTCACATTAGTGGACAAAACCACTATCTCCATAGCATGGAGAGAATCACACATGAAAATATTGAATAGAATGTACATTACACCTCACATGAAATCTAAATGGGATAAAAAAATCATCAAGTTCTTGTAACAAGTGTAAGCTCCCTGCAGCAGACATAAAGCATTGTTTTTGGAAATGACCCAAAATCCAAAAATTCTGGAATAAAATCAACTTTTGAATAAAAGAAGCTGCACCCAGATGGAAAATCGCCAGAGAACAGGCTAACAATGGAATTGAGACGGTTGTTCGTTCCTGTGAGTGTGCGTCTCTCTGTATGTAAAATCAACTTTTGGTTTGAAAGATTGTGTAAATATTCATTCAAGATACAAACGGCAAGATTACATATGCGGCTTTGCCCACAAAAGCCGGAAACGCCGTTTTTTTACACGGTTTTGCTATCACATATACGTTGGCGCATATAAATGCAGCACGTATATTTTTTACCCGTCGCCTGCAATTTTTACTCCCATAAGCTAAAATAGAACCGCATTGCAAATCAGTATCACATATTCAGCGCAAGGACTTACGGGGCAAAAATGGAGACATTTTACTCCATTTTCCCCTCGCCACACATAGGCAGGCGCAGCAAGCCTTGCGCTGAATATGTGAGCACCATAACTCCAAGAAAATATTAACTAACCCCTAATGCATGCTCAATATCTATCTACCTGTCAACCTCCAACCCCCTCCACAATAACTAATAAAACTATTAACCCCTAATCTGCCATTAACCCACATCACAATAAACCTAATAAATGTATTAACCCCTAATCCGCCAAACACCACAACGCAATTAACCTAATTAAGCTATTAACTCCTAAACCGCCAACCCCCCACAACGCAATTAAAAACCTAACATTACTTTAAAAAAAAAAATAAAGCTTAAATTAATCTAAAATTTTGTAAAAAAAAGTCTAACATTACAGAAAATAATAAACCAAATTATCAAAAATAAAAAAAAATTAAACCTAATTCCTATGAAAATAAAAAAAGCCCCCCCCCCCAAAAAAAACCCACACACACCCTAATCTAATACTAAACTACCAATAGCCCTTAAAAGGGCTTTTTGTAGGGCATTGCCCTAAATTAAACAGTTCTTTTGCATAAAAAAAGTCCACACCTAACAGTAAACCCCCCAAAATAAAAAACCTAACACTAAAAAAAACTAAGCTACCCATTGTATAGGCATTCAGCTCTTTTACTGCCCTTAAAAGGGCATTCAGCTCTTTTTCAGTGCCCAAAATCCATATTTAAAAAAAAATACAATCCTAACTCTAACCCCCAAATAGGTACTCACCATTCTTCCAAGCGGCGACGTCTTCTATCTTCATCCAGGATCAAGCCGACGCGGAGATGAGATAAGTGCGGAACAGAAGATCGGCGACCGTGGAGTTGAAAAAGCCAATATGATTTCAGTAGCTCTCATCCTATTGGCTGATTTGAATTTGAAGAATCAAATTAGCCAATAGGAATGCAAGATACCACATATTTAAACGCATACCTTGAATTCAATCCTCAGTGTGCGGTGGTGATCGTACAAAGAAAATCTCCACGCTCGATGGCTCTGTGGTCGTCGGTCTTCTATTCCTCGCTTATCTCCGTTCCACGCCGGCTTGGTCCTGGATGAAGATAGAAGACATTGCCGCGATGGAAGAAGATATCGCCACTTGGAAGAAATTTTTTTCCACTGGACTTCAGGAATGGTGAGTACCTATTTGGGGGTTAGAGTTATGATTTAATTTTCTGTAATGTTAGACTTTTTTATTTTTTGTAATTTTAGATTATTTTAATTTAATCTTATTTTTCCTTAAAGGGACACTGAACTCAAATATTTTCTTTCGTGATTCAGATAAAGCATGCCATTTTAAGCAACTTTCTAATTTACTTCTATTATCAATGTTTCTTATTTCTCTTGCTATCTTTATATGAAAAATAAGGCATCTAAGCTTTTTTCTTGGTTCAGTACTCTGGACAGCAGTTTTTGATTGGTGGATGAATTTGTCCACCAATCAGCAAGGACAACCTAGGTTGTTCACTAAAAATGGTCCGGCATCTAAACTTACATTCTTGCATTTCAAATAAAGATACCAAGAGAATAAAGAACATTTGATAATAGGAGTAAATTAGAAAGTTGCTTAAAATGTCATGCTCTATCTGAATCACAAAAGAAAACATTTGGGTACAGTGTCCCTTTAAGTACCGTTAGGATTTTTTATTTTAATTGTAATTTAGTATTTTATTATTTTATGTAATTTGGGGTTAATTTAGGGGTGTTAGCTTAGTGGTTTAGTAATTAAATTAGGTTTATTGCTATGTGGGGGTTTGGCGGTTACGGGTTAATAGATTAATTAGGTTTATTGTGATGTGGGGGTTTGGCAGTTTAGGGGTTAATACATTTATTATTAGTTCCGATATGGGGGTGATGGCGGATATAGGGGTTTTGACGTGTCAGCTTTATTTTTGGGAGGCAGGTTAGACTTTTGCAGGAGATTTGATATTTATTCATTTTTTCTTAGATACCGGCAGTTTGCCGTAAGTCATTGGCGACTCCAGAAATTTGTATTTACGCACATTTCTGGACATCACTAGTTTGTCCGACTTACGTCACTTTATGAACTGCCGGCGGGGTTTATGTGATTGCCCGATGTGCGAGGTTAAAATATGGGCGGCGCGGGTTTCAGCAGTTACGCTGAAGCCTGCGCCGCATATGTAATCTCGACCCAAGATGAGCATATATTCTTATTGTCTAACAACTCAAATAAATTAATTAATAATAACTTTTTGAATATTCTAATTCTAACAGGCATAAACCTAATCGGAGTTTAAGCAATCATTACAAAACCAGATGACTCTTGACCAATATGACATATCTATTGACTAGAATTTTTTTTTTAACTATTTTTCTCTAAATGGATGCTATTAATTTGTTCCTTGACTAAGGAAATTCAAGCCCAAATAATGTTCTTTTTTTGAGGCTTGATCGACATAGAGGAGGCTATATTAAGAGGAGACTTACCTAGTCTGCATGGCTAGTGTGGGGGGGGGGAGAGAGAGAATGGCCTCTTTTTCTTTCTTTTTCTTGCCTAGCTAACATACATTTATGTTGACAACTTTCTCTGGGATCTCTTACTATAAAAACGAAGTTTAGTCCATTTCAGTTATGGGTATCTGTAATTGGATTTATTTTTGTTATGCTTGTTCAGGATTGCTGAATTAATTTTTGTTATTTTTCCTTGAAATGATAAACAAGATGTGTATTATCGGAATGTATTTATTAATTTGCTGATTTTGTTAAAAGCGTGATACCTTAATGTTCAGTTTGCAAGATATGGGACAGTCATTACGGAACCTTAACAATGTTACTTTATTTATGAATATTAGGTAACTATGAACTATGATTTTTTTCTGTTCTGTATTTACTTTATAAACTTTACTTTATAAACCTCAATAAAAAGATGATTATATATAGATATATACAGATATATTGGAATATTTATTTATAAATCCTTAGAACATATTCTTCTATATGCAGAACATTGGAATGAACAAAAGGCTGCAAAATAAATAATGAATTTATACTGCAATAATGTTTCACCTGCAATAATGAAATATTTTATATGTTGTTGAAATGTCAAGTTTAATGGTCTTTTAAATAAAGTTATAATGCTGCGCATGCTCTCTTAAAAATACAGAATCGTTGTCTTTTAAAATTGTTAATTCAAGTAGGTATGTTATTCAGTAGTTTAACCAAAAAACTGTGGTTATACTGTATGCTATAAATACAGGTTTTACCTTTTATTTTGTACCCCTTTTATACACAGCCACTATTGTTCTACATTTACCTCTGCACTCTTATATAAAGTAATTTTTTTCAGCTTAAAGGGACATCACCGTCAACTTAATTTTAGTTTTTAGTTTTGTTTTTTTTAAATGTTGTGTTTCTTTCCAACCAATATAAGATATTTTGTTATACAGATAGATGCATGTCCCTCTCTATCAATAAAGCAGAGGCAATTGTCCTTATCAGCCATTAAGGGTTATTAAACAATACAAAACCAATGCTGCAGTATTAATTTCAAGTTAAATAATAACTAGTATTTACTGTATATAGCACCTTTCTCCCAGTGTGACTCAAAGCGCTTTTTTTTTTTTTTAGTGCTCGCTCTTGGAATTAACCAAATCGCCAGCTGAATAGTAGTAGTTGTTATTATTATTATTTTTTGTAGTCAGGGCATTTACCAACTGAACTACCTCACTGTAAAAAGCTTTTGCAAATCATTTTAAAATTAATTAATTAGCAGCAGCTAAATTCTTAGGCTGTTGATTCCTAGGCAGATAATGTTTGTTTTACCTGCTGAGGACAGGACAGCAGTGAGAACTTATCTGAGAAAACCGTTAATCAGAAAGGTTGGTGAAAACTGTTATATTGTTTATTCGGTTATTCTAACTGGGTTAGCTAGGATTGCTTCACGTTTATTTAGAGCTCTAAAAGAGCTAGGCTTTTGTTTGTAGTTGTTTTTTAAGTCACCTGTGTATGTGATTTAAAGCCAGGTGGGACATGTGTTTATTTTTTTTCAAGTCTGCGAATGTTTATATCCTAGAGGACCGTGTTGTTTTGCCTGAATCCCGTGTGATTGCAGTATCACAAAGTCAAAGTGACTCAAGCAGCAGAGGCTTATATTTAGTGTGCAAAGCTGGAGGAGCCACTGCTTAAAGACTCCAATATAACAGGCACAAAGAAATTCCAGCAGCACAACAGTAGTGAATTATCTTCCAAATTTATTAGGTACCTGGAGGTAAAATAATTATTTTATTTTACCTCCAGGTACCTAATAAATTTGGAAGATAATTCACTACTGTTGTGCTGCTGGAATTTCTTTGTGATTGCAGTATCACAATATGGTGGCAAATGTGGGTACGGCACTAAGGGGTTGATTTATTAAAGGTTTTCGCCAGCCTTTGAGCCCCCACGGCTGCAGGTTCTCACACGAGAACCTGCACGCCATATTTAACAAGCAGAGGTCAACAGTGCGCTGCTTTGCTAACCTCTTCGCCACCTCTTTTTTTGCAAAAATTCAATCTCCCCAGTTTTTCAGACTGGGGAGATTGACAGCTTCTGCCCACGATTGATTGGCTGTGCGCAGGCAGAGGGTGGGATTGTACGCGGGCGCAAAATAGCGCTCGTGTGCAATGCTGAATTCCTCCAGGAGAATTCAGACCACCAGAAGCGAGCTGCGGCGGACAGGGGCGCGTATATGCACCCCTGTCCACCTCAGCTTGATAAATTGCCCCCTAAATGGTCTGTAGGTATGAAAGTTTTCTGAAAAACTGCTGATAGAAAACTTTGCTGTGAAACTGTCAGACATTTGCATTAAAGTTGGAAGAGCTGGTAAAAGCCTTGGTGCAGGATTCTGCAGTTCAGCAGGAGGAAGAAATGTGAGAAATACAGTTAGTGACACGGGTTAGCAAGGAAGTAGATAGATCTGGTGCACAGAGGTAGATTTGGGTGTCGTTGGCATACAAATGATATCGAAACCTGTGAGACTTTATTAAGGAACCTAATGATGATGTGTAGATTGAGAAGAGAAGGGTACAGAGCCTTGCGGTACCTCAACAGAAAGTGGTGATGGGCAGAGGAAGCCCCAGAGAAGGCTACACTAAAGGTACGGTTAGATAGGTAGGAAAAGAACCACGAGAGGGCTGTGTCACAAATGCCGAAGGATTGGAGGGTTTGGAGCAAAAGAGGGTGGTCAACAGTCTTAAAGGCTGCAGACAGATCAAGGAGGATAAGCAGAGTCAAAGTGGCCTTTGGATTTTGCTGTAAGTAGGTCATTGGTAATCCTAGCGATTGCTGTCTCTGTGGAGTGATGGGGGTAAAACCACTAGATGGCGCTCCTTATATATTTTACAAGAGTGTGATCCCAGAATAAAATTTTGGTGATAACCAATAGATGGTGCTTATAATTTTAATAATATTATATATAGGGAAATTCTCTAGTGACCATAGTTTAGTGTTATTCTAAAGTAAACCAATATATGGCACTCTTAATTTTAATACTAGAACCAAAGTAGGACATGGCTGCACCAAATACCAAAACATTTGCTTTATTCAAAGATAAAAAAGACACAAGGTATGCCTTTACCTAATCAACCTATTGTACCAATAAAAAGAGAGAGCAGATGGATACAGATCATCATACAAAGTATTATTACGTTATATCCCCCACATGCTAGCATGTACCTAAGCCGGCATAGAACAGTCTTCAATTACTCCGGGCTCATAGTGTAACAACACGCTGCAGTTAAGCAAGACTGAATACTGTCCGCAGACATAGAGTAGTCCTCATGTATTCCGGGCACTTGAGTGTTAAGACATGGATAAAAACAATAGGTGGTGGGTCTGGACTGATACCTCAATAACTCAAAGCCGACTCTAGTATAGACTGTGATCCCTCAAACACAGTTAAAAGCTAGTGGATAAACAAGAAAAGATAAGAGCGGCGCACTAGGCTGAGTTATAATAAGATCAAATATATATATATATATATAATACAATAAGAATTTATCATACAAAATAGAGGTAATAGTACTTAGAAACTGTCATAAATATCACTAAAGATAAAAGGTAAGGTAAGGTTATACCATATAATAATAAGATAACTATGTCATATAAAAATATTTAATATCAGTGCTAAAAAATCACAAATAATAAGTTAAGTTCCTTATACGTATTTAATAAAAAAAATAAAAAAGGCATATATATTCATTCAAGTAATAAATCAGCAACAAGAAAAGTAAGTGCATTCATTCAAACAAATGGATAAAGATGTGGCCACATCTAAAAACTGATCAATCAATAATATCACTCATATGTTTGCTCCTTAGAAAGGTGTTAAAAAGTCCAATAGTGCAAAATAGTTATTTTAAAAATTGGATAAAAAACTGTAGAAAAGGTTGTAGAAAAGACTGTAGTGCGTTTGTATAGAACTAAATGGTAATTTAATATCACCCAGCAAAGTCTGTTTCCTGTATATAGGTCTGAAAAAATAGTCTGTTGGATTCAGTTTAGCAGACACACAGTTCGTGAAACCTAAGCATAAGCAGTGCTGACCGGTCAGTTAAGAAAGTGTTCCAATGTTAAATTAGGAAAGCTTGAACGTACCTAACAGACTTATTGGCTGTAAGCGGCTCCAGTGCTGTATGAACGATTCCACTTAGCAATCAGCTACGGGCACTACACGCCGAGTATTGATTCACTCCTAAGCGTGGCTTCAGCGTCTTCACTGTCAGCGTGTACGTGTCCTCATCACCTGATTGGATTGACCAATCCGGACCCTGGAAAAGCATTGCAAATTTGAAAACGTTCACTGTTGTTCTGAGATAATCCAATTAAGTGTGATTCAAAAATTGTAAGTCATTCTACGCGTTTCAGCACAGCGTGCCTTTATCAAGATGACTTACAAGTGGTCTAGTCCTTCCTTTTATAGGCTGAAATCTTGTACCGCCTTTTTAACTCTGAAATGTCCATTGTAATACATTCTATTTGTGCAAACAGTGCTAAATTTCATTCAGTATTCTTGTTTTTTGACATCCAATATATTCCACAATGCGTTTTAATAATGCAATCTTACTTGTTATCTTAGAGTGATAATCTAACAAGTATTATATATAATTCATAGTGTCTTGATAATACCAATAAAGATACCTTTTGTTAATCCAAACATTTATTCCTAAAATTAATGCATTCATGTTTTTGGGAGAAAGGAAATGAAATAAATATATATATATATGCACAGAGATAATGTATATAAAATCACATATAGAGTCTATATGAGTAACAAAAAAATAACAGAAAAATATCAAAAAAATATACACATATAAAAACCTCTATACACATATAAAAATATATAAATATATAAATATATGTATATAAAAAATAATAAAAGACTAATGCATAAAATATATTTTAGCATGATCAATGGAATGTGATGTATAAACTGAATATTAAATATATAAATAAAAAAATAATAAAAAATTGGATAGGAGGTTTTTTAAAAAAAAACAAAGTACTTAATAAAAGTTCATAGAAACCAGATGTAAATATTTGATACTAAGTAAAAAGATTTTAAAATATTATCTTAAGATATTAAAATGGGTATCACATGACCCCATTAATTAAAAGGATTAAGGTCAAGTTCCGCATTCAGGCCCCCTGGGGTCAGAGTACCAAAATTAAAAATTAGTTCAGCTTCAGTAAATAGGAGCTGTTTCAGTGTGTTTCCGCCTCTTTGGAGTTTAACCTTTTTAACACCCCAGTATAAAAAGCCTTCAGTTTTCTGTCCGTGGAAGTCTTTAAAGTGTTTTGAGAGTAAATGATCCTCATAGCCCCATTCTATATTTAAAAGGTGTTGCCTTATCCTATCCCTTACTGGTCTGCTCGTTTGTCCAAAATATTGTTTCTTACACGGACACTGTATCATGTATACAACATTCCTATCAGAACATCTAATAGTTTCCCTAATTTTGACCTTATAATCTGAATTACTAGCTTCTATTGTTTTGCATTTGGTGCTGAAACTGCAAGCTTTACATTGGTGGCAAGGGTAGAATCCTTCAAGTTTATTTCCATAGACATCTGTATTGTGACTTTTTCTTTTTTTGAACTCACTAGGTGCTAGAATAGATTTAAGTGTTTTCGCTTTTCTGTAAACTATCTTAGGTTTATTCTCTGTTATTTCACTCAAGACTGGATCTTTCTGAACTAGATGCCAGTGTTTATGAGTAATCTTTTTGATTAATTTAAAATCAGCACTATATTGAGTTATAAATGTAGTTTCAAAGTCTTTTAGGATTGGATTGTTTTTTTTCTTTTTTCTGAATAAGCGTATTTCTTTCTATTTTCTCTACTTCTTGTATAGCTCCTGTTATAAATTCCTCATTATAACCTTTTTCTATGAATCTTTCTTTGAGCACATTCACTTGACTCTTATAATCATCCACTGTGGAACAAGTTTTCCTTAGTCTTAGAAATTGTCCTTTAGGGACATTCAGCTTCCATTGATCATAATGGCTACTGTTCTAATGTATATAGTTGTTTGTATCGACTTTTTTAAAAAATGTTTTCGTCTGAATTTTATTGCCAACAATCTCAATAGTCAAGTCTAAAAAATCTATGCTCCTAACATTAAAATCATATGTAAAAGTAATTCCCCAACCATTATTATTTATATCTTCCATAAATTGAATTAATAAATCTTCTCCTCCTTTCCAAATTAAAAATAGATCATCTATATAGCGTTTGATGAGTACGAGGTTTGCGCTCCATGCACTGCTTATAATATGGTCTTGTTCAAATCTACCCATGAAAAGGTTCGCATAACTGGGCGCAAACCTCGTACCCATCGCTGTTCCATTTTTCTGTATAAAGTATTCACCATTAAAGTTAAAATAATTATTATTAAGAATAAAACGGATACATTGTATTAAAAAATCCGCTTGATTGATCGACATATTGGCATCATTATGTAGAAAGTGTTTAGTTGAATCTATTCCTAAAGTATGTGTTATATTGGTATAAAGTGCATTTACATTGCAGGTTACTAAAAGAAAATCCTTCTGCCAATGAATATTACTTAACTCCTGAATTAGTGAGGTGGAGTCTCTCAGGTAGGTTGATAAACTAACTACTTAAGGCTGTAGGAACTTGTCCACATATTGGGATAGATTTGCCATTAGTGAGTTAATTCCCGAAATGATCGGTCTTCCCGGTGGTTTTACTATCGATTTATGTGTTTTTGGCAGGTAATAGAATATTGGGGTAACTGGGTATTGTGTTTTTAAAAAATTCAATTCTTTCTCATTCAAATTTTTTTCTTTTTTGGCATAAAAGAGTAGCTTGTCTAGTTCTAGACTAAATTTATTTACTGGGTTTACTTTGAGTCTAGTGTAAGTTTCAGTGTCATTTAGGAGACGGTAAGCTTCTATTAGATAGTCATCAGTGTTCAATATGACTAAGCCTCCCCCCTTATCCGCTGCCTTTATTATGATATCAGGATTATTCTTAAGATCTTGAAGTATTTCTTTTTCTTTTTTAGTTAAATTGTATTTCTGTCTCCCTTTACTGGTATTTTTAGTAAGATCTTCTTTTACAGACTTTTCAAAGAGTTCTAGATATTTACCCTTATCTTGGGTGGGGTAGAAGGAGGATTTCTGTCTGAGGTCTGTATGATTGTAATAATCTTGTGATGTAGTTGAGCTAGATTGAGCACTAGTGTTTTTGCGTTCCAATTGATTCCTTAAAAAATATCGTTTTAGGGTTAATTTTCATATATATTGATTTACATTTATCATGGTGTTGAATTTATTCATTCTACATGTTGGGGCAAATGATAGTCCCTTACGCAATATTGTTTCTTGTTCTTTATTCAATGTCAATTTACTTAAATTAAAGATCCCACTGGTGTTAATTACCTCAACCTTTTTGTTTCCTGTTCTTCTTCTTCTACCTCTCTTTCCTCTAACCTTCGTTTCCCTTTTTGAATCCAATCCCTCTCTACATTTCTTTCCTGTTGTATTCCCCACAATGTTCCCTCTGTGGGTGTACTTGGTCCTAAAAAAGGCCTAGTAGTTGCTTGATCCTCTCTAACTTCATCTAATGCTGAAAACCTATTTTGTGTGGGTAGTTCTTGTGATTTCAAATGAGACCTACTATTAGGTGTAAAAGTGTGAGTATCTTGATGTCTCTCAGTGTGTCCTCTAAAATAGTGTTCATCTTTTGGTCTAGTATAGTATCCTCCATATTGGTTACAGTGATTTGGTTCTCTCCAGTTATCTCTACGGAAATTTCTATGATTATCTTGGAAGTTTCTGGAATAATAACCAAAATCTGTTCTATTTTCTCTAGAGTATCTAATGTGATCATTGATCTCTGGGTTTTTCCACTGGTCTCTTGAGTAGTCTCTATGATAATCTTGAGAGTTTTTATTATTTGTAAAATTTGCATAGTTACTTCTACTCTCTCTTCTGTATCCACTGTGGCCCTGGTAATCATTTCTTTGGGGTCTATATGTGTTATTATGATATTGGTTGTTATCATATTGTGTATGTCTAAAATTGGTTCCATATTTATTATATGGACCCTGAGGTGTTTGGAAATTCTTATTTTTCTCTCTTTCTTGTTGTTTTTTTTTTGATAATTAGTATCTGATTGTTTATTAGAGTTAAGTCTATTGCTTTTTCTAAATAGGTTTTCTGTTTTGTTATCTCCAATGTGTGCTTGTACTTGAACTCTATTTTCATTTGTAAGAGAGTTTTGGGGAATTAGACTTTCATTTGGATTCCCACTGGAATAATCTGTTTCATCTCTGATATATTTTTTCCATTTATTTTCTAGTATTTCATTTTTGATTGTGGTTATATATTTATTTTTTTTTTTTTATTTTTTTTTTATTATAATCTTGGAAAAATACAGAGTACAATGGCAGTATAAACATTACAAGTAGGATATTCACAAGTATTCAGTTACATTTGTCGAAAATTTACATACATGTTAACAATCTAGAAGTGGGGGGGGGGGGTATTGAGTCTATTATGCCCAACTGGGCCACTTAAGAGTCCATTATCTTATTTAGTGTTATGTTACAATGTTCAAACATCTTTCATAGAGAGAGTCCAGGATGAAAAAGGAAAGAAACAAAAAAAAAAAAAAAAAAAAAAAGGGAAGTTAACATAGTCTCCTCCCTTCTCACCACCCCATCCAATCCTATCCATTTAGACCTCCAACTCGGGGCATACTCGCTATATTTGAATGTTGATGATACCTTCTATTTTAGCAGTAAAGTCTCTACCCTGGTTTAGAATAAAGTCTTTCCAAACCTTTAAATATAGATTATCTTTCTTCCTTTCCAGCCTATAGTCATAAGCTGCTATTATTGCACTATCAGAAAGAAGATTTTTTGCTTCTTTAATCGATGGAGCTCGTGGTTTGCACCATTTGTCAAAAATAAGTTTTCTGAGGTTAAGTATCGCAGTTAGAATGAATCTCTTTTTATTCCCCCATGAAATACAGGGGTTCAGTAGTATTATAGAATTTATTGAGAGCCTCACTTCAATGTTTGTCATTTGGGAAAGAAGATAGGCTACCTTATGCCAAAATTGGTTTACTTTCGGGCATTCCCACAGTAGGTGTCCCAAGTCTGGATCGTTTAAATGGCACTTAATACAAAAAATTTTAACATTACGATTCCACTTAGCTACCCGCCACGGGGTGAGGTAATCTCTATTGATGATCTTAAACTGCGTTTCTCTTAGATAAGTTGAGGGAGAGATGGTTAACGCTGTCCTTAAACTGTTCTCTAGTTGATCTATAGGGTCCGTCAAACTTACTACCTTTCCCCAATATGTCCTTGCCCATACTATATATTTTTCTGTCTCTGCCGATCTTAAAATTTTATATATAGAAGACAAGGAACACTTTTCCCTTTTAAGATGATCCATTAATGGGTGATCTTGGAAAGTCTGGCGAAACAGATATAGTAACTTTCGTATATAGTCTATAGCTTGCAAGAAGTAAAACATATGTTTCTTCTGTGCTGCCGGAAAGATATTTTGAAATTCAGCAAAGTTATGAAATTTTCTAGCCTTAAAATCATAGAACTCTGCAACCGAAAGAGCTTTGGTAGGTGACCATAGACTAAAAGGGTTAACTGAGTTACCTAATGGAAAGTGCCAGTTTCCTTGAATAGGTAGCCATTTAGAGACCGCTGTAGGATGTCCAAACAGCTTCATGGTATTCCTCCATGCTTTTAAGATGTCCTTAAGTAAGGGGTGGTTAGCAATTGTATTGCCCAAAATCTTATTTGTTGCATGTAATAAAAAGCCCATGGAATAAGGGGCACATATGTGTTCTTCTAAATACCTATTGGATAATTTAAATGACTGAAAAAGCCAATCAATTGGGAATCTTATTAATGTTGCTGAATTATACCATTCCAGGTTGGGAAGTGATAGCCCCCCTCCCAAATATGGTTGGTATAGTATTTCCAATTTTATTCTGGGTTTTCTCCCACTCCAAAGAAAATATCTCAGTGCCCGGTTAAAGCGCCATAAATCCATTTTTTTTATAAGCAAGGGAAGCATTCTACATGGGTACAAAATTTTTGGGACTATGAACATTTTATAAAGATTAACTTTACCCGAGATTGAAACCGGTAACGCTGCCCAGCTTCTTAATTTTATCATAGTTTCTTGGAGGACTGAAAGAATGTTATCGCGATACCAGTCATCTGGGTTAACAGAGAGTTTCAAGCCCAGATATTCCAAGGCATTGGATTCAATAAATTCGTAGGTTTGCTGTTTGTTACTCCTTTTCAGCCAGATTACCTTTGATTTTGCCAAGTTAGTTTTGTACCCTGAGACATTGCCATAATCCTTTAAAAGTTCTAAGACTATGTCAATGGTATCTTTTGGATTGCTGACATACAAGAGTAAATCATCAGCAAATAAAGATACCCTTAGCAATTCCTTGCCTATATTAATTCCTGTAAGAAGTTCCCTCAATTTGATTGCCAATGGCTCCAGAACTAAATTGAAAAGTAGGGGTGAGAGAGGACACCCCTGTCTCGTACCTCTTGAAAGTGTTAAAGAATGAGTTAACTCATTGTTGATCATAATTGATGCCTTGGCATCTGAATAGATGTTTCTAATAAAGGTGCAAAACTTTTCTCAAAATCCGTATCTAACCATAACTTTAAACATAAATGGCCATTCCACTCTGTCGAAGGCCTTCTCTGCATCCAGAGATAGCAGGAAGGCCTCCGGCAGAGCAGAACCCCCGCCACTGTACTGAGAAATAGCATGGAGTATCTTTCTAATACTTTTCTCAGATGATCTTCCACTCACAAATCCCACCTGGTCCTCGTGTATAATTTTAGGTGCAATTAGCTTTAGTCTTTCTGCCAAGATCTTCATCATAATCTTATAATCAAGATTAAGCAGGGATATCGGTCTGTAAGCTGTAAGATCTAAGGGATCTTTATTAGGTTTAGGGATTAATACGATGTTTGCCCTCTTAAAATCTTCCGATACCTTGATGTTTTCTTCAAAATACCCTTTGTACAGGTCCTTTAGGACTGGAGTAATTTTTTCTAATAGTACCATATAAAACTCCAAGGGCAGGTTATCTGGGCCAGGAGACTTTCCTCTAGCTAATGATTTAATGACACTTACTATTTCCTGGTCACTTATAGGCTTGTCCAGAGCTTCCAAGTCTGTTCCTGATATCAATGGCACCTCAATGGAATCTAAAAATCGATCAATCTCTTCTGCTTGTGGTTTTTTTTTTTTTTTTTTTTTTTTTTTTTTTTTAGATAAGAAGATATCTGTACTTGAAACACACATGAAAGATGCACCTGATGATATTATGAATATTTTGACACAATTTTGTGAAATTGAATTAAAAAAGTTTATTTGTTGTTATAGAAATGGTTTCAATTTCACCTTATACACACGATTTTCACTGTTTAATAGAAATAATGTATAAAGGTATCTACATTTTAGGAATTGAAATATACATCACAGTTTTAATCAAGGTTATGATACATACTTTGTTTTACTTTTGCAAATTTGTTTTAGAAGGATTTAACTTTAATGATAGAAATGATCTGAAGCACAAATTTCACTTTCTGGTTTATATCACTATTTTTCCTTTTTTAATAAATGTGTATACATGCGGGTTTTATACATGCGGGTTTTCTTTTTTTTTTTTTTTTTTATTTTATCTCTCCTCCTCTCTCTCCCCCCCATCCATACATCCCTGGGCAAATTTTCTATGCACAGTGTCGCGCCTTCCAACCTGGGTTTTATACTATCACTTTATTTAGGGACAAGGTATGCTGCAAGCCTAACTTCAAAAAAATAGTTAGAAGATAAAGGTTATTTCATGGAATGTGGGAGGAATTCACTCCCCCATTAAAAGGAAAGTGGTGATAAATTTTCTAAGTAAGAAGGCTCTGGACATCATTTGTTTACAGGAGACTCATCTCTCCGATGCCGAACACAACAAACTTAAGATACGCGGGTTTTCGCGATCCCTTTTTGCTTCATATAGGAAAGCAGCCAGAGGGGTGATGATCCTGATTCATAAAAACCTTGGACAAGAAATCATTAAAGTAGTGAAAGATAGAGAGGCCAGGTATATAATGGTTAGAATGAAGATTCAAAAGCAGTTCTTCTTAATAGTCAACTTGTATGGCCCCAATAGCTCTGATGTTGCATTCTGGACCCGGCTAATTAAGAATATCTTAAAGTTTGCAAAAGATAACATAATTATAACAGGGGATTTCAATATTACCCCTAACTCGAGTATTGATAGAATTAGAATGGATCTAAGCAGGAAAAAAGGGAACTATACAAGATCCCATCACAATTACGAAGAAAAAATCTTTAGTCTATTGACCCAATCAACTAATCTTATAGATATTTGGAGGACTATGAACCCCAACTCTCGGGAGTTTACATGCCATTCCAAATCCCACAATACCATGTCTAGACTAGATTTATACCTAGTATCAGAAATTTTGGCTCCTAAAATCTCTAAATGTGAAATTCTGGAATTTACTCTCTCTGACCATGCTCCTGTAATATTACAAATTCAAGTTAAGAAACCATATACATTTAACTCTTTTTTCTTCCCAGTTTACTTAGCCAACTCAGACAAATTTAAGTCCTTTTTGGAAAAGGCCTGGGAAGATTATTGCTCCTTTAATGCTCACAGTAGAAGTAATATACATATTTTCTGGGAAACGGCTAAAGTATATTTAAAAGCAGAGATAATATCATACATGGCGAGATTAAAAAAGAAGCAAGCTTCTAGATACTATGATTTATCTAATAAACTTAAAGAGGCCTATGCTAGTTACATACAGAACCCAACTACAGTAAACAGAGAAATTTACTTCTCTAATAAAAAAAATAGGGATCATTTTCTATTACAACAAGCCCAAGAATCAATACAAATCAAAGCAGCCAAATTTAAAAGATACGGCAATAAAGCAGGCAAACTCTTAGCATCCATTTTTAAAACACAAACTCAGAGAAAGCCTATCGTGGCTATCAGAAAAGATAAGAGTATCACCTCAGATCAGGAACAAATGGCTCTCTTATTCCGTAATTTTTTCACAGACCTTTATGCATCACAACAACCACAAGCAGAAGAGATTGATCGATTGTGGTTATATTATTAATTATTTCTTTTTGTTTATCCTTAAACTTGGGGTCCTCATTAAATTTAATCAAATTATCTTTGAATTCATTTATTGTTTTATCAACATTTTCAAGAGCTCTAGTTCTTGATTTAATAAGAACTTTTAAAAGATTAATTGATGCTTTTTCTAAAATGCCATACCACTCTGTGTTGTGGTCTTCATCTAATGTAAATGTACAGTTCTTTTTAAGTCTTAACCCTCTTGGGACCATTTGTGAGTGTTAAGACATGCTCTGGTCATTCAAGACTTGCACTGTCCCACAGAAAATCACCCTGCTTAGATAGCAATGCGTGTATCTTTATGGGCCAATATCAACTCCTTTATAACTCAGGGTAGTTATTCCTGGTGTACAGAAGCGTCACCACCTACTTTGGAAGACTTATTACCGCCCGGCTTACCTTCACTCAGTCGTTCTGCTATGGTGCCTGTATCCTGGCCACCTATTACCTCTGTAATGACGTGCTGTGTGCCTGTGCGGTTCTTCACTTGCTAATCCCATAGGTGCTGGACTTTTCTTTCTCTGTAAGACCCAAATCAGAGCTGCTCCACAGTAATAGCGTCTACCTCCACACTACGAAATTGCACACGCCAAACATTATAGGTTTTGCCCCTCCCCCTTCAGGGCTGGAATCGACGCTTTGTCAAATGTATGCTGTTGCCATTGAAATCAGTGTTTAAATATTTTTATTGTTACACTTGTTGCACGCCCCTTGTTTCTTTCTTAAGGGGACCACTCGCTATTACACAGGTTTTAAACTGGTACAGTATCTTATTCATATTCTCGTATTTACATCTATATACTCTAAAAGTGACACCAAAATTGGTTTAAACATTTATGATATATACAGCATTTCTAAGCAATGTACCGGCAGTTTAACTAAGCATACTAGAGGGATACAATATATCATAACCTCATACATTTGCTATAAATCAAACCCATGAATGTAATTCCTATGAATTGCTTGGTTACATTTGTCTTGCTGTACAATATTTACAAGAAACCGGCATATTCTATTTTTTCGTTTAGCCTTATGGGAGATAATGTATTATTGCAAAACAGAAAGAGAAGCAGTCAATAGCTTGTTCTATGGCCCGGTTGCCACCTGGGAGTAGAACAAGGAAAATGACAACCCCAGACGATCGTTTCGGCCTCCTTTGGGCCTCGTCAGTGAGATGCAGCCATATCCCTCCAAGCACATTGGGCAAGGAGTTCATGTCTGATTTCCCCCATCATCCTTAAGGAGATTATCCCCAGGTTCATATTTACATATGCAAAACAGAAAGAGAAGCAGTCTGCCAGGAACAAACAGTAGCATCAATAGCTTGTTCTATGGCCCGGTTGCCACCTGGGAGTAGCCTCTTTCTGCCCAAGTGTGCTTTTCACAGAGGATAACTTTCCTGTAGTATATCAGTCTGATCCTGCTGACATGGTCAGTCCAGCCCCGAAATACCAGGCAATTCTCCTCTGAACAAGGAAAATGACAACCCCAGATGATAGTTTCGGCCTCTTTTGGGCCTCGTTAGTGAGGTGCAGCCATATCCCTCTAAGCACATTGGGCAAGGAGTCCATGTCTGGTTTCCCCCATCACCCTTAGGGAGATTATCCCCAGGGTCATATTTACATATGCAAAACAGAAAGAGAAGCAGTCTGCCAGGAATGAACAGTAGCATCAATAGCTTGTTCTATGGCCCAGTTGCCACCTGGGAGTAGCTTCTTTCTGCCCAATTGTGCTTTTCACAGAGGATAACTTTCCTGTAATATATCAGTCTGATCCTGCTGACATGGTCAGTCCAGCCCTGAAATACCAGGCAATTCTCCTCTGAACAAGGAAAATGACAACCCCTAATGATCGTTTCGGCCTCTTTTGGGCCCCATCAGTGAGGTGCAGCCATATGCCTCTAAGCACATTGGGCAAGGAGTCCACGTCTGGTTTCCCCCATCAACCTTAGGGAGATTATCCCCAGGGTCATATTTACATATGCAAAACAGAAAGAAAAGCAGTCTGCCAGGAACGAACAATAAAATCAATAGCTTGTTCTATGGCCCGGTTGCCACCTGGGAGTAGCTTCTTTCTGCCCAATTGTGCTTTTCACAGAGGATAACTTTCCTGTTGTATATCAGTCTGATCCTGCTGACATGGTCAGTCCAGCCCCGAAATACCAGGCAATTCTCCTCTGAACAAGGAAAATGACAACCCCAGACAATCGTTTTGGCCTCCTTTGGGCCTCGTCAGTGAGGTGCAGCCATATCCCTCTACGCACATTGGGCAAGGAGTCCACATTTGTTTTCCCCCATCACCCTTAGGGAGACTATCCCCAGGGTCATATTTACATAGGCAAAACAGAAAGAAAAGCAGTCTGCCAGGAATGAACATTAACATAGCTTGTTCTATGGCCAAGTTGTCACCTGGGAGTAGCTTCTTTCTGCCCAATTGTGCTTTTCACAGACTGCTTCTCATTCTGTTTTGCAGATAATGTATTAAGTCTATACATCCAGTGTGACTCATGTTGGAGCAATATTTTGTCAATGTTTCCCCCTCTCCTTTTGGGCTTTATATGTTCAATCCCTAGTACCCTCAATTGGGAGAAGTCAGAGTTGTGGAACAGTTGAAAATGTCTAGCCACGGGGCTATCTTGATCATTCTCTATTATACTGTCCTTGTGCTCCCTGACTCTGTATTTCAATTCACGTGTCATTTTCCCAATGTAAAATTTGGGACACGAGCAGTGCAGCAAGTAAATTACATTTTTGGTATTACAAGTAATCATTTCATTGACATAGTAACTATATCCTGATCCTGATGCATTAGTGCTAAAACTGGAGGATTTCTCTATGAACCTACAATGACCACATGGATGACATCCTTTCAAGGTTTATGATTTTGTGAGCCAGTTAGTGTGAACTTCTTTCTGAAATTCACTGTGTACTAGCTTATCTTTAATACTCGGGGCCCTTCTAGCAGTCAATAATGGATATTCAGATACATATTTTGAGAGAGAACTGTCGCTGGTCAAAATATGCCAGTTTTTATTCAGTATCCCACAAAGCTTACCCCAATGAGAGTTATACCTCGTTACTAATCTTATTTGGTTCTTTTTATTTTGTATGTCCCTGTTTCTATAAAGAAGCTGGTGTCTTGAGGTATGTCTTGCCCATATCCAGCGTTTATGTATTTGTCTTCTAGACTAGGGGTCGCCATACTTTCGGACCTTTTGACCACTAAACTCACAATTTTAAATCCCTTGGACCACTAACATGATTTTTTTAAAAAGGTACAAACCTCGATAATGTATGTATGTGTATATATATATATATATATATATATATATATATATATATATATATATTCCAATAGTCCAGTCAGACCAGCTCTAAGAGCACCTGATCTAGTCTAATGCTGATAGGAACACCTAAGACTACTAATGTATGAGTCATAGGGTGCAAGGGGGGATCAAAGAATTGCACATATCTCTTGAAACAGCATGAAAATACAAGAAAAAGGACAAAGATCAGAAAAAAGCACAAGGATTCCTTAGCCAGCACTTTCCTATCCTAATTCATTCTATTCATTGGAAGTATGGCACCAAAGAGATAAGCAGAACCAGGTACAAAGCAAAGATTGCACATGCACATATCCAAATATAAAGTATAACATTTTATTAATCACCTTCATCTAGAGTAAAAAAGCATACTTACAATACCCTGAATAACATGAGAATAAAAAATATAGAACAGACCTATGGCCATAGGGGAAAACTAAATATCCATCTAATTTATACCATTACTCATTTCCTATGTATTAATACAATACTAAAAAATCCAATCGCATAAATAAAATGCATAATATGTAATAAAGGTATAAAAAGCAGATGTTATAGTAAGAGACAGATTAATAATGTCCTGTGGTTATATATAGCTGGGAAAAAACACTGCAGCTTACAACATAACATAAACAGTTCAAATAGATGTGGTCATTAATGAGTTAAAGCAGTTCATGCATATTAGTTGCTGTAGAAATGCAGCTTGCAACATAACATAGAAAGTTCAAATGAATATGGTCATTAATGAGTTAAAGCAGTTCATGCATCCTTAAGTTTTGATGATATGCAGTTATGCCCAGTTGTTATTTAAAGCTGTAGTAAAGCAATGCAAGTTGTAGCGTAATATAGGCAGTTCGTGCAAATACTCATGTTTGATGGTTAGTGCGAGCAAAGCCGTATGTTAGTTAGAATAGTTCATGCATCAATAAACATGTCAGCAAGTTTCCTCAGGACACACTCCTATAGTCACAGAAAGCTGTGAATTATTTGAAAGCAGTTCATGCAAATGCGCTCATTAATGGATATAAAGCATTTCATATGCAGGTACACAGTTATCAGCAGTTTGGGATAATCCTACTGAGAGATATACTCTCATCTAAGGGTCCCATATACACTCTCACCACCTCCTCGACTGTGCGGTACCACTTGATTGAGCTTATGCCAGCGTGACCTTCATTGCAATATTTCGTTCTTCATATGCAGCTTAGTGCGACAACTGTCTCCGTTTTCCTTCAGGGGCCCGGTCAAGGCACGACAGATCCTCTATTAACTCGGGCAAGCCACCCCGAGTAGTGTTAGAAACAAGTAGTGTTAGAAACAAGTAACTTTAAAAACTTGCTAAAAACAAACAACAACTTATAAAGTGGGAGATAGAGAGTGATAAAAGGGGAAAAGAGGAAGAAAAAATATATGCTTTCCTAGCAATATGCTTTCCCCTTTGAGACAGGTACTCCAATTGTTTATTCTCCCTGTTTTGGCCTTATAACCAGGCTTTATATTATTTTGTGTATACAATATCTAAATATATTTCCACTGTTTTATATGCTAATTTTCACAGGTCCCTGTAATTGTTGGACCCCTACCTTGGATGATGTTTGTTTTGTATTTTACACTGTTTATCTCCCAAGATAAGTTGTTTGTTTACTTTCACCTTTTTAATTTTTATTTATGTTTTATTGTAACGGATACATGCATGCAATATGCTTGAACCATATTCGTTCTACTTTCACAACACTAACTCATCCAAAATGCAACCTCCTTTTCCCATTACTTTTGAAACTATTACTGTTATTTCAATATATCTCAGGCCTGCCCCTCCTCATGACCACACAAGATTATAATTATTATTATTATTCTTTATTTATAAAGCGCCAACAGATTCTGCAACGCTGCCCATGGATACAAGGATAAAAGTACAACAGAGAAACAATACAATAAGAGACAAAATTTTCCAGACAAATACAGGGGGAATTGAGGGCCCTATTCCCATGGGAACTTACAATCTAGATGGGTGGGAGGGTGGGGACTGCAAAGGTGAGAATGATATTAGTGAGGAGATAGATGAGGGTAACTTGTTGGGTAAGTGAAATTAGTTTGTTAATGAGTTGGGTGATAAGCTTCCCTGAACAAAAAGGTCTTTAGGGAACGTTTAAAGGAGGAGAGGTTAGGGGAAAGTCTGACAGCTCAAGGAAGTGCGTTCCAGAGGGTTGGTGCCGCACCAGAGGAGGCGATGGTAGAGGACGCAAGAAGCAGGTCATTGTTGGATCTTAGGGGCGGGTTGGGGTATATTTGTTGATGAGAGAGAACATGGGTGAGGATTTTGAATTTAATTCTGCTGTGAATGTGGAGCCAGTGAAGGGACTCACAGAGAGGTGCAGCAGAAACAGAGCATCAAGAGAGGTGGATTAGCCTTGCAGATGCATTTAGGATGGATTGAAGGGGAGAGAGGCAGGAGAGAGGGAGGCCAGATAGTAAGTTATTACAGTAGTCAAGTCAGGAAATTACCAGGGAGTGGATTAGCTGTTTAGTAGTTTCAGCACTCAGAAACGGACTAATTTTGGAGATATTTCATAGGTGGGTGAGGCAGGATGAAGAGAGCAATTGGATGTGGGAATGAAGGACAGATTTGATTCAAGTGTGACTCCGAGGCAGCGGAGTCATGGGGATGGGGAGATAGTGTTGTCGCCAACAGTGATGGAAAAATTAGAAACTGGAGTACAGTTAGAGGGGGGATTAGAAGTAGTTCGGTCCTGGACATGTTTATTTTTAGGTGGTGAGAGGATATCCAGGAGGAAATGCTAGATAAGCAGTCGCTGATGTGAGAATTGACAGAAGGAGAGAGTGTAGGGGTGGAAAGGTAGATCTGGGTATCATCAGCATAGAGGTGGTAGTTGAAGCCATAGCTGTTGATAAGTTTACCCAGTGAAGAAGTATAAATAGAGAAGAGTAGAGGAACCAGGACAGAGCCTTGACGTACTTCAACAGACAGAAGCAATGGAGAGGAGGAGTCACCAGAGAAGAATCTGTTAGAGAGATAAGAGTGAATCCAGGAGAGGGCAGTGTCACGGAGCCCAAGAGAGCTGAGAGTCCATAGGAGAAGGGGATGGTCAACAGTGTCAAAGGCAGCAGAGAGGTCAAGTAAGATGAGTATAGAGTAAGTAGCCTTTGCTTTTAGCAGAAAGGAGGTCGTTAGTAACCATGGTGAGGGCAGTCTCAGTTAAATGTTGGGGACGGAAGCCAGATTGCAGGGGGTCAAGCAATGAGTTGGAGGACAAGAAGTGGGTTAGGCGATCAAAAGCTAGTTTTCAAGGATTTTTGAAGCTAGCGGGAGCAGTGATATGGGGCGGTAGTTTGCAGGAGAGTTAGGGTCAAGGGAGGGTTTTTTGAGGATGGGGTGACCTTTGCATGTTTGAAGGAGGCAGGGAATGAGCCGGTAGAAAGGAATAGGTTGAATATATGAGTAAGAGCTGGAGTAAGGGTGGAAGACAGAGAAGGTATTAGATGTGAAGGAATAGGGTAGAGTGGGCAGGTAGTGAGGTGTGAGGAAGACAATTGGGAAGCCCCTTCACTCTCAGTGGTTGGGAGGAGGGTGCAGAGAGCGGCAGAGGGGGTGACTGCGAGTAAAGTTGGGAGATTGCAGGCTTGTGTTGGGATGTTTCTTCGGATGGTAAGTGTTTTATTTAAAAAGTAGTCAGCCAGGTCTTGAGCACTGAATGCAGATGAGGGGGGAGGTGCAGGTGGATAGAGAAGAGATTTGAAAATGGAGAAGAGTCTTTTAGGGTTTGAGGAGTGAGTGGATATAAGAGAAGAGAAGTAGGTTTGCTTAGCTAGGTGAAGGGCAGAGGTGTAAGAGTGAAGAATTAACTTATAGTACATGAAATCAGGTTCGGAGCGGGATTTCCTCCAGACACGTTCAGCAGTGCAGGAGCATTTTTGCAGGTGGCATGTTTGCTGTGAGTGCCAGGGCTGGAGCTGACGATGTGGGGCTTTGCGAAGTTTGGGAGGAGCGAGAGTGTCAAGTGCAGAGGAGAGGGTATTGTTATAGTGGGTTATAGCAAGGTCAGGGCAGGATATCGTGGAAGTGTGGGGGAGGCCCATTTGAATAAGGTTGGAGAGTTGGGGAGGTTCTACAGTATGCAGATTTCTACAGGTGCGGGGGCGGGGGGGAGTAGTGGGGGAAGTAGGTTTAGTCTGTATATTAAGATTAAAGGTGAGCAGATGGGAAATGGGCGACAAGCAACATCAGAGAGAGAGCAGAGATAGGGGAATACCAGATCAATAGGGTGTCCATCATGGTGGGTAGGGAATAGGGTGGATTGTGAGAGGCCGAAGGAGTTAGTGAGTGAGAGAAGTTTAGAGGCAGCAGGGGCAGATGGGTTGTCAATGGGGATGTTGAAGTCCCCTAGGATTATAGCAGGTGTTTCTTTCATGTAATTAGCAAGAGTCCATGAGCTAGTGACGTATGGGATATACATTCCTACCAGGAGGGGCAAAGTTTCCCAAACCTTAAAATGCCTATAAATACACCCCTCACCACACCCACAATTCAGTTTTACAAACTTTGCCTCCGATGGAGGTGGTGAAGTAAGTTTGTGCTAGATTCTACGTTGATATGCGCTCCGCAGCAAGTTGGAGCCCGGTTTTCCTCTCAGCGTGCAGTGAATGTCAGAGGGATGTGAGGAGAGTATTGCCTATTTGAATGCAGTGATCTCCTTCTACGGGGTCTATTTCATAGGTTCTCTGTTATCGGTCGTAGAGATTCTTCTCTTACCTCCCTTTTCAGATCGACGATATACTCTTATATATACCATTACCTCTGCTGATTCTCGTTTCAGTACTGGTTTGGCTTTCTACAAACATGTAGATGAGTGTCCTGGGGTAAGTAAATCTTATTTTCTGTGACACTCTAAGCTATGGTTGGGCACTTTATTTATAAAGTTCTAAATATATGTATTCAAACATTTATTTGCCTTGACTCAGAATGTTCAACATTCCTTATTTTTCAGACAGTCAGTTTCATATTTGGGATAAATGCATTTGTTTCAATCATTTTTTCTTACCTTAAAAAATTTGACTTTTTCCCTGTGGGCTGTTAGGCTCGCGGGGGCAGAAAATGCTTCATTTTATTGCGTCATTCTTGGCGCAGACTTTTTTGGCGCAAAATTTTTTTTCTTTTTCCGGCGTCATACGTGTCGCCGGAAGTTGCGTCATTTTTTGACGTTTTTTTGCGTCAAAAATGTCGGCGTTCCGGATGTGGCGTCATTTTTGGCGCCAAAAGCATTTAGGCGCCAAATAATGTGGGCGTCTTTTTTGGCGCTAAAAAATATGGGCGTCATTTTTTGTCTCCACATTATTTAAGTCTCATTATTTATTGCTTCTGGTTGCTAGAAGCTTGTTCACTGGCATTTTTTTCCCATTCCTGAAACTGTCATTTAAGGAATTTGATCAATTTTGCTTTATATGTTGTTTTTTTCTTTTACATATTGCAAGATGTTCCACGTTGCACTGAGTCAGAAGATACTTCAGGAAAATCACTGCACAGTGCTGGAGCTACCAAGCTAAGTGTATCTGCTATAAACTTTTGGTATCTGTTTCTCCAGCTGTTATTTGTATTGCATGTCATGTCAAACTTATTAATGCAGATAAAATTTCCTTTAGTACTGTTACATTACCTGTTGCTGTTCCGTCAACATCTAATTTTCAGAGTGTTCCTGATAACATAAGAGATTTTATTTTTTTAAATCCATTAAGAAGGCTATGTCTGTTATTTCTCCTTCTAGTATACATAAAAGGCTTTTAAAACTTCTCTTTTTTCAGATGAATTTTTAAATGAACATCATCATTCTGATACTGATAATGGTTCTTCTGGTTCAGAGGTTTCTGTCTCAGAGGTTGATGCTGATAAATCTTTGTATTTGTTCAAGATGGAATTTATTCGTTCTTTACTTAAAGAAGTGTTATTTGCATTAGAAATAGAGGATTCTGGTCCTCTTGATACTAAATGTAAACGTTTAAATAAGGTTTTTAAATCTCCTGTAGTTATTCCAGAAGTGTTTTATCTCCCTGATGCTATTTCTGAAGTAATTTCCAGGGAATGGAATAATTTGGGTAATTTATTTACTCCTTCTAGACGTTTAAGCAAATTATATCCTGTGCCATCTGACAGATTAGAGTTTTTTTGGGACAAAAATCCCTAAGGTTATGGGGCTGTCTCTACTCCTGCTAATGTACTACTATTCCTACGGCAGATAGTACTTCATTTAAGGATCCTTTAGATAGGAAAATTGAATCCTTTCTAAGAAAAGCTTACTTATGTTCAGGTAATCTTCTTAGACCTGCTATATTTTTAGCGGATGTTGCTGCAGCTTCAACTTTTTGGTTAGAAGCTTTAGCGCAACAAGTAACAGATCATAATTTTATAGCATTATTATTATTCTATAACATGCTAATAATTTTATTGGTGATACCATCTTTTGATATCATTAGAGTTGATGTCAGGTATATGTCTCTAGCTATTTTAGCTAGAAAAGCTTTATGGATTAAACTTGGAATGCTGACATGTCTTCTAAGTCAACTTTGCTTTCCCTTTCTTTCCAGGGTAAATAATCATTTTCGTTCCTTTCCTCACAACAAGGAACAAAAGCCTGATCCTTCATCCTCAGGAGCGGTATCAGTTTGGAAACTATTTCCAGTTTGGAATATATCCAAGCCTTATAGAAACCTATAGCCAGCTCCTAAGTACCTATGAAGGTGCGGCCCTTATTCCAGCTCAGCTGGTATGGGGCAGATTACGTTTTCTTCAAAGAAATTTGGATCAATTCCGTTCTTAATCTCTGGTTTCAGAAACATTGTTTCAGAAAGGTACAGAATTGGCTTCAAGTTAAGGCCTCCTGCTAAGAGATTCTTTTCTTTCCCGTGTCCCAGTAAACCCAGCAAAGGCTCAGCATTTCTGAAATGTGTTTCAGATCTAGAGTTGGCTGGAGTATTTATGCCAGTTCCAGTTCTGGAACAGGGGCTGGGGTTTTATTTTATCTCTTCATTGTACCAAAGAAGGTCAATTCCTTCAGACCAGTTCCGGATCTATCATTATTGAATCGTTATGTTAGGATACCAACATTCAAGATGGTTACTGTAGGACTATCCTGCCTTTTGTTTAGCAAGGGCATTATATGTCTACAATAGATTTACAGGATGTGTATCTGCATATTCCGATTCATCCAGATCACTTTTAGTGTCTGAGATTCTCTTTTTAGACAAGCATTACCAGTTTTGTGGCTCTACCGTTTGGCCTAGCCTCAGTTCCAAGAATTTTTTTCAAAGGTTCTCGGTGCCCTTCTTTCTGTAATCAGAGAATAGGGTTTTGGTATTTCCTTATTTGGACGATATCTTGGTACTTGCTCAGTCTTCTCATTTTCGAAGAATCTCATACGAATCGACTTGTGTTGTTTCTTCAAGTTCATGGTTGGAGGATCAATTTACCAATCAGTTCATTGATTTCTCAGACAAGGGTAACCTTTTTAGGTTTCTAGATAAATTCAGTGTCTATGACTCTGTCCTTGTCAGACAAGAGAAGTTTAACATTGATATCAGCTTGTCAAAACCTTCAGTCACAATCATTCCCTTTGGTAGCCTTATGCATGGAAATGTTGGGTCTTAGGACTGCCGCATCAGATGCGATCTCCTTTGCTCGTTTTCACATGCGACCTCTTCAGCTCTGTATGCTGAACCAATGGTGCAGGGATTACTCAAAGATATCTCAATTAATATCTTCAAACCGATTTTACGACACTCTCTGACATGGTGGACAGATCACCATCGTTTAGTTCAGGGGGCTTCTTTGTTCTTCCGACCTGGACTATAATCTCAACAGATGCAAGTCTTACAGGTTGAGGAGCTGTGTGGGGGTATCTGACAGCACAAGGGGTTTGGGAATCTCAGGAGGTGAGATTTCCGATCAATATTTTGGAACTCCGTGCAATTTTCAGAGCTCTTCAGTCTTGGCCCCTTCTGAAGAGAGAGTTGTTCATTTGTTTTCAGATAGACAATGTCACAACTGTGGCATACATCAATCATCAAGGAGGGACTCACAGTCCTCTGGCTATGAAAGAAGTATCTCGAATTTTGGTTTGGGCGGAATCCAGCTCCTGTCTAATCTCTGCGGTTCATATCCCAGGTATGGACAATTGGAAAGCGGATTATCTCAGTCGCCAAACGTTGCATCCGGGCGAATGGTCTCTTCACCCAGAGGTATTTCTTCAGATTGTTCAAATGTGGGAACTTCCAGAAATAGATTTGATGGCTTCTCATCTAAACAAGAAACTTCCCAGGTATCTGTCCAGATCCCGGGATCCTCAGGCGGAGGCAGTGGATGCATTATCACTTCCTTGGAAGTATCATCCTGCCTATATCTTTCCGCCTCTAGTTCTTCTTCCAAGAGTAATCTCCAAGATTCTGAAGGAATGCTCGTTTGTTCTGCTGGTAGCTCCGGCATGGCCTCACAGGTTTTGGTATGCGGATCTTGTCCGGATGGCCTCTTGCCAACCGTGGACTCTTCCGTTAAGACCAGACCTTTTGTCTCAAGGTCCTTTTTTCCATCAGGATCTGAAATCCTTAAATTTAAAGGTATGGAGATTGAACGCTTGATTCTTGGTCAAAGAGGTTTCTCTGACTCTGTGATTAATACTATGTTACAGGCTCGTAAATCTGTATCCAGAGAGATATATTATAGAGTCTGGAAGACTTATATTTCTTGGTGTCTTTCTCATCATTTTTCTTGGCATTCTTTTAGAATACCGAGAATATTTCAGTTTCTTCAGGATGGTTTAGATAAGGGTTTGTCCGCAAGTTCCTTGAAAGGTCAAATCTCTGCTCTTTCTGTTCTTTTTCACAGAAAGATTGCTATTCTTCCTGATATTCATTGTTTTGTACAAGCTTTGGTTCGTATAAAGCCTGTCATTAAGTCAATTTCTCCTCCTTGGAGTTTGAATTTGGTTCTGGGGGCTCTTCAAGCTCCTCCATTTGAACCTATGCATTCATTGGATATTAAATTACTTTCTTGGAAAGTTTTGTTCCTTTTGGCCATCTCTTCTGCCAGAAGAGTTTCTGAATTATCTGCTCTTTCTTGTGAGTCTCCTTTTCTGATTTTTCATCAGGATAAGGCGGTGTTGCGAACTTCTTTTGAATTCCAACAACATTAGTAGAGACATTGTGGTTCCTTCATTATGTCCTAATCCTAAGAATTCTAAGGAGAAATCGTTGCATTCTTTGGATGTTATTAGAGCTTTGAAATATTATGTTGAAGCTACTAAGTCTTTCCGAAAGACTTCTAGTTTATTTGTTATCTTTTCCGGTTTTAGAAAGGCCAGAAAACTTCTGCCATTTCTTTGGCATCTTGGTTGAAATCTTTAATTCATCTTGCCTATGTTGAGTCGGGTAAGACTCCGCCTCATAGGATTACAGCTCATTCTACTAGGTCAGTTTCTACTTCCTGGGCGTTTAGGAATGAAGCTTCGGTTGATCAGATTTGCAAAGCGGCAACTTGGTCCTCTTTGCATACTTTTACCAAATTCTACCATTTTGTTGTATTTTCTTCTTCTGAAGCAGTTTTTGGTAGAAAAGTACTTCAGGCAGCGGTTTCAGTTTGAATCTTCTGCTTATGTTTTTCATTAAACTTTATTTTGGGTGTGGATTATTTTCAGCAGGAATTGGCTGTCTTTATTTTATCCCTCCCTCTCTAGTGACTCTTGTGTGGAAAGATCCACATCTTGGGTAGTCATTATCATGGACTCTTGCTAATTACATGAAAGAAAACATAATTTATGTAAGAACTTACCTGATAAATTCATTTCTTTCATATTAGCAAGAGTCCATGAGGCCCGCCCTTTTTTGTGGTGGTTATGATTTTTTTGTATAAAGCACAATTATTCCAATTCCTTATTTTATATGCTTTCGCACTTTTTTCTTATCACCCCACTTCTTTGCTATTCGTTAAACTGAATTGTGGGTGTGGTGAGGGGTGTATTTATAGGCATTTTAAGGTTTGGGAAACTTTGCCCCTCCTGGTAGGAATGTATATCCCATACGTCACTAGCTCATGGACTCTTGCTAAAGTTCTCAAGGAATTGGGTGGTTGATCCAGTTGGGCGATGGATGACTGCCACTCTGGAGAGATAACTGAGAGAGAAGGGGGAGAACAGGCGAATGCAGTGGACTTCAAAGGAAGAAAATGAGAGAGATGAAATAGGGATAGGTACCGATAGAAGCAGGAGGGGGAGAGTAAGATGCCAACACTGCCACCATGTCTCTCACCTGGCCTAGGTTTGTGGCTAAAGTGAAAACCACTGTGTGTGAGAGCAGCACAGTGTGTGAGAGCAGAGCAGTGTCAGAAGAAGATAGCCAGGTTTAAGTAATTGCTAAAAGGTTGAAAGCATTGTAAACAAACATGTCGTGAACAGTTGTAAGTTTGTTACAGACAGAGTGATCATTCCAGAGGACACAAGAAAAGAGAGGGGATAAGCGCTGCGGGTTAATGGAGATGAGATTGTTGGTATTGCGTGACCTAGAGTTTTTGCAGTGGGAGACAGAGCGAGAGTGTAAAAGTGTGGTGATTGCTTCAGGCCAGGGTTAGGAGAGACGTCACCAGCAGCAAGCATTAGTATCAGTGAGAGTGACAGAAGGTGAGCGTGAGACTTGTAGGAGCGCGTATGACTAGACACAGGAGAATTAGAGGGGGAAGTGTTTCTAAGGAAACAGAGTAGTTCATGAGAGGACAGCATAGGGGATGGGAGAAGGGAGGGTGAGATATGGATAGTGTGGGGGTTGTTGTTATAGGGACATGCAGTGATTTTTAGGAGAAGGGCAGACAGAGTGAGAAGAAAAGACATAGAGAGCATTGTATAGAAGAATAGTTATTACGTTTACCTGTTAGTGAGACTGCAGTTTCCACCTCCAGTTTCTAACTACAGTGAGTAACTCTGTGAGCTACTTGTAACAGAGAGCTACTTAGAATCAGAGAGCGAGGGCTCAATGAGCATTAGGCCTGCTCTATATGTAGCAGTGAAAAGTAATGAACTGATTCTGAGCAGCTGTTACAGGCAGTCTTAGCTAGCCAGGAGTTACACACTTGCAATTTAGAGGGAGAGGGGTGGCACGATGTATTACAGTTAGATAGTATCTGATAAAATGATTACAGGTAGAAAAAGTGGATACATAGGACATGGTTACCAGGGAATTAATGGGGCATTTAAAAGCAAAGAAAACCAAAAGGGGAGTGTGAGGAAGCCAAACACCTATACAGTGGTGCTGAAAACAGTCCCGTATCAAATATATACTACTGGATAATACCTATAGTAAACCCAGAGTGGTTGGCGGTAAATGCAGTCCCTTAGTGATCATCCGTTACTTACAAGTGTAAACAGTAAAGTGTGCTGACGATATAGTCTCACCTCTTATTTGGGAGCCCAGAGGGTATCCTCCATGGGAAGCCGTCCGTCAACTCTGTTCCGTCGGCACTCTGTGTCAGCTACACTTGTTCAGAAAAGCCGCTGTTGCTTTATCTCACCGGATCTTTTCCAGAGGCGCCGTGAATACACACCCACCAAGGGGCGTGTCCAAGATTCCACAGGACGATCCTCCAACCGGTTCCTTCAAGCGGCAAATGCAGTTAACGTCATACCGGGTTTTCACCAATCAGAGCTGTTGCTCAGAGCCGCACCTCCTCAGCAGCGACACCAAGGCTCAGTGCAATAGTAACACTTATCCCAGCTCCGAAATCTTCTCAACTTACTCTGGGGATATGCAGGACAGCACTTAGGCAGGAATACTAGGGCTCAAAGGCAAAGGAATCCACCAAACAAAGAGAACAAGAGCACTAGTATATGATATATAAAACATAACCTTTATTGGTTATTTTAAAATCAGACAAACAGTCATTATTCAACGAATAGAGGTGGGGTACCTCTGGCTGGCAGGCTTACGCGTTTCGGCGGAGCCGTAATCATAGCATACAGGTGCCAGCCACAGGTGTACTTTAAATACACAGTTGAAACAACACCATTGGATAAAAGGGGACATGTGAGTAAAAACAAACACGCCCAGGGTACATTTAACCCCTTATATACAGTGGGTAAACCGGAATAAGAATTAAAGCAATTCAAACAGTTTAACTAGCTTAATCTGCAAACTTACTGACACTATTGTGAAGTTATTGTGAAATTATATATATACATTAAGAGCAATGCAGCAAATAAAAACATTATATTCTGGATATATACAATGTTCATCACAAGTCAATGAACTATGTGATAGTAAATAGTGTGATATAATGCATAGTATAATACATACTGTGACAGACTGACCTGACAAGGTATTGTGTTCAGTTTATACCTTCTACAAATTGCGGGGAGAGAATGAAGAAAAATCAGTAAATATATATATATAGACTAAACCACTACACCTTCATGAGCATATAACTGCTACTTAATATTTAGATGACACTTCTATCCCTATAGGTATATATGCATGATTGTGACATTACAAGCTAATCACAAGTGGATAAGCTTATATCATACAGCCCTAGTCTATTATCTATAAGGACTACCTAGGGATGAGAAATATATAGATATCAAGATAAGAATATAAAAGTGCTAAGAGCGCTAAGAGAATACTGTGGAGGGTAGGCAAACTATTTGGAGATCAGTGTGTAATAAGCAAACCTACTGGTGTTTATTTCATCAAGTCTAACTTAATATGAGGTCACAGGAATTAAGTTGTTAGTCAAAACTATAGTCAGGTCATTTGTTTAATTTAACATAACACAAGTGGAGGTAGAGGTGTTCACTGTCAATGTATTTATCAATTATCACAGAGGAGATATTGAGCTAGATCACTGAACTAAATTAAAGTCATTCCCAGTAATTTATGAGGTCGAACTCTGAGTTCAATCCTCCAGGTATTTTAGTTTCCATCTTAAATATCCATAGCATCTCTCTTTTTGACAGTGCTACTTCACGATCACCCCCTCGTTTTGATCTTAACACCATATCTATCGGTTGCCAAGAAAAGCAATTTAAATTCTTTTTATGATTTTCGTCAAAATGGTGCACCAAGGGAGTGGTGGCCTTTCCCACCCTGATAGTAGAGATGCTCAATGATCCTAGTTCTGATCTCCCTAGTGGTGAGTCCTATGTACTGCTTTCCACATGCTGTACATGTGATGCAGTAGATGACAAAGGTAGATGTACAGTTTAAACAGAAGTTGATTTCATAGGTCTTTCCAGTGACCGTAGAGGTAAAATGTTCTGACACTGTCACATACTCACATGCTCCACATCTAGAGCTACCGCACCTATAGGAGCCTTTACAACTTAGCCAGGCACTACCCTGAGAGGAGATTTTAGGCAAAACCGTGGGGGAAAGTATGTTACCCAATGACCGGTTTCGTCTATATGAACATCTTACTCCTTCATTGGCACACTGTATGAGTCTGTCATCCGCAACTAACATTCCAAAATGATGTTTGACAATGTTGCAGATTTCCTCATACTGAGCACTATATTCGGTGACAAATGTCACCCCTTTTTGTGTGAATTTCCTTTCTTTCGAGGATTTATCTTTAAGCAGTTCACATCGATTTAATTTTTGTACTTCTTTGTGTGCTCTATTTACAACTCTCTTAGGGTAGCCTCTTTGAAAGAGTCTTTGCTTCACTTCTATCATTTGTGTTGTACTCTCTTTGATGTTTGAGCAGTTCCGTTTAACTCGCATAAGTTGCCCTTTGGCTATCGCGTACGGAACATGTTTAGTGTGGCAACTCCTAGCGTGTAACAGAGAATTCCCTGATATGGGCTTTCTGTACAAGCTGGTTTGAACCGAACCCTCAGGGTTACCATATAGGACTATATCCAAAAAGTTAATTTTAACTTCTTGGATTTCACTTGTGAACTTTAGACCTATATCATTGGCATTGAGTCTCCCTAGGAAGGTCTCTAAGTCCTTGTTATTGCCACACCATATCAGGATCAGATCATCGATAAAGCGCCGATAGAAAATGATAGAATCACGTTGGGGGTTCTCCTCTCCATAGATGTGGGACAGCTCCCACCAACCCATGAAGAGGTTGGCATAGGAGGGGGCAAATTTGGCCCCATTGCTGTCCCACATCTCTGGAGGTAGAACACCCCTCAAACTCAAAAAAGTTATGAGTAAGTAAAAATTTGGCCACTTGCAGTATGTAAATTTGGAAATCATTGGTAAAGGTAGACCAGTTTCTGAGGAAAAATGATAATGCTTCTTGATAATGCTTCTAGTCCCTTCGAATGTGGGATAGAAGAGTATAAGGCTGTTACATCTATGGTAACCCATAGGTACTTTCCTTCAATCCACATAACATCTTCTACTAGATTTATGAGATGTTTAGTATCTCTCAGAAAACTAGGAAGAGCTATGACAAATGGATAGAGAATCATGTCTAGCCATTCGGACAGCCGTTCAAAAAGTGACCCTATACCGCTAACTATCGGACGTCCCTTTACGTTTATGAGAGACTTGTGCACCTTCGGGAGGTGATGGAACACAGGGGTTACTGGGTGTTCAATATATATATATGAAAGAGTGTCATTGTCAATAAAACCATTTTCTACTCCCTCATCCAAAAGGTGCATAAGTTCTCTCTTGAAACGATTGGTGGGATTAACCTGTAAGACTGAATAACAGTCTGTGTCACTAAGTTGGCGTAGGGCCTCATTGATACACTGGGTTTTATTCATTACCACCACCGAACCACCCTTGTCCGCATTTTTAATGACCAGATCACGATTATTGGCCAAAGAGGTTAAAGCCTCTCTCTCTGCTATACTCAGGTTGCCAGAGGTATTTTTAGTGGAGTCAGCTAATAGCTTTAAATCGTTCTCCACTCTTTTGTAGAATTTTTCTACAACAGGACCCCTGCTATGCACTGGATAGAACTTTGAGGGAGGCTTCAAGCTCCTCACTCTGTTCGTATCCTGCAGACATTCAGGTCTATTACTTTCTACCAAGAGGCTATTAAGTGAAACTAAGTCACATGATTCAGGGAATGTAAGATTAGTATTCAAATTGTTTGTAACCCAGTTGGTTTTTTGTTCCACATCGGGTGACATGGTATCGTCACCTGAAAAATAACCTTTAAGTGTTATATTACGTACTAACCGATTTATATCAATTATTGTACGAAAAAGGTTAAAATTAGTGGTTGGCACAAACCCTAGACCAAGTCTTAGTACACTTACTTGGGTGTCAGATAGTACTGTGTCAGAGAGATTTATGACACAAGTCATTTGTATGACTTGTGTCATAAATCTCTCTGACACAGTACTATCTGACACCCAGATAGGGTTTGTGCCAACCACTAATTTTAACCTTTTTCGTACAATAATTGATATAAATCGGTTAGTACGTAATATAACACTTAAAGGTTATTTTTCAGGTGACGATACCATGTCACCCGATGTGGAACAAAAAACCAACTGGGTTACAAACAATTTGAATACTAATCTTACATTCCCTGAATCATGTGACTTAGTTTCACTTAATAGCCTCTTGGTAGAAAGTAATAGACCTGAATGTCTGCAGGATACGAACAGAGTGAGGAGCTTGAAGCCTCCCTCAAAGTTCTATCCAGTGCATAGCAGGGGTCCTGTTGTAGAAAAATTCTACAAAAGAGTGGAGAACGATTTAAAGCTATTAGCTGACTCCACTAAAAATACCTCTGGCAACCTGAGTAGAGCAGAGAGAGAGGCTTTAACCTCTTTGGCCAATAATCGTGATCTGGTCATTAAAAATGCGGACAAGGGTGGTTCGGTGGTGTTAATGAATAAAACCCAGTATATCAATGAGGCCCTACGCCAACTTAGTGACACAGACTGTTATTCAGTCTTACAGGTTAATCCCACCAATCGTTTCAAGAGAGAACTTATGCACTTTTTGGATGAGGGAGTAGAAAGTGGTTTTATTGACAATGACACTCTTTCATATATATATATTGAACACCCAGTAACCCCTGTGTTCCATCACCTCCCGAAGGTGCACAAGTCTCTCATAAACGTAAAGGGACGTCCGATAGTTAGCGGTATAGGGTCACTTTTTGAACGGCTGTCCGAATGGCTAGACATGATTCTCTATCCATTTGTCATAGCTCTTCCTAGTTTTCTGAGAGATACTAAACATCTCATAAATCTAGTAGAAGATGTTATGTGGATTGAAGGAAAGTACCTATGGGTTACCATAGATGTAACAGCCTTATACTCTTCTATCCCACATTCGAAGGGACTAGAAGCATTATCATTTTTCCTCAGAAACTGGTCTACTTTTACCAATGATTTCCAAATTTACATACTGCAAGTGGCCGAATTTTTACTTACTCATAACTTTTTTGAGTTTGAGGGGGTGTTCTACCTCCAGAGATGTGGGACAGCAATGGGGGCCAAATTTGCCCCCTCCTATGCCAACCTCTTCATGGGTTAGTGGGAGCTGTCCCACATCTATGGAGACGAGAACCCCCAACGTGATTCTATCATTTTCTATCGGCGCTTTATTGATGATCTGATCCTGATATGGTGTGGCAATAACGAGGACTTAGAGACCTTCCTAGGGAGACTCAATGCCAATGATATAGGTCTAAAGTTCACAAGTGAAATCCAAGAAGTTAAAAGTAACTTTTTGGATATAGTCCTATATGGTAACCCTGAGGGTTCGGTTCAAACCAGCTTGTACAGAAAGCCCATATCAGGGAATTCTCTGTTACACGCTAGGAGTTGCCACACTAAACATGTTCCGTACGCGATAGCCAAAGGGCAACTTATGCGAGTTAAACGGAACTGCTCAAACATCAAAGAGAGTACAACACAAATGATAGAAGTGAAGCAAAGACTCTTTCAAAGAGGCTACCCTAAGAGAGTTGTAAATAGAGCACACAAAGAAGTACAAAAATTAAATCGATGTGAATTGCTTAAAGATAAATCACCGAAAGAAAGGAAATGCACACAAAAAGGGGTGACATTTGTCACCGAATATAGTGCTCAGTATGAGGAAATCTGCAACATTGTCAAACATCATTTTGGAATGTTAGTTGCGGATGACAGACTCATACAGTGTGCCAATGAAGGAATAAGATGTTCATATAGACGAAACCGGTCATTGGGTAACATACTTTCCCCCACGGTTTTGCCTAAAATCTCCTCTCAGGGTAGTGCCTGGCTAAGTTGTAAAGGCTCCTATAGGTGCGGTAGCTCTAGATGTGGAGCATGTGAGTATGTGACAGTGTCAGAACATTTTACCTCTACGGTCACTGGAAAGACCTATGAAATCAACTTCTGTTCAAACTGTACATCTACCTTTGTCATCTACTGCATCACATGCACAGCATGTGGAAAGCAGTACATAGGACTCACCACTAGGGAGATCAGAACTAGGATCATTGAGCATCTCTCTACTATCAGGGTGGGAAAGGCCACCACTCCCTTGGTGCACCATTTTGCCGAAATTCATAAAAAGAATTTAAATTGCTTTTCTTGGCAACCGATAGATATGGTGTTAAGATCAAAACGAGGGGGTGATCGTGAAGTAGCACTGTCAAAAAGAGAGATGCTATGGATATTTAAGATGGAAACTAAAATACCTGGAGGATTGAACTCAGAGTTCGACCTCATAAATTACTGGGAATGACTTTAATTTAGTTCAGTGATCTAGCTCAATATCTCCTCTGTGATAATTGATAAATACATTGACAGTGAACACCTCTACCTCCACTTGTGTTATGTTAAATTAAACAAATGACCTGACTATAGTTTTGACTAACAACTTAATTCCTGTGACCTCATATTAAGTTAGACTTGATGAAATAAACACCAGTAGGTTTGCTTATTACACACTGATCTCCAAATAGTTTGCCTACCCTCCACAGTATTCTCTTAGCGCTCTTAGCACTTTTATATTCTTATCTTGATATCTATATATTTCTCATCCCTAGGTAGTCCTTATAGATAATAGACTAGGGCTGTATGATATAAGCTTATCCACTTGTGATTAGCTTGTAATGTCACAATCATGCATATATACCTATAGGGATAGAAGTGTCATCTAAATATTAAGTAGCAGTTATATGCTCATGAAGGTGTAGTGGTTTAGTCTATATATATATATTTACTGATTTTTCTTCATTCTCTCTTTCCCCGCAATTTGTAGAAGGTATAAACTGAACACAATACCTTGTCAGGTCAGTCTGTCACAGTATGTATTATACTATGCATTATATCACACTATTTACTATCACATAGTTCATTGACTTGTGATGAACATTGTATATATCCAGAATATAATGTTTTTATTTGCTGCATTGCTCTTAATGTATATATATAATTTCACAATAACTTCACAATAGTGTCAGTAAGTTTGCAGATTAAGCTAGTTAAACTGTTTGAATTGCTTTAATTCTTATTCCGGTTTACCCACTGTATATAAGGGGTTAAATGTACCCTGGGCGTGTTTGTTTTTACTCACATGTCCCCTTTTATCCAATGGTGTTGTTTCAACTGTGTATTTAAAGCACACCTGTGGCTGGCACCTGTATGCTATGATTACGGCTCCGCCGAAACGCGTAAGCCTGCCAGCCAGAGGTACCCCACCTCTATTCGTTGAATAATGACTGTTTGTCCGATTTTAAAATAACCAATAAAGATTATGTTTTATATATCATATACTAGCGCTCTTGTTCTCTTTGTTTGGTGCATTTAAAAGCAGTCAGGGAGGCAGAAGCAGGAAGACATACCTGTAGAGAGATGAGATGAAGTAGGATTAGAAGCATGTGGATATTGATCCAGTGAGTAACTCTGTGAGCTACTTGTAACAGAGAGCTACTTAGAATCAGAGAGCCACGGCTCAATGAGCCTTAGGCCTGCTATATGTAGCAGTGAAAAGTAATGATACAAGGAAATTACATTCCCTCTCAATTAACACTAAGGGTCTGAATAACCCTCACAAACGGAACATAGCTCTTAGGGATATTATTCACAAAAAGGGAGACATTATTTTCCTACAGGAATCATATTTCATTTAAGGTAAAGAACCTAAAACCTTCTATTACAAATTTGGCCTGGCTTTTTACGCCTCAAATGCTGTCAAAACAGATGGTGTTGGTATACTTTTTTTAAAAAAGACATTCCTTTCCAGTCATACAGCACATACAGTGATAAAGAAGGCAGATACCTTATTCTAGTAGGGAAGTTATTCAACACAAATTTATACTGTCCTTAACAGAAAAAAATTCTAGAGGTCTCAAAAAGCTTGCTAATCATGGGCGGTGACTTTAACATCACTATAGATCCTCTGGTAGATAACTCCAACAGTACTTCATCTACTCCTCATAGAGTACTTAACAAAATAAAATGCCAGTTAAAAGATCTTGCTGTCCATGATGCATGGAGGATCACTCACCCGGAAGCCAGGGCGTACACATTTTTCTCTTATCCACACTCACGTTTCTCCCGACTATTTATTTTTAGACGTTAATGCTTTGGCCCTACTCACTCACTCCTCCATCCAACAAACTACATGGACCGATCATTCAATAGTCTCATGCGTTATTCACTGGCTTTCGGCTCCTCCCCCCTCGTACACTTGGAAGTTAAATGAAAGCCTCCTGAAGCATCCTTTATATAATGAAAAAGTAGAAAAGTATTTAACAGAATATTTTTCCTTTAATGTAGACTCAGTTACAAATTTTCAAATGATCTGGGATGCTCATAAAAGTGCGATGAAGGGAGAGCTGATGAGCCTGCAATCCCACCTTATTAAACAACAGTGACTAGCACTACATAACTCACTCAACAAAGTCTCAGAACTTGAAACACGACTATTAGAGAAAGAATGCAAACACCTGGCCAATAAACTCCACCAAACTTTTTACAAAGGTGACAACAAATGCAGCAAGATCTTTGCTCGCAAACTAAAACGGAAAATAAATAGATCCTATATCCTTTCGATCAAATCTGCCCCTAGCACTGTACTTAATGACACCTCCACTATAGCGGAAGCATTTCGGGCATATTACCAATACCTATATAATCTCCCATAAACATCCTTCAACTCCCAAGTAGAAAACTATCGTCCGATTTCGCTACTGAATACAGATCAAATTATTTGCCAAACTATTAGCCAACCTCTTAAACTCGGTCCTCCCAGACCTTATTCATAATGATCAGGTGGATTTTGTCCCCTTTATGGAGGCAAAAGATAACACCACCAGAGCTATCTATTTGATTGAACACATGAAAACTCACAATATTCTGGTTCTGTCGAGCGATGCAGAGCAAGCGTTCGACCGCATTGGTTGGCAGTTCCTAAAGATCGTCCTGTTAAAAATGGGTCTGGGTCAGGGTTTTATAAATAAGACTTTTGTGATATTTTCATCCCCTTCAGCTCGTGTCAGAGTAAACGGTTCGGTCTCAGCCTCCTTTGAAATATCAAACGGTACCAGTCAGGGTTGTCCGCTGCCCCCCCCCCCCTGCTGTTCGCTAGAGCGATTGAGATACTTGCCCAAAAAATTCAGAATCATCCCAATATTACGGGTTTACAAATTGCCAATTCACATCACAAGATAATGTTATATGCGGATGGCATACTATTTTACATCACAAATCCACTGACTACTATTTCACTGCAATTAGACAAGTTTGGTCAAATGTCCAATTTCCTCATCAATGAAAATAAATCTGAAATCTTAGGCATTATTAACCTCCCACCCGTGGAAATACAAAGAGTTAGACACATATGCCCATTTAGATGGCAACCACAATTGCTCAAATACCGGGGGATACACCTCACCCCTAATCCAAATGATATTTTTGCACATAACTTTAAACCGCTCCTCTCTAATAGTCACTGACTTATCCTCCTGGAAAAGAAAATTAATTTCTTGGTTGGGAAGAAGCAACACCATTAAAATGAATGTTCTCCCAAGAATCCTGTATCTGCTCCAAACTCTCCCTTTACCGCTCCCAGACACGTTTATTCCCTCTTTACAAAATAAAATATTCAAATTTATTTGGGAACATTCTAAAGCCCAGATTAATAAAAAAATTATGCAACTCCCGATGAATATAGGTGGCTTGGGAGTTCCCGATCTCAATAAATATCGACAGGCAATTTTCCTCTAACGCATTTTAGACTGGTTCTCCAACACACATAATAAGACATGGGTACAACTCGAGCATGACATAACTAACTCTCCCCACTTGGGTGCTCTTTGCTGGTCCCCAAAAGACAGAAGTAAATTTCTTCAAAACTCTACTCAAACAATTAGAGAAACATTCCATGTTTGGGACAAGGTCCTTGTTGATTATCCGCATGTCTCTACCAAAACATCTCCCCTGACACCACTAACTCACAACTCCGAATTCAAACCAGGTCTCATGAACCCAAAAAAGATTCTAGGAACAACTAACAGATCTCTACATATCTACCACTTGGGTAATATACAACAATCTAAGACACCATTTGACTTAGTGAACATGGGCTATCCTGTCTTCCAAAACTGGCTTTGAGCAGTCTCTCAAGAAACTAGCATAATTCTAGAATACCCAACCCCTTTAGACCCCTGCCTCTGGCTATTTAATACAATTCTTAAAAACCTCCCCATGCCTAAAAGAAAACTGTTTAACATATCATTCAATAGCTTTAAGATACTCCTGGCTAGAAATTGGAAGAGCAATAAAGTCCCCTTAATACCACAATGGCTACAAGAATGTGATAAGACTCTCTCATTGGAAGAGTTTCACTTTCTGAAAACCAAAAACCTTGACACTTATGCATATATGCAATCCCTTTGGGAGACATATCATACAAATAAATCTTAGAAAATCCCTATCCACCCCCCTCCGTCTACCTAATAGAAACTAGGTATTTGCCTTCCAGGTAATGCCTTTATATCACTACTGTTCCGTTTCCTTCCACTACACTATTTTGGTGTCTTATATAGAACGAATTATAGTTGGTTTGCAGAGCACACATTTTTATTCTTCCACAAGCATACATATTATTGCAAATATCCATTAAGTATTTTGTATACGTTTTTTTATCGTTTTACCTAAGTTTGTATTTGATCACAATGTTTATCTTATGACTGTTTATAACAAATTGTAAAAGGCCATTGACCTTTCAGCACTTACTTGTATTCTGTATAATTTGGCTATCAATAAAACATTTGAAACAAAAAAAAAGTGCTCAAAGTGTAAATGGGTTTTAGAAAATAGGGTAAGGGGTAGTAATAAACAGACAAACGTATAAAAAAAAAAAAAGGAATACATGAGGGTGTGTAAACAATAAATTGATCTCAAAAGAACAAAATATAACAATGGGATGGGTATAGGTTTAAAGGATGGGATATGGGGTGTATGTGTGTGTATGTAGTGTTACTGTTATGTGTATGTATATATTTAATGTGTTTGCATGTAAATGAAAGTAAATGCGTTTAACTATGTAAGGAATGAAAAACAAAGCAGCACTCGCACACTCACCCAGACAGATTCATTCACAAACTCTCTCTCACTATCTCTCTCTCACACTCTCTCTCTCGCAATCTCTTACTATCCATCTCTCACTATCTCTCACTATCTATCTCTCACTATCTCTCACTATCTACCTCTCACTATCTATCTCTCACTCACTATCTCTCTCTCTCAATATCTCTCTCTCTCACTATCCCTCTCTCTATCTCTGACTATTTCTGACTATCTCTAACTACCAACACCTAGACCTGTACCTGTCTCGAAAAAGCAATACAGTCAAGGAAGCCTTTTTTAGAGCATGCTTATATACCCTATGTAAATGCTTAATGATGTACGGATTTGCAAAGTAAACGAGGTCCAGGTGTGCTTTAGTGAATATTTGTATATGTGCAATGTGGCGTAGTTGTTTGCATTTGCGCATGCTCATATTGAGTTCCTAAATCCACATATGTTTTTAGGGAATGTGTATAATGTGATGATGTCATAGTGAACATTTGCATAACATTATCATAATTTAGTATAGCAAAATCCAAATTATGATTTTTAATCGTATCGTATTTGTTAACTGTTCTAAATGTTTCTTTGTAAAAAATCTTTCCTAATCACCATTGCGAATGTTTGGTTTGTGTATAAGTGTGTAATTATTTTTTCTTGTTCTTTTGTTCAGTGATGCACATCCAAACTTATTTTTTGAATCCTTGTTTTGTGTAAATGTTATGTAGTATTTATTGTAAATGATTGTGAATGTTGAATGCGAATGTGCTATGTTGTGTGAGCGATTGTTGATTGTACATTTGACATGATTATTATTTGTGTCCATTTAGTTGTATGTGTAATGTGACAGAGCAATGTGTAGTTCTCGCAATATCGAGTGTTAGATGAAAAATCTGTTTATTTTTCAGTTTGCATTGATCTCTATGGGGGAATCTATTACGCGTGATTACGCAAGTGAAATAAACGTGGGATTTGTGTTCTCAGACTTGTAATACCTACGTTAAGAAGAGTGCACAATGAACATTACGCATGCGCTATTTGCGCACAGCCATAATGCAAAACTCTACGTGAAAGGTAGTTATGCATATTTTACATTCCAATGTTCTTCACATAGAAGAAAAAGTTCTACAGGGAGTGCAGAATTATTAGGCAAATGAGTATTTTGACCACATCATCCTCTTTATGCATGTTGTCTTACTCCAAGCTGTATAGGCTCGAAAGCCTACTACCAATTAAGCATATTAGGTGATGTGCATCTCTGTAATGAGAAGGGGTGTGGTCTAATGACATCAACACCCTATATCAGGTGTGCATAATTATTAGGCAACTTCCTTTCCTTTGGCAAAATGGGTCAAAAGAAGGACTTGACAGGCTCAGAAAAGTAAAAAATAATGAGATATCTTGCAGAGGGATTCAGCACTCTTAAAATTGCAAAGCTTCTGAAGCGTGATCATCGAACAATCAAGCGTTTCATTCAAAATAGTCAACAGGGTCGCAAGAAGCGTGTGGAAAAACCAAGGCGCAAAATAACTGCCCATGAACTGAGAAAAGTCAAGCGTGCAGCTGCCAAGATGCCACTTGCCACCAGTTTGGCTATATTTCAGAGCTGCAACATCACTGGAGTGCCCAAAAGCACAAGGTATGCAATACTCAGAGACATGGCCAAGGTAAGAAAGGCTGAAAGACGACCACCACTGAACAAGACGCACAAGCTGAAATGTCAAGACTGGGCCCAGAAATAGCTCAAGGCTGATTTTTCTAAGGTTTTATGGACTGATGATATGAGAGTGAGTCTTGATGGGCCCGTGGCTGGATTGGTAAAGGGCAGAGAGCTCCAGTCCGACTCAGACGCCAGCAAGGTGGAGGTGGAGTACTGGTTCGGGCTGGTATCATCAAAGATGAGCTTGTGGGGCCTTTTCGGGTTGAGGATGGAGTCAAGCTCAACTCCCAGTCCTACTGCCAGTTTCTGGAACACACCTTCTTCAAGCAGTGGTACAGGAAGAAGTCTGCATCCTTCAAGAAAAACATGATTTTCATGCAGGACAATGCTCCATCACACGCGTCCAAGTACTCCACAGCGTGGCTGGCAAGAAAGGGTATAAAAGAAGAAAATCTAATGACATGGCCTCCTTGTTCACCTGATCTGAACCCCATTGAGAACCTGTGGTCCATCATCAAATGTGAGAAATAATTGAAATGGGTATATATTTGTTTTTTGTTAAGTTGCCTAATAATTATGCACAGTAATAGTCACCTGAACACACAGATATCCCCCTAAAATAGATATAACTAAAAACAAACTAAAAACTACTTCCAAAACTATTCAGCTTTGTTATTAATGAGTTTTTTGGGTTCATTGAGAACATGGTTGTTGTTCAATAATAAAATTAATCCTCAAAAATATAACTTGCCTAATAATTCTGCACTCCCTGTATTTATATTTATATATATATATATGATTTATTTTTTTGTAAAATATATATATATACCTATTTATTTAAATACTTTTTTCCCTTTGTGAAGATTATTGGAATGAAAAATATGCACAGTAAATATACAGTAAAATACATAGGCGTATTGTGCCGTGGGCAGACGGAGCCGCTGGATTTAGCACTGTGCAATGGCACAGAAAGGGTGAGTTTAGCACCCTTTTGTACAACGTTTGATCAATGAAATTCCCATTGATTTTTAGTGATGGTAAATCCTAGCATTTGTTAAACCCTTGGATTTACCATCACTTTAAATAGTGTGTACTGAAAATATGATGAAGCTGAGCTGATGTCTAAGGCCCAGATGATCGAGAGTGCAGAGAGGCGGCAAAATATTCCAAAGGAACTCTGCCGTGATGTCTGGAGAGCTGATAAAATATTCTAAGCTACTGACATCTATGTTAACAGGCGTCATCGCTGAGAGGCGTTTTATTATACATTGCCAATGTCGCTGCTGATGCCAGTTAAAGTTTATTGCCAGCATTGGTAATGACACTGGCAATGTATAGTAAAGGATCCCTTTAAAATATATTACACCAATTTTAACATCTATACCTATATACTCCTAAACCGAAAGAACCCACTGCAACAAACCATCTACCCTATTAACCAGTAAACCACCAATAGCCCAACTCATTATCCCCCTACTCTACTTAACTCCTACACTGCCACAACCCCCCAACGCAATAAAACCCCTAACCTATTAATCCCTACACCGACACAACCTCCAACGCAATAAACACCCTAAACTATTAACCCCTACAATGCCACAACCCCTCAACGCAAACTACTTCTACACTACTGAACTTCTTAACCCCCTCCACCTCCAACCTAACACCCCTTAAGTTACAGAAAAACATAATTTATGTAAGAACTTACCTGATAAATTCATTTCTTTCATATTGGCAAGAGTCCATGAGCTAGTGACGTATGGGATATACAATCCTACCAGGAGGGGCAAAGTTTCCCAAACCTTAAAATGCCTATAAATACACCCCTCACCACACCCACAATTCAGTTTAACAAATAACCAAGTAGTGGGGTAATAAAGAAAGGAGTAAAAAGCATAAAAAAAAGAAATTTGGAAATAATTGTGCTTTATACAAAAAATCATAACCACCATAAAAAGGGTGGGTCTCATGGACTTTTGCCAATATGAAAGAAATGAATTTATCAGGTAAGTTACATAAATTATGTTTTCTTTCATGTAATTGGCAAGAGTCCATGAGCTAGAGACGTATGGGATAGTAATACCCAAGATGTGGAACTCCACAGAAGAGTCACTAGAGAGGGAGGGATAAAAATAATAGCAACCATTTTCCGCTGAAAAAATTAATCCACAACCCAAAATATAAGTTTATTCTCATAAATGAAAAGAAAAAAACTTAAACATAAGCAGAGGTCATCAAACTGAAACAGCTACCTGAAAAACTTTTCTACCAAAAACTGCTTCGGAAGAAGCAAATACATCAAAACGGTAGAATTTAGTAAATGTATGCAAAGAATACCAAGTTGATGCTTTGCAAATCTGATCAACTGAAGCTTCATTCTTAAAAGCCCACGAAGGGGAGACTGATGAATGAACTGTAATTCTCTGAGGAGGGGCCTGACCCGACTCCAAATAAGCCTGATGAATCAAAAGCTTTAACCAAGATGCCAAGGAAATGGCAGAAGCATTCTGACCTTTCCTAGAACCAGAAAAGATAACAAATAGACTAGAAGTCTTCCTAAAATCTTTAGTAGCTTCGACATAATATTTCAAAGCTCTTACAACATCCAAAGAATGTAAGGATCTCTCCAAAGAATTCTTAGCATTAGGACACAAAGAAGGAACAACAATTTCTCTATTAATGTTGTTAGAATTCACAACCTTAGGTAAAAAAAAGGAGATTCACAAGAAAGAGCAGATAATTCGGAAACTCTTCTAGCAGAAGAGAATGCAAAAAGGAACAACACTTTCCAAGAAAGTAGTTTGATGTCCAAAGAATGCATAGGCTCAAACGGAGGAGCCTGTAAAGCCTTCAAAACTAAATTAAGATTCCAAGGAGGAGATATTGATTTAATGACAGGCTTGATATGGACCAAAGCCTGTACAAAACAGTGAATATCCGGAAGCTTAGCAATCTTTCTGTGAAATAAAACAGAAAGAGCAGAGATTTGTCCCTTCAAGGAACTTGCAGACAAACCTTTATCCAAACCATCCTGAAGAAACTGTAAAATTCTAGGAATGCCAGGAGAATTTATGAGAAGAACACCATGAAATATAAGTCTTCCAAACTCGATAATAAATCTTCCTAGAAACAGATTTACAAGCCTGTAACATAGTATTAATCACTGAGTCAGAGAAACCTCTATGACTAAGCACTAGGCGTTCAATTTCCATACCTTCAAATTTAATGATTTGAGATCCTGATGGAAAAATGGATCTTGAGACAGAAGGTCTGTTCTTAAAGGAAGTGGCCAAGGTTGGACATCTGAAGATCCGCATACCAAAACCTGTGAGGCCATGCTGGAGCTACCAGCAACACAAACTATTGTTCCATGATGATCTTGGAGATCACTCTTGGAAGAAAAACTAGAGGCGGGAAGATATAAGCAGGTTGGTAACACCAAGGAACTGCTAACGCATCCACCGTCTCCGCATGAGGATCCCTGGACTTGGACAGGTACCTGGGAAATTTCTTGTTTAGATGGGAAGCCATCAGATCTATTTCTGGAAGACCCCACATCTGAACAATCTGAGAAGACACATCTGGATGGAGCGACCACTCCCCCGGAAGTAAAGTCTGACGGCTGAGATAATCTGTTCCCAATTGTCTAAACCTGGGATATGAACCGCAGAAATTAGACAGGAGCTGAATTCCGCCCAACAAAGTATCCGATATACTTCTTTCATAGCTTGGGGACTGTGAGTCCCACCCTGATGATTGACATATGCCACAGTTGTGATATTGTCCGTCTGAAAACAAATGAATGGTTCTCTCTTTAACAGAGGCCAAACCTGATGAGCCCTGAAAATAGCATGGAGTTCTAAAATATTGATTGGCAACCTTGTCTCTTGAGATTTCCAAACCCCTTGTGCTGTCAGAGATCCCCAGACAGCTCCCCAACCTGAAAGACTTGCATCTGTTGTGATCACAGTCCAGGTTGGACGAACAAGAGGCCCCTTGACCTATACGATGGTGATCTAACCACCAAGTTAGAGAGAGTCAAACATTGGGATTTAAGGATATTAATTGTGATATCTTTGTATAATCCCTGCACCATTGATTCAGCATACAAAGCTGGAGAGGTCTCATATGAAAACGAGCAAAGGGGATTGCGTCCAATGCTGCCGGCATGAGACCTAAAACTTTCATGCACATAGCTACTGAAAGGAATGATCGAGGCTGAAGGTTTCGACAAGCTAAAACCAATTTTATTTGTCTCTTGTCTGTTAGAGACAGAGTCATGGACACTGAATCTATCTGGAAACCTAAAAAGGTGACCCTTGTCTGAGGAATCAAGGAACTTTTTGGTAAATTGATCCTCGAACAATGTCTTTGAAGAAACAACACTAGTTGATTCATGTGAGATTCTGCAGAATGTAAAGACTGAGCTAGTACCAAGATATCGTCCAAATAAGGAAACACCGCAATACCCCGTTCTCTGATTACAGAGAGTAGGGCACCGAGAACCTTTGAAAAGATTCTTGGAGCTGTCGCTAGGTCAAATGGAAGAGCAACAAATTGGTCATGCTTGTCTAAAAAAAAGAATCTCAGAAACTGATTTGGATGAATCAAAATATGAAGATATGCATCCTGTAAGTCTATCGTGGACATATAATGCCCTTGCGAAACAAAAGGCAGAATAGTCCTTATAGTCACCATCTTGAAAGTTGGCACTCTTACAAAACGATTAAAATTTTTCAGATCCAGAACTGGCCTGAATGAATTTTCTTTCTTTAGGACAATGAATAGATTTGAATAAAACCCCAGACCCTTTTCCTGAAACGGAACTGGTATGATTACCCCTTAAAGCTCCAGGTCTGAAACACACTTCAGAAAAGCCTGAGCCTTTACTGGATTTTCTGGGATGCGTAAGAGAAAAAATCTTCTCACAAGAGGTCTTACTCTGAATCCTATTTGGTACCCTTGAGAGGCAATACTCTGAATCCATTGATTTTGGACAGAATCTGCCCAAAGGCTTTGGAAGAATCTTAATCTGCCCCCTACCAGCTGAGCTGGAATGAGGGCCGCACCTTCATGCAGACTTGAGGGCTGGCTTTGGTTTCTTAAACGGCTTGGATTTACTCTAACTTGAAAAAGGTTTCCAATTGGGACCAGATTCTTTGGGGGAAGGATTGGGTTTCTGTTCCTTATTTTGTCAAAAGGAATGAAAACGGTTAGAAGCTTTAGATTTACCCTTAGGTCTTTTATCCTGAGGCAAAAAAACTCCCTTCCCCTAGTGACAGTTGAAATAATCAAATCCAACTGAGAACCAAATAAATTATTACCTTGGAAAGAGATAGTTATCTAGACTTAGATACCATGTCAGCAATCCAATATTTGAGCCACAAAGCTCTTCTAGCTAAAATAGCTAAAGACATAGATTTAACATCAATTTTGATGATATCAAAAATGGCATCACAGATAAAATGATTAGCATGTTGAAGCAAGCGAACAATGCTAGACAAATCAGGATCCATTTCCTGTTGCGCTAAACTTTCCAACCAGAAAGTTGATGCAGCTGCAACATCAACCATTAAAATGGCAGTTCTGAGAAGATAGCCAGAATATAAATAAGCTTTCCTTAGATAAGATTCAAGTTTCCTATCTAAAGGGTCCTTAAAGGAAGTACTATCTTCCATAGGAATAGTAGTATGTTTGGCAAGAATAGAAATAGCCCCATCAACTTTGGGGATCTTTTCCCAAAACTCCAATCTAAATGCTGGCAAAGGATACAATTTTTTAAACCTTGAAGAAGGAATAAAAGAAGTACCAGGCCTATTCCATTACTTGGAAATCATATCAGAAATGGCATCACAAACTGGAAAAACCTCTGGAGTAACCACAGGAGGTTTATAAACAGAATTTAAACAATTACTAGTTTTAGTATCAAGAGGACTAGTTTCCTCAATATCCAACGTAATCAACACCTCTTTTAACAAGGAACGAATATACTCCATTTTAAATAAATAAGTAGATTTGTCAGTGTCAATATCTGAAGAAGGATCTTCTGAATCAGATAGATCCTCATCAGAGGAGGATAATTCAGTATGTTGTCGGTCATTTGAAATTTCATCTACTTTATGAGAAGTTTTAAAGACCTTTTACGTTTATTATAAGGTGGGATAGCATACAAAGCCTTCTGAATCGCATCAGCAATAAAATCTTTTATATTCACAGGGATATCATGTACATTAGATGTTGAAGGAACAACAGGCATTGCACTATTACTGATGGATACATTCTCTGCATGTAAAAGCTTATCATAACAACTATTACATACCACAGCTGGAGATATAATCTCCACAAATTTACAACAGATACACTTAGCTTTGGTAGAACTGTTATCAGGCAGCAGGGTTCCAACAGTGGTTTCTGACACAGGATCAGATTGAGACATCTTGCAAATGTAAGAGAAAAAAACAACATATAAAGCAAAATTATCAATTTCCTTATATGGCCGTTTCAGGAATGGGAAAAAAATGCAAACAGCATAGCCCTCTGATATATAAAAAGGCAAGAGGCATATAGGAATAGGGTTTTAAATAATGAAATTATTTGGCGCCAAGTATGACGCACAAGGCAAAATGAAATTTTTGGGCGCTAATAACATCCGTAAATGACACGTCATTGCAGATGCAACCTTGTGGAAGGAAACTCGGCGTCAACTAAGACGTCGTAAATGATGAATTTGCGTCACCGGACGAACCTTTGCGGCAAAAAAAATTTGCGCCAAAAATTACGCAATAAACATCAGCATTTTGACCTTGCGAGCCTAATTTTGCCCGCAAAAATTTGAAAAAGGTAAGAAAAATATTTTCCTATATATGTTTTTTTTTCCCAAATATGAAACTGATAGTCTGCAAAAGGAAATATACATAAACCTGACTCATGGCAAATATAAGTACAATACATATATTTAGAACTTTATATTAATACATAAAGTGTCAAACCATAGCTGAGAGTGTCTTAAGTAATGAAAACATACTTACCGAAAGACACCCATCCACATATAGCAAATATCCAAACCAGTACTGAAATGGTTATCAGTAGAGGTAATGGAATATGAGAGTATATCGTCGATCTGAAAACGGGAGGTAGGAGATGAATCTCTACGACCGATAACAGAGAACCTATGAAAAAGATTTCCAGCAAGGAAAACCATAGAATTCAATAGGTGATACTCTCTTCACATCCCTCGGACATTCACTGTACTCTGAGAGGAATCGGGCTTCAAAATGCTGAGAAGCGCATATCAACATAGAAAATCAAGCACAAACTTACTTCACCACCTCCATAGGAGGCACAGTTTGTAAAAACTGAATTGTGGGTGTGGTGAGGTATGTATTTATAGGCATTTTGAGGTTTGGGAAACTTTGCCCCTCCTGGTAGAATTGTATATCCCATACGTCACTAGCTCATGGACTCTTGCCAATTACATGAAAGAAATAAAAAACACTAAAATTTCACACACAAAAACAAAACTTTTTTTGTTTTTTGAAAAGGTAAAAGAGCTATGATCACTTTTTAGAGTAGTTTTTTTTAGATAATCTTTTTTTTTTTTTTTTTTTTTAGGATGGGTAGTTATTTGGGAAGTGTAGAATGGGATTGTATTGTGTTTGAGCAAAAGAGATGAAATCACTTTTGGGCAATGCCCTACAAAAAACCCTTCTGAGGGCTATTGCTATGGTAACGTTTAGTGTTAGTATAGGGTTTTTTATTTTGGGGTGGGTTTTTTTTATTTAAAGGGGGCTTTTTTAGTTTTATCATAGGCATAACTGTTTTTTTTTATTGTTGGTAGTGCTTTGTTTTGTTTTTTGGTAATGTGCTTTATTATTTTTAATATTTTAGTGTTTGTTATTTTTTGCTACTTGGGGGGGTTAGCTGTTAGGTAGTTTAGCAGTGTAAGCATAGTTTGTGTTGGGGCTTATTGCAATGGTTTGGCAGTTTAGGGGTTAATAGGTTAGGGGGTGGTTAGATATTTAGGTTATAGCAGATTAGGGGTTAATCGTGTAGGTTACGCTGGGGGTAGAGGGCCCATAAGGGGTTAATAGTTTAGTGTAGCATTGCATTTATATCCAATGTTAAAATTATATGCATTGTCATGTATAATGCATATTATTTTAAGCATTGTATAACATTTTAAATGTATTTATTATGTTTGTTTATTATTATTATTTTTTTTTAAATATATATATAATTTAAATTATATTTTTATGTTTAAAAAAATAAAATGAACAAACAAAAATAACTACATTTTAAATTAGATACAATACTTAAAATAATATGCATATACATAAACATTAATATTGGATATAAATGTAGTGACATAGCTCCTATAGTTATAATAGGGAGTTTTTTTTGACTACTTTATTAGTCAGGTAGATTGCAGATATTACGTAGATGCAGGTGTTCCGTGGAGGTTAGCTGGGTGTTCCAGGGGAGTGTAGCTAAGACATGGTATAGGCGGTATTAGGGAGTTGTCTGGGCATTCCGGGAGAGGTTAGTTAAAATATGATGTATGTTTAGGGTTTCTGTGGGAGTTAGCCAGGGGTTGCAGGGGCGTAACCTGCTCTTTGATTCGGATACATCGCCAGTAGTGAGATATTTTCCAATCTTTGAAGTACACCTTTCATGTTAGTAGGGTGTCAGCCATGTTTGTCTTGCCCCCTTTTCAGTGACAAAACTTTCCAGTGTAAGGCAGGTAGTGTGGGTTTAGGGAAAGTAAGGTCACATGGGCATTATTTGAAGTGTTCCAACACAGAAACCATTTTTTGTTTCAGTCAGCGCACTGTCTATACGCATATTTTACATTCCTATGTTCTTCACATAGAAAAAAATCATTTTTATATTAAATATATAGTTTTATATACAGTACATCTGATAATGGTAATGTTAAATATATAGCTTTACCTATTTATCTATAGAAATAGATATATAGGTATAGGTATTTTCATATATATATATATATATATATATATATATATATATATATATATATATATATATATATATATATATATATATATATATATATATATATTAATAAAATTAATATGACCCTGGTGAAGTCTCCCTATGGGTGATGGGGGGGAAACCAGATGTGGACTCCTTGCCCAGTGTGCTTAGAGGAATGTGGCTGCACCTCACTGACGAGGCCGAAACGATTGTCTGGGGTTGTCATGTTCCTTGTTCAGAGGAGAATTGCCTGGTATTTCGGTGATGGACTGACTTTACTTGGCGGAATCAGACTGATATACTTCAGGAAAGTTTTTCTCTGTGAAAAGCACACTGGTCTAAAAGAGGCTGTTTCTGGGTGGTAAATCGCCATAGAACTAGCTGATGAGCTGTTGTTCGTTCCTAATAGAGCACTTCTCTATTCGTATGCAAATTAATATGACCCTGGGGAAGTCTCCCTATGGGTGATGGGGGAAACCAGACGTGAACTCCTTGCCCAGTGTGCTTAGAGGAATGTGGCTGCACCTCACTGACGAGGCCCATAGGAGGCCGAAACGATTGTCTGGGGTTGTCATGTTCCTTGTTCAGAGGAGAATTGCCTGGTATTTCGGTGCTGGACTAACCTTACTTGGCGGGATCAGACTGATATACTACAGGAAAGTTTTCCTCTGTGAAAAGCACACTGGTCTAAAAGAGGCTGCTTCCCGGTGGAAAATTGCCATAGAACTAGCTAATGAGCTGTTAGAGCGCTTCTCTATTCGTATATATATATATATATATATATATATATATATATATATATATATATATATATATATATATATATATATATATATATATATATATATATATAAATAACATTGGCCTGTATGTGAACAACATTGGCATGTGAAATATTGTCAGGCAGCCTATCTTCACTGCTCCGATGTGGCTGTCTGGAGCACTGTCTTCACCATTCAGTGAGGCTGTCGGATGTTTAGTTTTGTGTTGCCTAGCAATGTGACGTGTGCCTCTCTGCGCCAGCCTCTCCTGATGACTCAGTGTGTCAAATTCTCAGCTCCCGTTTGTTGGTTTCAGCTCTGTCTCCCTCAGTGTTCATCTTTCTTCTACTGCCTGTAAAGATACTGGCCTCTGCTTGTCTGACCACTCTCCTGGATATCCTCTGTACTGGGCCTGTCTGTAAGTTGCTGACCTCTGCCTGCCTGACCACTCTTGGACCTGCCTGTAAAGTTACTGACCTCTGCTTGTCTGACCACTTTCCTGGATAACCCTCTTTACTGGAACTGCCTGTGTAGTGCTGATCTCTGCCTGTCTGACCTATCTCTAAAATTTCCGGCCTGCTGGGCACACCTTTGGCCTTCTGTTCTTCTGTATCAGTGAGTATCAGTTTCCCTATTACTTCAAAGAATTTGTCTATTGCTGCTGTTCCTGTGGGTCACATCCTAGGTTTTACACAGTTTGCTAGCATGTATTATTAAGTCACCCTAGCCGGGGGTCTAATTCTGAACTGAGCAGTGAACAAGTGTGGTAGACCCACACGAAACATGTCTGCATTTTTTTGCCTTGCTGTGACCCTGGAAATGCTGTTTTGTGCCAAGGCTCGTTTGTTTTTACTTGCTGTACTCGCAATAAAAGTAAATTTTTTATCCAAATCATCATGACGCCCCAAGTTTGTTTTACCTCTGCATCAGGTGATGCCCGGAAGTACTTTGTTGCTGCATTGAATCTTTTTTTGCGCTTTGACGTAGGCGCTCTGTTTGGGCTCCCAGGATGTGGAGGAAGGACACAGAGACCGGTGCATACGCTGAAGACACGCTGCCTTTTACACAGGTCCCTAGAAGCTGGTAAGCGCCACTGTATCCTGTTTGTATCACTCTCCTGGATAACCCTCTGTACTGGAACTGCCTGTGTAGTGTTGACCTCTGCCTGTCTGACCTATCTCTAAAATTTCCAGTCTGCTGGACGCACCTTTGGCCTTCTGTTCTTCTGCATCAGTGAGGTTCAGTTTCCCTATTACTTTAAAGAATTTGTCTATTGGTGCTGTTCCTGTGGCTCACATCCTGGGTTTTACACAGCTTGCTAGCATGTATTATTACATCACTCTAGCTTGGGGTCTAATTCTGGACTGATTCCTATAACGCTGACAGGGCCGTCTTTAACACAGGGCAAAATGGGCAGCTGCCCAGGGCCCAGACTGCTGATGTGACATGGGGAACACACACATTCAGTCATAATACTGTCACAGTCAAAAGTACTCTGCTTATATATATATTTTTTAAAAACTGTGCTATTTTTTAAAAACACCTGTGCTATTCAACGTGCCGGTGTCATGTGACATGCTTAGCTATTGCCATGTGCACTGTGCAGCACTGAATGCAAAGCCCTAACTCAGCATCCGAAAGGTCCTACTGGGGTTACCACTGTTACCAGGTAACTGCTCTGGTGGTGGGGATTGTTTCTGGGTAGAGCTGACTGTAAGCGCATGCAGCAGAAAGCTGAAGCGGCAGGCACACGAGGATTTGAGCATATGTGCAGCTGCATATACTGCTCTCTTCAGTCTTGAGGCTGTATGACACATCTCACACTGTATCCATGCAGACTTGGGCAGACAGCATCCAGTCTGCTGGTCCCCTTAGCCCTGCTCTTTCTGCTGTGGCCCTAAGATCAACTAACTGAAGTTTGTTAGGCGAACAGTGCTTTGTAGAAAGGTGTCAGTGGGAAGAATAAGTGAGTGCACACATGCCCCTCCCCATACAGCATTGTCTAGTGCAGGGTGAGAGGGAACTTGTTCCTAGCAAAGAAGTGACATGTGCTGCTGTGGCTGATGTATAGTGTCATGCTAATACTTCACACAATAATGTGAGGTTTATTTTTATAGTTTTGTTTTCTCTCTGTCTCAGATTTTACAGCTTCCCATAGCAGTTCTGCTGTTTGAGTCAGTAAACTTATATTTGTCTGCACCTCCATGCTTCCTCCTCAGTCTTTAACTTGCTTTGCTCCTGTTGGCTGACCTAAATCTCTTTATCCAGCTAACCTCACACCAGAATCACATTCAAAAGAATATTATCTGAATCCACAGTGGAGGAATGTATATATTTATTTACTTATTAATACTGCTTAGGTCCAGTTTCACATATTGCAATTAATATAATTTTTTTAAATGATTAGCCCAGCAGTGGATGATCCACTGCTGGGCTAATAATTTTGAAAACAATTATAAAATAAATTGATTTAGTTGTTTTTTGAGATGTTGGGGTGGAGAGCGAAATTCCATGGGGCAGGGGGGCCCAAGAAAATTTTTGCCCAGGGTCCAGTCAATATTAAAGACGGCCCTGAACGCTGATCAATATTTACAGTAAATACACAGCAAAACACATTATTAAATATAATTATGGAATTATTATTTATTTATATATATATATATATATATATATATATATATATATATATATATATATATATATATATACAGAAGATAAAAAGAGACAAACTGCGTCCTCAGGATAGGGGGGAGTCTCATAATGCTACTACACTGTGCAAACCAGTACACCCTAATCTGGCACAAACCATTAAAGAATCAATAGATAAAATCAGTATAATACTAGTGATAAACAGCTGAATCTACATTTACTTATCCTTATAACATTATGCCACAAGCAGTAAGAGTCTCAAAAAGTCCACTAGACTATAAATGAAGGGTACCCATTCACATTTTAGGGAGCTCCCTATCTGTTATTATCCAGAGTTGAATGATTCATCCAATTAATTCTCTATATCCCAATACCTCTTGATTTGAATTACATCGCACAAGCATGGCCCGCTAATAAGTCTTCAATGTGCACCCCCACAGCTGTAATAATCGTCGCTTGCATCTGTAAATGTTATAACATTGAAAATACAGCTCTATCCAGCAAGCAAATACCTCAGTAGGTAGGGTTAGTAAAGCAAGGTAGTACAGACCTTTGTCCAAACCCTCCTTCGCAAAGAAGCAACGACTTTCTCAGCGTGGTAGGTTAAGTAGCACCTGCCATTCTATCTTACCCTCCTTTTGAATGTCCTTATCATGTGCAATGTCCGTTACAGACTTACGTGAGGTCCCTGGTGACACATTGCTCTTTGCTTCTCAGATCTTACCCTTGTACCATGGGTCAATGCAGGCCTTTTAGGTATTCCTAATATGTCCAGTGGACCTGTTAGTGGTTATCTGCGTCTGCTACACTGCGTTTCAAACCTCTCAGCACGGGGCTTCGTCCGGATTCGTCCGGATTGATTTGATGATGTAGTTTCCTTTAAGGAGGAATTCCTTTCCTCCTCAGCATATGAGGCGAATTTAAAACTAATATTTCTCATCAATTTGCTGGTGTCTTAGTATTGTGGCAATTAATAAACAGCTAGATTACGAGTTTTGCGTTATGGCTCATAACGCTGCTTTTTCCCTACCGCTGCTATTACAAATCTTGTAGGTATAGGTGTACCACACACCTTTTTGGCCGTAATGCAACGTAACTAACGCACCATTCAAAAAGTCCTTTTCCAATGGGACTTACATAGCGCCCGTATTACGAGTTTTGCCTGGGAGGCCAAAAAGTGAGCGGTACAACCTATACAAGATCCGTACCGCCATCTAAAGTCAGTAATTAACTAAACTGTTAACTCATAACTAAAGTGTTAAAAATTACACTAACACCCATAAACTACCTATTAACCCCTAAACCGAGGCCCTCTCGCATCGCAAACACTAAAATAAAATTATTAACCCCTAATCTGCCGCTACAGACATTGCCGCCACTTAAAAAAATGTATTAACCCCTATTCCGCCGCTCCCCGACATCGTCGCCACTATAATAAAATTATTAACCCCTAAACCGCCGCCCTCCCGCATCAAAAACACTATTTAAATATAATTAACCCCTAATCTGCCGTCCACCCACTCCGCCGCTATAATAAACCTATTAACCCCTAAACCTAACCCTAACACCCCCTAACTTTAATATAATTAAAATAATTCTAAATAAAATTTACTATTAATAACTATATAATTCCTATTTAAAACTAAATACTTACCTGTAAAATAAACCCTAAGCTAGCTACAATATAACAATAGTTACATTGTAGCTATCTTAGGTTTTATTTTTATTTCACAGTTAAGTTTGTATTTATTTTAACTATATAGACTAACTAGTTAGTAAATAGTTATTAACTATTTACTAGCTACCTAGTTAAAATAAATACAAATTTACCTGTAAAATAAAAGCTAACCTGCCTTACACTAAAAACTAACATAACAATAAAATTAAATAAATAAAATTAACAAAATACATTTATCTAAATCACGAAAAATAAACACTAAATTACACACAATAAAAAAAGAAATTATCAAAAATAAAAAAAAATTACTCCTAATCTATTAGCCCTATCAAAATAAAAAGCCCCCCAATTAAAAAAAAAACCCTAGCCTACACTAAACTATCAATAGCCCTTAAAAGGGCCTTTTGCGGGGCACTGCCCCAAAGAAATCAGTTCTTTTACCTGTAAAAAAATACAAATCCCCCCCAACAGTAAAACTCACCACCCACACAACCAAACCCCCCAAATAAAACCCTATCTAAATAATCCTAAACTCCCCATTGCCCTGAAAAGGGCATTTGGATGGGCATTGCACTTAAAAGCGCATTTAGCTCTTTTACATTGCCCAAAACCCTAAGCTAAAAATAAAACCCACCCAATAAACCCTTAAAAAAACTAACACTAGGGGGGCGGAGCCGGCCTTCGAAGTGAATGGCTGCACTGTAAGTGAGCTCCTGCTGGATACCCTAAAAAAGGAGGAATTGTGCCTCAAAATGCACCCAAATTGATCCTAAACAGGCACAAACATTCACTACAGAGGACCTATGTAGATGTGAGCTGGGATTGAGGCCCGGAAAGCAACTTTGCACACCATTCCGGTTCGGCCGGACCGGCTAAAAAATCTAGTCCCCGGCTTCTGTTGCAGCCTACATCGCATCTCTGTAAAAACTGCTCAATCTACCCTTCTACCTCCGGATTTCATTCTACTACACCAGCAAAGGAAGCCCGACCCTGGACTTTATTTTCAGCAGTTTGTAACAAGAAATATGAATAGAAACTTGGGCCTGTCATGTGGGCGAGATTGAAGCATGAAGCAATGAAGTAAGTGAAATCACACACTATACCACCTCTCAATCACCCAGCATAAAAATAATATGATTATATATACAATCTACAAGCAAACCTTATGCTGGCACTATACAGTTTCATAGCAGATGCATAGCTGTATTTTTAAATGCAGTAGAGCTCTTTTCAAAGGACTTTCATAGCTGTTATACCACAGAATTCATCATTTCCTGCTGTTTCTGAGCTGCTCCTGACAAAAGCCTGTAACCTGGCTGAAACATTACCTCTCTTAAATTCTCTATACACCACCATTAAGAGCTGCTGCCACAGAGAAAATTAAAAAGAGAGGGCAATAAAGATAATGTCTACTAAGAAACTGAACAAATCAGGGAAAACCCTTAAAAGTCTTCAGAGCACAACTACATCAATGAACAATTTTTTCAAACCTTTGGAATCTTCAGATCCCTGCATTGACACTTCATTCCTTGCATCCTCCCTGTCTCAGCCTTCTTTGGCGACAGAAACTGAAATGGCGGAATCCATGCAAGTACCAAAGTCTTTTCTGGAATCAATCCCCTCTAAACAGGACTTTACAAACCTGATCACACAAGTTAAATCTTGTATTAAAGAAGAGATTTTGGAGCTCCGGAAGAAGATGCACGAAATTTGGGATAGAGTTGAATCTTTAGAGGAGGATACTAAAATACACCAATCTGAAATATCAAATCTACAGCAAAGTGTCCAAGCCCAGAATAACGTTATTCTACAACTTCAAGACAAACTTGAAGATATCGAGAACAGGAGCAGGAGACAAAATTTGAGGATCAGAGGAATACCGGAATCTATCGCACCCGATGTACTAGATGCCTATCTACAAGGCCTCTTCCAACACCTTAAGGGCCCTACCCTAACAATTCCCATAGCCATGGACAGATTTCATAGAGCCTTAAGGCCCAGGCCAAAAGACGGCTTACCTCCGAGAGATGTGATTATATGCTTTCGTGAATATCAACAAAAAGAAGACATTATGAAACTGGCCAGAAACGCTGCCTCGCTATCCTACCAAGGATCTACCTTATCCATCTTTGCAGACCTCTCCCAAAGAATGCTACAAAGACGAAGGGAATTCGCCCCTCTGACGACCCTACTGAGGAAAAACAACACTCCCTACAGATGGTGTTTCCCGTGCCACATTCAACTTACTTGGGGAGGCCAGAAGAAAACCTGCATGGACCCTGGTGACATAGAGGACTTTTGCAAAGAACTCAATCTCCCCAACCCAGGCCATGCCCAAACCTTCACACCATTTAGGCCCAGAAAGGACATCCCGCCTATACAAGAGCCTAGACCCCAAAGGGCCGCATGGCAATCATCGATCACCAAAAATCAAAAGAAATCTTCCGACCTCCTGAAGGAAAATGGGTGAGATCTTTCTGATGCACTGGTATAGAAATTCTAACAGTGCAATACATATTGCCTTAAAGTTCAGTTCACACTGTATTTTTATAATGTTATAATGTTCTCTACAAAGAGTTTAAGATTTTAAATCACCTCCAATTTAGGGATCTTTAATGCTTCCCCTTAAATTGTACTATACTTATCCAGTTATTCCCCCTCTCCATTTTGTACTATGTATTCTTGTATTTTTATATTCTTGCATTTTTCCTTGCATATCTATGTATGTCTTTACATATATTTGTTTACCTACCTATTCTTTATACCAGACAATAGCCAACAAATGTCACTCATGTGTACGGTGAAATGCCATATGTTTTTTCTTAAGCCCTCTTTTGTATGGGCTACATGTTCTGCTGTTAGCTTAAAATATGTTTTGTTAAAATTGTTCTATATGTTTACCAATCTTTTGAGATTTTTTAGTGAAACACCAACTCTCACACACGCACTTACTCCTACATAACCCAGGGCCTCACAATTAATTCTCCACATAAGAGATCCAAAGCCTTCCACGACTTAATTCACAAAAATGGTAGCGTGCTGTTCCTCCAGGAGACCCACTTCAGAAGAGGGAAAGAACCTAAATATTTTTCATCTAACTATCCCACACATTTTCATAGTAGCAACCCCCCCCAAAAAAAAACAACGGAGTTAGCATTTTATTCCACAAATCCATTCCATTTGAATTCATTCATAAAGACCAGGACAAGGAAGGCAGGTACTTGGGAATTAGCGGGTTGCTATTTGGCAAACCAATCACCTTAGTTAATGTTTATGCACCAAATACGAATCAGGCAAACTTTTTTCAAAACACTACTAATTCTATTATTTCTTTCCTCAAAGGCCCATTAATACTAGCGGGTGACTTTTTACCCTTAAACCCAGCAATCGACAGTTCTAACTCACAATTAAATGACCTTACCAAAACTCACCATTCAATATGGGATAATTTCACTCTATTGTCACTACATGACACATGGAGACACATATATCCCCACAAACATGACTACACTTTCTTCTCTAATCCTAATAGATCCTACTCCAGGATAGATTATATTATTGCTGACCACATTGCAGTAATTAATCTCAAGGACTCCCGCATCATTCCTATCTGCAGTGAGCAGTACGTTCAATTGGCCTTCCATCCCTACTAAACCATTTCAATGGAGATTAGATGAAGTTTTACTATCAGATCCCCTAATTAAAATAGATGTAGAGAAGGCCATACAAGAATACTTCTCCCTAAATACCACTCCTGACATTCCTCTGGGAACCCTTTGGGAGGCCCATAAATGCGTTATCAGAGGTATTCTGATAAAACATAAAGCCATTAAAAACAAGCAAAACAAACAAAAATACTTGAAGCTAACGCAGGACATCATAAAATTAGACTACATCCATAAAAGACACCCGATAGACGTGACTACACAAACAAAACTAGATCAGGCTAGAGCCCAACTCAATGACTATCTTGACATCAAAGCCCAAACCACTGCCTTCTTACTGAGACAAAAATTCCACAGAAACAAACCTGGAAGATTACTAGTGAGGACCCTTAAACGCAAAACCATGCAGTTATATGTCCACTCACTTAACCGAAACTCAGAAAAAATAATTGACTCCAAAACCATAGCAAACATGTTCAGCGACTATTATTCCAAACTGTACAACTTATCCCCTGACCACCCTGACAAGAAACATAATGACAGTTGTGAATCCTATCTCACCCCTTTAATGCTCCCCCAGGTTCAAGCGGATCAAATTCAGTCCCTCTCCGAACCATTATCACTTCAAGAAATAGATAAGGCCATAAAATCCCTCAAACAAGGGAAAAGCCCTGGTCCAGACGGATTCAGTAATTTCTACTACAAGAATTTTAAGTCTCTGCTAATGCCGACACTTTTAAAACTTTACAATGAAATAGACTCCGATCACCCATTCCCAGAAAATATGCTAGAAGCTTACATTACAGTGCTGCCTAAGCCGGGCAAACCATCAACTAACCCAGCCAACTTTCGCTCTATCTCGCTACTCAATGTCGATCTGAAGCTTTACTCTAAGATCCTAGCTAACAGACTAAATCCAATTCTCCCACACATAATACATACAGACCAAACCGGCTTTGTACCATCGAGGGAGGCAAAAGATAATACAATAAAAGTTATCCACCTACTATACCACACTCATCAACACCACATACCGGCTTTCTTTATTTCAACAGACGCAGAGAAGGCGTTTGACCGCCTAGACTGGTCATTCCTACAACACACCTTACATAAATTTGGTATCCCTAAAGATTTTATCTCAAAAGTTCTAGCCCTCTATACCTCCCCATCAGCAAAGGTCAAAGTTAATGGCCTTTTGTTTAATAGCTTCAAGATCAGAAATGGAACAAGACAGGGATGCCCACTCTCCCCCCTCCTATTTGTCCTTTCGATGGAAATCTTAGCTACTAAATTACTAAATTCACCCGATATCGCAGGTATTAAAATTAAAAACTCAGAATTCAAATTGGCACTGTTCACTGATGACCTCCTAATGACCCTCACAAAACTGCTCAGCTCCCTCTCGAAGGCGCACTCTGTGCTCAAAGATTATGGCAAAATATCCAATTTCTCAATTAAGTCGAAAATCCTTCCTGTACATATACTGACCTTGCCAAAATAAACACGATAGCCCCATTCACTGTCAATCCCTGTTCACTAAAATATCTAGGAACACAGCTCTCACCAGATCTCAAAGATCTAATCAAATTGAATTATGATTCACTTTTCTCATCCATCTTGACCAATATAAAAACAGTGGCTCCCTAAGCACACCTCTTGGTTGGGAAGGATCGGGGCGGTGAAAATGACGCTGCTACCGAAAATCCTTTATATCTTGCAAACAGTCCCTATACCCCTACCGAACACTGTCTTACCGAAATTACAGTCCATAATAAACTCATGCATATGGAAACGAAAACCCATGAGAATCCCAAAATCAACACTCTACAGGCATCCTGATCAGGGAGGTCTGGGAGTACCCAATCTTCAAGATTATAGGACAGCAATTTATCTCTCAAGAATAGTAGATTGGTGCTCCTATGAGGAACAACACCATAAACAATGGGTTCAACTAGAGCATGATGTATGTAATTTTCCCCAGCTTGGCTCCTTATGCTGGCTAGAAGGCCCTCACGATACCCTCATACACAACAATAACCCCATAATTATAGAAACCCTCAAAGTCTGGAAAGAGTTACTTAAAAAAAAAATCGATATTTCCTCAGTGCCTTCCCCTTTAACTCCAATCCTCCACAATAAAAATTTTCAGCCCGGCATCAATACTATACCACAAGGCCCAAAAGATATACATCTTTTACTCCCGACTTACATGCTAGTGGAGGACAATAACCTACTGCCTAAACAGAATATTGAACACTTAGGAGACGGATTCTTTACTAAATGGTTTGGTTACCATCAACTCAACCATTTTATACGCTCCTCACCGAAAATGAGACTTACCAGAACTCTGACCCGATTTGAAAAACTATGCAGTTCAGCCTCCCCTATTCACCACATAGTCTCACTGACGTACAAATTAATAAACAAACCCAAAACTGATAACCTCCCCTCCTTCACTAAGTCTTGGGATAAAGATCTACCTTTCTTAATACCGATCAAAGACTGGAATAGGATTTTTGTAAATGTACACAAATCAGCTCATTCTTCCAAACTGTTAGAAACTAATATTAAATTAATGACTAGATGGTATCTAACACCACAAGGATTGAAATACATATTCCCAAACTCTTCCAACCATTGCTGGAGATCATGTACACAAGAGGGAACATTATACCATGTTTGGTGGTCTTGCCCTAAATTACAGCCCTTTTGGGAGGCAGTATCACAGTATATACAACAAACTTTAGGAACCCCCATGACTCTGGATCCACTAATATTTTTATTCCACCTCTATCCAAGGCTCCAGTCCAAAGCCCATAAAAAACTATGCCAGCTCATGATCAACAGTGCAAACCAATTGATTCCTCGCCAGTGGAAGAAAGATACTATCTCCACCATCCAAACATGGAAACAAGAAATACACAAAAAACTTAAATTAGAGAGGTATCACTATCTATTATCCAACACTTTAGACATTTACTACGAAATAGTGTTTTTGTGGCAATCTCAAACCCTATCACAAAGTCATAGTTCCAACTAAGGCCACACCTTTAAGCTTAACCTAAGCATATAAATATTTTTTGGGGGCCTAGGGTTTAACTCAGTTAACTTGTTTAATACAGATAAAGCCTTATACACGTCTTAATAGGCTTGGTGTATTCACTCTCATAAACCTTGTTATTTTGTTGTTTGTTTGTTTATTTATGTTATATTATTATTCATTGTTATTTAATACAAGTCTATGGTACTACTGTAGAAACTTTTTCCGGACCTGCTCATTGTGGGTAGTCAGGTTTGAATACTTTAAAAATCATTGCCATAAATCTATAAGGACAATATAAGAATATGGACATTCTGGATTTTATGGCAAATGTTATGGAACCTCTAATGTCTATCCTGTAAAAGCTTATGTTAATGACATGTATATTTCAAATAAAAAAAATAATTATTTAATAAAAAAAAACTAACACTAACCCCCGATGATCCACTTACAGTGTTTGAAGACCGGACATCCATCCTCATCCAGGCGGCAGAAGTCCTCATCGAAGCCGGCAGAAGTCTTCATCCAAGCGGGCAGAAATCTTCATCCAGATGGCATCTTCTATCTTCATCCATCTGGCGCGGAGCGGGTCCATCTTCAAGACATCCCGGGGCGGAGCATCATCTTCTTCTGATGGCTGCTGAAGAATGAAGTTTCCCTTTAAATGACGTCATCCAAGATGGCCTCCCTTACATTCCGATTCGCTGATAGAATTATATCAGTCAATAGGAATTAAGGGGGGGGGAAATCCTATTGGCTGATTGGATCAGCCAACAGGATTGAGCTTGCATTCTATTGGCTATTCCAATCAGCCAATAGAATGCAAGCTCAATCCTATTGGCTGATACAATCAACCAATAGGATGAAAGCTCAATCCTATTGGCTGATTGCAACAGCCAATAGGATGTTTTCCCCCTTAATTCCTATTGGCTGATACAATTCTATCAGTAAATCGGAATGTAAGGGACGCCATTTTGGATGACGTCATTTAAAGGGAAACTTCATTCTTCAGCAGCCATCGGAAGAAGAGGATGCTTCGCGCCGGATGTCTTGAAGATGGACTCACTCCACGCCGGATGGATGAAGATAGAAGATGCCGTCTAGATGAAGACTTCTGCCCGCTTGGATGAAGACTTCTGCCGGCTTTGATGAGGACTTCTAACGCCTGGATGAGGATGGATGTCCTGTCTTCAAAAACTGTAAGTGGATCGTCGGGGGTTAGTGTTAGGTTTTTTTAAGGGTTTATTGGGTGGGTTTTATTTTTTGCTTAGGGTTTTGGGCAATGTAAAATAGCTAAATGCCCTTTTTAGGTCAATGCCCTTTCAGGGCAATGGGGAGCTTAGGTTTATTTAGATAGGGTTTTATTTGGGGGGTTTGGTTGTGTGGGTGGTGGGTTTTACTGTTGGGGGGGAGTGTGTATTTTTTTTACAGGTAAAAGAGCTGATTTCTTTTGGGCAATGCTCCACAAAAGGCCCTTTTAAGGGCCATTGGTAGTTTAGTGTAGGCTAGGGTTTTTTTTATTTTGGGGGGGCTTTTTTATTTTGATAGGGCTATTAGATTAGGAGTAATTCATTTTTATTTTTGATAATTTCTTTTTTTATTTTTTGTAATTTAGTGTTTATTTTTTTGTAATTTAGATAAATGTATTTTGTTAATTTAATTTAATTTAATTAATTTTATTGTAATCTTAGTTTTTAGTGTAAGGCAGGTTAGGTTTTATTTTACAGGTAAATTTGCATTTATTTTAACTAGGTAGCTAGTAATAAATACAAACTTACCTGTGAAATAAAAATAAAACCTAATATAGCTACAATGTAACTACTAGTTACATTGTAGCTATCTTAGGGTTTATTTTACAGGTAAGTATTTAGTTTTAAATAGGAATTATTTAGTTATTAATAGTAAGTTTTATTAAGAAATATTTTAAATATATTAAAGTTAGGGGGTGTTAGGGTTATGTTAGGATTAGGGCTACGTTAGGGGTTAATATATTTATTTAGTGTTAGTGATGTGGGAGGTCAGAAGTTTAGGGGTTAATAACTTTAGTATAGTGGTGGTGACGACATTGGGGACGGCAGATTAGGGGTTAATACATTTATGTAGGTGGCGGCGACATTGGGGGCGGCAGATTAGGGATTAATAAGTGTAGGTAGGTGACAGGGACATTGGGAGCGGCAGATTAGGGGTTAATAAGTGTAATGTAGATGTCGGGGGCGGCAGATTAGAGGTGTTAGGTTTAAACATACATTTTTGGGTTACGGAGCTTTACACTCCGCGATTGCAGGTGTTAGGCTTTTTATTAGCCTTCTCTTCCCATTGATGTGTATGGGGAAATCGTACACGAGCACGTCAAAACACCGTTTGTATTTGGGTGAGGTATGGAGCCCAACGCAACCATATCGCCCACACAAGCCGTTTTTTTGCAAACCTGTAATAGCAGCGCTATGAAAGGTGAGCGGTGAAAATAACTTGCAAGTTATTAGCGAGCCAGCCATAACTCAAAACTCATAATCTGGCTGTTTGTCCTTTTGCTTTTCTGAGAATGCCGAAGTTTGTTTTTTGCAACCGAATTCTAAATCCCTATTCAACTTTGATAAAGGAAGAGAGTCAGTGAGAGGGAGATGCCTGGAAATTATAGAGGGTATGACAGAAGTTTAGAGAGGGTAAGACAGAGTATAGTGTGATAAAAGAAAGGAGAGTAGAAGTGTGTTTATATGGATTGTGGGTGTTTTAATTATTAGTGAGTGGGGATAAGACAGACAGAACTTTCGTTAGATCAACATAAAAAAAAAGCTATACAAGAAAAATAGACAAAAAAAAATAGAGAAAAAAATAAAATAAAAATCTAACCAGGGCTGATACAGATGAGGAGTCAGAACCAATGCAGCTCCAAAGCCAGGATTCAAGTAAGAAATATATTTCTAATAGACTGAATAAAATAAAAAAAATCAAAAAAAATCAATGTACTTATTTGCAGAAATTGAAGACAAGAATCAGCATTGCTAAGAAAAAATGCACTGCGGACTCAAATTGGAGATGTAATGTCAGCTCTAAGAAAAGGTCCTTTGAGTGTGTCCGTCATGGGTTTTATAATAGTAAAGAGGGAATTGGATCTGTCTTGCAGTCAAGTAAGCTAGGAGAGCAGGTGGTGATTCCTCTGCTGAATTAATCAATGAGATGAGATTATCAATGCTGAGAAATTCCATGCAAAAATTGTCTGTTGCAGGCGGGCCATGTGGTGTGGATAATCGATGCATCATCTAACAGGCAGCCTGCTAGGTAAAAATGTAGAAGAGGAAAATAAAGAAGAAACATTACAAACCCCTAGTAACCATACAGTAATCTCTTCAACTAAAAATATAACTGTAGAAGAAGTTTCTAATGCCCAGCTGGAATTCTAGCTTCCTTCCAATCAGAAGCACCATTGAGGAAAATAACAAACAAAATGGTGACCAAACATTTAATCACAACTTTGTACAAAACGACATAGCCCCTATCTATCTATCTATCTATCTATCTATCTATCTATGTAATACTTTCACAAGGATAGGCACATTCTTGATTTAAATAAAGCAAAAACTAAATTTTTTGTGATGTTTTGGGGTCACTCCCTCACTCCCACAATAAATTTAGTTTTTCATTATTTAAATCCAGGGTGTGCCTATCTTTGTGCTTTTACATATATGATATAATGCTAATCTAATAATTATTAAACAAAAGTCACAGGGCCAGATTAGCAGTGGAGCCCTGGCCCAAACATTTGCGCCTGAGTGATAAGGGGTTTATTGCTGGGGTTTGCGCTCATCAGGCTTACCGCTGGTATTACCAGTTGAAAGAAAACGCAATAATTTGAGCGCAATTGTGATTTAAGCTAGAGTGATTATGACAACTTCAGAGCTCTGGTTAACTGTTTTTGCAAAACATAAAAGTTGCACAAAACACATCAAAAATACATTACAAAGTATAGTTACACTCATAATAACACCATCTAATAAAAAATATTTTAAAAAAATATTGCCCAAAAAGTTATAAAGGTTTAAAGATATGAGGTCTCAGGTGTTAGAATAGAAAGGCGGGCAAATAGCTTTAACATTGAGATACATACATATACAGTACATTTCTAAAGATGGATATGTATGTATATAGGTATGTCTATGTATGTATACATATGTATTTATATGTCTATATATGTATTGACAGACATATATACAAGTACATTGGGTCCCTTTGCAGTTAAGTAGATGAAACATGTTAGAGCATATTTATGCAATATTCTTTTTTAATAAAGGTTTTAACTATGTATTTACTGTAAATATGCCACATTCCAATGTTCTGCATATAGAAGACTATGTTCTAAGTATTTTTAAATAGATATTCCTGTATATATCCAAACCTTTATATAATCATCTATATATAGGTATAGCTGTATATTTTAAGATGCATTGCTGTAATAGCTAAATTTGTGACCAGACCCTTGACCTGCACAATCTGCAGTGGCTGCGGGCCAGCAGTGGCGATCCCTGTAGTTAGCCATCAGTGGCAATCTCTGTAGTTATGCCCCTGAAACAAGGGGGAGAGAGAGAGAGAGGAGAGTGTGAGAAAGAGATAACCAATGCATGCAAAAAAACATACTTCTGGGGGGCGTGTCCGAGCAAAGATGGCACTCAGTTGCATGTTTAGAAGCTCTGGACTAAAGGCTACTATTACACTGTCTTTCTTCAAAATGTGAAAGCCCATTACAGAAATAACTACAAGAAGGACATTCACTACTATTTGTAGAGCAGCTGAACGTCCAAATTGAGAGACCTGGACCCCCCCCCCCAGATAACAGGGGTACTACAATTTCCTAAGGACTGCAATATTTTCCCAACTGTATAACTATGTAGAAGCTTTATTATGATGTAAGAGCCCAACTGAAGTCTTTTGAGCAGCATATGAACTGCAAGATCACCGTTCTGAAAGAGCTATGTGTGTCTTTGAAAAACCCGGCAGATCCGCCACTGTGTACAACTGAGAGCATGCAGGCTGCGATAACCACCTTACCGATGCTGAAGTCTTTAGTTCTGAGACCTACAATAATTACACCTGACACGCTGCACGGATCTTACCATGTGCTGAGACGCAGACCCATGGGAGGCGCTGAGCTGCCTGGCTCTCCCCTGTCTGAGGTGTGTGTAGAGATGTTGCCCTCGACTCCCCTGGGTTGGGAAGGGGCCTGTCCCCCCAGAGATGAAGAGGGCTCCGTATCCGAGTGTTGCGGAATACTTTCAGAGATAGCCGGATAAATAGGCACAGCATCAGTTTTTATACACAGCATGCTCATCCACATCGTAGAGAGATCATGCTTATCACTCAACCTCCTGCCTTGTATCAATCCAGGAACACTATCATTCCCCATTTTGCTTGACTTTTGGCAGTAGTTATGGTGCCGCTCTGGGGTAGGTTAAACTAAGGAACTTTATCATTGCAAGAGATGGGATAGATCAGATTGAAAGGAACCCTCTCTGTAGTAATAAACTTTAGAACCGATGCTGTTATACTTCTATGTGCCTAATGATTTTATGTGGGATTGTGTTTTTTCTCTGTGCCTGGCTTTACCGCTATTTTTTCCACCTTGGAAAATAACTCTACGTAGGTTATGTCAGTACCTGCTGTACACTTCTCTAAGGATCACTAAATATACAAGTTCATATGTTTCCCATTGGAATTATGTAACCTGCTAAAGTCCAGCTCTTTATTCCCACATGTGCCTCCAATAGCATTATCTACACACGATTAGCAGTCTTTCTATCTAATAGTAGTGACAGATAATAGTGTACGTCATAGATTCCTGATAATCAAGAATCCTAAATGGGAAGGTTTTAAACTTCAACCATCTAAAAGTAGGTGTGCAACGGAACAAGTTACCACGGTTTTATCTCAACTATTCTCTTATTGTGCAAATTGGTTTTAAGTTATAATTCTGTTTTCTGCATGTATTTCTATGCCATATTTTAGATATTGCACATATTGGGGGATATTTATCAAAAGGTATGTTGGACCTGATCCGACAGTGTGGATCAGGTCCGACATACCTTGCTGAATGCGGAGAGCAATATGCTCTCCGTATTCAGCATTGCACCAACAGCTCTTGTGATCTGCTGGTGCAACGCCGTCCCCTGCAGACTCACAGCAAGGGGGTGTCAATCAACCCAATCCTACTCGATCGGGTTGAATTCCGCTGCTTCATAACTGCTGTTTCTGGCAAGCCTGCAGTCTCACCAGAAACACGAGCCCTCAAGCTTCATTCGGAGCTTGATAGATAGGCCCCATTGTATGTTTAATATTTCTCAGTCATTATGCTAGCACCACTGTAGAACTTGGTACAGAAATTGACCTAGCTTACAGTAATTTAGTTTATAGTAGTAGTTTATGTGTGACCCTTAAAGTAACCAATTTGATCATATCCCTATGTGATTTGCAAACCGCTCTTGGACTACCCCCCCCCCTTCCAATCCAGCACTACGGAGACCCATACTTGTCTTATACACGTTGGGCACTTGTATATCAAAATATTATATAACTCTAATTCGGTTCACTATTTTAACGGAGACTCTGCTATCTACAATAGACTATCCCGTATGGGATCTTAATTGACTATAATGAACCTCCCATATCAGAACCACAGTATCCCTATCTCCTAACACCTTACTGTTATGCTTGTATTCTTATCTCCATATTCTGCCGAAGGTTAATATACCATTAACTACGCTTAGAGTACATTGCTTGAGTTTCTCCGTGGAGTTATAGTTCTTATATTAACCCATTCTCCCCCAAATGTAGCATGAACATATGCACATTTGATTGCACTTGTTTCTATAGGGCCTATGTATCAAAGGTCTTGTGGACCTGATCCGACAGTGCGGATCAGGTCCGCAAGACCTCGCTGAATGCGGAGAGCAATACGCTCTCCGTATTCAGCATTGCACCAGCAGCTCACAAGAGCTTGATAAATGGGCCTCTATATCTGAAGTACTCCTTCCAAATCAGATAATCAATACCGTAATAGTAATAATATACGCCTACCCCAACTAATTTACATTTCTCTGATTGGTGTTTACCCACTGACAAGTACCCTTATGATCAGAGCCCATAAGTGGCCAACAGTGTGGTTATCATATGCCTCAACTAAAATACAGTCGAGAGGCTAGATAAATAACCACCAACATAAGCTATTGATTTTATAAAATTGAGGTTTGTAAAGCCTTTATTCTGTCATTCAATGTTTTTTTTATTTTTTGATGTATTTTACTCTGTTAAAAGTATTGTGGTCACATTGAATTGTTGTCAATGGTATTATATGGCTAGCATTGTATGTTATATTCCACGCAAAATCTCAATAAAAGACTATTTTAAAAAAACAAACATACTTCTAGCGGAGTTAACGCTTAAGCAGGAGCGATAAATAGCGTGCCACTCGTAATCTGGCCCTGTGTAAATAGAAGATTAGCCAAGTCTTATAATTTTAAAACAAAATAACATCTTTTTTACTGCAAGTAATTTTCAGTAGCCAAACCCCAGCCACCATTTATCTTATTTGGAGGAATCAATTAGTGCTTTTTTCAACAGATAATAGGTCATAAAGGTAGTATAAAATGAATTGTTTAGCTGTTGTTATCTGATAAAGCCAATCAGGGATAGCTATGTAGCAGGGTTAGCCTTGACAAGTCAGCAGGGTGCATTTCAAGTTCTGAGAATTAGAAATTGCTGAACTTTTATTACATGAAAAGAGGACAAAGGAAATAATGAAAATATATTGCACTACAAATAACCAACGGCTAGATTACGAGTTTTGCGTTATGAGCTGCTCGGTGCTAACTTGCAAGTTATTGTCACCGCTCACTTCCCTATATCGCTGCTATTACAGGTTTTTATAATCCCGGCGTTAGCAGGCAATATTGCAGCGTTGAGCAAAATTGAGCTCCATACCGCACTCAAATACCAGCGCTACTTTGACCTAGTTTTACGTGCTCATGCACGATTTCCCCATAGACATCAATGGGGAGAGACGGGTAAAAAAAAGCCTAACACCTGCAATAAAGGAGCATAAAGGTCCATAACGCTGCCCCATTGATTCCTATGAGGAAACAAAAGTTATGTTTACACCTAACACCCTAACATAAACCTCGAGTCTAAACACCCCTAATCTGCCACCCCCGACATCGCCGACACTTTCAGTACACTTATTAACCCCTAATCTGCTGTCCCCGACACCGCCACCGAACTTCACTTATTAACCCCTAATCTGCCGCCCCCAATGTCGCCACCACCTACATTGCACTTATTAACTCCTAATCCATTGATTCCTATGAGGAAACAAAAGTTATGTTTACACCTAACACCCTAACATAAACCTCGAGTCTAAACACCCCTAATCTGCCACCTCCGACATTGCCAACACCTACAGTACCCTTATTAACCCCTAATCTGCCACCCCCATTGTCGCCGCCACCTACATTGCACTTACTAACTCCTAATCTGCCGTCCCTGACACCGCCGTCACTTACCTACATTTATTAACCCCTAATCTGCCGCCCCCAACCTCGCCGCCACTATACTAAAGTTATTAACCCCTAAACCTAACCCTTAGTCTAACCATAACACCCACTACCTTTAATATAATTAAAATAAATCTAAATAAAAATTACTATCATTAACTAAATAATTCCTATTTAAAACTAAATACTTACCTATAAAATAAACCCTAAGCTAGCTACAATATAACTAATAGTTACATTGTAGCTAGCTTAGGTTTTATTTGTATTTCACAGGCAAGTTTGTATTTATTTTAACTAGGTAGACTAGTTAGTAAATAGTTATTAACTATTTACTAACTACCTAGCTAAAATAAATACAAATCTACCTGTAAAATAAAACCTAACCTGTCTTACACTAACACCTAACCTTACACTACAATTAAATAAATTACATTAATTAAATACAATTAACTAAATTACAAAAAAACAAACACTAAATTACACAAAATAAAAAAGAAATTATCAAATATTTAAACTAATTACACCTTATCTAATAGCCCAATCAAAATAAAAAAGCCCCCCCCCCCCCCAAAATAAAAACACTAGCCTAAACTAAATTGCCCCAAAGAAATCAGCTCTTTTACCTGTAATAAAATAATACAAACAACCCCCCAACAGTAAAACCCACCACCCACACAACCAACCCCCCAAATAAAATCCTATCTAAAAAAAACTAAGCTCCCCATTGCCCTGAAAAGGGCATTTGGATGGGCATTGCCCTGAAAAGGGTATTTAGCTCTTTTTCTGCTCAAACCCTAAGCTAAAAATAAAACCCACCCAATAAACCCTTAAAAAAACCTAACACTAACCCCCCAAAGATCCACTTACAGATTTTGAAGACCGGACATACATCCTCAACGAAGCGGCAGAAGTCCTCAGCGAAGTCTGTAGAAGTCTTCATCGAAGCCGGCAGAAGTCTTCATCCAGACGGCATCTTCTATCTTCATCCATCCGGCGTGGAGCGGCTCCATCTTCAAGACAACCGGCGCGGAGCATCCTCTTCTGACGATGACTAACGAAGAATGAAGGTTCCTTTAAGGGACGTCATCCAAGATGGCGTCTCTTGAATTCTGATTGGCTGATAGAATTCTATCAGCCAATCGGAATTAAAGGTGAAAAATCCAATTGGCTGATGCAATCAGCCAAAAGGATTGAGCTTCAATCCTATTGGCTGATCCAATCAGCCAATAGGATTGAGCTTTCATTCTATTGGCTGTTCCAATCAGCCAATAGGTAGTTTATGGGTGTTAGTGTACTTTTTAGCACTTTAGTTATGAGTTTTATGTTACGGCTTTGTAACATAAAAGCCATTACTACTGACTTTTAGTCTACGGTATAGATCTTGACGGTATAGGCTGTCCCGCTCACTTTTTGGCTCACTATCAGCCAATCGGAATTAAAGGTGAAAAATCCAATTGGCTGATGCAATCAGCCAAAAGGATTGAGCTTCAATCCTATTGGCTGATCCAATCAGCCAATAGGATTGAGCTTTCATTCTATTGGCTGTTCCAATCAGCCAATAGGTAGTTTATGGGTGTTAGTGTACTTTTTAGCACTTTAGTTATGAGTTTTATGTTATGGCTTTGTAACATAAAAGCCATTACTACTGACTCTTAGTCTACGGTATAGATCTTGACGGTATAGGCTGTCCCGCTCACTTTTTGGCCGGACAGGCAAACTCGTAATACCGGCGCTGTGGAAGTCCCATTGATAAAGGACTTTTTAAAAGCTGCGGTAGTTACATTGCGTTACAGCCAAAAAAGTGTGCGGTACAGATATACCTGCAACACTCGTAATATCAGCGGTAGTGAAAAAGAGCCATAACGCTGCTTTTTCACCATACCGAAAAACTCGTAATCTAGCCGCAAATATTTTATAAAAAAAAAAAATCAAGGTGTTTACTGTCTATTTAACTTGCAAGCTATAGGCAAATTAACTTTATTCAAAGTTCACAATATACTAATGTACCTGACAGAAAAGTAGTGTTACTAAACTAGAAGCAAATACAAGTAAAATTATAGTAAAAACATTTACATTTAATTTGTATTTGCTGCAAACTGAGAATGTATATCCTGATGGCTCACTATCCCAGAGAGCTTTACTGATTCCTGTGTTGAATCACCTAAACATGAAAGTGATGCAGCATAGCTGTAAAAAATCTGAATAGAAGATATCACCTGTAATTGTCTATTTAAAAAAGAAAGATATTTTACCTCAAAATTTCCTAAGTAGCCTTTTTAGTCTAGTCTTTTTAGTCACTGGTAATAACTACCAAATTTCCAAATTTCAGCACAGTTACATTAATTGTTTCAAAGTTATGTAACTTTGAAAATTTTAATTTAAACAGAACTTTGTTAAAAGTTAAACTATAGCTGCCCTTTTGGGCAGCTATTACATTCATATATACCACTATTTATCCTAGACTATCTCCCACAATCCTAGTGCATGTGCCTGAGTTGCCACCCAACAGCTCCCTTTCTCTCTCACCTATACCTGCTGAGATAAAGATAAGACATTGTTTGGGATTTTTACTTCTAAAAATCTCCCTGGTGTTGCTCTAACTTACTTTGAATCTTATAATTTATATTACTTGGTCTTGTTAAATGACAAATACCTACATATTCCTTTAATGTCTAGCAGAGCAAAAGCATGTGATAAAAGGCAGATTAATGGATGTTATGTAGATTGTACTGACTAATTAGGAGGGGAGCGACTTAAGGATTTTACCTAGGGAGCAATGGGAATTGTTTTGTAGTGTGTGGGGAGTAGAAGTGCTAGCTGCTGTCCCTATTGTTTCAAGGGATAGTGTTACACAGGTAAAAGAGGAAGGTAGGTTGGTTTTGTATTTCAGGTAGGAGGGGCTAAGAGGATATAAAGAATGGTGCATACAGGAAGTAGGCAGAAAACTAATCTTGTGTTATTTGTACTACAGGTATTTGCTGTGGAGCCTTTTTTACTCTGTGAAGATGGCCTCTAGTAGCAGAAAAATTCCGAAGAAATTGTCAGGGTTTTTCCCTGTTGTATTTGCCATGTGCTGCTGGCAGCCATTTTACTCACCTCTCTTCCTGACTATGGTGCATTGTGGGGGATGCTGCTCATTTCCTGCACTTCCTTTTATGGCCAGACTGGTGTGCATCATCCATGTGAGACAGAATGCAGTCTCAGAATTGTGATGTCATCACTTATTATTTAAAGGGCTTCTGTTCAGCATGCTTTGCCTTTGCGTTGTCTCAGACCTGTTTGTGAGAGTTTCTGTGTATTACCTGGCTGCCTGACGTCCTTCCTGGTTCCTGATCCCTGGCTAGTCTCTGACTCTGATGTTTTCCTTGTTCCTGATTCCAGCTCGTCTGACTATTCGCTTTGGCTCCTGACTCGGCTCGTCTGACTACCAGCTCTGGTTTTGACTCCTGGCTTGTTATTTGACTTGTGGACTTTTTATTATTTTTTTGCTATTAATAAAGGTGTGATTATTTTTGCACTTGTCGTCTCAGTCTGATTCCTGGCACCCTGACATTACACAAAGGCCATAAATCCTGATGGTGCTAATAATCCACCTTTACCTGTCATCATTTCCAGGATGGATGAACAGGATCACCGCTTGGATCAATTTGCACTAGCCCTGCAAACCCTGCTGACTCGCACTGCACATTTGGACCAAAGAGTCCTGCAAGTTATGGCTGCTCCTGTTTCCGCTGCTGCACCTATGCCTACCAGGAGCATGTCCGGTTCTGCACCTCTACCTCAGCGATATGGAGGCGATCCTTTTCAGTGCAGAGGGTTTTTGAACCAGATGGGCATTTACTTTGAGATGTTACGTCAGGCGTTTCCCTCTGACAGAGCTAAGGTGGGATTTCTCATCTCGTTACTCTCTGACACAGCTCTTGCCTGGGCTAATCCCTTGTGGGAGACTAATAAACATATGATTTCAAATTACCCTGAATTTGTGGCCTCCTTTCGAAGGGTATTTGATGTTCCGGCTCGCTCCTCCTCTGCTGCTAAACGACTCATGTCCATTGAGTAAGGTACAAGATCTGTTGCTCAGTATGCTATTGAGTTCCGTACGCTTGCCGCAGAGGTAGGTTGGAACAATGAAGCCCTTGTTGCTGCCTTCTTTCGTGGGCTCTCTGATACGATTAAAGACGAAGTTGCTGCCAGAGATTTACCAGAGGATCTCGAGGCATTGGTGTCTTTTTTATCCTAATTGACATCAGACTCAGAGAGAGGCCCTCTTTCAAGGAGCGCTTGCGGAAGATTCCTGTTCCGTTGTCTCCTACGTGTTCGTTCCCACCCATGCCTCCCTCTCCTTCCATGCCTCCTGGTCCCGAGTCACCAGGTACTGCTGAGCTGATGCAGCTGGGATTCACGCGTCTCTCCGCGTCTCACGCTCACACCTAAGGTCCTGTCGGGGGCAGACCTTGGGTGGTTTATCCTCGTCCCCGGAACCGCTTATGGAGAAACCTTTGGTCACGGTTGTCCTTTCCTGGGTGGACTTCTCCATAGTCACTCAGGCTCTTGTTGACTCCGGTGCTGCGGGCTATTTCATTGACAGTTCTTTTGTATCAAAGCATTCCATTCCTGTTTTGCCTCGGTCCGTTCCGCTTGCTATTGAGGCCATTGACGGCAGGCCCCTTCAGCCCACACTCGTTACTCACGAAACTGCTCCGTTGTCCATGGCTGTTGGGGCTCTTCATTTTGAAACCCTCCAGGTCCAGGTGATAAACTCTCCGCATTTTCCGGTTGTTCTGGGTTATTCCTGGCTCCAAAAGCACAATCCCAGTCTCGACTGGCGCAGGTCCGAAATTTTGTTGTGGTCCCGCAATGTATTTCCACTTGTCTTCAGAAACCGGTAAAAGTCTTGTGCACTTCTTCGGTATCTCAATTGCCAGAGGAGTACCGAGAGCTCCTAGACGTGTTTGACAAGGTGCGTGCCGGTACATTGCCTCCTCACCGGTCTTATGATTGTGCCATAGACCTGCAACCCGGAGCCATTCCTCCTCGGGGCCGGGTGTACCCTCTGTCTGTTGCAGAGAATTGTGAATTATGCTCTGTCGCGGGGGATCATCCGCAAATCCTGCTCTCCTGCAGGGGCTGGCTTCTTCTTTGTGAAGAAAAAGGGTGGCGAGTTAAGACCATGTATCGAATATAGGGGTCTTAATCGTCTTACCATTAAGAATGCTTACCCTATTCCGCTTATTACGGAACTCTTTGACCGCCTCAAGGGAGCTACGGTCTTTACTAAACTTGATTTGAGAGGAGCGTACAATCTCGTTAGGATTAAGGAGGGCCACAAATGGAAAACAGCATATAACACCAGAAGTGGGCATTATGAGTATCTTGTAATGCCCTTTGGCCTATGTAATGCTCCTGCTGTTTTTCAGGAATTTATTAATGATGTCCTACAAGATATGTTGCAACAGTGTGTTGTGGTGTACTTAGACGACATCCTCATACACTCACCCACACTTGAGGCTCATCATTCTGATGTTACACGGGTTCTTCAGAGACTACGTGAGAACGGCCTGTTTTGTAAACTCGAGAAATGTGAGTTCCATCAGACTCAAGTAACCTTCCTAGGTTATGTTATCTCCGTTGCAGGGTTCTCCATGGATCCTGATAAGTTATCTGCAGTTCTGCAGTGGCCTCGCCCAGTTGGTCTTCGGTCTATTCAACGGTTTTTGGGGTTCGCCAATTACTATAGAAAGTTTATTAAAAACTTTTCTTCCTTGGTCAAACCTATCACAGACATGACCCGTAAAGAGAATGATCCACTCCATTGGTCACCTACTGTCATTAAGGCCTTTGATAGTCTTAAGACTGCCTTTGCTGCCGCTCCAGTTCTGGCTCATCCTAACCCTGTCCTGCCTTTTGTTCTTGAGGTTGATGCGTCTGAGACTGGAGTAGGTGCCCTCTCAACGTCCTACGCCTGATGGTTCCTTGTATCTGTGTGGTTTCTTCTCTAAGAAATTGTCTCCAGTGGAGTGCAATTATAAAATTGGCGACAGGGAATTACTGGCCATAATTTTGGCACTCAAGGAATGGAGGCATCTTCTCGAGGGTACTAGCATGCCAGTGCTCATTCTTTACTGACCACAAGAATTTAACTTATCTATCTGAAGCAAAACGTTTGTCGCCCCGACGTGCCAGATGGGCGCTTTTTTTTGTCTCGGTTTAATCATGTGGTTTCCTACCTGCCTGGTAGTAAGAATGTTAGGGCTGATGCCCTCTCTCAACAATTTTCACCTCTGTCCAAGGAGGAGTCTGTACCTACTCCTGTTATACTTCCTGACCATATTTTGGCTACCATACGTACTAATTTGACTTCTCCCTTGGGGGAGGAGATCATGGCTGCACAAACCAATGCACCTCCTGAGAAGCCTAGTGGTAAGTGTTTTGTTCCTGAGAATCTTCGAACTAAACTTTTGCACACTTACCACTATCCTAAAGCTGCAGGTCACCCAGGCAAGAACCAAATGATTTGGTCTGTCACTCGACAATTCTGGTGGCCAGGTCTTCGCTCTGATGTTGCTGCGTATGTTGCCTCCTGCTCAGTTTGTGCACAGAATAAGACTCCTCAACATCTTCCTGTGGGTCTTCTTCAACCTATTGCTAATGGTGAGCGTCTTTGGACACATCTTTCCATGGACTTCATTGTCGAGCTCCCTGTTTCCAATTCCCTTGATGAAGCTGCCTACCGCTCAGGAGCTTGCTTCAATTTTTGCCGGGAGGTCTTCCGTTTACATGGGTTACCCAAGGAGATAGTGTCGGACCGGGGTAGCCAGTTTGTCTCCAGATTTTGGCGTTCCTTTTGTGCTCAAATGGGGATCCAGCTTTCCTTCTCCTCTGCATATTACCCTCAATCCAATGGGGCTGCGGAACGGTCTAATCAAGCTCTAGAACAGTTCCTCCATTGCTATGTCTCAGATCACCACAATAATTGGTCTGAACTGTTACCTTGGGCAGAGTTTGCTTGTAATAGTGCTATTAATGCTTCCTCCAAGTTATCCCCGTTCATGACGAATTATGGGTTTCAACCATCCTTGTTGCCCGATTCATTCATGTCTCAGGGTATTCGGCTTTGGAGGAGCATCTCCGGCAACTCCGTTCCATGTGGGTGCAGATTCAGGATTGCCTTCATCGTTCTATGCAGCGCCAAAGGTTCCAGGCTGATCGTAGGCATCTGCCCGCACCTTCCTACCAGGTTGGTGAGAGAGTTTGGCTGTCCTCCCGCAACTTGAACCTTCGTGTGCCTTCCAATAAATTGGCTCCCCTTTATGTTGGTCCTTTTCAAATACTCCGACGGTGGCCTACGCTCTTGACCTTCCTCCTGCTATGCGCATCTCCAATGTTTTTCATGTCTCCCTCTTGAAACCATTGGTTTGTAATCGGTTTACCACTGTGTTGCCTCGTCCCCGTCCTATCTTTGTTGACAACCATGAGGAATATGAGGTCAGCAGCATTATTGACTCTCGTATGTCCAGGGGCTGTGTACAGTATTTGGTTCACTGGAGGGGCTACGGTCCGGAGGAGCGTTCTTGGGTTCCCTCCTCTGATGTTCATGCTTCCGCCCTCCTCCGTGCCTTCCATGCCCGTTTCCCCAATAAGCTTTTTGTCCTCCCGCGGGGGAGGGGCCGTTGAGGGGAGGGTACTGTCAGGGTTTTTTCCCTGTTGTATTTGCCATGTGCTGCTGGCAGCCATTTTACTCACCTCTCTTCCTGACTATGGTGCATTGTGGGGGATGCTGCTCATTTCCTGCACTTCCTTTTATGGCCAGACTGGTGTGCATCATCCATGTGAGACAGGATGCAGTCTCAGAATTGTGATGTCATCACTTATTATTTAAAGGGCCTCTGTTCAGTATGCTTTGCCTTTGCGTTGTCTCAGACCTGTTTGTGAGAGTTCCTGTGTATTACCTGGCTGCCTGACGTCCTTCCTGGTTCCTGATCCCTGGCTAGTCCCTGACTCTGCTGTTTTCCTTGTTCCTGATTCCGGCTCATCTGACTATTCGCTTTGGCTTCCGACTCGGCTCGTCTGACTACCAGCTCTGGTTTTGACTCCTGGCTTGTTATTTGACTTGTGGACTTTTTATTATTTTTTGCTATTAATAAAGGTGTGATTATTTTTGCACTTCTCGTCTCAGTCTGATTCCTGGCACCCTGACAGAAATACCTTGATGGCAAAAAGGTTTGGAGTGTTGTTGCAGTGCATAAGAAGAAACGAGTGAGGTGGAGAATGGGAAAAGCTGTGAGGAGTGAAGACGCAGGTAAGGAGCAGCAAGGATCAGCTGAAATGGTAGGCCAAAATGTGATGGCTGCCGAAGTGAGTAACATTCCCCCTGCTACTCCTGCTCCCCTTGTGTCTCCTGCTCCTTATGGTATCTCTACCCTCTCTCTTTTTCCCCCTCCCCTTCTCCTTATTTTTCTCCTCCGATCTGGAGTTTGTCTTCCCCTTCTCTGTCCTCCCCTCCTATTCCCCTTGGCGAAGGATCCTCTCCCCATCCCCTTGTCTCACAGCCTAGTAGCGTGGCTGAGCGGCTTGGGTCTCCAGTCACTTTTGAGCAGTGGCACTGGCTAACTGGTGTGGGTGGGGTGCTTATTGGTATGGCTGGTTTGGGGCCTTCTCCTGTTGCATTGCGTGCCAGACGCTCCCCCCGTGCACAACGATAAATGGAGCAAATGCTTTCATCAGCATGCGTGTGAGGGAGGTTCCAGCCATGCGTCATGTAACCATCTTGGATTTGGGCGGACACCGGAATAAATCCAACTGGATCCGTTCGATGGGGAGGTGCAGAGCTATCGCAGGTCCTGGGAAAAATATGGGAGGCCCAATAAAGGGTATTAAAATGAATATGATGATAGTGATACGCCTTATTATTGGGCAGCAAGGTATGATGGTGTCCAAACATATAAGCCCCATGGTGGGGTGGGTAGGGGCTGCAGTATGCAAAAGTTTGGCCCAGATGTATATGTGGAAGGTTATGGTATAGAGTACCCTCATGATTCCAGGAATTACAGGTTTCTCTCTAAATTTTTTAGGGAGCAAGTATACTGATCATGTCTTTGCCTACACCCCTGTCACTTCCAGGTGGGTATATGGGGCTGTATTAGGTCACATGCCTAAAGCTATTATTTCCTCCCATCCACCCAGTAAGTGTCCATATATGGATAACCTTCACATGGCCCCTGGTAGTACTGATTACATGCGCGTCAGGGATTGGGCCCTCTATGTGCACATGGATCTCTGTTACTCAGCGACAGGTTTCTGAGCTGATCCACAATTTTGGTGCTGTTACTAATACTTTGTCTACCCAGGTGACAAGGGAAATGCAGGGAAGAAAACCAGAGGAGGATCAAGAGAAATCAGAAGCAGTTTTGCAGATGCAGCAAGAGTCAGCAGCGAGGATCAAGAGTCAGTGGGGTCAAGCATGGCAGGGAGAGGCGAGGAGCTGTGCATGGACACTTCAATTACTTCAAAGAAAGGTAAGCAAAATAGAGGAGCTGTGCATGGACACTGCAAGTACTTCAAAAAAGGTAAGCAAAATAAAGTTCCATGTTTTTCATCTGATTGCTCCAGCGATGGGTCTGATTCTGACACAGGTAAAGGAGCTAATGCTAACCAGAAAATCTTAAAGATTGTAAAGAATCTCTATGCCAGAAGGGGGGCAGATGGGGTGCAGCAAGATTTAGAGGTTGTAGAAAGTGCCAGAGAAAAGATAGGGGTTAGCACATTGGATAGCACCCTTAGCATCTCATTTAAAAGTGAAAATTGTTCAGAAAGCACACAAAGAGAGGTAATCTAGAGGGGAGGATGTCAAGGCCATGAAGAATAGAGCTAATTTTGCTGATTGGGTGAAGGGTTTTGCTATCTATGCAGAGTGTTGTTTAGATGTGAATGCAAATCAAAGTAAAAGCCTTATTAGGTACCTTCACTTAATTGCAGATTGTTATACTGCCTATGGGGGTTACTCGTGGAAGGACTATGATATGGAATTTAGAAGGGATAGCGTGGCAACAAGGTGTTAAAGAAGAAAAGATAATTAACATGTGGTCCAGGCTAGTGAAAATGTCAAATGGTCCAGGGAGTAGGAGCTTAGTAAATCAGAAAATAGGCAAAAATTAAGCTAGGGAGTACTGGGCGTTTAATAATAAATGCTGTGATAGGGGGGTGGCATGCAAGTGCAAGCACATTTACAGATATTGCAAGGGTTCTCACCCAGGAGCAGATTGCAGTAGGAAGGATAATAGAAATAGGAATAATTCCTTTTGTTGAACAGGAAAGGTTGCCGGGAGTAACTTTGGAGCTGGCCAGAACTCCACTGAGAGGAAATAAATTTGTAGTGGAGTAAGCAGGTTATCCTAACAAAAAGAACAGTGAAACATTAAGGGAAGGATTGAGGAATGGATTTAGGATATAGGTGCAGACAGAAGTAAAGGGGATGGATAAAGTAAAAATTTTAAATCGGCTTATGAGATGCCAGAGGTTCTTAGTGATAAGTTAAAAGGAAGTGGATTTGGGAAGGATAACAGGCCCATTTAAGGAAAAACCCATTCATGGTTTGGTAATCTCACCAATAGGGGTAGTCCCTAAGAAAAAATCAGGAAATTTCAGAATGATACAACACCTATCATATCCCGGGGGGGCAGACAATAAATGATGCCATCATTAAGGAGGATGCTTAGGCAGCAAAATTGGTGAAATCTGTAGGCCTAGGGGCAATAGTAGCAAAAATTGACATTGAATCTGCTAGATTGTTGCCTTTGCATCTGGAAAGTTTTAAATTGATAGGTTGTAAACTCCAAGGAGAATTTTACATAGATAAATGTGTACCCATGGGGTGTGCTATCTAATGTGTATGCTTTCAGATGTTCAGTTCTTTCCTGCACTTGTTGGCTGAAAAAAGAAAAGCCACCAATCAACAAGCACTACTCAGGTGCTGAACCAAAAATGGGTCAGCTCCTAAGCTTTACATTCCTGATTTTCAAATAAAGATAGCAAGAGAAGGAAGTAAAATTGATAATAGGAGTAAATTAGAAAGTTGCTTTAAATTGCATGCTCTTTCTGAATCGTTAAAGAAAAAAAATCTGGGTTTAGTATTCCTTTAAAGGGGCAGTAAACCTAGAAAATAATGTTACATAATTCTGCACATAGTGCAGAATTATATAACATTATCTTAGCCAAACTTTATGTAACATAATATTGCCGGTGAAATTTGATTAAAAAAAGAGTTTTATTTCACACAGCCGCTCTTGCTCTACTGAGCGGGTCTGGTTTTCCCCCTGATCGCATCTGGGCAGCTGTCTAGTCACAGCCTGGTCCGATCGCGCCATTACATTCAATGCAGCTCGCTCCCGCTATCAGACAGAGCAGGAGCGAGCTGCATTGAGTGTAATGGTCCAATCGGGCCGGGCTGTGACTAGACAGCTGCCCAGATGCGCTCAGGGTGAAAAACAGACCCGCTCAGTAGAGCAAGAGCGGCAGTCTGAAAAACCCTCTTTTTTTAATCACATTTTATAGGCAATATTATTTTACATAAAGTTTGGCTAAGATAATGTTATATAATTCTGCACTATGGGGGCAAGGTTTGTCCAGTAGCATGTGCAAAAGCTTACTTGGAGGCGGAGCCTGGTGAATGTTCCATGTTTCTAAGGCATAAAAAAGGTGATAACTTGACCAGGTTCCAGTTTAAGAATGTGACAGTTAGTTGTTAATAAATTGGGTTGGAGCAACTGTTGTTTAGCACCTCATTCATTTAGGATAGGTGCAGCGGCAGTACATTAAAAAAAAATGGTAGATGGAAATCAGGGGTATATAAGAAATATATGAGGCCTATAGTGTAAAATAAAAAAAATGCACAGGAAGAGGTTACATTTATTTGGTTGTTACAAAGTTTACAGTGTTGATGTCTTTTTGGGTACTGTTACACTGTTAATTTGTTGGTTTGTTGCAGACAGAGCACTGCAGGTTTGGATCATCCTATGTGCATTTGGCGGCGGTACCGGCTGCAGCATCCAGACATTAGCGAACTTAGGCTTCAGTAGTGGAGTAGCTAATATAAGATGGATAGGTAAGAGAGGGATGACATTGGGAGAATTGATGGAGGCAGCGCAGGTATCTAGGAAGAAGGGGAGGAAAGCCAGATGTGTTAATAGTACACTTAGGGGGAAATGATATTCGAGCAGTGTCTACCATAGAGCTGCAGGGACAAATTGTAGAAGTATTTAAATAGTTTAAGGTAGCATGGCCAAACGCTAGCCTGGTATGGCGGTGTTATCTGTAGGCTTTATTGGAGAGTTTGTGTAATGCAAAAAGGGGGTTTCAGGAGTGGGAAAAAAGAGAATCAAGCATGTAGCAAGGTGATGAGAGAGGTAGGACGGGTACTAGAGCATCCATTGATCGAAGCAAAGAAGGAGCATCTATACCGAAAAGACGGGCTACACCAATCAGAGGAGGGTAACAAGATTTCTTTCTAATGGCAGGGAGAGTCCACACATTCATTCATTACTGTTGGGAAATACAACACCTGGCCACAAGGAGGAGGCAAAGAGACCCAAAGCATTAAATATCCCTCTCACTTCCCCTAGTCCCCCAGTAATTCTTTGCCTTCGTCTACTAAAGGAGGTAGGCAGAGAACGTGCTCTGAAGAATTTGGAATTTGAGTCCTTTAATGGGTAGTTTCCCTGCAAGATAGGAATGGGGTCTTTGAAGTAGCCATGTAATCCTCTTAGTATGTCAGGTTTCACCATTCTACTCCACCTCTCCAGTACGCCCACTCTCTCCTGATTGGATAACTCTCCTTTAAGACACCTGTGCACCACTCAACCTGTGCTTAGTATTGTTTGTTTATAGGATACTAGCTTTGAAGTTTCTCTCACGTTCCCCAGAGGTTTCCAAAGAAGCTTAATTCTCTGTTTGGAGACTACTTTCTACTCTCACCTGACTCATCTAACAGCCGTGTTCAGGAGAATACCTTGCAACTCTAAAAGCCTCTCTCAGTGCGGTAATGTACTATCAACCACTTCATTGAAGTTCATTCACTTACCGTCTTGTTACAGCACTTCTGCCTTCTCTCCCCTAACGCTGCCTGTCAGCACTACACAACTCCGCTGCAGCGTGACGTCACTTCCGGTTTCCCCGGCACCAGCTTCAGATCACTGACTAACAGCTCCGGACCAACTCGCACAAGCCTGCCACTAAGACAACTTTCAGGTACCTTTAACTGCTTTACAGTACCGGACAGTATACATTCTGTTCTCTTGCTTGCTACACTGCCTAAGCTGCTTCTTAATATGAACTGTGCCTGTGTTTAATCCACTTTGTGCGGCTGCTTCCTCCTACTGTGCTTCTATGAACTGTTGCTACTCAGGTTTATATATTTGGCTTGTTTGCTATTATCTTGGAACATCTGTGATAACATCACCTAAAACTCTCCTGCAGATTATTCTGTGAGGTTTGTCATTTCTAACAATCTGAGCATAATCACTTTGACTGAGGAATATCCTTTTCACTCATAGAGGATTTTATCAGTTAAGTGAGACATTCCACATACTTTTAGGTACTGCAGTTGCGTTCCAATCTCCATTCTAAACAGTTTCCTTATATAATACTAAGCCTTGCAAAATGGAACCAGCAGACCTACGCCAGATTGTTTACAACTTAACTCAAAAAGTTGATCAATTAGCTCAGGGATTACATGACCTGCAAATTGAAAATGCATCCTTAAGAAGTATTATAAAAGACTCTTTAGCATTAAATGCTACTCAGACTGAAGCGATTATTGAACCACAGATTCCTTTCCCTGACTTATTTTCTGGAAACCGTAAAAATTATAGGCAGTTTAAAAATGCCTGCTACCTCCTCTTCACTATGAGGCCTAAAACATACCCCACTGAGAGAGTGAAGGTTATGACTACTATCTCCTTCCTCAGGGGGGACCCCAGAACATGGGCTGACAAATTCCTAGAGACCCAAGATCCAATTTTAGGCTCCTTAGAAGATTTCATTTCTGCTATGGACGAGTTATTTCAAGACACTGATATACAGCTTACTGCTGAAACAAGCCTCAGAAATCTCAAACAGGGTAAGAGACCGGTTGAAGAGTACATTTCGGATTTTAAACAGTACGCCACTGATTCTCTATGGAATCCAGTTGCTCTCAGGAACCAATTCCGTTTGGGACTGTCTGAACAATTAAAAGACGAGTTTGCCCGAATTGAATTGCCAAAAACTCTTGATCTCTTCATGAAAACCGCTATACAAATTGATCGTCGCCTACGCGAACGTAAGGCAGAAAAGTATGCCATGGATTCTAAGGCAAAGGTCTCCTATGTACCCTCAACCCTCTCCACCACCTCAAGTGCCAAGGTTCATGCTGAACCCATGGAGATTGGTTTCTTGAGGGGTCCACTCACACCTGAAGAAAAACAACGCAGAAGGCTTAAAAACCTCTGTATGTACTGTGCAAGCTCCTCCCATTCCGTCCAGGAGTGCTCACTTTTGTCCAAAAACAAGAAATGTAAGTCTGATTCTTTAATGTCTTCCTTACAACAACAAATGAAACCTTCTCATTGCACTATCTCTCTCTCCCTACAGCTGGAGCAAAGCCTGCAGATGATTGATGATGCCATAATAGATTCTGGGGCTTCTGCGAATTATATGGATCAAGTATTCTGTGAAAAGAACAAAATCCCTCTGATCCTGAAGAAGACTCCTATACCCATTAAAGTTATTGATGGCTCTTTTATGTTTTCTGGTCCCATAACACATGAGACCGTTCCTTTATTAGTTAATATTTCTGGTCATATAGAAAATTTGTCCTTTGATGTTTTACCCTCCCCCCATTTTTCTGTTGTTTTGGGATTAAAATGGTTACAAATCCATAACCCAAGTATTCTTTGGTTTCCTTTTCAAATAAAATTTGATTCTGTTTACTGCAAAGACACGTGTTTCCCTGCTTCTTTTCTGCTGCAATCAACCTCAGTGCTTGACACGTTACCAACAGAGTATCATGATTTTACTGATGTTTTCAGTAAAACGGAGGCTGAAAACCTCCCTCCACATAGGGCATACGATTGCCCTATCGACCTTCAACCAGGTGCTCGGATCCCTTATGGACACCTTTATCCGTTAAGCAATCCAGAACTCGAGCACCTTAAACTCTATTTAGAAGAAAATCTAAAAAAGGGTTTCATTAGACCTTCCTCTTCCCCCGCAGGGGCAGGTTTCTTCTTTGTACGAAATAAAGACTCCACTCTTAGACCAATTATAGACTACCGTGAGCTCAATAAGTGCACTATCAAAAACCGTTATCCTCTGCCTTTGATCCCAGAGATGATTGAAAGACTCTCAGAGGCTAGGATTTTTACTAAGCTTGATTTAAGAGGGGCGTATAATCTGATCAGGATTAAGCAGGGGCATGAGTGGCTGACGGCATTCAGGACCAGATACGGTCTCTTCGAGTATCTGGTAATGCCGTTCGGTCTCTGCAATGCCCCTGCCACCTTTCAGTTTTTTATCAATGATGTATTCCGAGATTTATTAGACGTTTGTCTAGTAATATACCTCAACGACATCCTAATATACTCAAAGACTCAACAAGAACATGTCAGACATGTTCGTCTAGTTCTTTCCAGACTTAGAGCACACAAGCTGTACGCAAAACTTGAAAAATGTAATTTCCATACTGACCAAGTTTCTTTTCTCGGCTATGATATCTCACCCTCTGGTATAAAAATGCAAAAGGAAAAGGTGGATGCAGTTCTTCACTGGCCACAACCTAACTCTAGAAAGGATTTACAACGCTTTCTAGGATTTTCCAATTACTATAGGAAATTTATTAAAGACTTTTCTAAGATCGTGAGACCTCTAACAGCCCTCAATGGTTCCACATCTTCATTCTCCTGGGGACCTGATGCCGATAAAGCTTTCCAGTACCTGAAATCCAGATTTACTACAGCTCCGATTTTACAATTTCCTAACCCTCTCTATCAATATACCCTAGAAGTAGACTCTTCTGATTTTGCTATTGGCGCTGTGCTCTCACAACAAAAATCCCTCACAGAACCATTACATCCAATATCTTTTTATTCTAAAGTTATGTCTCCTGCGGAAAGGAATTATGCTATTGGGGATAAGGAGTTGCTGGCTATTCGTCGCTCTCTAGAACACTGGAGACACCTCTTGGAGGGTACCAACATACCCATTAACATATACACTGATCACAAAAACCTCCAATACCTTCAATCTAACAAAACTCTTTCTGCTAGACAGGTCCGTTGGAGCCTCTATTTTGACCGTTTTAACTTTAACATTATTTACAGACCAGCTCACAAGAATGCTAAAGCCGATGCCTTATCTCGTTTGCCAGAGAAACCGATTTCCTACCCTCTTAGGAGGGAAATTGTTTCCCCTGACTGTTTTATTGGCCTCACTACTCCCATGCTCACGGACTTACGAAACTACTGTAAACAACAAACAAGACCACCTTTACCTAACCTCATAAAATCTTCTGGAATTTTCTATCATGGCAAGAAGATTTTTCTACCACCTGAGATGAGAGTCCCCTTGATACAGAATTACCATGACTCTCCGTTGGCTGGTCACCCTGGGGTCCGTCGGACTCTTGATTTGCTTAGCAGGACCTTCTGGTGGCCAAGGATGAAAACCTCAATATATGATTATATCACCACTTGTAGAACCTGTGCCACTTGCAAACCTGAGCGAAAACCACCTTTTGGCTTATTGATGTCTTTACCAGTACCTACCAAACCCTGGCACCACGTTTCAATGGATTTCATAGTTGACCTACCTCCATCTAATTCTCAAACTACTATTCTTGTTGTCATCGATCTTTTCACAAAAATGGCCCATTTTGTTCCGTTCCACAAATTGCCTACTTCCTCTGAAACAGCTACTCTCTTCATCGATCACATCATTAAGCTACATGGCATACCACCCATGCTAACAACAGATAGAGGAACACAATTTACCTCTAAGTTTTGGTCTAAACTCTGTGAACTAACCCAGATTGATCATCGCTTCTCTACTGCTTTTCACCCTCAAACCAATGGGCAAGCAGAAAGGTTGAATCAGTGGCTCGAACACTACTTGAGATGTTATTGCTCCTACCATCAGACTGACTGGGTCAAATACCTCTCCATGGCTGAGTACGCTTACAATAACTCTATCCATTCTTCCACCAAGATGACACCATTTTTTGCAAACTATGCCTACCACCCAGATTTCATACTATCATCTCTTGGCTCTGTGGACTCCCCTACACTTGATGAGCTACATGATTCACTTCAACACAACTTCGATACAATTCGACAAAACATCCTGGAAGCTCAAAAATCTCAGAAACACTACTACGATCTCAGACGAAGGAAAGCTCCTCAATACTCTATTGGTGATCTTGTATGGCTCTCCACTAAGAACTTGAGATTACAGATTCCATCAAAAAAGATGGCCAGCCTTTTTATTGGACCTTTCCCAGTAGAGAAGGTCATAAACGATAATGCTGTTAGGCTACAACTCCCTCATACTCTCAAAATCCACCCAACGTTTCACGTTTCACTTTTGAAACCCTATGTCCACACGAGGAACGATCAGCTCCTGTTACCACCTCTTCCTGCTACCCTTGCGGACGATGAGTATGAGGTTGATTCGATCTTAGACTCTAGATACTCTAATGGTGTCTTACAGTATCTAGTTCGGTGGAAGAACTACTCCAGTGATGAGGATTCCTGGGAGCCTCTTTCTAATCTCAACTCTCCCCGACTCTTGTCTTTGTTTCACCGACGCCATCCTGATCGTCCTGGTCCTGTCGCTGTGGGACAGCTCCCTTGTTGAGGGGGTACTGTCAGGTTTCACCATTCTACTCCACCTCTCCAGTACGCCCACTCTCTCCTGATTGGATAACTCTCCTTTAAGACACCTGTGCACCACTCAACCTGTGCTTAGTATTGTTTGTTTATAGGATACTAGCTTTGAAGTTTCTCTCACGTTCCCCAGAGGTTTCCAAGGAAGCTTAATTCTCTGTTTGGAGACTACTTTCTACTCTCACCTGACTCATCTAACAGCCGTGTTCAGGAGAATACCTTGCAACTCTAAAAGCCTCTCTCAGTGCGGTAATGTACTATCAACCACTTCATTGAAGTTCATTCACTTACCGTCTTGTTACAGCACTTCTGCCTTCTCTCCCCTAACGCTGCCTGTCAGCACTACACAACTCCGCTGCAGCGTGACGTCACTTCCGGTTTCCCCGGCACCAGCTTCAGATCACTGACTAACAGCTCCGGACCAACTCGCACAAGCCTGCCACTAAGACAACTTTCAGGTACCTTTAACTGCTTTACAGTACCGGACAGTATACATTCTGTTCTCTTGCTTGCTACACTGCCTAAGCTGCTTCTTAATATGAACTGTGCCTGTGTTTAATCCACTTTGTGCGGCTGCTTCCTCCTACTGTGCTTCTATGAACTGTTGCTACTCAGGTTTATATATTTGGCTTGTTTGCTATTATCTTGGAACATCTGTGATAACATCACCTAAAACTCTCCTGCAGATTATTCTGTGAGGTTTGTCATTTCTAACAATCTGAGCATAATCACTTTGACTGAGGAATATCCTTTTCACTCATAGAGGATTTTATCAGTTAAGTGAGACATTCCACATACTTTTAGGTACTGCAGTTGCGTTCCAATCTCCATTCTAAACAGTTTCCTTATATAGTAAGAGTTATGGTGAAAGTTAGCTTGCTAGCACCCACTTTGGCAACTGGTGTAAGCTTACACTGTTTTCCTTTATGTCTCATGTTCCTGTCAGATGTAGATGATGCTGTCAGACCTGGAAGTGCTCTCTCTGCTCCACAGCAAAGACCCTGGAGGGTAAGTCCTTTATACCTATTTATACCTTTCCCTTAGGGGGGTACATTTTATACTGAAACTCAGTGGAAAGGCGGACTTAAAAAGAAAAGATGTAAATCCTGCGCAGAAAACAGATGTGGGGAAGGGGATAGGGAATACCTCTAGCTCTCCTCAGCGGGTACCCTAGTGTACCCAATGTAAATAGAAAACGGTAGGGGGTGGAGGTGAGCGCCAAAGTAGGCTGAGGAAGGGGAAGGGGACGCCTGTTAGGCTGATAAAGTGGTGCCCACAATGTGTGTCCTCTTAACGATAGTTGTGGAGTAAGTGTACAAAGTTTATAATAACATTTATAAAATGGTTGTATAAGGTATAAAATGTATATCAATATTTATTCCACACAGTTGGTTAAAAATGTCGATGATCTTCTAAAAAATACACAATCATAAAAATAAAAATAAACAGTCATAAAAAATCATGGATCCATGTTACAATAACGAAATGTTGAAAAAGACATAAAATCAAAATAAAAGTAGAAATGCACAATAAAAATGAGCTGATACACTTAAAAACGTTTGACAAAGAATGACCTGATAGGCCAAGTGTCCTAATATGGATGGTACACTATGGTACAGTCCAGATAATGATGAATGTTCTTATAGTTGTATTTATCCAAACAGATAGCAATGTGACAAAAGAAAGTGTCTTTATCAATATCCAATTCTGAAAAAATTCCAAAACAGTGTGTGTCCTGTGCTTGAAAAAATAAAAAATTAAAAATGTGAAAAACAATGTGATCACTTGATGTGAAAAAAATAATAATAATAATGAAAATTTGGAATAAAGTTAGGAAAAAATAAGTGACCTTGCAAAAATGTGGAAGTCCTCAAACAAGTGTAGCAAAAAGTTAGTTTTTCAAAAGTTATTCAAAAGTGTCCAATATGATATAGTGATTTCTGTGCAATGAAGTTGTCGTCCAGTTTGATGCAATAAAAGACAAATAAAACTGTGCAAAAACCTGTAAAGAAAACAAACAATACTATAATATATACAAACTGTTCAGTAGGTATATCAGTATTATGCTTACTCAAATCAGTCGACGTGTTTTGGCCATGTACTCCTGGCCTTTATCAAGACTAACCTTGTGAGTAAGCTGAGAGAATTTATAAGAACTGTAGCTGATGTTTGGGCGCCAAAAACTAATAGGCTACGCCCCCTTCCTGTTAGGTGCATTGTGGGTATGGGCAAGAGTTTCGTTTTAAGTTGTGCTGTTAAAAGATTAATTTTTAACAATTAGCTGTTATTGTGTTCTCAGGGCCAATTCTGTTTGGAATATTTCCTTTACATATGTGCCCTTAGTTAACATATTTAGGGTTGATAGAATTGTTTTCGACCTGCACTTCCGGTTTCGCTAATGTTTACTGTGTTTGCTTCCGGTTTCCCTTATGTTTACTAATATTGGCTTATATCCTATGAGTGAATGGTAATGTTTTGCTTCAATAACTCTCTATTTGTTTGTTGAACTAACCCCCTTTGTTTATTATATGGCGGCTACTGTTGTCATTATTAACTGAAGCTTCCGATTTTTATTTTCGTTATTTCTCTATGTTAATTTCGTTAGGCACATATTTCACTTCCGGTATCGCTATTTTATAGCACTTCCGGTTTCTGTTATTTCATATTTTCGCTACTTATAAGCATTGATACTTCTAACGTTAAAGCATGACAAATTGTGTAATATCAAATTCCCACTCTAACCTTCCTTTGGCTAGTTATTGGATATTATGAGTGTTGCGTCCTTTCTTACTGCTAGTTTCACTAGTTTTCCACTTCCGGTATCGTTGTTATCTAACACTTCCGGTTTCGGTGGTTTCATGTTTACAGTTCCACTAAGCGCTGGTCTTTCTGACGTGAGATCATAGAGACTAGTGTTAAAAATAATAATCTAAGCTGCCTTTAGGTAATGGTAATTGCTGGATATATGGCGTTATATGTTGGGTACATAAGTGAATACTGTGATGTTCACCAGAATCGTGTACACATCTCACTGTAATCAATGTGGTACATATGGATAATGCATATAAAACGATTTGCAAAGTCGTTAGTTGGGAGCAGGGTATATCAACTAATGATATAGCTCGTGTAATATAACTCAGACACATAAAAATATGTAAAACAGTTATAAAATACAATCTATTAAAAATACAATCTGTTAAAAATACAATATGATAACATGATCATTATGTGGTGTATAGACCAACATCTAATAAAATCAAGATAATGGTGATACTAATGAAGTGCAATCTTGCCATATATGTAATATTGGCTGATATATAATAGGTGCCTCCTAAAATCAAAGTGACAATAGTACAAATAAAAATGGTGCCAGATCGTGATCAGGCAATTCAGTTCCAATAAAAATATGAACCAATACTTTAAAACATCTTAAAACATCCCAAGTGCTTCTAAAATACTTTAAAATCTTTAAAAAACCTCTATATTTAAAAGTCTAAAAATGTTTATAAAACCAGATAGGACCATATAATGTGGAAACTAGATGGGGCCACTATATGGAATACTCCAAAAATGAGTGAGGACTGAGAAGACAGTGGAGGCCTCTTTTCTAATATGCACATGGGTGAGTAATCCAGTCTTACAAAAGGGAATCTATGCTATCAGTAAGCCTACACTTGTTAGATGGGAAAATACTGATAGGATCTGGATAAGATGGGGAGGAGATATGTGATTGGATGAACACCTATGGCCACAACCAATATTACCAAAAGAGGAAGGATAATGGATATTATCCAAATTATGAGAATAAACGAAATTATTATTCGAATTCTTATTATCGTCCGGATCACCATAGAGGAAATCGACACATACCATACTATGTGAATCGCTATCAATATGAAGAAAGAGAATCTTATAGACCCAGATTCCAATCAAGGTACGAAGAGGATAGGAGAGACCCTCACCTGGAAGATAGAGATGATGTGTTTGACCACAGAAGAAGAGACATTGACCAGAGAGAACCGAGAGGTAATTTCGGTTACAACTACCGGAACAGAAGCACAGACCACAGCAGGAATAGAAAAGGAGGATATCATGATATTGCAGATCAGAGAGACCATTACCAGGACAAAGAAAGAAGGAAGTCAAGGATGCATGGTCCAAGATCACAAGAAGAACATAACAAAGGTTCAAAATCACAAGAAGGATACGATAAAGTGACATACACTACAGAAGTAGGAAATATGCCAGCCTCTACCTCAGAGTCGGCTTTTTTTGGGGAAAACCCCTTACCACCAAGAGTAAAAGAAAAAACACAGAGAAAGAGGAAAAACACAGACTCGGAAGACCAGGAAACTGCCACACAACAAAAAAGAAGACCCGCAGAGGAAAGAGAAGCGGTATAGCACTAAAGAAACGAAAAACAACAAAAGTAACGGAAGAAACGTGCACACACAAAGTGACTCCTCACACATCGCATACTGACCCTCCAGTTACAAAGAAGGTGACCAAGGGTATATACAATCTAAGTTCGAGAGAATTAACCAGACAAGAAGAAGCAATTTTATCTCATGGCCTAAGTTTTGCACCAACTAATTGCCTGAACAAGTTTCAGGCGTTCATTAGTACGAAGGAATTTGTGAGGAAGTTAACACTAAAACGTTACTTCCTCAAGTCTCCAATTGAACGCAACTACATAGCTTCAGTTGACAATGATCAATTTTTACACACAGGTCTAAGACCGAAATCCACCTTTTACCCGGTGGGAAGTAAAGGGACTGCGATTGAAACCTTTGAAACGAATGTCTGTAACGACATCAGGAAACTAAGTGAGAATAGACTTTAAAAAGTACGTTTCAATCTATCCAGATCCCAGATGAGCACCATTAAAAAGCTTGAGAAAGACCATCAACTAACCATTAAACCTGCCGATAAAGGCGGAGCTATCGTTGTGATGGATAAGTGCAAATATGAGGAAGAGTGCAATAGAATTCTGAGTGATTCCAAGACATACAAGAGGTTACTAAGTGACCCAATAGGTAAATTCACAAAAGACTTGGAAGACTTGACCACTAAAGCAAAATCACTGGGGATACTTAATCAGAAAGAATACAACTACATTATGGTCAAATACCCCATTACCCCAGTGTTTTACCAACTTCCCAAGATACATAAATCGGTGGTCAACCCTCCAGGGAGACCGATTATTTCAGGAATTGGGTCGATATCAAGTAACATGTCAGAATACGTAGACAAAATCCTTCAAAAACAGGTCACCAATCTTCCATCTTATCTGAGGGATTCTACACAAATTCTGACAATATTGGATAATCTGAAATGGGAAGAATCGTTCATTATGGCAACCTGCGATGTAGTTTATACACGAGCATACCACATGAAGGAGGCATCGAAGCTGTAAAATTTTTTCTCTCTAAAGATTCATGTATTCCTGAAGCACAATGCACTTTTGTTTTAGATAGTATTTATTACATTTTAACCCACAACTATTTTAATCATGACAAGAAGTTTTATCATCAACAATGTGGAACAGCGATGGGGACCAGGTTCGCGCCAAGCTATGCTAATCTCTACATGGGCCAGTGGGAGCAAATCTTCTGGGAATCCTGCCCAGCTAGCGCGGACCTGGTCCTCTACGTAAGATATATTGATGACATTTTTCTCATTTGGAAGGGTTCTATGGAAGATCTGCATTACACCATAGAAGTCATGAATATGAATACAAAAAATCTGAAATTCACCTACGAATGTAATAAAAAGTCTATACACTTCCTGGATCTTAAGATAGATATAGAGAATGGACAATTTGTTACTTCGACCTTCTTTAAGGAGGTCGACTGTAACAATTACATTCACAACGAAAGCTGCCATCACAAAGCTTGGAAGGAAAACATCCCCAAGGGGCAACTCTTGAGGCTTAAAAAGAACTGCTCGGATCCAATAAAGTGGGAAGAACAAACCCAGGTACTAAAACAAAGATTCATCGATAGAGGATATAAAGAGACATTACTGGAAGAAAAAATTGAAGAAGTTAAAGCCATTGATAGGAAAACCCTCCTAAAATATAAAACCAGAGAGAGGACAGTGACATCAGAAGACAATATAGATGACCCTTTTATCACAGAATACTGTGAAAACAAACACATCATAGAAAAGATCTACAGAAAGCACTGGCCACTTTTAAAGGACGATGATATCTTGGGAGAATTACTAATGCCACACCCGAAATTTATTTACAGGAAAACGAACAATTTAAAGAACAGACTGGCCCTGAGTGTTCCTAAACAAACAATGGGTGCAGTGGTAGGCCAATACAACAAGAAGATAAAAGGTTTTTTCCCGTGCCCGAATTGTAAGGCGTGCAGAAATGGCTGGAAAACAACCTCATTCTCATCTGTACATACTAAAGAAAAATTTATGATTAACAATCTGATAAGATGTGGCGATCACAATGTCATATATCTTATTGAATGTCCATGCAAATTACAATATGTTGGACAAACTTCCAGACAATTGAAAGACAGAATGAGGGAGCATATACTATGTATAGAGAGAAAAAGTGTAGATACAGCACTATACAAACATTTTACAACTAAACATGGAGGAAACATCAGAGATATGAAATTCTGCGGAATAGAGATAGTGATAAAAAATTGGAGAGGGGGGAACCACGAACATAAATTACTTTTACATGAGTCCAAATGGATATTTTCCCTGAATAGCCTGTACCCAAAGGGTCTAAACAACAAAGAAGATCTCTCGCATTTATTCAGTCTCACAAAATAAAGTTCAACCACTGGTTAGTAGAGACACCCACTCCCCTATCCTCCATCCAATCACATCTCTCCTCCCCATCTTATCCAGATCCTATCAGTATTTTCCCATCTAACAAGTGTAGGCTTACTGATAGCATAGATTCCCTTTTGTAAGACTGGATTACTCACCCATGTGCATATTAGAAAAGAGGCCTCCACTGTCTTCTCAGTCCTCACTCATTTTTGGAGTATTCCATATAGTGGCCCCATCTAGTTTCCACATTATATGGTCCTATCTGGTTTTATAAACATGTTTAGACTTTTAAATATAGAGGTTTTTTAAAGATTTTAAAGTATTTTAGAAGCACTTGGGATGTTTTAAGATGTTTTAAAGTATTGGTTCATATTTTTATTGGAACTGAATTGCCTGATCACGATCTGGCACCATTTTTATTTGTACTATTGTCACTTTGATTTTAGGAGGCACCTATTATATATCAGCCAATATTACATATATGGCAAGATTGCACTTCATTAGTATCACCATTATCTTGATTTTATTAGATGTTGGTCTATACACCACATAATGATCATGTTATCATATTGTATTTTTAACAGATTGTATTTTTAATAGATTGTATTTTATAACTGTTTTACGTATTTTTATGTGTCTGAGTTATATTACACGAGCTATATCATTAGTTGATATACCCTGCTCCCAACTAACGACTTTGCAAATCGTTTTATATGCATTATCCATATGTACCACATTGATTACAGTGAGATGTGTACACGATTCTGGTGAACATCACAGTATTCACTTATGTACCCAACATATAACACCATATATCCAGCAATTACCTAAAGGCAGCTTAGATTATTATTTTTAACACTAGTCTCTATGATCTCACGTCAGAAAGACCAGCGCTTAGTGGAACTGTAAACATGAAACCACCGAAACCGGAAGTGTTAGATAACAACGATACCGGAAGTGGAAAACTAGTGAAACTAGCAGTAAGAAAGGACGCAACACTCATAATATCCAATAACTAGCCAAAGGAAGGTTAGAGTGGGAATTTGATATTACACAATTTGTCATGCTTTAACGTTAGAAGTATCAATGCTTATAAGTAGCGAAAATATGAAATAACAGAAACCGGAAGTGCTATAAAATAGCGATACCGGAAGTGAAATATGTGCCTAACGAAATTAACATAGAGAAATAACGAAAATAAAAATCGGAAGCTTCAGTTAATAATGACAACAGTAGCCGCCATATAATAAACAAAGGGGGTTAGTTCAACAAACAAATAGAGAGTTATTGAAGCAAAACATTACCATTCACTCATAGGATATAAGCCAATATTAGTAAACATAAGGGAAACCAGAAGCAAACACAGTAAACATTAGCGAAACCGGAAGTGCAGGTCGAAAACAATTCTATCAACCCTAAATATGTTAACTAAGGGCACATATGTAAAGGAAATATTCCAAACAGAATTGGCCCTGAGAACACAATAACAGCTAATAGTTAAAAATTAATCTTTTAACAGCACAACTTAAAACGAAACTCTTGCCCATACCCACAATGCACCTAACAGGAAGGGGGCGTGGCCTATTAGTTTTTGGCGCCCAAACATCAGCTACAGTTCTTATAAATTCTCTCAGCTTACTCACAAGGTTAGTCTTGATAAAGGCCAGGAGTACATGGCCGAAACGCGTCGACTGATTTGAGTAAGCATAATACTCATATACCTACTGAACAGTTTGTATATATTATAGTATTGTTTGTTTTCTTTACAGGTTTTTGCACAGTTTTATTTGTCTTTTATTGCATCAAACTGGGCGACAACTTCATTGCACAGAAATCACTATATCATATTGGACACTTTTGAATAACTTTTGAAAAACTAACTTTTTGCTACACTTGTTTGAGGACTTCCACATTTTTGCAAGGTCACTTATTTTTTCCTAACTTTTTTCCAAATTTTCATTATTATTATTATTTTTTTCATATCAAGTGATCACATCGTTTTTCACATTTTTAATTTTTTATTTTTTCAAGCACAGGACACACACTGTTTTGGAATTTTTTCAGAATTGGATATTGATAAAGACACTTTCTTTTGTCACATTGCTATCTGTTTGGATAAATACAACTATAAGAACATTCATCATTATCTGGACTGTACCATAGTGTACCATCCATATTAGGACACTTGGCCTATCAGGTCATTCTTTGTCAAACGTTTTTAAGTGTATCAGCTCATTTTTATTGTGCATTTCTACTTTTATTTTGATTTTATGTCTTTTTCAACATTTTGTTATTGTAACATGGATCCATGATTTTTTATGACTGTTTATTTTTATTTTTATGATTGTGTATTTTTTAGAAGATCATCGACATTTTTAACCAACTGTGTGGAATAAATATTGATATACATTTTATACCTTATACAACCATTTTATAAATGTTATTATAAACTTTGTACACTTACTCCACAACTATCGTTAAGAGGACACACATTGTGGGCACCACTTTATCAGCCTAACAGGCGTCCCCTTCCCCTTCCTCAGCCTACTTTGGCGCTCACCTCCACCCCCTACCGGAAAGGCGGACTTATAATGGTGACCAGCTGGCACCACTTTGCCCTCAAAGAGGGTCTGGGGACATTTTCGTTATATCCTCTACTGAGGATGTCTTTTTTAGAGAAGCCTGGAGTTTACTTCTAATGCAGGGACTGTGACTGGCAGGGTATACCCAACTGTACATCTCCAAATGGGTTACCGAACCTTCCCGCAGTAAATACATGAGAGATTATGAATGTGGCAGTTTTTTTTAGTTCTGTTTTGTGCGCCTTTTCTGAGGGCAGGCATTTTTGAGAGTCGTGCCATATGGTCGGCCACGCTCTTTTACTGTTTTTGGCTCCGATCACGGTTGGAAGTCTGGGGAGCTGCGATTTCAGTGAGGTCCTCTCTGGAAATCTGTCCTGTGCTACCGGGGAGGTGGTCAATGCCCTGGTCATAGCAGGATTAAAGGTGCTGTGATAGGGATTTTTTTGTTTTATTTCCATTTTTGCTTCAAAATACACTGTTTGGGGTCCTATACCGAAAGCATGGAGGACTATTTCAATTTTTCTTCAGAGAATGTTCATCTTTCTATTATTCAGTCTGATAGATGTATGCTGTGTGATGAGGCCAAGGTTTGTCCATCTAAGTCGACCTCTGCTCTCTCCAAGGAGATTGACCCTTCAGAGCCCTCCACCTCTCAGGACTCTGTTGTCCAGGATATACCACAGCTTTTTCCTCAGTCCCCGTCTCCTAATATTACACATGCAGTACCCTGCGGCTCTGCACAGTCTTCTTCTGGAGTTGTTTGTTTACCAGTGGACTTTGCAGCACAGCTTCAGTCGGCTGTTTCTGCAGCACTGAGTGCTTTTCCTGTTTCAGGCAAACGGAAGAGAAAGATTAAACATGTTTCCTCTACCGAGGGATCCAGTTACCCTTTAGAGGCCACGTTGGTTAGTCTACCGCAGCATTCTGAGGATGATCATTCGTCAGGGGCCTCTGAGGGTGAACTCACTTCTTCTGACTCTGCTGAGGAAAAGGTAGCGGAACCAGAAGAGATAAATTTCAGATTCAAACTTGAACATCTTTGCTTCTTACTCAAAGAGGTGTTGTTGACTCTGGATGTCCCTGAGCCTTAATCATCTGAGGAAACCAAAAATTCCTAAGCAAGACATGGTCTATCAAACCAGGCCTAAAGCTCCTTAGGTTTTTCAGGTTCCGACTAGCATTGCGGACATTATCTCCAAAGAATGCATGGCGCTATCTCCACTCTGGCTAAGCGTACCACTATTCCTCTTGAGGATAGTACTTCCTTTAGGGACCCCAAGGATAGAAAGATGGAGGGGTACTTAAGGAGACTGTTTAATCAGAACCAGGTCAAGGATTTTATTCAAATCTCTTTGTTGTTCACAATTGCCACATCTCGGCCATTCATACTCCGGGGTAGATAATTGGGAAGTGGACTTCCTAAGCAGACAGACCTTCCATCCCTCAATCAGGAGGTTTTCTCAGAGATAACTCTCAGGTAGGGAGTTCCGTAGATAGATCTCATGGCCTCTCGTCACAATGCCAAACTGGCCAGATATGGGTCAAGATCAAGGGATCCTCAAGCAGTCTTGGTGGATGTGTTAGCGGTTTCATGGAATTTCAAGCTTATTTATCTGTTTCCTCCGCTGGCTCTCCTCCTTCGGGTGATCGCCCGCATCAAGCAGGAGCGGCCTCTGTGATCCTTATTGCTCCTGCAAGGCCTTGCAGGACTTGGTTTGCGGATCTAGTAAAGATGTCGTCTTCTCTTCCTTGGAGGTTGCCTCAGAGAGTGAGGTCCATTTCTTCAGCAAGGTCCATTCTCCACCAAAATCTCGATTCTGTGAGGCTGACTACAAGGAGATTAAACGCCTAGTTCTCTGATAAGGTCATTGATACTTTGATTCAGGCTCGCAAGCCGGTTACTAGGTGTATTTGCCAAAAAGGTGTTGGGCATTTATCTATCTTGGTGTGAGGACCGAGGTTTTCCTTGGCACAAGGTGAGGATTCATCAGATTCTTCTGTTTCTCCAAGAGGGTTTGGAGAAAGGTTTGTCGGACAGTTCTCTTAACAGGCAGATTACTGCTCTTTCTGTGTTACTTCATAAGAAGTTAGCTAATCTTCCCAATGTTCAGTCCTTTGTTCAGGCCCTTGTTAGGATTAGGTCTGTGTTTAAACCTGTTGCTCCCCCTTGGAGCCTTAATCTTGTTCTTTGTGTGATTTAACATGCTTTGTTTGAGACTATACATTCTGTTGACATTAAACTTTTGTCTTGGAAAGTTTTGTTTTTGTTGGCTATCTCCTCTGCTCACAGAGTTTCTGAATGATCTGCCTTACAGTGTGATCCTCCTTATCTTATCTTTCATGCGGATAATGCGGTCTTACGTACAAAGTTAGATTTCTTGCCTAAGGTGGTCTCTTCTCACAATATCAATCAAGAGATTGTTGTACCTTCATTTTTGTCCTAACCCTTCATCTCCAAAGGATCGTTTATTACGCAATTTGCATGTGGTCCAAACTTTGAAGTTCTATCTTTATGCTACTAAGGACTTTAGTCAATCTCAGTCCCTGTTCATGTTGTATAATAGTAAGCACAAGGGTCAGAAGGACTCTGCGACTACTCTTTCCCTTTGGTTGCGTAGCATCATCATTCATATGGCATATGTGGAGACGGGACAACAGCCTCCTGTGAGAATTACAGCTCTTTCTACTCGAGCAATATCTTCTTCTTGGGCCTTTAAGAACGAAGGTTCTGTGGAACAGATCTGTAAGGTGGCAACTTAGTCTTCTTTACATACCTTTTCAAAGTTTTACAAGTTTGATGTTTTTGCCTCTGCCGTGGCTTCCTTTGGGAGAAAGGTGCTGCAAGCCGTGGCGGCAAAATTGCAGCCTGGTACATGGGTTAGGTGATTCTGGGGGGTATGGGGACCTGAAATGGTGGCCTGTCAGTCAACCCACGTGGTCCTACTATCCTAAAGATTGACTCTCCTGTCATTTGCCAAAGACACCCCTGGGTAGCGTGTGGTCACGCTACCTGGTAACATTAGGCTGGTGCATTGTATCTTGATGTGGTTTGAATTGGCTTATTAATTATTGATTTGACAATTAATGAGGGATGCTCATAATTCTGCCATAATTAAATAAAATCAAGACCTTTTCAAACGCCAATAATTGTGTCTGTCTTTATTTGATTTAAAGTTTAAGAATAAAAGGTTTTTAAAGGGATAGTCTAGTCAAAATTAAACTTTCATGATTCAGATAGAGCTTTACTCCTATTTATTTTTCTTGGTTCTCTTGCTATCTTTATATGAAAAAGCAAGATTGTAAGCTTAGGAGCGGGCCCATTTTTGGTTCAGCACCTTGGTAGCGATTGCTGATTGGTGGCTACATTAGCCCCCAATCAGCAAGCGCTACCCAGGTGCTGAATCAAAATGCTTACATTCTTGCTTTTTCAAATAAAAACACCAAGAGAACTAAGAAAATTTCATAAAATTAGTAAATTAGATTAAAAAGTTGATTAAAATTGCATGCGCTAATTGAATCATGAAAGTTTAATTTTGACTAGACTATCCCTTTAAGTTAATTTAATGCTCATGGGATATTTCAGACCAATCCTAGCCAGTAGTGTTCTTATCCCGGTGTCAAGTGGCAAGATAAGGAAATATCCCAGAACAAAATATAACTAGTAAATGAGGATGCAATCTAATACTCACAGTAATGATGACAGAAACAGGGTCCCAGCTAGTGCAGGGTGACGCCAGGCAGACAGTCAAATCCTTCACGGTACCAAAAGGATTAAACAGAGAGTAGTCAGAGGAAGGCAGAGGTCAATAGCAGGCAGACAGTACAATCCTTCACAGTCAGGGCCGTCTTTAACACAAGGCAAAAGGGGCAGCTGCCCAGGGCCCAGTCTTTGTTGAGGGGCCCAAGAGTCCTAAAAAATATATATATTTTTTTTATTTGGTTCATGCCAGACTGCTGATGTCATGTGACATTAGGGGCACACACAGTCAGTCCTAATACTGTCACAGTCAAAAGTTATCTGCTTATATTTATTTGTGAGAAACTGTGCCAGACCGTGCTGGTGCATTGTGACATGCCAAGCTACTGCCATGTGCTGTTTTAGATGTGCACTATGCAGCACTGAATGCTAAGCCCTAACTCAGCATCCAGCCAATCCCACTGCATCAGAAAAAGTCCTGCTGGGGTTACCACTGTTACCAGGTAACTGCTCTGGTGGTGGGGATTGTTTCTGGTTAGGGCTGACTGTAGGCGCATGCAGCAGAAAGCTGGAGCAGCAAGCACATGAGGATTTGAGCATCTGTGCAGCTGCACACACTGCTCTCTTCAGTCTTGAGGCTGTGTGACTCGTCTCACACTGTATCCATGCAGCCTTGGGCAGACAGTATCCAGTCTGCTGGTCCCCTTAGCCCTGCTCTTTCTGCTGTGACCCTAAGATCAACTAACTGAAATTTGTTAGGGGAACAGTGCTTTGTAGAAAGGTGTCAGTGGGAAGAATAAGTGAGTGCACACACGCCCCTCCCCATGCAGCATTGTCTAGTGCAGGGTGAGAGGGAACTTGTTCCTAGCAAAGAAGTGACATGTGCTGCTGTGGCTGATGTATAGTGTCATGCTGATACTTTACACATTAAGGTAAGGTTTAATTTTATAGTTTTTTTTTCTCTCTGTCTCAGATTTTACAGCTTCCCATAGTTGTTCTGCTGTTCCAGTCAGTAAACCTATATTTGTCTGCACCTCCATGCTTCCTCCTAAGCCTTTACCTTGCTTTGCGCATGTTAGCTGCCCTAAATCTCTTTAACCAGCTAACCTCACACCATAATCACATTCAAAAGCATATTAAATTAATCTACAGTGGAGGAATTTATATACAGTACACTCCCAGTTAACTGGCACCCATGGGGATTGGTAGATTCTGGATAAGTGTAGTTTCTGGGTGCTTGAGAGTTACTATTAAAATAGGCCTAACTAGGTTCTATAACCCATACTATACTATAAACGCTGTATTTACTTGATGTTAATATTTAAATACAGTAAATAAAAGCAAATGATTCATTAATATTAATGCCGCCTCCTTTCAGTCCCAGGCACCCAGTGGCAGCATGATGTCTATTTCTCAGACTGCCTTGTGCTCACAAATTTCAAGAGCAGTTATGTAGGGTCTAGTGGCATTAAAAAGGCTTGTTTTCACCTATGACGGCCCACTATAGAGAAAGGAAGCTGCAGAGCAAAGTTAGTGTTAATTTTTTTTTTTTAAATAATATTTTTTATTGAAGTTGAAATAAGTATTAACAAACAAGATTCACCTTTAGAACAATATTACATCAAAGAGAGTCTTACAATGTCTGTAATCTAGATTCGGTGACAAAACAGAATTGACATATAATAAGAGAGTTACGTATAGTCAGGTGTTAAACAAAAGTACATGTGAAATAAAATAGAACTTCATTTTATATTATAATATTGGCTAGTGATCTCCACAGGATAATGGGAAACGCTTCATAGCATATCTGAGTCAGAGCTTCAGTTTGTGGAGAGTTAGTATGTGTGTTGGCCACTCTTGGGCCGACATATGTAGGGGGGAGGGGGATATCAGCGGGCAAAAAGCCGCTCAGATAAAAAAGGGGGGGATGGAGGGGCGGAGCCTTCGAATCAGTGCGGTGGAGCTTATGATATAGTTAAGTGTGGGTTGGTATCCTCTTCTGTTAAACAGATAAGTTATGCCAAGCCGTGCCTTCCCAGTTAGCACAGCCCGGCAGTATCTATAGCAACTGAGAGGTGGAATCATATGTTCTAGGATGGGACTAACGTGAAATAAGAGTGTGCCTTCTTCTAGGCATAGGTGTTTACAATACCCTCAAGCTTATCAGAGGAGTAATTTTAACAAATTAGATATATCAGTTACAGCTGTACAATCATATTTAAAGTCTCACTTAAAATGTTAACGGATTGCATAGACAGTATTAAACTAGGCACACAATGTAATCCTGAAATACAATAATGTAGAGTATAAACAATACAGGGAGAATCTGTTATTATTCTAGCGTCACATAGTCAATGCACTACGAGCAGTGAGGTAAGGTTTACATCCGCAAATGTGACTGTGAAAGACTCTATGGTTAACCATGTGTAAACAAGTGTACACTTTAAATAGGCTTAATAGACAGGGATTAGAGTGTACTTGTGAAAGAGGGCATCAAAGAGCATAAATCATTAGAGGAAGGATGAACTAGGCCCATTGTGGAGAAAAGTTATGATTAAAATAAAAAGGGCATGATAAGGTTCCTAATATAACAGGGAAAGTGCCTGTATCCGGCCTGTATACATTGAACTTAGAATATTCTTTGGCTTAGAGCAGGGGCTACATATGGAAACTTAATAGAGGAAACAGATAAAAAGTAAGTAACATTTCTGATGATCAACAACATATAAATAAACTTGTGGACTATATATTTGTCACAGCAAACCTCTATCTAGCTAATGTAAACAAATAGAAAGCCATGAGCCAAGAATAGAGTAAGGTATGTACCCGTATGTGGGCTCAAGGCTTACCTGTCCATCGAATTTCCAGAGCAAGGGTCTTGCCAAGCAGATCAAGGATGAGGGAGTGAAAGAAGAGTAAGATGTGTACCCGCATGTGCACTCCCCCATCTGGAATATCCTTTGAGGAGTAAGTTAGGAGGATTTCTGGAGGAAATGTTCTCTCAAAGAGCCGCGCAAAAGGCGATCAGTGCAGAGGATACCTCCGAAGAGAGTCTCAGAAGAGGCCTAAAACTTAGGGAGGTGGAGTAGGAACCCTGGTGTGCCATTCTGATGGGTTCAGATCACCTGTTTTTCCTTTTTTCCTGAGAAGTAAACCAGGAGGACCAGCGAGTCCCCAAGTGGTGAGGAGCTTCATTCCCTGCTCCACAGAAGAGACTGTATGGGAGGAATCTTGATACTGCACGTGTAGCTTGACAGGAAATCCCCATCTGTATTTAACCTTGTTTTGTCTGAGGGCTAGGGTGAACTGATGGAAAGTCCTCCTCTTGTTCAAGGTGTAAGTTAGTGTTAATTTTAATGTATAGTATCTTCAATTTTTTATTTCTGGTTGCTTGAGAATTCTGGTTGCTTGAGTTCTGGTTAACTGAGAGTTTACTGTATATATTTGTTTACTTATTAGTACTGCTTAGGTCCAGTTTCACATATTGCAATGTATTTCATTTTTTTTTTAAATGATTAGCCCAGCAGTGGATGATCCACAGCTGGGCTAATAATTAAAAATAAAAAAAATAAAAATTGATTTAGTTGTTTTTTGGGATGTTGGGGTGGAGAGCGAAATTGCATGGTCAGGGGGGCAAGAAAATGTTTGCCCAGGGTCCAATCAATATTAAAGACAGTCCTGTTGACAGTACCAAGGGGTTAAGCAGAGAGGGGTCATTAACAAGCAGAGTCCGGCAACAAGGAGACAATCTAAGGTATCAGCAGTTCAAGGGTTAAGCAGGAGAGTAACCAGTAACCAGCAGAGTCCAGCAACAATTAGGCAATCCAATAATACAGGAGTTCAGGGGTTGAACAGGAGAGTGGTTAGACAAGCAGAATTCAGCAACAATTTAGGCAATGCAATAGCACAGCAGTTCAGGGGATAACAACACCCAGGCAGTACAAGACAAACCTATATTTGGGCAATGTAAGGAAGGAAGGTACTTACATAGAGCCGGTTCGCGCCAAGGGGAAGGTCCAGGTGTGCTCAAAGCGATGTTGATGTCACATCTAGTGCGCCCAGAGCACCACCGCGTCCATGGAAACAGCTATGGCAACAGGAAGGAGCCGTCTGCATCTGTAAATTATAAAGTTGCTTAAAATTGCATGCTCTATCTGAATCATGAAAGTTTAATTTTGACTAGACTATCCCTTTAACTCCACATTATGCCATCTTGTATGGTGCATTTACTAACTTTAGCCTTAATTTGCAGGTTATGACCAGATGTACTATACTACTATGTTTAATTGTTTATTACCCTTTGTTACCAATCAGCTAGATTACGAGTTGTGCGTTAGGAGGGGTGCGTTAGTTACGAGTACTTTATTTCCATTGCGCATAACGTAGGTATTACGAGTCTCCAAACAACCTTGTAACGACTACCGCGTTTATTTTCTACACTTAATCACGACAGTGTTAAACATTCTCCCATAGAGATCAATGATAAATGAAAGAAGCATGGATTTTTCAGCTAACACTCGATCTTGCGAGAAATACGCACTGCTCTGTCATATTATGTATACCACATAATGCACAACAAAAACAGCTCAAATGTACTAACAACAATCACGCAACATAGCACATACGCATTACACATTCACAATCGGAAAAGAAAAAGAATAAACATCATTTACACTAAACGAGGAATACATAAATACCTTACGATCTTGCAACACGGAACAAAACAACACGAAAAAAGATTTGCACACTCATACACAAACAAAACATTTGCATTCAAGATTATGGAACATTAGTACAAAGAAACATTTACACCACTTCACAAATACGACACCATCACAAATCACCATTTACATTTACAGATAATACTTTTGGACAATGTTATGGAAAATGATCAATATGACATCATCGCATTATACACATTCCACAAATACTAACTCAATATGAGACTGCGCAAATTCACGCAACTAATACACATTGCACACATACTAATTACAAACAAAGCACACCTGAACATACTTTACTTTGAAAACTGGTACATTATTAAACATTTACATAGGGTATATAAGCACGCTATAAGCATGGCTTCTTTGACTGTGTTGCTGGAGGATTTTTGAAGATTAGAGAGTTATTGGTATTGTGAGATTTAGTGAGTGAGCTAGTGGTAGTGTGAGATAGTGAGTTAGTTAGTGGTAGTGTGAGAGAGTGCGTTATTTAGTGGTAGTGTGAGATAGTGAGTGAGTTAGTTAGTGGTAGTGTGAGAGAGTGAGTTAGTTAGTGGTAGTGTGAGAGAGTGAGTTAGTGGTAGTGTGAGATAGTTAGTGGTAGTGTGAGATAGTGAGTTAGTGGTAGTGTGAGATAGTGAGTTAGTGGTAGTGTGAGATAGTGAGAGAGCGGTAGTGAGTGAGAGTTTGTTTGGGTGAGTGTGCAAGTGGTTTTTCTGAATACTTAACACATTTACACGCAAACACATTTAATACATACATACACTTATCAATAACACTACATACACTCCATACCCCATCCCCTCTCATACTACACTCCATACCCCATTCCCTTTCATCCCATACCCCATTCCCTTTCATCCCATACCCCATTCCCTTTAAGCCCATACCCCATTCCCTGTAAGCCCATACCCATCCCATAGTTAAATTTTGTTTACATATCCTCATTTTAGTCTTTTTCTACATTTTTGTCTGTTTAATACTCCTTACCCTCTTTTATTTATATCCCTTTCACACTTTGAGCACTTTTTTTTTTTTTCATTTTTGTTATTTATTTTGACCCCCTTTCATTTGGGCACATTCACTTTTTGTTTGAGTATGTCAGGAGCCTGGGATAGGGGGCAGATTAGCCTGCTGCTATTAGAGCTGATTAGGCAGGAGGTCAGGCAGGAGAGGGGGAGGGGGAGAGGGAAAGGAACAGGACAGGAAGGGGGACAGGAAGCGGTGGGTGGACCCGGCCACTTTGTTCAAGTTGAAGAAGTGACTGGGCCCAGTGGCGTGCAGTGTAGAACTTCACAGTCCAGAAAACAGAGGCTCACATCACAGGGAAAAGCCAAGCTAACTAGGGAGTCGAGATATATTATGGATGAGAAGGAGGCCCTCATAGAGGCTTATATGGAGAGGGCTAGGAGGCTGCAGGCAGTGGTGGTCCTGAAATGATTGTGGAATATTCCCGATGGGAGGAAATGTTGCATCCCAGCATCTCAGAGGAGGCCATAGTCGGTATTGGAGGAGTCGATGCCGGGAACCTGCCACTCTCATCTTCCGGTAAGCTCATTTAATAATCTCTTTACATCAAAATTAAAGAATGTATTTAAGGATATGATTAATGCAATTACGCTTTTTTAGACATTATTACGTAAACGCATTCACAATTACCTTACAAAAGTTGCATTTCACGAAAAGCCATCACATTAGTATCTAGTCTACCGATAAGGTGTGCATTTAAACAGACTGAAAACAAACACAAAAACACATTCAGATTGACCATATAAATATCAGAAACACGGTTTGGAAAATGCGGAAATTGTATTGATTGTTGTATTTGAAAGTGTATTAATGAGGCTGCCTTTGTAATTCTATTGTAAGCAAAAGCATTTACATCTTTATTTGGAACTGTGCTAATATCTCGATTTCTTTCTTTTTACAATATGCAGAGTCTGAGCCCAGGGAGGAGGCAGCACAGCACCCACAGGCTCCTCCTTCACCCAGGTATGAGAGTGGTGCAGATGACTCGCCACCTCGGGGAGACATGGAAGACATCCCTCTACCCTCATCCTCTGAAGAAGCCCCCGCTGCAGAAGAGATCCCTGCAGCAGCCCCTCCTGCACCAGCAGCCCCTCCTGCACCAGTAGCCCGCCGTGCACCAGTAGCCCGCCGTGCACCAGCAGCCCCTCAGGAGGAGATAGCAGAGCTGCAGATATTAAGAGATTTTCTGGAAGAGATGTGTGCCTCCTGGAGGGAACAGGCGGAAACCAGAATCCAGACGGAAGCAATTGATGAGATTCAACTAGACCAAAGAGACCTTTGCCAAGACCAAAGAGAGATCTTGCTTACTCTGAAAGAGATAGTGCAGGTCCTCCAGGAGGCGCATAACGCACCATCTGCTGCTGGGCCATCTGCTGCTGGACCATCTGCTGCTGGGCCATCTGATCCTGGGCCATCTGCTGCTGGACCTTCTGCTCCTGGCCCTCCTCCATCTCATCCTCAATCTCCTCCTCAGCCGGGTGATCCTAGTACTCCTCCTTCCCCTCTTCCCCAAACATCTCCAATGAGAACTCACCGGAGGGGGCAGTTGCCCCCCCAGAGCCTCAGTCTCGTGGGAAGAGGGGAAGAAAGAGGAAGTAAGTTTTTGTTTATATATATATATTTAGTTATTTAATGTGTAATGGATAGATATGTGATGATGTGGTTTTCTTACACTTGTGGAGCACACTCTGTATATAATCTGCTTCTATGGGACTGGGTCCACGGAGGCAGATTGTTTGCAGAGTGTGTTACAAGTGTGTGGAGATCACATCATCACATACCTATCCTTGTTCATTACCTTGATTGGTTTCTCTGATGTGATGTGATGTCCAAACTGCTTCCCTAATCTCAAACAAAATGACCATTACAATTATACATGATGGCACACTGTTTTGATGCCAACAACACAGTTTAAAGGGACAGTCATAACATTAATTATTGTTGGTTACAAAGAAAACAATTTATTACGCATTATCAAGTTTGCAAAAACAAGACTTACAGAAATACACGTTTTACTTCTGTGATTAACCTTGTATCTATGCCTCTGAAAAATTACCACTTATTTCTGTCCTTTTGACAGACCGGCATTTCAGCCAATCACTGATTAATCCAGGGTAACTATACTGCATGAGCTCAATGTTTTCTATATGAAACACAAAAAATAATGCCCTCTAGTGTTCAAAATGCATTCAGATTAGATGCACTCTTCAAGCTCGAAGAAATGAGCAGATGAACCTCCTCGGTTTAGCTATCAACTAAGAATACCAAGAGAACTAAGATAAATTGTTGATAAACGTTTGAGATATATTTTATAAAATTTGCATTTTTTGAGATTTAAATCATTACTGTTTTGCTTGACTTGACTGTCCCTTTAAACAAGAACATATGCTAACATATACTAATCCTTAGGGATTGTTGGTATATCTACACGTACTTGTTCAAACAAGAAAATATTTGAATAGGATACTAAGCCTGTATGCCATATTTCTATCGACGTGTTAAATAAAGTCTATTTCTTTCATGTAATTGGCAAGAGTCCATGAGCTAGTGACGTATGGGATATACAATCCTACCAGGAGGGGCAAAGTTTCCTAAAACTCAAATGCCTATAAATACACCCCCTCACCACACCCACAATTCAGTTTTACAAACTTTGCCTCCTATGGAGGTGGTGAAGTAAGTTTGTGCTAGATTTCTACATTGACATGCGCTTCTCAGCTTGTTTTGAAGCCTGATTCCTCTCAGAGTACAGCGAATATCAAAGGGATGTGAAGAGAGTATCACCTATTGAATGCAATGATTTTCCTAACGGGGGTCTATTACATAGGTTCTCTATTATCGGTCCTAGAGATTCATCTCCTACCTCCATTTTCAGATCGACAATATACACTCATATACCATTACCTCTACTGATAACTGTTTCAGTACTGGTTTGGCTATCTGCTATATGTGGATGGGTGTCTTTTTGGTAAGTATGTTTTTTATTACTTAAGACACCCCAGCTATGGTCTGGCACTTTATGCATTTATATAACATTCTAAATATATGTATTGTACTTGCCATGAGTCAGGTTCATGTATTTCCTTGTGCAGACTGTCAGTTTCATATTTTGGAATTAAAACATATTTAGAAATATTTTTTCTTACCTGGGGTTTAGTCTTTTTTCAAATTTGTTTTCTTTTTACTTACAAATTGCGGGCAGCATTAGGCCCGCGGGTGCGCCAAATGCTAGACTTTATTGCGTCATTCTTGGCGCGAGTACTCTTTTGACGCGAAAAGTTCGTCACTTCCGGCGTCGTAGTTGACGCGGAAGTCTTACACACGTTGCGTCGTTAGTGACGCAAGTGTGTCATTTCCGGATATTGTTTCATTAATTTAATACCCCATTGCTATTTGCCTCTTGCCTTTTTCTATGTCAGAGGACTATGCTATTTGCATTTTTTTCCCCATCCCTGAAACTGTCATATAAGGAAATTGACAAATTTTGCTTTATATGTTGTTTTTTATTTTACATTTTGCAAGATGTCTCAATCTGATCCTGCCTCAGAAGTATCTGTTGGAACTTTGCTGCCTGATGTCGGTTCTACTAAAGCTAAGTGCATTATATTTCCGAATGTCATTGTATTGGTTATCATGATAAACTTTTACATGCAGATATTGTGTCCATCAGTAAATAGTACATTTCCTGTTGTTGTTCCTTCAATTTTTAATGTACATGTTATACCTATGAAATTTAAAGAATATGTTACTGATTCTATTCAGAAGGCTTTGTCTGCTATTCTGCCTTCTAATTAATATAAAGGTCTTTTAAAACTTCTCATAAGGTTAATGAAATTTCAAATGACCGACAACATAATGAATTATCCTTTTCTGATGAGGATCTATCTGATTCAGAAGATCTTTCCTCAGATATTGACACTAACAAATCTACTTATTTATTTAAAATGAAGTATTTTCGTTCTTTGTTAATGAAGTGTTAATTATTTTGGATATCGTGGAAACTAGTCCTCTTGATATTACAACTAGTAAATTCTGTTTTTAAACCTCCTGTGGTTACTCCAGAGGTTATTTCCTATTCCTGGTGCTATTTCTGTTATGATTTCTAAGGAATGGAATTAGCCCGGTACTTCTTTTATTCCTTCTTCAAGGTTTAAAAAATTGTATCCTGGGGGCGGAGCCAACAGCCAGTGAGGAAAGACGTGTTCTCTGTGAACTCCGTGAGAAGAAAGTCTAAAAACGATTTTTTTGAGAAAATAACCACCTAATAATTAGGTACTTGACTTGTCCCTAACTATACCCAAATTCATTTGACTTTACCTGGGACAAACAGTGAAGTGGTTTGAGGCGGGCCAGCATACAAACTTTCAGGCCGAGAGACTATACCGGAGCCGACATCAAGCCGGGCTGAAGCCAGCAGGGTGAGAGCCTGGCTAGTTAAGGCGCCAAGACGGTCCAAGCAGTGTCGGCTGCTCTATCATAGATAAATAGACTGTGGGACTAAGTGAGTGGTGAGACCTAGCTCTGTGGATACCGGAGGGTCGGGGCTCCGCTCCGGGTCTACTACCAGCCCAGCTACACAGAACACGGACTGTGGGTCGGTGTGAAGGAGACCCTACCTAAAAGAACGCAGTCACTGCTTCGACACAGTGTCGATTTCTCACTGACCACTTACTGAGCAGAAGAAGGAGTCTAACGGTTCTTATCGTATAAGACTGGAGACCGGTGTGAGATAGCTGGAGGCCCTCTTGACTGTAGCAGCTGCATATACCGCTGTTTGGAGGACCTGTAGCGGAGATCGAAACCTTTTTGTCTGCCCTGAGTCCTACTGCAGTGCCTTGCTTTAGAGGCACCAGACCCAGCCTGCCGCCTTCGGGTAAGCCTGCTCCCCTGCATTACAGAAATTGAACCCCGGGGGCTCCGGAGGGTCGGGGATCCGCTCCGGAGCTGAGTACCAGGCCGGGGAGTACAGAGCTATACCAGCAGATCATTTGGAGACTGCCGCTAAGCCATAGGAGCTGTCTAACTTGTGACCATAGGAGGGAGCAGTGCCGGTCCTGTCCGTGGAGCGGGATACCTGAATTGAGAGCAGGAGCGTGAGGAGAACCACCACAGAATCACTGATTGAGGAAGAACTACAGGAGGGTGCATATTATGGCCCAGGCAGTTTTGGCGTGAACTGCGGCCATTTTGGATCTCTGCCAGGCACAGCAGGGAGACCCGCAACTTAGAAGTGATTTGTGCAGGGTTCCACAAAGCAGCGGAGGTCCCTGCGTTGCCCTTTGCCTGCATACCTGATTTCCAACAAGCCCAGACAAGCTGTGGAGAAGATCAACGGAGACCGACTGGGTGAGATTGTGGCCTCTGGGCTACTCTTTTGCCTCCACTTTACATAGTTGCCCTCTGTCAACTCCTCAGCTAGCTGCCATAAGATAAAGCCCCCCACTGATTTAGCCATACTGCTCAGGAGGGAGATTGAGCCTTTAGGATATCCCAAGAATTTATTCCTATTATCCCAGGTAGCCTGAGCTCAGATCAGTACTAACTTAGTGTACCCCTATCCCCCAACAGCCTGCATTAACAGTGTAGTGGTGCATCACAGGAACCTATACTGGAACTTTAACTTTCTCCCTTGCCCGGACACTTATGGGAACAATTTATATCTGCATAATAGAGGTGTGAGGACTTGCCTGCAACTTACATTTTTACTAAAGAGACTGTGTTGATCTATAATTTGTTTGGGAACTTCATATGTTAGCTGCTGCATCAGCTTATGTACCTCTGAGGGCCTTCCTCACAGTGGAGTGTTGATTTTCTCACATGTGACATCTAGACTAGCTGGAACATTCACAACACATTGGTTTTAAACACAGGTTTACTGCTGAACACTCCTACAGACAGGTTCTTTAACATTTCTTTCCCATTAATCCACTAGATCAGTTAATTTATAGATTGACTCCCCTGCTCAGTACATAGTGCCCATAAGGCTTGCCAGAGGCCCCCACGTGGCACTAAATCTTCCTGAAGGGGTCTACCCCTCCTAAGAGCGCATAAACCCCCATCTTTTTACCCACTTTTAACGTGAGCAGCTGGGTAACTAGCATGAATTAGGAGGTATCCTATTATTTAACCATCCATTCACACCTCATATAGTTAGATTATATAAAGCCTCCAAAGCATTGGTGTACCGGGGCTGGCGGCCCAGGGTGTAGTGTTTTATGTTACTGCTTACAAGTTTTGTGTTATTAGCTGTTGCGCCAGCTTTTCAGGACTCTAGGCATTACCTCTTCTATGGTGCTATGTATGTGAATTAAGCCATTACTGTTAGCTTAACGCTGCTGAGCCAGCCCATGTGTCTTTGAGCCCTGACTCAAAGTTGAGTGTTGTGTTATTTTACTGCTTGCCTAACAACATTTATTCACTGCAGGTCCTTTGTTAGCATCTGTGTCTTTGGTCTACCGACCCTAAGTTGAGAGCTGCATCACTTTACTGTCTGCCTAACCACTTTTATTTCCTATAGGTTGTCTCCTTCACAGTAATGTTTATTGCAAATAGTTAGATAAGTGTAACCTAAAGGTGTAACCCCTCAAGACTCACCCTTTCCGGCCTAGCTAGTCTAGGCTGGTCACTTCCGCTTCCCCTTTCCCCTTCCTTCGGTTCGTATCCCCCTTCCCCGAGTCGAGAGGGGGCTCTGGTGCCTTAGGGGCAGTTCGCCCAGCAACGCTGCCCATAAGGTTGTTTGTGATACTCAAAATCCATAGCAGTACAGGCTCTAACCATTCTGTTTTGTTTTGATGTATTCTGAAAACATGTAAGTTACTTTTAGATGCCAAGACCCCAGTCAGCCTGATAAAAGCAGATCATTATAGTGCTGTCTTGTATCCACAAACCCTACTGAATATCCATGCAGACGCACAAAATGCCCCAAACATTCAAAAGAAAGCAAAAGCCCCTTAACACCCCTAAACGCACAGTGGTGGACCACTTTAGCAAGCCCCTCTCTAGATCTCAAGCTGGTTCAGATGAAGAACTCACAGACGCTAGTAGCTCAGCTGAGACCCCTTGCGAGACTACCCTGATCCAGTCTGTGGGACTCTCCCTACGTGCTGAAAAGGAGGTTAACAACAACCTTATGGACTCTATCACCGAGCTCCTGGCCTCCCACCATGATTCCCTGTCTAAGAAATTTGAGAAGAGCCACGCAGATTTGAAACGTGACATAGCCACCATAGGCGAGTGCACTGATATTATAGAGCGCAAACAGGAAGATTTGATGATTGACCACACCAACTTACTTGGTTATTCTCAGTGCCTAGCCGAGCAAATAACGGACCTGGAGGTCAAACTGGCCGATCTAGAAGACCGCACCCGGAGACTGTCTCCCCTCAGGACCTAGAGAAGTATCTCCGGGAGCTATTCACTACAATCTTGGGCCCAGAGGAAGGTCAGGAGATGCTGATTGATCGGGCGCATAGGGCACTGAGACCCAGATCTGTGGAAGGTGATAAACCAAGAGACGTCATAGCCCGGCTACATTACTATACCTTTAGAGACAAACTTCTCCGAGAACTTGCAGGTGGCAGAAACCTTCCGGGTCAATACTCAGACATACAAATCTACCAAGATCTCTCTCCACACACCCTCCAGCTACGGCGCCACTATCAACCCTACACCAAATTGATGAGGGATAAAGCCATAAAATACAGATGGGGGTTCCCTGTTAAGCTTCACATAACCAAGGACGGCCACCAGTTCACAGCCTCCTCCCCACAGCAGGCTAGAGAACTTATGCAAAGGTGGGACCTGTTACCGCCGGATCCACCTGATACCCAGCATTACAAAGACACTACCAGGGGGTTGAGAGCTTCGGCCCCAGAGTGGCGACCTCTCCCCCAAAGAGTGGGTAACATCCAGAAAAAATCCTCACAGCGCTCAGGCAAGAATCCGCCTGCATGCAGCATTTCTACTGACTCTATGAGTCCCTCCTTGTTCAGCACTTCATCTTAGACACTGTGCAGGGAGCTATCTTACTCCCCCTTGACGGTTTTGATATCTCCTTCTGGGGCTATCACTTCCCCCTTATTGTTTTTCAAATGACCTAACATGGATAATTTCAGTACCTTTTATTATATGGTTTCTTCTTTTTCATGTTTCCCTCTCTACAGAGAGGTATATAAGTGTTAATGCGCCACTGCATCATTATTACCACTGATTATTATTTGTTTACTGTTTATTAAGTAGAGAGCCACACTTAAAGAGTGGATTAGCTAACACAACCACGAGTATTGATGTGAATTCCAACTGCTATCCTATGCACAATTGCACTGCTTAACTGTGAATTTTATGCTACCACTACTTGTTGTTTGTTTATTGTTAATTAAGTAGAGAGCCAAACTTAAAGAGTAGATTAGCTAGCATAGCTACGAATATTGGTGTGTGTTCCAGCTACTATCCCATACATAATGGCACTGCTTAACTGTGAATTATATGTTCAACTTTATTGCAATTTGGTAATGTTTCGTTCTTGTTGAGTTACGTACTTGCCACACGTGGCTCACCACACACTACATGTAAAGTGACGTATACGACACAGATAGAAGAAACTTGACATTTGTGGAGACTTGAAGCTTAAGTCAGAATGGCTGACTGGGGTTAGGTCTCACACGCCGGCCTCCCCCCCACCTTAATAAATTGTGTTCTCTTACACATTCTAGTAAGAGCACTCATTGAGATAGTGTAATATACACATCGTTAAGTACCCTGACAGTTTCTAAAATAATACATACAGATTATAGAGAGCAAATAGGTTCACCCCCCCCCTTTTTTTTTTTGCCCACAGGAGACATAGAGTTTATTGGCCCCATGGCACCCATAACCGTGGCCACCCTTAATGCCCAGGTATTGAATTCCCCAACTAAGCGAAGCCTTCTATCTAACTATCTGAACTCCCACAAACTACATATTGTGTTCCTCCAAGAGACACATTGGAACAAAAATGCTAGACCGCCCCGTAACCCGAAACACTACCCCATATGTGAAACAGCTTCCTTCTCAGAGAAAAAGAGAGGGGTAGCAATCCTGGTCCATAGGGATGTCCGTTGTGCCATTGAATATGCTGACCGTGATCCCGAGGGCAGATACCTGATTTTGGTCTGCACATTAAATGGAATACTATATACCTTGGCCTCCATCTACACCCCAAACGCCAAACAGATACCATTCCTGAGAAAGTTCTTAAGGAGACTAGGCGAAGTTAGGAGGGGTCACTTACTGATAGGAGGGGATCTTAATTTGGTTTGGGACCCTACCCTAGATAAAAAAAAAAACCTAAAACAAGCCTCACTGACCGAAATCTCAATACCCAATCCAATGCCCTGTGCAAGCTCATGTATCAACATGGCCTTTATGACATCTGGCGCTGCCTTGCCCCGACCGAAAGAGACTACACCCATCATTCTAAACCGCATAACTCCTACTCTAGGATTGACTATCTGCTATGTGACTCTTGGACTTTGGACCAATTCTGTGCCCCACGCATAAGACCATGCCCCTGGTCGGACCATGACCTTGTTAGTGCTAGGTGCTCAACGTTGCGCCCCCCCTGACAGCAGACCCTCCTGGAAATTGCCAGACCAATTTCTCTCAGAAGGGTTGATCCCCCAACTTGTGGAGACAATCTCAGATTTTCTGAGGCATAATGATACGGGAGAAAATGAGTCAGGGAATCTTGTGGGCCTCACTTAAAGCTTACCTCAGGGGACACTTTATTAAAAAAAGTGCACTGTTGAAAACTAAGAGCAAGATCCCCCTCGCTAAACTATATGCGGAATTGAGGCAGATTGAGATGACTAACAAAAGTACCCCTACTCCCACCCTTGCCGATCGGGTAGGCACTATCAGGGAAGAAATCAATAAGAGAGAGCAGCTCCGTGTTCAAGCAAATCTATTCAGACTTAAGCAATTATACTTCTACAATGGAAATAAGGCCGATAGATTGCTTGCCCGTAAGCTCAGAGACCGTGCGGTCCAGGCTAGAATCCCCTTGATTTCTACGGCAACAGGCGCAGTTCATTCGCCAAGAGATATAGGGAAGGCGTTTGCCGACTTCTATACCTCGCTATATAGCCTTGATAACGACTCTCTGGGAACTGACGCTCGTAGGACAGCGATCCAACAGTTTCTGACGAAGTTAGACCTTCCCTCCTTAGACGCAGATTCGGTAGATGACCTGACTGCTCCTCTCACCCTGGAGGAAATCAAAACAGCCATCCTGGCCTTAAAGCCCCACAAGGCTCCAGGTCCAGACGGCTTCACAAGCCTATTTTATCGCACCTTCGCCCAACTGCTATCACCTATATTGCTTCGCCTTTACGAGGAGGTTATGGAGATGGGGGTCTTCCTCCCCGAATACCTAGAGGCCAGTATCCTGACTATACCCAAAGAGGGGAAGGACCCGACGCTCTGCGCGAGCTATCGGCCTATCTCACTTATTAATGTGGACGTGAAAGTCTATGCTAAGGTCCTGGCAACCAGACTCGGAAAACACTTACCCTCGCTGGTCCATTTGGACCAAGTGGGATTTATACAAGGTAGGCAGGGTATAGACAACACCCGCAGGTTGCTGAATATATTTATGGAAGCGGCGGATATGGGGCTACCCCTCCTCACCCTGTCCATGGACGCGGAAAAAGCGTTTGACAGGGTGGGGTGGGAATATATGTTCTGCGCCCTGGAGCGTTTTGGGATTCCTCGAGTGTTCCGTACGGCTGTTGCAGCTCTCTACACCTCGCTGACGGCCGTGGTCAAAGGTTTAGGCTTCTGTTCCCCTAAAATTGCCATCAGGAACGGGACTAGGCAGGGATGTCCCTTGTCCCCACTCCTTTTCGCGTTGGTGATGGAACCGCTTGCGGAGGCAATTAGGGAAAATCCCAGGATCCAGGGTCTTCAAATTCATGACACCCTACAGAAGCTAGCGCTTTTTGCCGACGACCTCACCCTCTTCCTAACAAACCCGGTAGAATCGCTCCCCCCCCCTCTTAGAGACTATTGACACCTTTAGCAGAATATCAAATTATAAGATTAATGTGTCCAAAACAGAAGCCTACATGATCCACATCGGACAGTCAGAGCAGAGGTGTCTTAAGCGACTTTACTCGTTCAAATGGTCGGTGGAAGGGATCCGACACCTAGGTGTCTACCTGTCACATGTCAAAGACACAGTGATACAGGAAAATTATGCTGTTTTACTAAAGGGGGTCGATGCCAAAATGAAATCTAAGAAATATGAGGAAATATCGTGGATGGGCAGAATTGCTGTTCTAAAGATGATGATCCTCCCTAAGTTAACCTACATCATGCGGTGTATCCCCATCCCAGTGCCGGAGAAAATCCTACGCGGCTTCCAAACATCATTTAATTCCTATGTTTGGAATAATAAGCGGCCGAGAGTGGCAGCAGCCACGCTCCAGGTCCCGATTGACCGAGGTGGGTTGGTTCTACCCAATGTCCAGCTATACCACCAAGATGGAGGGAGCTAGAGCAGGCATCCCTCCCAGCTTACATTGACCTTTCGGATTTGTTGTGGGTTCCCCCGCAGTTAGCATTGCGAATACCTATCTCTAACCATCTCATTAAAAACTGTCAATCAGCCTGGTTCCAATTGAGGCACAACCAGTTGATAGCCCCACACCCTTCCCCTATTCACCCGGTCATGTCGCTCTTGCAGGGGCTACCTAACATCCAGCTTGCCCCCTGGAAGACCCTGGAGGTCACTTATTTAAGTGACTTCTACCTAAACGAGAATCTTCTCCCATCCCAAGATATGATAGCTAGGTTTGACATCTCTCGTCACCTAGAGTTTGACTTTATGAGACTTAGATCCCTTATGAAAGCATGGGGATTCCTGGTTGATAAGATCAGGGCACCCACTATCTGGGAGATCAGATGGAAAGCGAGCCTGCAACTATACAAGCCTCATACTGCCCATTACAAATCCCTTCTAGGGCCTCCCACCCTTGTAAAAACGAGACATATGACCTCCTGGGAAGCTGAATTGAGACTTACCTACACGACTCAAGACTGGTCTAAGGCGATACAGATGACTAAATCTGCGCTTTATTGTGTCACTATGTACAAACTTTACTTTAAGATCATTACCAGATGGCATTTAGTGCCGACCAAGCTTCGGACTCTGTACCCTGGACACTCGCCCTTATGTTGGAGAGAGTGTGGTGAGATAGGCACTCCGCTTCATGTGTGGTGGTCATGCGACAGACTCCGACCGCTTTGGTCTAAAATTTGTGCGACCTGTACGGCCCTAGAACTTCCGACCCCAGACACCCCGGCCCTAGGCCTCCTGCATATTGGGGTAAAAAAGATACCGAAGCATAAGAGATACTTACTAGTTTACCTGTTGACATCGGTCAAAATGCTAATAGCCAGGAATTGGAAGAAACCACAGCCTCCAAGATGGCAGGCTGTGGTTGACTACCTGCAGTACATTAAATCTATGGAAGACTATGTCTTTCGGATGAAAAACCAACCAGATACCTTTAGTCTAATATGGGGACCTTGGGATACTTACCTGAAACTGACTCCATAATTGCCCTTTCTTCTGAACCCTGGTGACCTACCTCTGACTATATCCCTCCCCTGTCCCAGAAGATGCACCTCACTGTGTCTGCCCCGAGGTGCTCTTCTTTATAATATCCCCTCCTCCCCCCCCAGATGCCTTCCCCCCCTCCCCCTACACCTATTTTGCCTCTCTAAACGGTCAGGCCTATTGGGTATGGCATTTATTGCCATACGCTGCTTAAAAATAAAAAAAATCTTACATATTTCCTTAAGAATAACCAATACATAACAACTGAAATGCGCAAGTACGCACCAGAGAATGATTAAATGTTATATATGACCTCCATACTAGGTTCACTGATCTTCTTTGAATGTCATTTTCCTTTTGAACAATCGTGTGTATTTCCGCTGCCAACTATGTCAAGAGATAAATGTGTCGTTATGTGGTTTTTGTAATATATTCATCAATAAAAATCTATTTTTGGAAAAAAAAAAAAATTGTATCCTTTTACCAGCAATTTCTATAGGCCTAGATTTGGAGTTCGGCGGTAAAAGGGCTGTTAACGCTCCGCGGGCTTTTTTCTGGCCACACCATAAAATTAACTCTGGTATCGAGAGTTCAAACAAATGCTGCGTTAGGCTCCAAAAAAGGAGCGTAGAGCATTTTTACCGCAAATACAACTCTCGATACCAGAGTTGCTTACGGACGCGGCCGGCCTCAAAAACGTGCTCGTGCACGATTCCCCCATAGGAAACAATGGGGCTGTTTGAGCTGAAAAAAAACCTAACACCTGCAAAAAAGCAGCGTTCAGCTCCTAACGCAGCCCCATTGTTTCCTATGGGGAAACACTTCCTACGTCTGCACCTAACACTCTAACATGTACCCCGAGTCTAAACACCCCTAGCCTTACACTTATTAACCCCTAATCTGCCACCCCCGCTATCGCTGACCCCTGCATATTTTTTTAAACCCCTAATCTGCCGCTCCGTAAACCGCCGCCACCTACGTTATCCCTATGTACCCCTAATCTGCTACCCCTAACACCGCCGACCCCTATATTATATTTATTAACCCCTAACCTGCCCCCCACAACGTCGCCGACACCTGCCTACACTTATTAACCCCTAATCTGCCGAGCGGACCTGAGCGCTACTATAATAAAGTTATTAACCCCTAATCCGCCTCACTAACCCTATCATAAATAGTATTAACCCCTAATCTGCCCTCCCTAACATCGCCGACACCTAACTTCAATTATTAACCCCTAATCTTCCGATCGGAGCTCACCGCTATTCTAATAAATGGATTAACCCCTAAAGCTAAGTCTAACCCTAACACTAACACCCCCCTAAGTTAAATATAATATTTATCTAACGAAATAAATTAACTCTTATTAAATAACTTATTCCTATTTAAAGCTAAATACTTACCTGTAAAATAAATCCTAATATAGCTACAATATAAATTATAATTATATTATAGCTATTTTAGGATTAATATTTATTTTACAGGCAACTTTGTAATTATTTTAACCAGGTACAATAGCTATTAAATAGTTAAGAACTATTTAATAGTTACCTAGTTAAAATAATAACACATTTACCTGTAAAATAAATCCTAACCTAAGTTATAATTAAACCTAACACTACCCTATCAATAAAATAATTAAATAAACTACCTACAATTACCTACAATTAACCTAACACTACACTATCAATAAATTAATTAAACACAATTCCTACAAATAAATACAATTAAATAAACTAGCTAAGGTACAAAAAATAAAAAAGAACTAAGTTACAGAAAATAAAAAAATATTTACAAACATAAGAAAAATATTACAACAATTTTAAACTAATTACACCTACTCTAAGCCCCCTAATAAAATAACAAAGCCCCCCAAAATAAAAAATTCCCTACCCTATTCTAAATTAAAAAGTTACAAGCTCTTTTACCTTACCAGCCCTGAACAGGGCCCTTTGCGGGGCATGCCCCAAGAATTTCAGCTCTTTTGCCTGTAAAAAAAAAACATACAATACCCCCCCCCCAACATTACAACCCACCACCCACATACCCCTAATCTAACCCAAACCCCCCTTAAATAAACCTAACACTAAGCCCCTGAAGATCTTCCTACCTTGTCTTCACCATCCAGGTATCACCGATCCGTCCTGGCTCCAAGATCTTCATCCAACCCAAGCGGGGGTTGGCGATCCATAATCCGGTCCAGAAGAGGCTCCAAAGTCTTCCTCCTATCCGGCAAGAAGAGGACATCCGGACCGGCAAACATCTTCTCCAAGCGGCATCTTCGATCTTCTTCCATCCGGAGCGAAGCGGCAGGATCCTGAAGACATCCAGCGCGGAACATCCATCCGGACCGACGACTGAACGACGAATGACTGTTCCTTTAAGGGACGTCATCCAAGATGGCGTCCCTCGAATTCCGATTGGCTGATAGGATTCTATCAGCCAATCGGAATTAAGGTAGGAATTTTCTGATTGGCTGATGGAATCAGCCAATCAGAATCTAGTTCAATCCGATTGGCCGATCCAATCAGCCAATCAGATTGAGCTCGCATTCTATTGGCTGATCGGAACAGCCAATAGAATGCGAGCTCAATCTGATTGGCTGATTGGATCAGCCAATCGGATTGAACTTGATTCTGATTGGCTGATTCCATCAGCCAATCAGAAAATTCCTACCTTAATTCCGATTGGCTGATAGAATCCTATCAGCCAATCGGAATTCGAGGGACGCCATCTTGGATGACGTCCCTTAAAGGAACAGTCATTCGTCGTTCAGTCGTCGGTCCGGATGGATGTTCCGCGCTGGATGTCTTCAGGATCCTGCCGCTTCGCTCCGGATGGAAGAAGATCGAAGATGCCGCTTGGAGAAGATGTTTGCCGGTCCGGATGTCCTCTTCTTGCCGGATAGGAGGAAGACTTTGGAGCCTCTTCTGGACCGGATTATGGATCGCCAACCCCCGCTTGGGTTGGATGAAGATCTTGGAGCCAGGACGGATCGGTGATACCTGGATGGTGAAGACAAGGTAGGAAGATCTTCAGGGGCTTAGTGTTAGGTTTATTTAAGGGGGGTTTGGGTTAGATTAGGGGTATGTGGGTGGTGGGTTGTAATGTTGGGGGGGGGGTATTGTATGTTTTTTTTTACAGGCAAAAGAGCTGAAATTCTTGGGGCATGCCCCGCAAAGGGCCCTGTTCAGGGCTGGTAAGGTAAAAGAGCTTGTAACTTTTTTAATTTAGAATAGGGTAGGGAATTTTTTATTTTGGGGGGCTTTGTTATTTTATTAGGGGGCTTAGAGTAGGTGTAATTAGTTTAAAATTGTTGTAATATTTTTCTTATGTTTGTAAATATTTCTTTTATTTTCTGTAACTTAGTTCTTTTTTATTTTTTGTACTTTAGCTAGTTTATTTAATTGTATTTATTTGTAGGAATTGTGTTTAATTAATTTATTGATAGTGTAGTGTTAGGTTAATTGTAGGTAATTGTAGGTAGTTTATTTAATTATTTTATTGATAGGGTAGTGTTAGGTTTAATTATAACTTAGGTTAGGATTTATTTTACAGGTAAATTTGTTATTATTTTAACTAGGTAACTATTAAATAGTTCTTAACTATTTAATAGCTATTGTACCTGGTTAAAATAATTACAAAGTTGCCTGTAAAATAAATATTAATCCTAAAATAGCTATAATATAATTATAATTTATATTGTAGCTATATTAGGATTTATTTTACAGGTAAGTATTTAGCTTTAAATAGGAATAAGTTATTTAATAAGAGTTAATTTATTTCGTTAGATAAATATTATATTTAACTTAGGGGGGTGTTAGTGTTAGGGTTAGACTTAGCTTTAGGGGTTAATCCATTTATTAGAATAGCGGTGAGCTCCGATCGGAAGATTAGGGGTTAATAATTGAAGTTAGGTGTCGGCGATGTTAGGGAGGGCAGATTAGGGGTTAATACTATTTATGATAGGGTTAGTGAGGCGGATTAGGGGTTAATAACTTTATTATAGTAGGGCTCAGGTCCGCTCGGCAGATTAGGGGTTAATAAGTGTAGGCAGGTGTCGGCGACGTTGAGGGGGGCAGATTAGGGGTTAATAAATATAATATAGGGGTCGGCGATGTTAGGGGCAGCAGATTAGGGGTACATAGGGATAACGTAGGTGGCGGCGATTTGCGGTCGGAAGATTAGGGGTTAATTATTTTAAGTAGCTGGCGGCGACGTTGTGGGGGGCAAGTTAGGGTTTAATAAATGTAATACAGGGGTCGGCGGGGTTAGGGGCAGCAGATTAGGGGTACATAAATATAACGTAGGTGGCGGTCGGCAGATTAGGGGTTAAAAATTTTAATCGAGTGGCGGCGGTGTGGGGGGACCTCGGTTTAGGGGTACATAGGTAGTTTATGGGTGTTAGTGTACTTTAGGGTACAGTAGTTAAGAGCTTTATGAACCGGCGTTAGCCAGAAAGCTCTTAACTCCTGCTATTTTCAGGCGGCTGGAATCTTGTCGTTAGAGCTCTAACGCTCACTTCAGAAACGACTCTAAATACCAGCGTTAGAAAGATCCCATTGAAAATATAGGCTACGCAAATGGCGTAGGGGGATCTGCGGTATGGAAAAGTCGCGGCTGTAAAGTGAGCGTTAGACCCTTTAATCACTGACTCCAAATACCAGCGGGCGGCCAAAACCAGCGTTAGGAGCCTCTAACGCTGGTTTTGACGGCTACCACCGAACTCCAAATCTAGGCCATAGTGTTTTGGGAAAAGATCCTCAAGTTGATGGGGCTATTTCTACTCTTGCTGAACGTACCTCTATTCCTATCAAGATAGTACTTAAGTTCCTTTAGATAGGAAACTTGAATCTTATCTAAGGAAAGCTTATTTATATTCAGGTCGTCTCAGGCCTGCAATTTCTTTGGCTGATGTTGCAGCTGCATCAACTTTTTTGTTGGAGATTTAGCGCAACAATAATTGGTTTCTGATTTATCTAGTATTGTTCGCTTACTGCAACATACTAATCAGTTCTGATGCCATTTTTTGTTATCATCAAGATTGATGTTAGATCTATGTCTTTAGCTATTTTTAGCTACAAGAGTTTTGAGGCTTAAATCTTGGAATGCTGTTATGACTTTTTAAGTCTTTTTTTTTTTAAGTCTTTCTCTTTCTTTCCAAGGTAATAAGAGACCTAGGGGTAAATATAAAGCTTCTAAATCGTTTTTCATTCTTTTTGTCAATTAAGGAACAAAAACCTAATCCTTCCCTATGGAATCTGTTTCCAATTGGAAACCTTCATTAAATGGAATATATCCAACCCATTTAAGAAACCAAAAGCCAGCCCCTAAGTCCACATGAAGGTGCGACTCTCATTCCAGCTCAGCTGGTAGGGGGCAGATTAAGGTTTTTTTCAAGAATGTTTTGGATAAATTCGGTCCAAAATCAATGGTTTCAGATTATTGTCTCTCAGGGGTTTCAAATAGGATTCTGAGTAAATCCTCCTGTGAGAAGATTTTTTTCTCTTGCGCATCCCAGCAAATCCAGTTAAAGCTCAGGCTTTCCTGAAGTGTTTCAGACCTTGAGTTTCAGGGGTAGTCATGCCAGTTCCTTTTCAGGGACAAGGTCTGTGGTTTTATTCAAATGTATTCATTGTCCCAAAGAAGGAAATTTCATTCAGACCAATTCTGGATCTGAAAATTTTGAATCGTTATGTAAGAGTACCAATTTTCAAATGGTGGCTTTAAGGACTGTTCTGCCTTTTATTCAGCAAGGACATTTTAGGTCCACAATGGATTGCAGGATGTATACCTTCATATTCCAATTCATTCAGATCATTATCAGTTCCTGAGATTCTCTTTTCTAGACAAGCGTTACCAATCCATTGCTTTTCCATTTGGTCTAGCAACCACTCAAAGAATCTTTTTTAAAGGTTCTTGGTGCCCTGCTTTATGGAAACCAGAGAGCAGGGTATTGCGGTGTTTCCTTATTTGGACGATATCTTGGTACTAGCTCAGTCTTTCCGTTCTGCAGAATCTCAGAATAATCAACTAGTGTTGTTTCTTCGGAAACATGGTTGGAGGATCAATTTTCCAAAACGTTTCTTGATTCCTCGGACAAGGGTCACCCTTTTAGGTTTCCAGATAGATTCAGTGTCCATGATTCTGTCTCTAACAGACAAGAAACATTTGAAAGTGGTTGCAGCCTGTCAGCACCTTCAGTCTCAGTCATTCCCTTCAGTGGTTATGTGCATGGAAAATTTAGGTTTCATGACTGCAGCATTGGACGCGATTCCCTTTGCTCGTTCTCACATGAGACCTCTCCAGCTTTGTTTGCTGAATCCTGTGTGCAGGGATTATACAAAGATATCACAATTAATATCCTTAAATCCCAATGTTTGACACTCTCTGATATGGTGGTAAATCACCAGCGTTTAGTTCAAGGGGCTTCTTTGTTTGGCTAACCTGACTATGATCTCTACAGATGCAAGTCTTTCAGGTTGGGGAGCTGTTTGGGGATCTCTAACAGCACAAGGGGTTTGGAAAGCTCAAGAGGGGAGATTACCAATCAATATTTTAGAACTCCGTGCAATTCATAGAGCTCTTCAGTTTTGGCCTCTGTTGAAGAGAAAACTGTTAATTTATTTTCAAACAGACAATATCACATACAGTGGCATTTGTCAATCAGCAGGGTGGGACTCACAGTCCACAAGCTATGAAGAAGTATCTTGTACACTTTCTTGGGCAGAATCCAGCTCTAATTTCTGCGGTGCCTATCCCAGGTATAGACATGGGGAGGCGGATTATCTCAGCCATCTGACTTTACATCCTGGGGAGTGGTTCCTCCATCCAGATGTGTTTTCTCAGATTGTTCAGATATGGGGTCTTCTACAAATAGATCTGATGGCCTCTCATCTAAACAAGAGACTTCCCAGATGACTGTCCAGGTTCAGGGATTTTCAGGCGGAAGCAGCGGGTGCACTGACACTTCCTTGGTGTTATCAACCTGCTTATATTTTCCAACCTCTAGTTCTTCTTCCAAGAGTGATCTCCAGAATCATCATGGAACAATCATTGTGTTGCTGGTGGCTCCAGCATGGCCTCACAGGTTTTGGTATGCGGGTCTTGTTCGGATGTCCAGCTGCCAACCTTGGCCACTTCTGTTAAGGCCAGACCTACTGTCTCAAGGTCCGTTTTTCAATCAGATTTTCAAATCATTAAATTTGAAGGTATGGAAATTGATCACTTAGTGCTAAGTCATAAAGGTTTCTCTGACTCAGTGATTAATACTATGTTACAAGCTCGTAAATCTGTCTCTTGAAAGATTTATTATCGAGTTTGGAAGACTTACATTTCATGGTGTTCTTCTCATAAATTCTCTTGGCATTCTTTTAGAGTTACAAGAATTTTACAGTTTCTTCAGGATGGTTTGGATAAGGTTTTGTCTGCAAGTTCCTTGAAGGGACAAATCTCTGCTCTTTCTGTTTTATTCACAGAAAGATTGCTAAACTTCCTGATATTCACTGTTTTCTACAGGCTTTAGTTTGTATTTAAGCCTGTCATTAAATCAATCTCTCCTCCTTGGAGTCTTAATTTGGTTTGGAGGGCTTTACAGGCTCCTCCATATTGAGCCCATGCATTCTTTGGACATTTAACTACTTACTTGGAAAGTGTTGTTCCTTTTGGCCATCTCTTCTGCTAGAAGAGTTTCTGAGCTATCTGCTCTTTCTTGTGAATCTCCTTTTCTGTTTTTTCATCAGGATAAGGCAGTTTTGCGGACTTCATTTAAATTTTTTCCTAAGGTTGTGAATTCTAACAACATTAGTAGAGAAATTGTTGTCCCTTCCTTGTGTCTTAATCCTAAGAATTCTTTGGAAAGATCCTTACATTCTTTGGATGTGGTGAGAGCTTTGAAATATTATATTGAAGCTACTTAAGATTTCAGGAAGACTTCTGGTCTATGTGTTATATTTTCTGGTCCTAGGAAAGGTCAGAAAACTTCTGCTATTTCCTTGGTTTCTTGGTTAAAGCTTTTGATTCTTCAAGCTTATTGGAGTCGGGTCAAGTCCCGCCTCAGAGATTTACAGCTCATTCTACTAGATAAGTCTCCACTTCGTGGGCTTTTTAGAATGAAGCTTCAGTTGATCAAATTTGCAAAGCGGCAACTTGGTCTTCTTTGCATACATTTGTTAAATTCTGCAGTTTTGATGTTTTTGCTTCTTCAGAAGCAGTTTTTGGTAGAAATATTCTTCAGGCAGCTGTTTCAGTATGATTCTTCTGCTGATGTTTTAAGTTTTTCTTGACATTTAAAGAATAAACTTATATTTTGGGTTGTGGATTATTTTTTCAGCGGAAAATGGCTGTTAATTTTTATCCCTCCCTCTCTAGTGACTCTTGCGTGGAGTTCCACATCTTGGGTATTGATATCCCATACGTCACTAGCTCATGGACTCTTGCCAATTACATGAAAGAAAACATAATTTATGTAAGAATTTACATGATAAATTCATTTCTTTCATATTGGCAAGAGTCCATGAGGCCCCCCCTTTTTTATGTTGGTTATGATTTTTTTGTATAAAACACAATTATTTCCAAATTCCTTTGTTGATGCTTTTTACTCCTTTCTTTATCACCCCACTACTTGGCTATTCGTTAAACTGAATTGTGGGTGTGGTGAGGGGTGTATTTATAGGCATTTGAGGTTTGGGAAACTTTGCCCCTCCTGGTAAGATTGTATATCCCATACGTCACAGTAAATTCTTACATAAATTATGTTTTTCTTAAAGATACATTATAGTGTTTGAATTATTTAAGAAAGACATTTCATTTAGAAGGAATATGGTTTCATGTACTTTTAAGAGTTATATTAGAAATATATGCTCACAGTAATATATTTGGAGATTGACAATGTGGAAGTCATACATGGCACAATACTGAGCATTTACATTAAAGGAACAGTATACACTCATTTTCATAGAACTGCATGTAATAGACACTACTATAAAGAATAAGATGCACAGATACTGATATAAAAATCCAGGATAAAACGGTTTAAAGACTTACTTAGAAACTCTCAGTTTAGCTATGTTGAAAAGTTAGCTGGAAAACCCATTGCAAGTGGGAAATAAGACACTCCCCCCCTCCCCCTTCTTTGCATATGAAAATACCCTTTACAAAAATAGGAGCAAGCTGGAGAAGGTAGCTGATGGTATTCACATCAAACTTTGGGGCTTGGTTAGGAGTCAGAAAATCACAGCAATGGTATTTAAAAATAAGCAAAACTATACATTTTAAAAATATTATGGCCTATAAAGATAGATGATCTACAAAACATATATGCTACAAAAAAATTAGTGTATAATGTCCAGGACATAACATCTAGAATAAGTAGGCATCTCATATATTTAGCATATGATAAAGGTCAATGCTTATTGATTACTTTATTCAAATAGGAATCTAGATATGTAGAAAATTCAACACAACACAGTAATTATTTATAAAAAGGAAAATATTGTTGACAAACATATTAAACAAGATGGAGTATATTCATGGATTTGCACTTGCCTCAAAATATATTATGCATGAAAAACATATTGCTTTCATTCGTTTCTTCAACGAGACAGCCAACAAAAGAGATTTTTGTGTTCTTTATCAGCTATGGGTCCGCAATGTACATGATTGACACAATCCATACTCGTCATGGTTTTAAACTTGTCTTCTCATTCACAAACGTGGGTTACGTGCAAAATCAATTATTGCGGGACAACGTAATCCAATCAGACGGATTTAACACCTTGGCATGTGACGTCTTAAGCAACATGGCGCATCCGAGATCGCATAAAAACGTCAGCCAATCAAAGGCGCATCTGAGATCACGTAAAAACGGCATCCAATCCAATAACTCATTTTACAGCTTGGCATGTGACGTCTTAAGCAACATGGCGCATCCGAGATCGTGTAAAAACGTCAGTCAATCAAAGGCGCATCCGAGATCACGTAAAAATTGCATCTAATACAATAACTCATTTAACAGCTTGGCATGTGATGTCTTAAAGGGACATTAAACCCAAAAAAAATTATTTCATGGTTTAGAAAGAGCATGCAATTTTAAACAGCTTTCACATTTACTTCTATTATCTTAATTGCTTCATACTCTTGATATTCTTTGCTGAAAAGCATATCTAGATAGGCTCAGAAGCTGCGGATTGGTGGCTGCACATAGATGCCGTGTGTGATTGGCTCACCCATATGCATTGTTATTTCTTAAACAAAGGATATCTAAAGAATGAAGGAAATTAGATAATAGAAGTAAATTGGAATGTTGTTTAAAATGCTATTCTCTATCTGAATAATGAAAGAAAAAATGTGGTTTTAATGTCCCTTTAAGCAACATTGTGCATCCGAGATCACGTAACAACGTCAGCCAATCAAAGGCGCATCCGAGATCGCGTGAAAACGGCATCCAATCCAAGGACTAATTATACATCTTTGCATGTCAATAAGACACGTATTAATATTTTAAAAACTAGTATGTGCTATATTGTTATCTATGAATGTCACGTTAGATAACGTAATACTGTGATATATGAAATAGAATCCATTGTTGGTAATAAGGATATATTTCATTAGAATCTGAGGATTATTAACTATTTAGCAAGCATTTTATGTTACATGATTATGTACGAAATTGCAATTTGAACTTCATTTTCAAATTTAATTTTAATCTTTTGATGAAATGTGTTTAGAGGTAATCTCAAGAGCAGAAAAATACGATGTGGTAACTGCTGATTGGTGGCTACATATATATACCGATTGTCATTGGTTCACCTATGTGTTCATTTAGAAACCAGTTGTGTCCTGCTGCTCCTTAAACAAATGATACAAAGAGACTGAAGCAAATTCTAGAGTTTATGGATAGAAAATTAATGAAAAATTGTATGTTAGACATAAATGAGAAAATAGATTGTGTTTCATGTCCCTTTAAGGATTAACCACCTAAAATATAGATTTTAATAAATTACATGAATAAAGAGGACAAATAATATATTAATGTCATTTATTTTATTATTATGTCATAAAACATAAAGAAATAAGATAACATTACAAAAAGTCATATTGATAAATCAGCCCCATTGGAGCCATCTGACAAGGGGAAAGAGTGCATCACAGTCCTTGGAGGGAGTTGACAAGGGCCAACACAGCCCCATTGGAGCCATCTGACAAGGTGCCCTAGTGTATCACAGTCCTTGGAGGGAGTTTACAAGGGCCAACACAGCCCCATTGGAGCCATCTGACAAGGTGCCATAGTGTATCACAGTCCTTGGAGGGAGTTGACAAGGGCCAACACAGCCCCATTGGAGCCATATGACAAGGTGCCATAGTGTATCATGGTCCTTGGAGGGAGTTGACAAGGGCCAACACAGCCCCATTGGAGCCATCTGACAAGGTGCCATAGTGTATCACAGTCCTTGGAGGGAGTTGACAAGGGCCAACACAGACCCATTGGAGCCATATGACAAGGTGCCATAGTGTATCACAGTCCTTGGAGGGAGTTGACAAGGGCCAACACAGACCCATTGGAGCCATCTGACAAGGTGCCATAGTGTATCACAGTCCTTGGAGGGAGTTGACAAGGGCCAACACAGCCCCATTGGAGCCATCTGACAAGGTGCCATAGTGTATCACATTCCTTGGAGGGAGTTGACAAGGGCCAACACAGACCCATTGGAGCCATATGACAAGGTGCCATAGTGTATCACAGTCCTTGGAGGGAGTTGACAAGGACCAACACAGACCCATTGGAGCCATCTGACAAGGTGCCATAGTGTATCACAGTCCTTGGAGGGAGTTGACAAGGGCCAACACAGCCCCATTGGAGCCATCTGACAAGGTGTCCTAGTGTATCACAGTCCTTTGAGGGAGTTGACAAGGGCCAACACAGCCCCATTGGAGCCATCTGACAAGGTGCCATAGTGTATCACAGTCCTTGGAGGGAGTTGACAAGGGCCAACACAGCCCCATTGGAGCCATCTGACAAGGTGCCATAGTGTATCACAGTCCTTGGAGGGAGTTGACAAGGACCAACACAGCCCCATTGGAGCCATCTGACAAGGTGCCATAGTGTATCACAGTCCTTGGAGGGAGTTGACAAGGGCCAACACAGACCCATTTGAGCCATCTGACAAGGTAAAAGAGTGCAACAGGCACAACAGAAAAACAAAAAAGGCCAAATGTCAACAATAAAACCAAACAAACAGAGTAACATGTGGACAGAAGATTCGTATCTGCGCCCTCGGAGCATCTCCGGATTCTCCACTTATTGGGCATCAGCATCACCCTCATCGTCCTGTGCATTACCAGCTGCGGATTCATGCATTGACTCTAGACACAGAACACGCTCTAGAGTCAAGTGCTGCACCCGCAGCTGGATATTCATGGTGTCATATATAAAATAAAGAAGAAGGCGCCATCATAGTGCCCGATCAGTAGAATAAACAGGACCCCAATGTGCAGGTTTGGCTGGTACTTACAAGCTCCCAGACACTTGAGAAGTGTCACAAACGCCTTCTGGAACCTTTAGAGTCGTCCAGCTGACTCACACTCTCGCAGAGGTAGATCCACTCCTTAGGTGGGACTGGCTGTGTTTTTCTCCCCACAGGATCACAGGTTGCAGATAAGCTCTCACCCTCCTCACTTTCATTTACTGCAATTTTGTCCCTATGCAGGATGTATGATTAATATTCTTGCAAATCAATATTTCATTAGTCATATTGTTCATTACTGCTATTAGCATTATTTTGATATTTTCTATTATTGGCACACTGTTCTTTTACTAATTATTTTTGTTATTCATGGTGTCATGCATCGTTCCCAGCAACACACTGTTCCTCAGTCACAACCTAAACAAAAATAAAGTATGAAAATTATTGTTCATTCAAGCACATAATAAAAAGAGAGCAAAGAGACATTGTAATAATAAAAAGACAAATCATTATTATAATTAAATATTCTATATATAATATTTACACATTAAATATGTTCTTCATAGATAAACCATTAAAGGGACAGTTTACTCAAAAATGTTCTCCCCTTTAATTGTTTCACAATGATCCACTTTACCTGCTGGAGAGTATTAAATTCTTTATAAGTGTTTCCATTGTCCTTACATTGGCATCTGAAATAGTTTATTTAGCCTGTGGTATCCACACCTATCCTTAAATATTTTGGCCTCGAGGCCAAGCTGTGTAAACACAGCAAGCAGAAGAAATTACACTCCCAGTGGGTTATAGAAGAGATAAGGTAAGAAAAAGTTAATTTTCAATTGTTCTATCCAAGTATTGGTGATTGGTATATGGAGTGATATGAAATAAAGAAGCATGTATATTTTCTAAATGGGAGAAATTAATGAGATCTGATAATAACTAGAAGTTCAAACCATTTTATTAGGTTGTGGCTTCAAAACACAAAATCAGCTAATTCATATACACAAAGAAGCCTTAACAAGCAAATCGCATACATTTTATACTCAGCTGGTACAAAAAGTAATTGTAAACACATTAAGGGAAAAACTATTTTATAGTATTCTGTCCTTTAAGATCTTAACACAAATCAAAACCCTCTCAATCTTTAAAAATATATTTCTTTGGTTTATGACACACTGTGAAAAGAGCAGTGATGACAAATTCAAAATATTGTCATATATACAGAATAGATATACAACATCTAAGCAATATCATTTCTATATTCGAAAATGTGGATGTTGATTTCATAAAACTGAAGATCGGAAACATTTAGATTAATCAAATAAAAAAAAGGTTTTTCCAAACCTTTTTGATTTAAAATATCAATTTATGTCTAATTATATCACTATAATGTCCCTTTAAGAAAGTATGTTATAATGTGGATTTGTAATGGTACTTACATCTGTGGCTGGGAAGGACAATCCGACACCCAGGACAATAAAGGTGGGGACGGGGAGAGCGGCGAGGGGGGCAAAGCGGCGTTTTTCGGGAGGGACAGGACAGGAGGAATGGGAAGGGCCGGGAGTGGTTTGGGTCTGGGGAGGGGTTTCTGACTGGGGAGGGGCTTCTGACTGGGGAGGGGCTTCTGACTGGGGAGGGGCTTCTGACTGGGGAGGAGCAGGAGGCTGATGCCCAGAAGTGGAAGGTCCATCTGAAATATATAAAAAATTGACAGGTATGATACCAATAAATATTATTATCTTGAAAGAAATAAAGATTCTACATTAGTTAAAGTCTGGATTCTTGTTTTCATAAAATATTGATACAAAGTCACAATAATGACTATGTTTTAAGTTATTGATTGATTGGAATCAACTATAATTACTTTTAATAGATCCTTTAAACTCAGAATGGTCACTGTTATTTTACATGTAACATTTCATAAATAGATAACAAATCATATTTAGCAAAGGCAAAATTATGTGCTAATATTTATGAATTGATAATATATTTATCTTTTTTGAATTTTTCGGTATGCATCTATGCATTTGAGATTTAAACTTAATAGAGTTCTTTTAGACACATGCCCTTGGATTGATCTCAGAATATTCAACAATTGAATAATATCGGAGTGTGTAATATTATGAAATTGAAATGGCCACTCCACCTAGCGTTTTAAACCATGTAAACACTAATTTACATATATATTTTGGTGATTGCCTTTGTAATATTTAATGGTCTCATTTTAAGCTTGATGCTTCAATCAATTACTCTTCAGAATATATACACAGTAGATACTACCATTCATATTTTCGATTAATAATATAATCTTCTCTATCTGATTCAAATTTCAGATTAATGTTGTGAAGCTCTCTTTTACATTAGGATTAAATGTATGTCATCCCAATATTAATAGACACATTCATGCTTTAAATTTGTGGAATATTAATGTTTGTTAAATTGAAATGGACAGTCTACACATAAATATATTTTAAATATATTTACATCTCATACATCATGAAATTAAAACAAGGATTTTAAACATGATTAAGTTTTATGTATACTTAGAAGTGTTTTACAATTTATAAACAATGATGACATAAGGATATGGTCTGCATCTAGGCACTCAGATGAATAGCAATGACTGTCTGGACAATCAGAAGATGATTATTGTGGTTTTGCATGGAATATGCATGTGACATCATGATGTCATTAATGACAAATCATAGATAAATTTAAGAAAAATACAAACATATGTTCATGCTGCGTGATATAGAACGGGGGGCAGTAGTGTATTGGAAAAATAATGGAATAATATATTTTAAAGTGCCAAAGCTGTAGACTTTCTTTTTCTTCAAGAGAATGATTTTTAAACAATAATACATGTTCGATACATGTTAGATATATTTGACATACCATCAGACTCCGAGGGAGCCACTTCCTCCTCCATCCCACATGTTACATCAATATCTGTAAAACATAACATGTTGTGTACACTTTAAAATCCGATATTCTAACATATGTTTCTGTTGCTCAAGGACACACATCAATGTTGCATTAAAGAGATACTGATCCAAAGTTAGGGATTACATCATTTTGATGGAGCATACAAATGAAATTAGATTTGTAATTATCGATGAGTAATAATTACATTTTAGTGTCTGTATTTTTAAAATATTCTTAAAAGCTGAGTACGTGGAACATTTAAGAGTTCTCATGTGTGTATCACTTGATGATTATTGTCTAAATGTATACTGAAAATAAACATATGCTAGCCATGTTCTGAAGCACAAAGGTGTAGACTAAGAAGCTTTGAGATCTTAATCTTAACAAATAAAAATATATATATATATAATCAGAGGAGTAAATTATATGTTTTATTCAAATGGAATGCTTCATCAGAATCCTGATCATAATATTTATTAAAAATACACCTTCAATGACATATGAATGAGTCAATGGACTTGCTCGCCACAACAACTACATCTATTAATGATATTAAAATATATTAGTGAACACAGTTTGGACATCACTAAATCACAGTGGTCGAGAATCTAACAAATAATATACTTGGAAATGTGAAGAATAGAGCACTAATATGAACCATAAATTTATGAGTTAATCAAGGTGATTGTAAAGAAAATGATGTATTTCACATATGTTTGATTTCTTACTATATTAGCCAATTCTTCACATATGATTCTATGGCATATATAAATATAAGTATTGATCCATGTTTTTAAAATAATACACACACACAACACTTGGAATAACAATTGGTGACAAATCGAACTTAAGCCATGTGGCACATAGATCCATTTGTGCAATGTACAGTAATCTGTTTTAGGACACAACACATATTTATCACAATACAAAACAGAAGATATTTGTAAAAATATGTCATCATGGTGCTGTTAGACTATGCTTATATATATATAAAGGAAGTCCAAGAGGGACTATGTGATATAGATATCAATATTGTTTCATCCAAACAGTGTAAGGATTAATGAAGATATTTATTATTAAAGGGTCACTGAACCTAAATCTTTAATTTTGTGATTCAGATAGAGCATGCATTTTTAAGCATATTTCTAATTTACTCCTATTATCAATTTGTCCGCGTTCTCTTGCTTTCTTTCTTTGAAAAATAAGGCAGCTAATTAATATTTTGTTTCAGAACCATGAAAAGCATTTGTTTATTGGTCAGTGAATGTATCCACCAATCAGCAAGAACAACCCAGGTTGTTCCCCAAAAATGGACCGGCATCTAAACTTACATTCTTGCATTTCAAATAATGATACCAAGAGAATGAATAAAGTTTGATTATAGGAGTAAATGAGAAAGGTTATTAATATTGAATGCTCTATCTGAATCACAAAAGAGAAATGTAGTGTTCAGTGTCCCTTTAATATTAAATATTAAAATATCTTTATTTGGCAATGTCGCTGTTAATGAATTGTCTAGTCCATATGTTGATGTAATGAATGGGATGGAGCATGCAATTACAATCAAATATGTAATTTAAGGATATCATCAGGATTCTTTAATTATCCTTTGCTCTTAAAGGGACATGAAACTCCAAATGTGTAATTGTATTAATTTGCATGATTCAAATCCAGCCCGTGATTTAAAAAAAATTCAAATATACTTTTTGTTTTCTAGTTTGTCTTTGAAAGTTTTATTAAGGAGCAACTATGCACTACTGTTATCTGAAGACATGTGTTGAACAAATGAAAATAGGCAATTTTGTGCATCAAACAATCAGCATGTTAATCCCAGTAATGCATTGCTGATCCTGAGCCTACCTAGATATGATTTTCAACTAAGGATAACAATAGACTGAAGCAAGGTAGATAATAGAACAAAATTATAATGTTTTTGTAAATCACATGTTGTGTCTAAATCATAAAAGTTAAATGTTGGTTTTCATGTCCCTTTAATGATAAGAATAAATTATCAAAGCATACGAGAAGTATATTTCTCTAATCTGCACATGTAAAAATGTGTTGATGTTGTCTAAATGTAGACAAAAAATGTAAAACACTACCCAGGGGCAGAATATAAAATGGGCATGACCCTAAGATTACATTAAAATGAAGATATCAAGAATGGAAGGAATATCTTCAAATACTCATAAATTGAGATTTGGATTCCATTGGAATCCCAACTCTGATTCGTGATTCTTCTTTGAAAATAACAAGAAAAGAGAATTAGAGTATCCCTATAAATATAGATCAATGTGAATAGATTATGTAATGTTATGTCCAAATTTGTAAGAGAAAGGTAAATTAAAATGAGACATACTATGCTGTGACGAACACGGGCTCGAGGTTCCAGCAACAACATCCATATCTGTAAAATATTCAATCAGGATTGGATATCATTAATACAAATCAGGCCATGGACACGAACAATCAGATTTTTATATTATAATTGACAAACTAAAATTATATTTGTATTCACGTGAGTTCATTGTTTACTAAATTAATGTATAAATAAAGAGATCATGTATTCTTATTTTCTGTCTTTTATGTTGTTGACTGTCGCTTTAAGTCATTTTGGATTGGAGCTTGATGCCCCGTGTTTCTGACAAGCCTGCAGGCTCACCAGAAACACAAGTTATGAAGCAGCGGTCACAAAGACTGCTGCTCCATAACCTGTCCGCCTGCTCTGAGCAGGCGGACAGACATCGCCGGAAATCAACCCGATCGAGTACGATCGGCTTGATTGACACCCCCCTGCTGGCGGCCTATTGGCCGCGAGTCTGCAGGGGGCGGCGTTGCACCAGCAGCTCTTGTGAGCTGCTGGTGCAATACTGAAACGGCGAGCGTATTGCTTGCCGTATTCAGCGAGGTCTGGCGGACCTGATACGCAGTGTCGGATCAGGTCCGCCAGACCTTTATAACTTGGGGCCTTTGTGTCTTCTTGCATTGTCATCAATTGATAGAGATTGTTAAATTTTTAGATTGATCTTGCTAGTATAGCTTTTATAATGTAGCATATTGTAAATAAGGATACTGTATTCTTCACATATATACTAATTAACGTATACATTTTAACAACAAGTCTAAAGTTATGCTACTGTTACGGCAAACACATGTTCACGTGGTTGCCCAATTCTATCTTTCGTGATCATTGCGCAATGATTCAAAGCGGAATTGCGCATCCGTGATTTGACCAACATGTCTCAAGCAATGCCACTGTTACAGCAAACACATGTTCACTTGTGTGCGCAGTTCTATCTTTCGTGATCATTGCGCAATGATTCAAAGCGGAAATGCGCATCCGTGATTTGACCAACAAGTCTCAAGCAATGCCACTGTTACAGCAAACACATGTTCACATGTGTGCGCAATTCTATCTTTCGTGATCATTGCGCAATGATTCAAAGCGGAATTGCGCATCCGTGATTCTGAATTGATTTGGATATAGTAGTGTAATGAGTATAATTTCTAAAGACTTCAAATATATTTCCAATTGGGTGTATTACTAGATTCCAATCGTATATTTGTTAATATTGAATGATACCAATTAATATTTACAACTGGGGTATGATTCGATAGTCAATGTATGAAATGGCGGATGATAGGGATTTCACGGATGCGCAATTTCAATTTAGCTCTGTGACGCATATTCTGGAGAGTGCAAGAAACATCATTCCTATTTCATGTGTGACTATTCTAAATTCAGATATCTAAACATCATATGTAGCATGTGTTGTGAGATCTATATAGGTTGAATATATGACTATATACACATTGCTTAAATATATACTCAAATATCAATATATTATATGAAGTCTGATATTTACCTGGTTCAGCCTCTAGACTTTCATCTCCCAGGCCACCGGACGGAGAAGCAGCTGCAATGGCTGCCGGGTCAGGACTTTCAGATCCAGCAGCTGGGAGGGAAGAAGAAGAAGCCGAGGAGCGAGAGGATCTAAACCTGTGGGGGACCCGGAGATTGAGGAGGTCGCATTAAGTCACCTCATAAGTTAGCAGGTACAGTTTCCGTGGGGGTGGAACTTTCTTTCCATCCCTCCGACGGGCTTTTACCCACTCCCTTATGCGGTCGACTTTCTTACTTAGACGCAACCTCATATCCCCGAACCTCCGCATGATTTGATCTGTGGTCCTCTGGATGCCACAAACCAAATTAACATCATTGGTGATAGACCCCCAGAGGGCCTTCTTAATGCTCTGCTTTGTCGACTTCTTCTTGTTCCCAAACAGCTGCGGATAGAAGTCCTCGACGGCGTTGACCAGTGCTACACTCTCCGGCTTGGTGAACCTGGAAGACGTCATGCCAGCTAGTTTTTATAATACATATATATTAACTGTATATACGTATACTAACAGGCATTACAGAACTGACAAAAATTGCAATGTGTAATGGATTTTTATATGGTGAAGTAAACATGAGATGCACCATGGGACATGGTATCTGTACATCTGATTGGAATATAAATATTGAAATTTTGTTATCATGTCAGTGAGACCACAATGACTCAAGTTATGTTTGTGTGATGAACTCTGATTGGCCGTTACTTAATGTTTCATATCTTAGTAACTTCCATACACATACCACCGGCGGGTGCTGTTACTACATTTTTCATGTAGACTTATTTGTAATTCATTGGACTGTTATGCAGATATGTGTGACGAATATTTAATATACGTGATCCGTTAAATATTAATTTTACATTTGATCTCTATTTGATTTTAATTAAATATAATCCAGTCACATTAGTAAATGTTTTACACATTTCAATGTTTAATATCGATCAGGTTATTTAATACAAATAATTATTATTAATAAAAAGTAAACATTGTATGTATTTATTTATTGTTTATTAAATAAATTTTGTGACTTATTGTGAAGTATTGACATTGCTCTATTAAATGTATTTATAATGCACATCGATTGTGTGCTAGTGCATGGCATTAGACTAGAATTTTTAAAGATGCGAATCTCGTGTTGCAAGATACGTTTCCCACGCTATATTTTAGAAATGCGTAATTTCTAGTTATAATGGACGGAACTTGGATAATATGTTTAGAAATTTTAAAATACACGTTTGTTCATTATTAGCAAATAAACCTTGAGCTTGTATTTGTCTGAACTGCTCACATATGTTATTGTGCAATGGCGTCTTTATTTTTCATTCTTAAAATGATCCGGAGAGAGAATACATTTTTATAATTTAAAATGTAACTCGATCGATTTAGATTATTCTTTAGCTATCTTTTACAGAAGAAATAGCAATGCACATGGTTGAGCCAATCACACAAGGCATCTCTGTGCATCCACCAATCTTCAGCTACTGAGCGTATCTAGATATTGTTATAAAGGAAATAATATCAAAAGAATGAATTAAAATCGATTATATAATTACATTTTAATGTTTAAAATTATATTTTATTTAGGAATCCTGAAAGAAACGCTTTTGAATTACCGTCCCTTTAATGAGCTAATATGCAATCTTGAACTTGATCTAAATACATCTGTCTAAACATTGTAAATATGCATTGATGGCCACCCACAAATAAGTAGATATTTCACAGTAATGCTTTGCTGATCATAAACCTATGCATCTCCATTTCTCAAAATTAGGATAACATGAGAATAAAGCATATTCTGTGAATTAAATATCTTCCAAAGGCTGTATTTATACAGCTTTACCTTAAAGGGACATTAAGCTATATGTTCTTTCCTAATTTAGATGGATAATACAATGTTAAAACAATGTCAAATTTAGTTTGATTATCTCATTAGCTTTTATAGCTTGATATTCTTTCCTGAAAATCATATCTAGATAGGCTCTATTGCTGCTGATTGGTGGCTGCACATAGATGCCTTGTGTCATTGTCTAACCCATGTGCATTGCTATTTCTTTAACAAATGATATCTAAAGACTGAATCTAATTAGATTATAGAAGTAAATTTAAATGTTGTTTTAAAAGATTTGTATTATCTCTCTGAATCATTAAATTTTGTTTTTAATGTCCCTTTAAGGACAAAACCATTAGGAATATGTGGAGGTAAACATTGTAGAAATAAACTAAACTAAAGGGGAATGGAAATACCTATAGATATGTGATATCTATCCAACAGGTAAAGAGTATAATTGCGAGAAATTATCTTTGGATATATCTATAGTTAACTGACCCTTCAAATAACTCCACTAGAGCTAAAAAGTAATCAGTACAATAACTAGCTTGGTATAAATGTGAAATTAACTTATGTTTTATTTAAAGATAATTTCTAACATATTACCTTAAAAATAATTAAAGCCGAATAACCTATATTTAGTGTAAGAATGTTTTTGAATACCTAAGAAAGATTATAGAGATTAGAATGTAAATCTAACATTCTACTACACTGTCACTTTAATGTAAGTTAAACACTTTAATTTCTTAAAAGTGAAATTAACAAAGTTGTTCTGTATAATTTAGACTACATAGCCTTATCATAAACATTTTATGATTTTATCATCTATGAATCACACAATAAAAGCATAGATAGATGTATTTAACTCCAACTTAAATTTTGTAAGATACTTGACTTTAACATTATCTGAATAAGCTGTGTTGATATTTTTCATTCAATACATTAAACAAAATTAGTATACAGGTGTCCCTCGGTTTACAAGGGTTCAATTTGCACCGTTTCAGAATAACAACCATTTTTTTCAGTCATGTGACTGCTATTGAAAAGCATTGAGAAGCAATGCATTGAATAAACTAGCCAGTAGGTGGAGCTGTCCGCTTGTGTTGCAGCAAAGCCAAGCAAGCTGAAATTAACCAGTTTAACCAGACCTGAGCTATCGAGCAGATATCAAAGGAACAAGATATTCCTGTTTATAAATCAGTCCATATTGGAATGCATAGAAAGAACTGTTTGCAGAAAAATGCAAGTGAAGTCTGTGATGTGTGATTATTTTATTAGGTTTATAATGCTGTTTAGCAAATGTTTTTGTTCATTTAACTTAGTTTAATTATATATTGTGTTGTGTGATTATTTTATTAGGTTTATAATGCTGTTTAGCATTTAAAGTCTTCATTTCAATGCTTTAAAAATAATGTCTTAGGTGTTACTTATGACAATTTTGAGAGGGGCCTGGAACCTAACTCCCTTACTTCCATTGACTTACATTATAAACTGGGTTTCAATTTACAACGGTTTCGATTTACAACCATTCCTTCTGGAAACTAACCCTGGCGTAAACTGAGGGCTACCTGTATTTGATATCAGGCATGTGCTTGTAAAATAGATGACTTTAACAGTCATGGGACTAATATTTGGTTTACATGACAGAATATTAGATGGATATATTTCTTCTTATCTTACTGTGATAGAGATATGTCTCAAAGAATATGTATTTAAAAAAATTAACTAGAAAAATATATAGTATGAAATTAAATTTATTGACAAAAAAAAGGATATTAATTACAGATGAAACTCTGAAATAGAAAGAAAAGAAATATTAAAAAACATAATTTATGCTTACCTGATAAATTTGTTTCTCTTGTAGTGTATCCAGTCCACGGATCATCCATTACTTATGGGATATTAACTCCTCCCCAACAGGAAGTGCAAGAGGATTCACCCAGCAGAGCTGCTATATAGCTCCTCCCCTAACTGCCATTACCAGTCATTCGACCGAAAACATGCAGAGAAAGGAAAACCATAGGGTACAGTGGTGACTGTAGTTTAATGGAAAAATTACCTGCCTTAAAGTGACAGGGCGGGCCGTGGACTGGATACACTACAAGAGAAACAAATTTATCAGGTAAGCATAAATTATGTTTTCTCTTGTTAAGTGTATCCAGTCCACGGATCATCCATTACTTATGGGATACCAATACCAAAGCTAAAGTACACGGATGACGGGAGGGACAGGCAGGCTCTTTATACGGAAGGAACCACTGCCTGAAGAACCTTTCTCCCAAAAACAGCCTCCGAAGAAGCAAAAGTGTCAAATTTGTAAAATTTGGAAAAAGTATGAAGAGAAGACCAAGTTGCAGCCTTGCAAATCTGTTCAACAGAAGCCTCATTCTTAAAGGCCCAAGTGGAAGCCACAGCTCTAGTAGAATGTGCTGTAATTCTTTCAGGAGGCTGCTGTCCAGCAGTCTCATAGGCTAAACGTATTATGCTATGAAGCCAAAAGGAGAGAGAGGTAGCCGAAGCTTTTTGACCTCTCCTCTGACCAGAATAAACGACAAACAGGGAAGACGTTTGTCGAAAATCCTTAGTTGCCTGTAGATAAAATTTCAGGGCACGGACTACATCTAGATTGTGTAGCAGACGTTCCTTTTTCGAAGAAGGATTAGGACACAAAGATGTAACCACAATCTCTTGATTGATATTCCTGTTAGTGACCCCCTTAGGTAGGAACCCAGGTTTAGTACGCAGAACTACCTTGTCTGAATGAAAAATCAGATAAGGAGAATCACAATGTAAGGCAGATAACTCAGAGACTCTTCGAGCCGAGGAAATCGCCATTAAAAACAGAACTTTCCAAGATAACAACTTGATATCAATGGAATGAAGGGGTTCAAACGGAACCCCCTGTAAAACATTAAGAACTAAGTTCAAACTCCATGGTGGAGCAACAGTTTTAAACACAGGCTTGATCCTAGCTAAAGCCTGACAAAAAGCTTGAACGTCCGGAACTTCTGACAGACGTTTGTGTAAAAGAATGGACAGAGCTGAAATCTGTCCCTTTAAGGAACTAGCGGATAAACCCTTTTCTAAACCTTCTTGTAGAAAAGACAATATCCTCGGAATCCTAACCTTACTCCATGAGTAACTCTTGGATTCGCACCAATATAAGTATTTGCGCCATATCTTATGGTAAATCTTTCTGGTAACAGGCTTCCTAGCCTGTATTAAGGTATCAATAACTGACTCAGAAAAACCACGTTTTGATAAAATCAAGCGTTCAATTTCCAAGCAGTCAGCTTCAGAGAAATTAGATTTTGATGTTTGAAGGGACCCTGGATCAGAAGGTCCTGTTTCAGAGGTAGCGACCAAGGTGGACAGGATGACATGTCCACTAGATCTGCATACCAAGTCCTGCGTGGCCATGCAGGCGTTATTAGAATCACTGATGCTCTCTCCTGTTTGATTCTGGAAATCAATCGAGGAAGCATCGGGAAGGGTGGAAACACATAAGCCATCCCGAAGGTCCAAGGTGCTGTCAAAGCATCTATCAGAACCGCTCCCGGATCCCTGGATCTGGACCCGTAACGAGGAAGCTTGGCGTTCTGTCGAGACGCCATGAGATCTATCTCTGGTTTGCCCCAACGTCGAAGTATTTGGGCAAAGACCTCCGGATGAAGTTCCCACTCCCCCGGATGAAAAGTCTGACGACTTAAGAAATCCGCCTCCCAGTTCTCCACTCCCGGGATGTGGATTGCTGACAGGTGGCAAGAGTGAGACTCTGCCCAGCGAATTATCTTTGATACTTCCATCATTGCTAGGGAGCTTCTTGTCCCTCCCTGATGGTTGATGTAAGCTACAGTCGTGATGTTGTCCGACTGAAACCTGATGAACCCCCGAGTTGTTAACTGGGGCCAAGCCAGAAGGGCATTGAGAACTGCTCTCAATTCCAGAATGTTTATTGGTAGGAGATTCTCCTCCTGATTCCATTGTCCCTGAGCCTTCAGAGAATTCCAGACAGCGCCCCAACCTAGTAGGCTGGCGTCTGTTGTTACAATTGTCCAGTCCGGCCTGCTGAATGGCATCCCCCTGGACAGATGTGGCCGAGAAAGCCACCATAGAAGAGAATTTCTGGTCTCTTGATCCAGATTCAGAGTAGGGGACAAGTCTGAGTAATCCCCATTCCACTGACTTAGCATGCACAATTGCAGCGGTCTGAGATGTAGACGTGCAAAGGGTACTATGTCCATTGCTGCTACCATTAAGCCGATCACCTCCATGCATTGAGCTACTGATGGGTGTTGAATGGAATGAAGGACACGGCATGCATTTTGAAGCTTTGTTAACCTGTCTTCTGTCAGGTAAATCTTCATTTCTACAGAATCTATAAGAGTCCCCAAGAAGGGAACTCTTGTGAGTGGAAAGAGAGAACTCTTCTTTTCGTTCACCTTCCATCCATGCGACCTTAGAAATGCCAGTACTAACTCTGTATGAGACTTGGCAGTTTGAAAGCTTGAAGCTTGTATCAGAATGTCGTCTAGGTACGGAGCTACCGCAATTCCTCGCGGTCTTAGTACCGCCAGAAGAGCACACAGAACCTTTGTGAAGATTCTCGGAGCCGTAGCCAATCCGAATGGAAGAGCTACAAACTGGTAATGCCTGTCTAGAAAGGCAAACCTTAGATACCGGTAATGATCTTTGTGAATCGGTATGTGAAGGTAAGCATCCTTTAAATCCACTGTGGTCATGTACTGACCCTTTTGGATCATGGGTAAAATTGTCCGAATAGTTTCCATTTTGAACGATGGAACTCTTAGGAATTTGTTTAGGATCTTTAAATCCAAGATTGGCCTGAAAATTCCCTCTTTTTTGGGAACCACAAACAGATTTGAGTAAAACCCTTGTCCTTGTTCCGACCGCGGAACCGGATGGATCACTCCCATTAATAAAAGATCTTGTACGCAGCGTAGAAACGCCTCTTTCTTTATTTGGTTTGTTGACAACCTTGACAGATGAAATCTCCCTCTTGGGGGAGAGAATTTGAAGTCTAGAAGGTATCCCTGAGATATGATCTCTAACGCCCAGGGATCCTGGACATCTCTTGCCCAAGCCTGGGCGAAGAGAGAAAGTCTGCCCCCCACTAGATCCGTTCCCGGATCGGGGGCCCTCGATTCATGCTGTCTTAGGGGCAGCAGCAGGTTTCCTGGCCTGCTTGCCCTTGTTCCAGGACTGGTTAGGTCTCCAGCCTTGTCTGTAGCGAGCAACAGCTCCTTCCTGTTTTGGTGCAGAGGAAGTTGATGCAGCTCCTGCTTTGAAATTACGAAAGGAACGAAAATTAGACTGTCTAGCCTTAGGTTTGGCTCTGTCTTGAGGCAGGGCATGGCCTTTACCTCCTGTAATGTCAGCGATAATTTCTTTCAACCCGGGCCCGAATAAGGTCTGCCCTTTGAAAGGTATATTAAGCAATTTAGATTTAGAAGTAACGTCAGCTGACCAGGATTTTAGCCACAGTGCTCTGCGTGCCTGAATGGCGAATCCGGAATTCTTAGCCGTAAGTTTAGTTAAATGTACTACGGCATCTGAAATAAATGAGTTAGCTAACTTAAGGGCTTTAAGCTTGTGTGTAATCTCATCTAATGGAGCTGATTCAAGTGTCTCTTCCAGAGACTCAAACCAAAATGCTGCTGCAGCCGTGACAGGCGCAATGCATGCAAGAGGTTGCAATATAAAACCTTGTTGAACAAACATTTTCTTAAGGTAACCCTCTAACTTTTTATCCATTGGATCTGAAAAGGCACAGCTATCCTCCACCGGGATAGTGGTACGCTTAGCTAAAGTAGAAACTGCTCCCTCCACCTTAGGGACCGTTTGCCATAAGTCCCGTGTGGTGGCGTCTATTGGAAACATCTTTCTAAATATCGGAGGGGGTGAGAACGGCACACCGGGTCTATCCCACTCCTTAGTAACAATTTCAGTAAGTCTCTTAGGTATAGGAAAAACGTCAGTACTCGCCGGTACCGCAAAATATTTATCCAACCTACACATTTTCTCTGGTATTGCAACTGTGTTACAATCATTCAGAGCCGCTAACACCTCCCCTAGTAATACACGGAGGTTTTCCAGCTTAAATTTAAAATTTGAAATATCTGAATCCAATTTGTTTGGATCAGAACCGTCACCCGCAGAATGAAGCTCTCCGTCCTCATGTTCTGCAAATTGTGACGCAGTGTCTGACATGGCCCTAATATTATCAGCGCACTCTGTTCTCACCCCAGAGTGATCACGCTTACCTCTTAGTTCTGGTAATTTAGCCAAAACTTCAGTCATAACAGTAGCCATATCCTGTAATGGGATTTGTAATGGCCGCCCAGATGTACTCGGTGCTACAATATCACGCACCTCCCGAGCGGGAGATGCAGGTACTGACACGTGAGGCGAGTTAGTCGGCATAACTCTCCCCTCGTTGTTTGGTGAAATATGTTCAATTTGTACAGATTGACTTTTATTTAAAGTAGCATCAATACAGTTAGTACATAAATTTCTATTGGGCTCCACTTTGGCTTTAGCACATATAGCACAGATATCTTCCTCTGAATCAGACATGTTTAACACACTAGCAAATAAACTAGCAACTTGGAAATACTTTTCAAGTAATTTACTATAATATGAAAACGTACTGTGCCTATAAGAAGCACAGAAAAAGTTATGACAGTTGAAAATTAATAAACTGAAAAGTTATAGCATCAAATCTTTGTAAAAAACACAATTTTAGCAAAGGATTGCTCCCATTAGCAAAGGATAACTAACCCTGATAGCAGAAAAAATAAAAAAATAAAATACAGAAATAAACGTTTTTTTTATCACAGTCAACTACAATCTCACAGCTCTGCTGTGAGTGATTACCTCCCTCAAAACAAGTTTTGAAGACCCCTGAGTTCTGTAGAGATGAACCGGATCATGCAGGGAAGACAATAAACTTCTGACTGAATTTTTTGATGCGTAGCAAAAGCACCAAAAAAGGTCCCTCCCCCTCACACATAACAGTGAGAGAGATCAGTAAACTGTCATAAATTAAATAAAACGACTGCCAAGTGGAAAAAAATAGTGCCCAAAACATTTTTTCACCCAGTACCTCAGAAAATTAAACGATTTTACATGCCAGCAAAAAACGTTTAACATTAATAAATTGAGTGTTATTAAAAAGCCTGTTGCTAGTCCCTGCAAATTAGGCTAAAGTTTTATGCATACAGTATAATTCCAGTGAAGTGCCATTCCCCAGAATACTGAAGTGTAAAATATACATACATGACAGCCTGATACCAGTTGCTGCTACTGCATTTAAGGCTGAGTTTACATTATATCGGTATGGCAGAATTTTCTCATCAATTCCATTGTCAGAAAATAATAAGCTGCTACATACCTCTTTGCAGATTAATCTGCCCGCTGTCCCCTGATCTGAAGTTTACCTCTCCTCAGATGGCCGAGAAACAGCAATATGATCTTAACTACTCCGGCTAAAATCATAGAAAAACTCAGGTAGATTCTTCTTCAAATTCTACCAGAGAAGGAATAACACACTCCGGTGCTATTATAAAATAACAAACTTTTGATTGAAGGTATGAAACTAAGTATAATCACCACAGTCCTCTCACACATCCTATCTATTCGTTGGGTGCAAGAGAATGACTGGGAATGGCAGTTAGGGGAGGAGCTATATAGCAGCTCTGCTGGGTGAATCCTCTTGCACTTCCTGTTGGGGAGGAGTTAATATCCCATAAGTAATGGATGATCCGTGGACTGGATACACTTAACAAGAGAAATATTAGTCATTTAGGTGATTTAATGAACACATGTCTTAACATATTCATGAAATCTAATAATTGTTAAATCATCTTGTGTCTATGCTCTAACATGCATTTTTTGTCTTGATATTAAAAACAGGTTCATACTTGAAATCTATATCTATCCATAATTTGAAATTAATCCCATTATATTGTCTAATCAATAGTTGAATTACACATTAGCATTTAAAATTAGACAAAATAATGCATATCAATTTTTAAAAATATTTTTATATTGGATTGTATGAGGAACATAACTGAATGTAATATTTCATGTCCCTTCAAATAATATACCTCTATATCAGCTATAAAATGTATCCCTTTCTAGTCCTCTCTAGCACAAAGTAGAGGTAATGTATCTAAAATAAACATATTTTAATAGGACATGTATATATTCCTAATTCTTTGAACATTCTTCCTCCTATGATTCTTAAATAGCATGCATTGTGCAAACTAACCTGGATGTTTGGTCTTTGAAAGGCAATTATCTTCAAAATTACAGTTTATCTTCATTAGGTGTCTTATTCATCATTTTCAAAATAAAGGATTGTGAAATGCCATCTAAAAAAAAAAAATCTAAGTGTCTCCAATAGGATGCATCCACAGTCTTTTTCCATAGAATTGTTGCCACTTACCATGTGAACGTGTCTTTGTATGGTTTTCAAGCTCAGCACATTTGAAAGACAATGCCACAGACATGATCACATTGGTATTCTTCCCTTTCAGTCTGGGACTCTTCACTTTCTGTCTTTAATTCTTCACTTTCAGTCTTTAGATGAAGTCATCTCCCTAATGGCAGAAAAAGTGTAAATAAAATAATTAATAGAAGTGTGTGACTTAGTTCTGCACCCCCCCCCCCCATTTCTGAAACTATTTATATCACTAGTTTACTAAGTATGTGTAGCATATTGTGTGATGTTCTATCAATCAAGTGTGAAGATGAGTCATACATTGTGCAGACCTAACCTCTGATGTATGACTTTGAATATGACTTGGAAGCATATAGTATTGCTAAAGGATCCCTTTCTGAGTATCCAAAAATCTAGTAATGTGTAAACTAAATACTACATTTTGAAATGTATGCCATATGATGGCTGATTGTGCAAAATTTCCCCCACACACAGTCCATACATTGTTTATACTTACCATCTGATGTTGTCTTTGAAAACCAGGTGGCAAAGTCAATACAGGACCCAATGGCAGAATCATCTGATGTATAAATTACCTATAATAATAATAATAAATTATATTTTTTTAAATCATTTGATGAACAATCCTAACATGTTTGCACAATTCTCTACTTCTCATTTCCCTAAAATTCACACATATTCGCAATGTTACTATATAATTTCTAGTATTTACCATCTGAAGTGGCGGTTGATGATGTTTGCTCTGACATTGAGCCCCTCGTCCCAGAATGGCCCCTCTAGAACAGGGTCATCCTCCTCATCTTGGAGGAGGTCTCGGGGCGCCTGGATGGCCTGCAGCATCCCAGCCCGCTGAGCAATGTTATGCAGGACGCTGCAGGCTATAACGATCTTCGCCACCTTACTAGGGCTGTATTGAAGGGCTCCTCCAGACCTGTCCAGGCATCTTAGTCTCATTTTGAGGAGCCCAAACATCCTCTCCACTACAGCCCTAGTCTGCTTGTGCGCCCAATTGTAGCGCTCCTGGGCCTCGTCCGTGGGGTTACGTAACGGCATAATGAGCCAAGGCCGGCTCATGTAACCCGAATCACATATAAATAATGAACATAACAAAATGATAAATATAAAAAATATTGTTAAAATTATTATATTAAAATTCAATTCATTTGTGTACACGAAAATCCCCTAAAATAAATATTTTCAGAAAAACAATTATATGGTTAAATCGCATTCTCTATCTGCTCATTTAAGCTAGGACATGCTACATATGCGTAGTTCTCATAAACCAGACATTTGCTAAAAGAGAAAGAAATGGTTAAATTGCATCCTAGAGCTGCCCATTTAAGCTAAGACATGCTACATATCTGTTTGGAGCTAAACCTAGACATTTGCAGAAAAGAGACAATTACATGGTTAAATCGCATTCTCTATCTGCCCATTTAAGCTAGGACATGCTACATATGCGTATTTCGCATAAACCAGACATTTGCTAAAAGAGAAAGAAATGGTTAAATTGCATCCTAGAGCTGCCCATTGAAGCCAAAGCATGCAACATATCTGTTTGGAGCTAAAAACTAGACGTTTGCGGAAAGAGACAATTACATGGTTAAATCGCATTCTCTAAATGCCCATTTAAGGTAAGACATGCTACATATGCGTATTTCGCATAAACCAGACATTTGCTAAAAGAGAAAGAAATGGTTAAATTGCATCCTAGAGCTGCCCATTTAAGCTAAGACATGCTACATATCTGTTTGGAGCTAAAACTAGACATTTGCAGAAAAGAGACAATTACATGGTTAAATCGCATTCTCTATCTGCCCATTTAAGCTAGGACATGCTACATATGCGTATTTCGCATAAACCAGACATTTGCTAAAAGAGAAAGAAATGGTTAAATTGCATCCTAGAGCTGCCCATTGAAGCCAAAGCATGCAACATATCTGTTTGGAGCTAAAAACTAGATGTTTGCGGAAAGAGACAATTACATGGTTAAATCGCATTCTCTAAATGCCCATTTAAGCTAAGACTTGCTACATATGCATATTTCCCATAAACCAGACATTTGCTAAAACAGAAAGAAATGGTTAAATTGCATCCTAGAGCTGCCCCTTTAAGCTAAGACATGCTACATATCTGTTTGGAGCTAAAACTAGACATATGCAGAAAAGAGACAATTACATGGTTAAAAATTGCATTCTCTAAATGCCCATTTAAGCTAAGACATGGTTAAATTGCATCCTAGAGCTGCCCGTTTAAACTAAGACATGCTACATATCTGTTTGGAGCTAAAAACTAGACATTTGCGGAAAGAGACAATTACATGGTTAAATCGCATTCTCTAAATGCCCATTTAAGCTAAGATATGCTACATATGCATATTTCGCATAAACCAGACATTTGCTAAAAGAGAAAGAAATGGTTAAATTGCATCCTAGAGCTGCCCATTTAAGCTAAGACATGCTACATATCTGTTTGGAGCTAAAACTAGACATTTGCGGAAAGAAACAATTACATGGTTAAATCGCATTCTCTAAATGCCCATTTAAGCTAAGACATGCTACATATGCGTATTTCGCATAAACCAGACATTTGCTAAAAGAGAAAGAAATGGTTAAATTGCATCTTAGAGCTGCCCATTTAAGCTAAGACATGCTACATATTTGTTTGGAGCTAAAACTAGACATTTGCAGAAAGAGACAATTATATGGTTAAATCGCATTCTCTAATGTCTGAGGGTGAGGATGCGGGCATCATGACAAGCCCCGCCAAAATTTGCACACACATGCATAATCCGCATCCGTGCGTCGCAAACAAACTGCACGTTTAGACTATGGAAGTGTTTGCGATTTCAGAAGGGCAAGTCATCTTCTGGAGCATGCAGCGCAATGTGGGTGCAATCTATTGCTCCCAAGACATTGGGCATTCAAGCTATTGCAAAGAATCCCCTCTTCAGGCGCCTCCAATCACCATCATTTTGAGGGAATCCTATGTAATGCTTACTGACTCATACCATGGCGTCCAGAAAGTTGTCAAAAACCACAGAGAAGGTACCCTGAGACAGCCCTTGCATGTACCCCTCTCCAGGATTGAAAACTTCCGGAGGCCAGGACGTGTATGCAACTTAGCATCTTGATGATGCCAGGGACTGCAGTCCGCATACGTCTATGCGGCTCCATATGAGGTTTAAGATCATCGTAAAGGCTAATGAGCTGTTCGCGATTGAGCCTATACTTGTCATAAACCTCGAAGTCGCTCATGTTATCCAAGGTGGGCCTCACCCTGTGAACAGCCAACCAAACGAGCCCTACATCTCTCTTGCAGACGCCGAGCCCACCTGATTCTATTGTACACCACTTGTGCAACAGCACCAGCAGCAACTAACTGCGGCTCATCCATATTTGTCAAGCTAAGCAGCATAAAGCCAAACAGCAGAGCAAACACACAAGGAGTAACAAGGTGTGCAAAAACACAAAAGCGATTTGATACAATGTCGTTCACAAGGGACGCTTTGGCCATGTTGTTTGGGGGATTTATAGTGCAATATGTCCAATGGTAGCGTGTTCGTAATGATTGCTGATTGTATCCACTTGATTGTATGTGAGCGGTGCGAATGCTTTCAAAGTGGGCGTTTTTTTAGGTTATGGCTGAAATGTTGTTTCCCCCCAATGAATCGTAATGTGAAAGTGTAAAATCTAACATATAAAGTGCATCTTCGTAATGTTTGTTCATATGCGTTATAAATACTTATTAAACGCGATCTTATAGTAAAAAGCACACGTCCAGGCTAACATGAATGAAAGCGCATACTTCTGTATAATGTGTGCACAGACATGGCATAGAATCTGATCGATCAATGTTGCTGCAATATTGTTTAAAAACGATAAAGTAACAGCTGACATCTGTAATATTGTATATATAAGTGATTTGCGAGATGTCAATATTGTACACGTCCCATTGTAATCGCAATAACAATGAAGATCTTCCGGTTGACATCTAGAATATTGTATATATAAGTGATTTGAGATATGTCATATTGTACAAGTCCCATTGTAATCGCAATAACAATGAAGATATTCCAAACTCTCGTTTACGTATATGAAATATTGTAGTATTGAGTGAGAAACTTCTGAAAGGGGCGGTACAGTCCTAATGCTATAATCTGTATGGCTGAAGATTATAATGACGTCATCATATTAGCAACCTGCCTGTCTAGTTAGCAAATCTTCATTGTGTTGTATTTTAAAACATTCTTCTTGTGTGCTGATTAAAAATATAAATGTGTGCTTTGCTGTTGTGTGATGCGTGTTATGTACATATACGTATGTATTGTGATTCTCTCCCACATATGCTGACATATATAAAGCAGTATAGCATTGTTGTTCCTTCCCAAAAAAGTGACAGCTGTAATATTTTCTAATGATCGGTTCTTATTATACGTAATTCCTAATGGCATATTATGAGTGAATCGTGATGTTAAAGGGACAGTAAATCCATATTTTATGTTTCATGATTCATAGAGAGAATCTAATGTTAAGCAACCTTCCAATGTAGTTGTATGATGTAAATGTGTTCATTGTTTATATGTGGTTTTCCCCAGAATATCAATGCACATGTATGAGTCAATGACAAAAGTCATGTATGTGCATCCATTAATGATCATGTGTTGAGCCTATGTAGATATGCTGTTCATGCAAGCATATGAATTGAATAAATGAAATGTTATAATACAGGTAAATGAGACGTGTTTCCAATTGTCTACTGTTGGTGAATAATGAAATTATTTTTCCGTCCGTTTAAATCTGATTTAATTTTTCAAACCGATTTCGTATTGGTGATGGTGATTTGTAGTTGATGTAATGTAAATTTATATAACAATTTGATGTTGTAGTGAATTTCACACAAGTAAAAGCCATAAGTACATAGGGAAATAGTAATTTCTTGATCTATTTGTCATAGCGGGACTAACGCAAGAAAGAATGAGTTAGTTTCACAATTGTAATGCTGGTATTACGAGTTTTCTTGTCTATGCATTTTACGTGCATTAGGTAAATCTGCCTGTCGCGTGCACAAGCACATCTTCCCCATAGAAGTCAACAGAGGAGAAAAATGTGTTGAGAAATAAAATCCAACACTTGTTTTGAGCGTAAAGTGAGTGACGCCATGTTCTTGTGTGAAAAAGTAGCTAAATCGTGTTTAATTCCTAATATAAATCTGTTTTGTGTAAGTAATGTGCTGTATATTGTTTGTATGTATCTCATTGTGTATGTATGTGATAATATTTGTAGTTAGATGTAGCTATGTGAGTGTATGTTCCCGTCTGTCTATGTAAGTTAATGTAAAATGGATTTGTGGGGCTTTTTTTTCAAACACCAAGATCTCGTAACTTTGATCCGTTCTATTTTGACATTAAAATGTAAAATCTGAAAAATAAATATTGTGTAGTGTTTGTATGAGTGTAAGTGTACTTTGTGTAATGTTTTTGAAGTGATTCGTGGATGTTTGTTGTTAGCGGTATATGATTAACTACTGGGTCTGGGTTTACGTTAATGATTTGAGCGGAGATGGATATTTTTGTGGCGTTGCGTACACTCGTAATACCAGCGGTAGGGAAAAAGCAGCGTTAGGAGGCTTTTTCACGCATAATGCACAACTCGTAATCTAGCCGAATGTTTCTATGTTTTCTTATTTGTGTTTAAAGTTTATTTATGTTAATACCATTTGCCACATATCTCTGGTTGTAGGCTATACATAGTTGCTCTCCCTAGAATACCCCCCAAGATGACCACTTATCTTGCTCCTTATTGGAGGGGAGATAAGTGTGGAGGGCCCAAGTTACTTTATTAATTAGACTAAAATGGCTACCTTAAAGTTACTGTCTATGAATTTAGGGAGGATACATTTTCCCATAAAAAGAAAAAATATCATGAGATATTTAAATTGGCAAAAGGCTGATATAATTCTATTAAATAGACCCACCTAAATAACAGTAGAACATGACAAATTGAGAGACTGCTGGATACCAAGGGTTATCTGCGGTCTTTATAATAATCCCAGCAGAGGTGTGGTTCTCCTCATTAACAACTTATTACAATACTTGTACTTTTTTAACTTCTTTATTTACAATCAGTACCAGGTACAAATAATACAATTAGTGTCCACTACTCACCACGCAGGGTGAAAAATTAGCGGATTAATTCAAACAGTGGTATAAGACAAAAAAAATTACAAGAAAAAGAAAATCCGTTACCAAAATATAGACTACAAAAGTCATCAGTACATTGATATACCATCTAACATATTTATCTGTGCACCTTGGTACAGGGGATTTTATAATTTTATAACCTAACAACAATAATCTAAATGACGGACAATACCAAACAAAAAACAAAAAAAAGGAAAAGGAAAAGCTCCCCCTTCCGTGGCCCCCCTCCTGTCCCTGATATTGATATCAACCTCTTCTAGTTCTTCTAATTGGGCAGCTCTCCTCTAAGACATGCTTCTTGCACATAAATTGAATTACGAAACGGAAAGATATATTGTTTCTGAATATCAACTGGTAAACTCTGAATGAAGTTTCCCTATTTATTAAAAAATCTCCTAATCTCTTGTTCAGAATCAATAGAGGTGTCATATTGTTCAATTGACTAGTTTCATGTGTATATTGTTAATAAATTGGGAAAAGTTTGGTGTTTTTTTAGATTTCCAAGAGGAAAAAATAATATTCCTAGCGCATAGTATTGTAAAATTTATAAAGATAGGATTTACATTGGACATTAGAGGTGCATTTTCCTGTAGCAGAATTATATCTTCTTTCTTTAAATACAGTTGTTGTTTAAAAAAATTTGAAAGACAAAAGGATATTTTGGCCCAAAAACTAAACATCTTTGGGCAGCTCCAGATACAATGACTTAAGTTTGCACTGGGAAAATTACATCTCAAGCAAGCAAAACTTTGATTTTTATTCCATAGACTTAACATATGTGGCGTTACATAGGTGCGATTAATCAGCTTTAGTTGTGATTCTCTCCAAGCAAGTAAAGGTGTAGCACACCACGCTCTCGTAATACTTTTGCTTAGCACCTCATTATTCATTCCTGGGATTTTAGCTGCCCACCTTTGTGTCAAGTATACAAGATTATCCTCCCCCTCTCTTTGCAGTAATAACTTATACCAGTAAGAGATGGAGTGCACACCCGCACGAAAAAGGGCAATCCCTGTTGTGAGGCCCTCCAGTTTACAATGAAAGGAACGTCCTTCCTAGCATTCAAGAAAGTTCTTATCTGTAAATAACCAAAAAAATCTTTATTGCCTATCCTGAATTGGGATTTGATATCTTCAATACTTGTACTTATTTCAAATGATCCCACAACCACTACAAAAACAAGACTTACAGACTTTAACATCCGCCATCTTTAATTTTATCTGGAAAGGGAAGAAACATAGAATAGGATTTCATAAACTTACAGTTTCCCCATTGAGTGGAGGTTTTGGCTTAACTAATTTCCTATACTATAACTGGGCAGCACAAAGTAAAAATATTTTGGATTGGTGGTCGGGCTCAGGGAATTTTTAGAGCTGCTTGAACAGGAGCTAATCAAACCATGGTCTTTGGTCTTACTCCCCCATCTACCGATACAGAAAATAGATCCCAAGTTACAAGGTTTGCTCCAATTCATAGGTCCAATTAGAGCATGGCAGCTGCTATGTAAGCAAATAGGAGTACAATACAAGGTTACCAAATTTGTACCTTTACAGGGTAACTCAAACTTATGGTAGGTCTAACCACTCAACCTTTTAAACTATGGAAAGAAAAGGGACTTACATATGTTGCAAGACATCACATGACAGCAATGCATTTATCTCCTTTACGGAGGTAAGGGGAAAATATGACATACCCCATAAACACTACTTTGCTTATTTACAGACAAAACACTATAACTTTGGCTTACTCTCAAAAAGGTGATAGAGTCCGATAAAAGTCATATAGATAAAATGGTATTATGGGTAAAACAGGGCATTAAATCCATATCTCGGGGAAAGAAAAAGTAGCAGGTACTACAAGCAGGTGCAAAATAGTCCAAAGTTTATTTGCACTAAAAAGAAAAAAAAGTTTTAGAAAAATGCAAAAAAAGGAGGTCACAAACAACAGGTGCAAAAAAACAGACCATGGAGGTGGACATAGACAGGTGTCTGACGCATTTAGCGCCCCCTACAGGCGTTTACTCATAGACATAATTTTTTTAATCTAATAAATTGTCCCTTTGGAATAGCTTTAATGAGATGATTAGGGTGCTGAGACCTAGCATGCAAGATTGTGTTGCCAGTTGTAGGCTTACAATATGTTTTTGACACAATTTGGTTATTTTCTATGCAAAGGGACAAATCTAGGTAACTGACTTCTGAACGGTTGTATATTCCTGTAAACCTCAGATTTATATATAAAAAAAATAATCCATATCTCCCATATATGATGCCCTGCAAGAAACACCAAGTAAACGTCTTCTGACAGTTTTGAAAAGACACTTAGTCGATTAGATTGAACACCATAGTCTCTTATTCTCAAATTTTGAAAAGCCTAAATAATGTTATAAAAATGATTATATCAATGGATCTGAGAGAATCACATATTGAACTATTACACAATTCATAAATAACTCCTAAGATGTAACAAAAGTGGTGCTCTGATGAACCTCACTCCTGTATGAAATGCCATCACCCGGATGCAGACCTAATACATATGATGTGGAGATGCCCTATATTGCAAAAGTTCTGGGGCATGATATCACACTGGTTATATTTTGTATGTAAAATCACAATTACAGTCACACTAGAAAACGTGATCCTTCATGGGACAGACAACAAATGAGCAGTGTTATGTTGTGGGAAATGTCATTCTACTGGCAAGAAAACGTATACTTAAACAATGGTTGGAGAAACCCCCCTCATAATGATCAACAATAATGATCAGCAATACCATACCTTGACACTGCTTTGAACCCAGCTGGCAACTTTAATCTTACCCCTAATCTGGCTTTGGATAGATTTAGAGACCCTCCGAATCCAGGACACTGTACCTTGTCCTGTATTTCTGATATAACATTCTCCGGAGTTCTTGATCACAGAGAGCATGATAGCCAATTTTACCATATCTGACCATGCCCCGGTTACCTTACAAATTTCTCAAGCCCCCCTTGATAAGTAACAGACATGTATTCCATTTCCTGAAGCTTTTACTCACCTCCCCTTAATTCCAAACCTAATAGAGGGAGAATGGGATATTTTTTTACAACAATCTTGAGCACCTGTCTAACCTGTCTAAACAGCAAAAGCTGTTCTCTGGGGAGACATCATAGCAAAGAAAAGAATAGTGGTCAGAAGGTAAGAGAGACTTGTTGAGAGCTTATTTAGTTTACTGTCAGAGACCCTCTAGTGAAGCTAAAGTAGCCTATTTTAATACAAAAGCAGAGGGATAAATTTATGTTTACTCAGGCTACTGTGATTGAGTATAGGCAACAGGGGCAACCTGGGCTCAATTATAAAATCCCAACAGTCATGTAGAAAGATACTGGTACTATTGAAAGATGAAGCTGTGACTAAAAACCCAAAAACCATAGTAGCAAAAATGTGTCTTATTACCCAACTTTATACTCCTTGCAGCCTTTTGACAGATAATCTAGAGAGTTTTTGGAGTATAATGTAAAACTCCCCCATTAAAACATAACCAAATGACCTATAACACTCAATACCCATTCAAGATAGCCACTGCCGGGGGAACTTCAGGGCAGCGGCCATGATCGGTCACATAGCTTTGTGCTGCTACAGCTTTCTTCTGATAAATGCAGAAATTCACCTTATAGCAGATTGATCTACATAATATTTTTCTGGAGCTAACTAGAATTTTAGACTATTTAGATTATTTAGATTATTGAAGATATATGCTACCTGATAGAGGGTTATTTCAATGCATATGAGGCAACATTTTGTAAAGATCCCACGTGTGGCAGGGCCAGAGCTTTCAAACAGCCTAAATCTACTGATCTAACCTCAGACCATAAGGGGGGTGGTGGCGCCTTGGGGGCTCGAAGTCCGCCACTCACCAATATTGGACTCTTAACAGACACTAAAGCTGGCTTGAAAGAATCAGAGCTGCGTTGTAAAGAGGAGATGGCTGCAACTGCCGCACATATTACCAGGAGTCAAATGTACCTAACAGATGCAAAAAACAACCGCCTAACTATGAGCAGCTCCCCCCGTACATTGACACTAGATGTCTGGACACTAAGACCTAACAACACCCCTGCTGGAACCCCTGGAAACGCACCTCTAAAGTTACTAACCACGCTAAGATCTATACCTGCACAGCATGACAGCTTCTTCATTGCAGCTCCATTCGGTGTCCGGCTGCAGGCAGCGAAAAGTCCATTGAAATGGAGTCTATACAGATCATCTTGGGGAGGTTTTGTTTGTTTCATCCTCGCTGAATATTACAAACGAATGGTGAGATCAGGAATCGGTTGACCTATTATTCTTTTATTCTCTGATATCAAATTCCCTGTTTATTGATATCGCTATTTGGGGCCCACCATACTGGGGCAAATTTCACTAAGTGTCATACTTACATACAGGGAGTGCAGAATTATTAGGCAAGTTGTATTTTTGAGGATTAATTTTATTATTGAACAACAACCATGTTCTCAATGAACCCAAAAAACTCATTAATATCAAAGCTGAATAGTTTTGGAAGTAGTTTTTAGTTTGTTTTTAGTTATAGCTATTTTAGGGGGATATCTGTGTGTGCAGGTGACTATTACTGTGCATAATTATTAGGCAACTTAACAAAAAACAAATATATACCCATTTCAATTATTTATTTTTACCAGTGAAACCAATATAACATCTCAACATTCACAAATATACATTTCTGACATTCAAAAACAAAACAAAAACAAATCAGTGACCAATATAGCCACCTTTATTTGCAAGGACACTCAAAAGCCTGCCATCCATGGATTCTGTCAGTGTTTTGATCTGTTCACCATCAACATTGCGTGCAGCAGCAACCACAGCCTCCCAGACACTGTTCAGAGAGGTGTACTGTTTTCCCTCCTTGTAAATCTCACATTTGATGATGGACCACAGGTTCTCAATGGGGTTCAGATCAGGTGAACAAGGAGGCCATGTCATTAGATTTTCTTCTTTTATACCCTTTCTTGCCAGCCACGTTGTGGAGTACTTGGACGCGTGTGATGGAGCATTGTCTTGCATGAAAATCATGTTTTTCTTGAAGGATGCAGACTTCTTCCTGTACCACTGCTTGAAGAAGGTGTCTTCCAGAAACTGGCAGTAGGACTGGGAGTTGAGCTTGACTCCATCCTCAACCCGAAAAGGCCCCACAAGCTCATCTTTGATGATACCAGCCCAAACCAGTACTCCACCTCCACCTTGCTGGCGTCTGAGTCGGACTGGAGCTCTCTGCCCTTTACCAATCCAGCCACGGGCCCATCCATCTGGCCCATCAAGACTCACTCTCATTTCATCAGTTGTAATACTCCTGACCAATATAAAATTGGTTTTGTTGCTCTTGTGTTTTAAGTCTCAGCAAAATGGTTATATTTACTAAGATCATAAACTGTGAGCTAATTAGTAACAAATACAGTAATGAATGACACTGGAAAAGAAACAACGTGTGTTTATTATAACACAGGTTTCCTATGAGCAGTGTTAGAATAGCAGTCTCAAGTTTCTGCTTAATGACTTGGTTAGAGGTATAATGTTCAGCAGGAATAATCACTTCAACAAGTTGTAACAGGTGTTTCAATAGTATCGCAAACAAACTTCACACACTCTCACTGGAATAAAATATTTACAAGTCCCACACATTCTTTCACATCCTTTTGGAAGCATATATGAATATAACTGGTTGTTCAGTCACAGGTTAGTATGAATAGTGCTTACGAGTTCTTAGAGGATTTATCGGCATAAAATCTTACCACTTCAGTCTCTAAGTAAGCGATCACAGTACCTTTGTCTTGGGAGGAATATACCTGATGTGAGAAAAGATCCGGAGGTTTGTTTGTCCGACAGCGTGTGGAGGAGTGAGAAGCCGGTGAGAGTGTGACTTACTTCCGGTTGCGGTTAGGATGATCCGATACACAGCTGATGCTGGAAACTCACACAGAGCTAAATATTGCGGCTGAAAAAAAGGCTGAATAGCTGAATGTGATAAAGGTTTGATTTGAATAAACCTCAAGGTGTTAAACCTAGTAAAGGTTATAACAAGCTGAATAAATCAAAGGTTAAATAAACAGAGACCTGGTCTTAAGAACTATGAATATAAAGCTAAACTCTTAACAGAGCAGGCTTAAACAAAGTACATCAATTAACAGGCAGTTTGAATATGGCAATGTGAGGTTTAAATAGGGTTTGGCTGTTGGTAGGAGGGATCAGTCCTTAAAGGTATATTACATCTCCCCCCCGTTAAGGAATCACCCCCGGTGATTCAGGGTGAGGTTTAGATGGGTAACGGAGATGAAAACGCCTAAGGAGTCTTGGAGCGTTAATCTCCGAGTGATGTTGCCAAGAATTCTCTTCTGGTCCATAACCCTTCCATTGAATCAGATATTCCAATTTCCTTCTCCTAATGCGAGAATCTAGGATTCTTTCTACCTCAAACTCTTCTTGATTGTTTAGGAGTATGGGAGGAGGAACTGTCAAATCTAATCTGTTTCGGTCTGAAGTATACGGTTTTAATAATGAGACATGAAATGTATTATGTATTTTGTAATGTTGTGGTAGTTTTAATCTCACTGCATTAGGATTGATGATTTTGTCAATTGAAAAAGGTCCTATATACTGATTAGCTAATTTTTTACTTGGTATTTGTAACCTTAGATATTTAATAGAAAGAAGTACCTGATCACCTAACTTATAGTCTGGTGAGGGTCTGTGTCTTTGGTCATAATAATGTTTTTGTCTGTCTTTAGCTTGAACGAGGTGTGCCTTTATTTGTTCTAATCGATCTTGTAAGGTATTGAGATAAGTTGTAGCACCAGGAGAATTGACTGGAGTATTTGAAAGAGTGATTGATGTGGGGTGATAACCATATGTGGCAAAAAATGGGGACATCTTTGTTGAAGAGGATAGAGAGTTATTGTATGAAAATTCTGCCAAAGGGAGGTATGTTACCCAATCATCTTGTAAATGTGTAATATAACACCTGAGGTACTGTTCTAATGTTTGATTTAATCGTTCGGTTAACCCATTGGTTTGTGGGTGGAATGCTGTGGAGTATCGTGTGTCAATCTTTAGTGACTTACAGAGTGATCTCCAGAAAGCGGAGGTGAATTGAGTACCCCTGTCAGTTATAATGGTGGATGGTAAACCATGTAGGCGAACAATAGCTCTAATGAATGCTTTTGCTGTTATAAAGGCACTAGGAAGAGCCTTTAAAGGTGTGAAGTGAGCTAATTTGGTTAATTGATCCACTACAACAAATATTGTATTATACTGTTGTGAATCTGGTAAATCAACAATGAAGTCCATGGATATGGTACTCCATGGTCTATCAGGAATCGGCAGTGACGTCAGGTATCCTATAGGTTTCCTATGCTCAGCCTTGTTTCTGGCACAGACATCACAGCCTATGACGTAGTCAGAAATAGTCTTTTCCATATGAGGCCACCAAAAGTTCCTTTTAGTTAACTCAATGGTCTTTTGGATTCCTGTATGTCCAGATAATACATTGTCATGGGTATTGTTCAATATGAGTTGTCGTTGAGACTCAGGAATGAATAATCTTCCATTATGGTAAAATAATCCTGTTGTTGAATCCTTAACGCACTCTGGTGGTATTGAAGTCTCATCTTTCAGAGCTGATAATATTTCAGTCTCTAAACCAGTGAGTGCTCCCAAAAATTTTTCTTCTGGTATAATTGGTGTTGAGATGTGTTGTGGCAAACTGGAATCAAACTGTCTTGATAAAGCGTCAGCTTTCGCATTTGCACTTCCTGGTCGGTATGTTATTAAAAAATTGAACCGATCCATAAAAAGTGCCCATCTTACTTGACGGGAAGAAAGTGTCTTGTTAGTCCTTAAGTATTCTAGGTTCTTATGATCGGTATAAATCAGAAAGGGTTCTTTAGTTCCTTCTAAGAGGTGTCGCCAATGTTCTAGTGAACGTTTTATAGCTAGTAACTCTTTGTCACCAATAGAATAATTACTTTCTGCTGGTAAGAAAGTCTTTGAATAGAAAGCAATGGGATGAATCAGTTTGGTGTCCCTGTTCTGTTGTGATAATACTGCTCCAATTCCAGAATTGGAAGCATCTACTTCCAATATGAATGCTTGATTGTAGTCTGGTAAAGTTAAAACTGGTGCTGAGGTGAAAAGCTCTTTTAGCTTAGTAAAAGCTTCTTGGGACTCTTTTGTCCAACAGAATTTATGATTGCTACTAGTTAGTTGAGATAGTGGTTTTACAACTGAGGAAAACCCTTTGATAAATTTCCTGTAAAAATTTGCAAACCCCAGAAACCTCTGGAGTGAGCGTGTGGTAGTGGGTTTTGGCCATTCTATAATAGCCTGAATCTTTTGTTGATCCATCTCAATCTTGTTGGGTTTTAGAATATAACCCAGGAATTTTATTTCTGATGTATGAAAGATACATTTTTCTAACTTAGCGTATAACTTATTTTGTCTAAGTCTAGTTAAAACCCAACGAACGTGTTTCTCATGTTCAGCTATATTTTTTGAATATATTAAGATATCATCCAAATAGATTATGACGCAAACATCTGTGAGATCGTGGAATATCTCATTTATGAAATGCTGGAAGGTTGCCGGAGCATTGCATAATCCGAAAGGCATAACGTTATATTGGAACAATCCGTATCTGGTGCGGAAAGCAGTCTTCCACTCATCACCCTTCTTGATACGGATTAGATTATAAGCTCCTTTTAAATCCAGTTTTGAAAATACAGTGGCCCCCGTAAGTCTTTCTAGTAACTCAGGGATTAAAGGGAGTGGATATCGGTTCTTTACTGTGATCTTATTTAGAGCTCTGTAGTCGATAATTGGACGTAAAGTTCCATCTTTGTTTTTTACAAAGAATATCCCAGCCGCTGCTGGAGAGGTTGAATGAGTAATGAAACCCTTTCTCAGATTATCATCCAAATAGGTACGTAAATCTTGGAGCTCATTTTGGTTCATTGGATAAATTTTGCCATGAGGTATTTGTGATCCTGGAATAATGTCAATGGGGCAGTCAAATGCTCTATGTGGAGGCAAATTTTCAGCTTCTTTCAAATCGAATACGTCTGCCAGATCCTGATATACACATGGAATACCCTGCTCCATAGTAGCTATAGAACAGTGAGGATAACAAGTCTTAGTACAATAGGTTGAGTTTAGGTTTACTGTGTTTTGTGTCCAATCTATTTCAGGATTATGAATAACTAACCATGTATAACCTAAGATGACTGAGTGCTGTGCTATAGGTATAATATCAAAAGTTACATATTCAGTGTGTGCCTTGGATGTGGTTATTAAAAGTGGTATGGTGTGATGAGTGATTGGTCCATTCTGAATGAATGTACCATCAATTAACTTCACAAAAACTGGGTTTGTTTTGCACACAGTGGGTATTTTATTCTTTTTTACATAATCAGTGTCAATATAATTTCCAGTCGCCCCAGAATCTATTAGTCCTTCAGTCTGTAGGTTGTCTTGATCCCACTGTAAGGAAAGGGGAATAGTTAGATGTTGTGTCTTAGAGGTGTTATATATTTGTTTGATAGATTCTGTCTTACCCTTTCTTTGTTTTGATAGTAATGGACATTCACTAACAGAGTGCTCCTTATGTGCACAATATAAACAGAGATTTGACAATCTTCGTCTTATCTTTTCTTCTGAGGTAAGTGGACCCCTTATAGTTCCTATTTCCATAGGTATAGGGTTAGATAAAGTCTTTTCTTGTGATGTAGGTGAGGGATAAGTGCGTCTAGAGAGTGTCTCATAAACTGATTTTTCTACTTTGCGCTCTCTTAGACGTCTGTCCAGAGTAATGCAGACTTTTATGAGAGCTGATAATGTCTCAGGCATTTCTATTCGTGAGAGCTCATCTTTTAAGCTCTCAGATAATCCCAGCCTGAACTGATTTCTGAGGCTGACCTCATTCCATTTGGAGTCTGAAGCCCACATCTGAAAGTCAGTGATGAACTCTTCCACGGTTCTTTTGCCCTGTTTAAGAGCTCGAAGTTTGGTCTCTGCGTTAATCTGTGTGTTAGTGTCCTCATATAAGATAGACATAGCAGAGAAAAAATCCTGCAATGAATCCATTACAGGATCGTTTGTTTCATACAGCCTATTGGCCCATGTTCTAGGTTCCCCCAGTAAGTAAGATATAGTAGTGCAAACTTTTATTCTCTCACTATGGTAAGTCCTAGGTCTCAAAGTAAATAACAAATTGCATGCATTTTTGAAATCTCTGAAAACTGATCGTTTACCTGAAAAAGGAGTAGGAGGCTGAATTTGAGGTTCAGGAGTAGCCTGCTCCTTAAGGGTTAAACATTCCTTTAGTAAGGCTTTTAAAGCTGTATTCTCTGCTTGCACCTCTGTTAAGCCACGTGCAAGGTAATCCAACTTTTGATGTATGTTAGAGAATTCATTCTGAATCTCTTGTGGTTCCATGGCTTAAAGAGTAAACAAACAGATATTTTTTGGCCTGTTAATACTGTAATACTCCTGACCAATATAAAATTGGTTTTGTTGCTCTTGTGTTTTAAGTCTCAGCAAAATGGTTATATTTACTAAGATCATAAACTGTGAGCTAATTAGTAACAAATACAGTAATGAATGACACTGGAAAAGAAACAACGTGTGTTTATTATAACACAGGTTTCCTATGAGCAGTGTTAGAATAGCAGTCTCAAGTTTCTGCTTAATGACTTGGTTAGAGGTATAATGTTCAGCAGGAATAATCACTTCAACAAGTTGTAACAGGTGTTTCAATAGTATCGCAAACAAACTTCACACACTCTCACTGGAATAAAATATTTACAAGTCCCACACATTCTTTCACATCCTTTTGGAAGCATATATGAATATAACTGGTTGTTCAGTCACAGGTTAGTATGAATAGTGCTTACGAGTTCTTAGAGGATTTATCGGCATAAAATCTTACCACTTCAGTCTCTAAGTAAGCGATCACAGTACCTTTGTCTTGGGAGGAATATACCTGATGTGAGAAAAGATCCGGAGGTTTGTTTGTCCGACAGCGTGTGGAGGAGTGAGAAGCCGGTGAGAGTGTGACTTACTTCCGGTTGCGGTTAGGATGATCCGATACACAGCTGATGCTGGAAACTCACACAGAGCTAAATATTGCGGCTGAAAAAAAGGCTGAATAGCTGAATGTGATAAAGGTTTGATTTGAATAAACCTCAAGGTGTTAAACCTAGTAAAGGTTATAACAAGCTGAATAAATCAAAGGTTAAATAAACAGAGACCTGGTCTTAAGAACTATGAATATAAAGCTAAACTCTTAACAGAGCAGGCTTAAACAAAGTACATCAATTAACAGGCAGTTTGAATATGGCAATGTGAGGTTTAAATAGGGTTTGGCTGTTGGTAGGAGGGATCAGTCCTTAAAGGTATATTACATCAGTCCATAAAACCTTAGAAAAATCAGTCTTGAGATATTTCTTGGCCCAGTCTTGACGTTTCAGCTTGTGTGTCTTGTTCAGTGGTGGTCGTCTTTCAGCCTTTCTTACCTTGGCCATGTCTCTGAGTATTGCACACCTTGTGCTTTTGGGCACTCCAGTGATGTTGCAGCTCTGAAATATGGCCAAACTGGTGGCAAGTGGCATCTTGGCAGCTGCACGCTTGACTTTTCTCAGTTCATGGGCAGTTATTTTGCGCCTTGGTTTTTCCATACGCTTCTTGCGACCCTGTTGACTATTTTGAATGAAACGCTTGATTGTTCGATGATCACGCTTCAGAAGCTTTGCAATTTTAAGAGTGCTGCATCCCTCTGCAAGATATCTCACTATTTTTTACTTTTCTGAGCATGTCAAGTCCTTCTTTTGACCCATTTTGCCAAAGGAAAGGAAGTTGCCTAATAATTATGCACACCTGATATAGGGTGTTGATGTCATTAGACCACACCCCTTCTCATTACAGAGATGCACATCACCTAATATGCTTAATTGGTAGTAGGCTTTCGAGCCTATACAGCTTGGAGTAAGACAACATGCATAAAGAGGATGATGTGGTCAAAATACTCATTTGCCTAATAATTCTGCACTCCCTGTATTATAACTTCATTACAATTTTGGGGTTTCCCTTTCCAACATAACTTTATGGTCAGTTTTCACCAATAACTCTAAAGAGAACCGGGACTACTGAAGAAGCTCAGAGACATTTTGGCTCCTATGTTGATGTCCTGTTTGTTTTTTGACCTTTATAATTATTATATATTCGTTGGACCTTTACAACGAACTTATATTCTATCAATATGTTAACAAACATTGCATGGCTCACAAATGCATTTGGTCTAGATTAGGATGTTGTAATTTTCACTGATGTTGACCTAATACAGTTAAATGTTTATTTATTGAGGAAAAACATAACGCAGAATATTGTTTTCTGAGGACTATTACCATTTTTGTGCCTGCGGCCGGAGCAAGAATCTTGGTTCACATTCTATTGGACAAAACCATATTGTTAAGTTACCTCATTGCATATCTTTATTCCACTAATTATAATTAGTTTTCTTGACCCTGTAATAGGCAGCTCCATGTTACCACAATTCCCTATTATATTATACTATATTTACATATCTGTGTTTTATAAATTTTAACCAGTCAAATGTTACATATGTTATTGTTTATAGGTCTAGGGCTTCAAGATTGGTCAAACTTAATTTATGTATCCTAGTATTGAGAATGATGTCTGAACCCGACAATAACTATTTAATATCCAAACCTCGGGCTATGGCCTCTACTTATGAAAGTCTGGCGGACCTGATCCGCCAGACTTCGCTGAATACGGTGAGCAATACGCTCGCCGTATTCATCATTGCACCAGCAGCTCACAAGAGCTGGTGGTGCAACGCCGCCCCCTACAGACTCGCGGCCAATAGGCCGCCAGCAGGGAGGTGTCAATCAACCCGATCGTACTCGATCGGGTTGTATTGTTGCGATGTCTGTCCGCCTGCTCAGAGCAGGCGGACAGGTTATGGAGCAGCGGTCTTTGTGACCGCTGCTTCATAACTGCTGTTTCTGGCGAGTCTGATGACTCGCCAGAAACACGGGGCATAAATATGCTTGATAAATATGCCCCAGCTTTTGGAATAGACAAGTGTGAAGGGAGGTGTGTTAAGAGGTGTGTAGTGGGAGTCTTACTGAAACCAATGTCTGACAAGTAAGAGGGAGGAGAGAGATAACTCACAGCTTCAGGCGACCAATGAGATTGTGAGGGGGCATTTAAAGCCCCACAGGAAGATTGAGCAAATATAGTCTATGAATAAGGCATCAGAGCCGAAACGCGTCAGACTGGCCTGTTTCTGTGACATATTATTCTCTATTTAACGTTAACTGCACGATAGCACTAAGTATTTTAATCGTTTGAATAAAGCTACCATTTTTTACCAAAGCGGCATTTCTCATACTATTTTTAAATATGCCCCATTATGTATAATTATTAGTTGTCCTATAGGTTATGATCCAATTAGGAAGAGAGGAAAATGAATATATTGTATGGTAACCAAACGTTTATCTTCTATAGGTCCCCAACTTTTATTTGAGAGTTTCTATTTAATCATAATAGATATAACCAGAATTAGTTCTCACTCTTTACAGGATAAATATGGTTGGCCCACTTATTAGCATAATTAAACTCTGCACCATGCCTCAGAATATAATTCTTTATACCATGCTTTACGATAAAATAGAAATTCAATGAGATCCATACATTGGCCTCTCTTACACAGTATATCGCAGGATAGTTAAATGCCTTAGCAGTGTAATCTTATGAATTTACAAAACACTATATAAGAAATATAGAGAATAGTGTGCGCCAAGAATGTGTATCATGCAGTGTGTTTAATATTTCGTGGAAACTCGTGCAGTATGGCTGTATCAAACACAACAGAAGAAAAAATAATAATAAAAAAACTTATGTTATATACTAAATTTCCCTGTATTATGTGATCTTGGAACAATAAAGAAATGGATGTAAAAACGTCAAAAATTAAAAATTAAAAGAAAAAAGGGGAAGTATTGTTTCTTTAAATCTGCAAACATGAATAAACAAAAATCAGACCAAAAAAATTGTGACTGGCCTGAAAAGTATATAGTGACAAGTGCACAATATTGTGCAAATATGTGAAATTGCACATAAACCTATGTTAGTACATATAAATGCGCAAATAAATCCACATAGGTTAGGAAAAAATGATGATCAATTGATCAAAAATGGGACATACAATAACATGTGAAAAATATATATAAACAAAATGAGTGTACACATATATACAATACAATACAATACAGTGCTGTGAAAAAGGGGGATAGGATTAAATTTAGAATGAAAAAGCCGTAAAACAGGCTGAAAAGTTTGTTCCAAAGTCGATAATAGGCAGGCTGCTTTTCTTATAACCGGTGGTAGGAGGGTCGATCTAGATAGTAGAGAAAAAAAGAAAGCGCCTCATGGTGTGGATAACTCTAGACAGTTGCATAATACAATGACTGTTATCGTGTGGAATAATACTCACAAGGAGATTGGCACTCTTGTTAAAAGAAGTGCGAACAGGCAGGCTGACGTTAAAGCAGTCAGTACGCTGGAGTGAAGAGGCTTGTGATCTGTCACGGGATCCGCTGTCAGCTCTCGATAGTCAGGAACGCAGGAGTCCCTTTATGTGCAGGTAGTCAGTGCAGGTTTTTTCTGGTGGATACCGTATAAACAACTCTGACTGCAAACAGTTTTTTGAAGAGGCAGTTGCCTGGTATCATCTATGGCTTTTGCCTTTTATGCTTAAAACTGCCATACAATTGACTAAAAACAATCATGTGATCGTAACCTCACCAGCTCACCTGGTTACATTTACTCGCTAGAGCGTATGTATATGCGAGAACCAAAATTGAATTCAATTACTGATTGACTTTGAGCTAGCATTCTTTCTCAAAACTAGAATACATCTTAAGATATGTAATTATGTTAATGTTAAACTTGCTGCTAGACCCCAACATAGAAAAAGTACATCAATGACAAATCTTCTTACAGAAGATGAAATTTGGCATAATGGATAACTTATTTAACAAACTTGTAGAATAAAATCATACTTATCCATTCATTTGTAATGCTGATATTTGCATATTACCAGGTCATAGTGGAATATTTCAATCTGTTTAATGCAATATATATTGATTAAAAAAAACATGATCCTGAGAGGAAATACTCCCCCTTCTACTACATTTATTCATTTTGTATTTGAGGAGACATTTTTACTGATTCATAAAAAAAGAATTCCAAAATATAATCACAAAAATTAATCAAATTAACTTCTGAGTTGAGGCATCCAGGTACCCTGGTTTTTAGCTTATGGATCCAAAAGACCTCACGCTTGGCTAAAAGGGTATTCCTGTCGCCAACCCCTTTGTCAGGGTGCCAGGAATCAGACTGAGACAAGAAGTGCAAAAATAATCACACCTTTATTAATAGCAAAATATAATAAAAAGTCCACAAGTCAAATAACAAGCCAGGAATCAAAACCAGAACTGGCAGTCAGATGACCCGAGTCAGAAGCCAAAGCGAATAGTCAGATGAGCCGGAATCAGGAACAAGGAGAACAGCAGAGTCAGCAACATGCCAGAGATCAGGAACCAGGAGGGACGTCAGACAGCCAGGTAATACACAGGAGCCCTCACAAACAGGTCAGAGACAACGCAAGGGCAAAGCATACTGAACAGAGGCTCTTTAAATAATAAGTGATGACATCACAATTCTGAGACTGCATCCTGTCTCACACGGATGATGTACACCAGTCTTGCCATAAAAGGAAGTGCAGGAAATGTGCAGCATCACACAGTATGCACCAGAGTCATCAAGAGAGGTGAGTAAAATGGCTGCCAGCAGCACATGGCAAACAGATCAGGGAAAAAACCCTTGCACCAGTCCTTACTACCTCTATTACTGACCAAGTCAGATACTGACTTCCTTATTGTGTTTGGTCTTAAAGTGCTGTACAAGGGGTGTAGACAGTGCTCCTTGTTTGATGTTGCACAGATGCTCCCTTATTCTGGATCTCACCTCCCTGGTGGTGAGACCTTCATACTGTGTTTCACAGTAGTGCAGGCAAGAAGATAAATTGCATAAGTGGACCTACAGTTAAAGGTTGCTTTGTGTTCAAACACTTCACGTTTCATGGTGCTTCTGAAGGGATCCCCTATTTCTACAAATTCACATTCTGAACACTGCTGGTAACTACATCTGTATACCCCTTTACAGTGAAGCTAAGAGCTTTTGTGAACTGAAACAGGTTTGAGCTATGTTGGTGCAACCATATTTCCAACTGTTTTGCCTCTTTTAAAAGCAAATCTACATCCTCCAGTTACCACATCTACCAAACCATTGTCTGCTTTTAGGAGGGGGAGATAACTACTTATAATATTGCAGACACAATGATACTGCCTGCTGTATGGTGTGACAAAGGTTACTCCATTAAATTGTTTACTTTTAATCTCCTCTCCTACTTTTTTCTCTTTTAAGAGGTCCAATCTGTCCAGTTGAGCAACCTATTTTTTTGTTTTATTTATACTGTTTTTCCCATATCCTCTTTTCAGGAATCTGTTTGTCATCCCCTTTGCATGATTCTCAAAGCTGGCATCACTGGTACAGTTCCTCCTTAGCCTGGTGAACCGACCCTTCAAAACCAAGTTGAAAACCCTCTTTGGGTGACAGCTTTGAGCATGCAAAAGGGTGTTGCCTGCAATTGGCTTCCTGAAAATCTCAACTTCTACTTTTTCCATTTCCTTACCTTTAAGTGTGACATCTAGATAATTGACCTGACTTTCCTCATACTCGTGAGTGAACTGAAGACCCACTTCTTTAATATTCAGTGCATCTACAAATAAGAGTGCTTACCTACTTTCAATATAATCAATAAGTTGTCTATATAATGATGATAATAGACAATGTTTGTCTTCATCAGATTTCTGTCTCCATAGATGTGGGACAGCTCCCACAAACCCATGTATAGGTTGGTGTGCGATGGGGCAAATTTTGCCCCCATTGCTGTCCCATGTCTCTGAAGACAGAAAATGCCCTCAAAGGTAAAGAAATTATGGGTCAAAATAAATCTTGTGACCCTAAGAACAAATATTCTGAATATTTTTAAATTCTTCTTAGAAAGAAGTATAAGGCCTCCAGCCCCTTGTCATCGGGTATAGATGAATATAGGGCTCTAACATAAATTGTGAGCCAGCCATAGCCCTCTTTCTAAGTCAGAGATTCCATCTTACTCAGCAATTGCTTTGTGTCTCTTAGAGAACTCTTGAGAATCTTTACCAGTGGCATACCCTAATAGATGGTATGGATATAAGTTTACACTAATTAAACAGCAAATCAAACAGACCTCTCCCACTGAGTACATTTTCCACTGTAATGTGGCTGATACACTTGATAAAGTGTGCGCACAGAGCAGTGCTAAGCATGAACATTAATTATGTACCACCTCCAAACCTCAAAAGTTCCAGCTGCCCTTGAATTTGCAAGTTGGTGCCTTTTTTTAACCTGTCCATAATTTTTCTTAGGACAAAGGGAGAGCTAAAGGAAGGGGAACATGGAATTTAACATAGATATTTAGTTTTATCATCTCCATTGTTAGCATTCATATTTGTTATAGTCTAGAACAACCTATGCTTTTGTTACTCATCAAATGGTGTGTGTGTGTGTGTGTGGGGGGGGGTGTCAATAAGTAATTAAAATACTAAAGTTGTGTTTTCCTTACAAGGCTTTAATAAAGTGTGCGCTTTAAAGAAACATGGAAATCAAAATGAAAAGTTTATGGTTCAGACAGAACATGCAATTTTAAGCGACTTTTCAATATACTTCTATAATCAAATGAACTTTGTTCTTGTATACTTTTTTGAAAAGCATACATAAGTAGGCTCAGAATCATAAATACACTGCTGTGAGTTGGCTAGTTATTGGTGGGAAGCACATATTCCCCTTATATTGGCTCACCAGATATGTTCAGCTTTAGATTGTAACACCACATGTTCATATTTAATATAAATCATCTCATATAAAAGTGGTTTACAGCTAACAGTGACTCACTGACTGGGCCATCTACATTTTACAATTCATATAAATGTGTTTTCATTACTGTATTCTGCAACTTTTATATGTAATCTTATAATTCCAGCGCTACGGAATTTTGCTATGTTATACAAATACATGATAATAATAACAACAATAATAATGAGAAATATGTTGTTGCTTTAATGAATATATGCTAGTGATAATCAAGATAATAATAATAATTACCCAGTAATGCATTGCTGACTTTGCTGGGGTAAAACACAGGTATCCCTAAACAACAGTGCACTAATGGACTGTTTGAATACTATATATTTGTTGCTCCTGTATCTCCCTTTAAATGTTGTTAGATGTATTTACAAATTTTATGTATTTTTAAAGTAAATGTGTAGCTTAAATGTTCCTTTAGTTGAATCCATTATGCATAATATATAATGGAATGGCATATGAAATCCAAAACATTGTGTTAAAATAAGCATAATACTAAATAATGTTTAATATAAAAACATTGTTTTCTTTTCACTAGTATATGTTGCAAAATTACATAGATTTTGTAATTTACATAGGGAAGTAAATTAACTTATTCCATTTAAAGTATTTTAGCATAAGACAATGATTATTACAAATAATTAAAGCAGAAAGTTTTGTGTGTAATAATATATAAGAAAAGTCACACAATCTTACAAATATACTGAGTAATTTTCATTTTTTATTTGGTTTAGCCTAATTTTAAGTTTGCAAGCAGAATAATGCTTTTTTAAAAATATATATACATAATAGCTCTCTTGAATTGTCAACTAAAATTAGTCATGGGTGTCACAACAAAAAGCCCCTTCTGAAAATATATACTCGTGGGTTACAAGGCAGATCATTATTTTGCTAGGTTGAATGAAATATGTACATATTGCATGGGATATACAAATTACAAAATATGTAATCATTTCTTTGAGTCATGCACCCTTGTTTGAGAGGAGAGAGGGACTCTTTTGTTCTCTCCTTCAGAGGCTGTGCGGAAGGATACGCGCGCGGCTCACTCTACGGCTTGTTGTTTCCTCCTCCCTCCGCCAGGCATTGCATGGTGGAAAGCGGAGGTTTCTTTCTCCTTCCTGCTCCAGACCCTGACAGCTTCAGGGGCAGGGCCCGGGGATCCGCTCCGGTGGCGACTGTAAAAGCGAAAGAAGGAGGCAGTACAAGCAAAAGAGGGGTGACACTAAACCACCCCAATATGTCCTCCTCCAGCAATAGCGCCGACCTGAAATCCGGTATGTCCCCCTTCCTCTGTGTACAATAATAAACAACATGCACAATATGTGCCAAAACATACGTGTTCTATAATTATTTGTTTATATTTTTCTAGAACTGTATTTCCTTATTGCAAGATTCTTAGAAGACGGACCTTGCCAGGAAGCAGCACAGGTATAATATAACCTAGAGAAAAGGGGGTGTCACCACACATTCTACTCGTTATTGAAAGTGACACCCCAATATCCCCATATAAGATTTAGGGGTGCAATACGTTAGACTGACCAGTGGCTTTTTTTCTTCTCTTCAGGTTCTGATCAGAGAAGTAGAGAAGAAGGAGGTAAGCGAAACTGGGATGTAGAAATAACTGTTAAAGATAATGGGTGCTTTTGTGGGTACAAGTGGGGGGATGTAAATATACACTGGACTCTTTAAATTGTCAGATCCCTTTGATCAGCTTTTGTCACGCGATCTGTAATAAAGGATGCAAAGAAGAGAATTCCCAGGACCTGACTATGCTGCTCCTCCCCTTTCCAGGCAAAGCATCATTTTTTTACGGGGGGTGTGGGGGCTATTTCTATATATTTGGGGTCTTCGGTAACATACTCTTGACACATCACACCTCCTTTTGGTGTTATTATTATGTACCGTAGTAAGAGCAAGAGCACAACATGACAGACAATGCAGTCAGCTTCGCATTCAACTGCAACAGGACAGGCTATGTGTTTCATTTAAAATGAATATAAATATAATAGTACTTTTTTGATCAGACTTGACCAGGAGGTGTGTAATTTGTTAACAGACCCTTCTGTGCCTTTCGCTATTGCAGTTGCTGCCAACAAGGATAGACTGGACGGGAAAAGAACACCCCAGGAGCTACCAAAATTTAGTGAGTCTTTCCTATTGCCGAGGAAAAGTTTTTTTATTACCTTTTATATTTTCGCACAGAGGAATAAAATTGAATTTCCCGCATTTTCTATGTTTGGTACTGCTGTACAGTGTATGCATTGAGCCTTAGATTAGTTGCACCATGCAGCACACGTGATGGCTTTGTGGTGACATGTGGTTTGCTCTGAAGATCTATTTTGAGGTAGTTGTGTTTTGTTTGTAAATAGTCAGAAAATGAGAATTTGATGATCGAGAAATAAGAGAGACGTCATGGATGTTGTGCAGAGAAAGGTTGGAGGGAGGGACTTGCAGCCCTGGAAGCAGAAACTGAAAGGGAGGAGGCGCTGCTGCTCAATGCAGTGATCCTTCTGCTCACACATACACAGCCCGGGGCTCAGCTCACTGCCAGCCTGTCACAAACTGGTTGTTCAGCTAAAATGCGCTCATCTGGCTTATTACTTTTATTTTTTTTCTCAAATGACCCCAATTCTTTAAAGTGTAAGTAGTATTTTCCAATATTTTGATCTGATTTTTTATTTCTGCAGTTTTGGTTTAGTACATAATGTTTTCTTTATTTAATGGTAATGTATGTGTTTTTATGTGGCTTGTCTAAATGTTATTTATTTTTAACTCTGCTTAAGCACACTGAATTTCACACTTTTAAACCATTAGTTATCAGAGGGGATTAGAATGTAATGCCTTGCAATGTTTTACAGCACTTTCTGGTACACAAGTTAGGCAAATAATCATTTTTCAAACATATGCCTGATGCTATCACTGTTTTTAATATATTATAATTAAACATTGTGTTCATATTATATTTCTGTTAGATTGCTAAATTTTTATTTCTATCAATTAGTCAATTAACTCCTTTCTAAATGGAATATGACGAGTCAGTGTTTTGTATACGTTTGATCCCAGTCTCATGGTTGGCAAACATATATTAAGTGATATTAATAAATTCAATCACAGTTGGTTAATAGAAGGAATGGATGTCTTCTCTGTAAATAAGAAGGGCAAGTTAGTGTTTCTCAGAGGCTATTTCTCTATTGTTTAGCTTTTATACATACCAGCTGATTTATCATGTATTGCTGGCTTATAGAGAAGATCTTTACAGACATGGGTCATAGTTTTTTTTTATATGTATTTAATGTATACAGGCTTTTCTAACTATATGGTGCCGTTTTAGCACATCCTTTTTTCTTTTCTTTACATTTGCTTATGATAACTTAGAATGTAAATTCTTTTTCACTGGGGTATGTCAGCACAGTAGCTTCATGTTTTGTTATGCCTGGAGTACATTTTATCTTGGTATTTGTATGTTTTCATTCCCATTGAATTTTGGCATACTGAGACCCAATAGTAATGTAACAATGTGTTTCTCTTGGGAAACTTAGGAGGTCATAATGTTGCTGCAGGTGCTAGGTCTCTGTTTTATTACGGTGTAGTGTTACTTTATCAGAATGCTGCTTGTATTCCTATTGTTGCAAAAATATTAACATAAATTGACAGTCAATAATAAAATGGTTAACTTTTTTTTTTTTAATGGGTTTCTTTGTATCTGTTTCTGCAATAAAAATAAATATTTGCAATAAGGTTTTTTTTTTTGTTGCTGTTAACATTTATAACTTTATCAATAACAATATTTAGCGCTGCGGAATCTGTTGGCGCTCTACAAATAACCGATAATAATAACAATATAAATCTGCATCTCTTACAAATGGGTTATATTGTACACATTAAAAACAAAGTAACAGCCTGTAACAACTATGCTCTGCATCTACCCAGTTGATTTTAGATTTTTTTTAAAATACATATTAAAATGTCTTATACATATGTTCTTTTTATGAAAAAAACGTTTTCTCTGACTTGAAAAAAAAAATATTTAAAGGGACACTGTACCCAAATTTTTTTTCGTGATTCTGATTGAGCATGAAATTTTAAGCAACTTTCTAATGTACTCCTATTATCAAATTTTCTTCATTCTCTTGGTATCTTTATTTGAAATGCAAGAATGTAAGTTTAGATGCCGGCCCTTTTTTGGTGAACAACCTGGGTTGTCCTTGCTGATTGGTGGATAAATTCATCCACCAATAAAGTGCTGTCCAGAGTACTGAAACCAAAAAAAAGCATAGATGCCTTCTTTTTCAAATAATGATAGCAAGAGAACGAAGAAAAATTTGATAATAGGAGTAAATTAGAAAGTTGCTTAAAATTGCATGCTCTTTCTGAATTACAAAAGAAAAAAATTGGGTACAGTGTCCCTTTAACAATATTAAAGGGACTGTAAAGTCAAAATTAAACTTTCAGAGTATATATATATATATATATATATATATATATATATATATATATATATATATATATATATATATATATATATATATAAACAAAAATAGCTCTGCAATGTACTTCTAATATCAAATTTGCTTTGCTTTTTTGTTGAAAAGCATAGCTAGGTAGGCTCCTGAAATTTATTAGGTATGCACTACTGGGAGCCAGCTGCTGATTGGTGGCTGTACATATATTCCTCTTGTTAATGGCTCACATAATGTATTAGGCTAGCTCCCAGTAGTGCATTGCTGCTCCTTCAACAAGGGATACCCATAGAATGAAGCACATTTTATAATAGAAGTCAATTGAAAAGTTATTTAAAATTGTGCACTCTATCTGGATCATGAAGGAACAGTTTAGGCTTCATGACCCTTTATTACTGGATGCAGTTTATGGTAGAATACAGTATAATCTCAACTGGTAAATATCATCAAATTCTCCACACTGTCATCTGAAAAGGATCTTATCCTATTGAAGACTTTAACCCCCCCTCCATTTATTTGGCTGCTGTTTGACTCATCATATTAACATGACTACACGGTATGAATAATTAGCAAGAGCATTTCTTGTTAAAGAGATATAAAACATGTTGAGATCTATGCATATCCTAAAAGGGCTAATTAATAATTAATTTAATTTTTTTTTACATAAATTGTTGGCAAGTATTTTTTTTTCTTTTTCTTCCAAAATAAGCAAAATTAATTACATAGCTAAGCTGCCTGAAGCAGCCAACTTCTCCCCCCCTTATCAGTGTTTAGACACAGACATTTTATTTCAACTGAGTTCACAGCTTCTAGGTATGCTCCAGCAGATAATCCCTATGCACTTTTGCATTCTACCAAATCAACAGATATAGATACAGCCATAGAAGGAAGTGTGTGTGTGGGGGGGGAGTTAAAGCTGTACAATTCAGAAACTAAAAAGAAAGGGTTAATGGCGAGGCTCTGCAGTATAAATTTGCAAGTAAAGTAATTAAAGTACATATTATATTTTGTCTCTATCCCAACTTGTTTTATGTTCCTTTGATTGAGCTAAAACAATTATTATCTTGCCTAAGAACAGTCACAACCTTTTTTTTTTACAATACTCTTAAAGGGACACTCGAGTCAAAATTAAACTTTCATGATTCAGATACAGCATGCAATTTTAAGCAACTTTCTAATTTACTTCCATTAACAAAATGTGCACAGTCTTTTTATATTTACACTTTTTCAGTCACCAACTCTTACTGAGCATGTGCAAGAATTCACAGCATATACGTATATGCATTTGTGATTGGCTGATGGCTGTCACATGATACAGGGGGAGTGGAAATAGACATAACTTTGCAATTTATTTAACAAAAATCTACTACTCATTGGAAGTTCAGACTAAGTGCTATTGCGTTGTCTTCTTATCATGCATTTGTTGATTATGCAAATCTACAGTGTTCACTGGTCCTTTAACCTTACTTCCAATTCATTTTTACCTCTTCACTGCTTTTATCACAGTGCTGGAACTGTTAAAAATGATGTACCCTATGCATTAAAATGTATAAAATGACACAAAACCCCATTTTGTTTCTTTTCTTTCATGATTGTTAGAACAAACAGTTTTAAACAACTTTCCAATTTACTTCTATTATCAATTTGCTTAAAGGGACATGACACGCACATTTTTTCTTTCATGATTTAGAAAGAGCATGCGATTTTTAAACGACTTTCTAATTTACATATTTTCTAATTGACTTCCTTTTCTTGATATCCTTTGCTGAAAAGCATATCTAGATAGGCTCAGAAGCTGCTGATTGGTGGCTGCACATACTGATAAAAATGATTTTGTTGGGTTGTAATTTTAACACCAAAATTGTATAATTTTCAACAAATGAATTGTTAGTTAATTTACTTTGATATTTTGAGTACCTTACTTAATATGCATTAGTTGTGAAAACACTTTTTTACGATTTTAAATCAAACATATTATATTGAGTAATATAGACAAAGATTTTAAAGGGATAGTAAACCCCAACATTTTCTTTTATGATTCTGATAGAACATATAATTTTAAACATCTTTCCAATTTAATTATATTATCAAATTTTCTTCATTCTCTTGTTATCCATTGCTGAAGGGACAGGAAGCTGAAAATATCTATTTAGCCAATCACAAGAGACAAATGTGTGCAGGCACCAATTAGCAGCAGCTCTCACTAGTGTATGATATGTGCATATTCATTTTTTAACCAGTGATACTAAGAGAACAAAGCACATTTGAATATAGAAGTTAATTTAAAAGTGTCTTAAAATGAAATGCTCTATCTGAATCATGCAAGTTTAATTTTGACTTTCCTATTCCTTTAAGCAGTATGCATTTCCGAAATACTTAATTTGCATATATTTCACATAACTTGATGGAACAGAATATTTGGAGTTAATGTATCTGGCAGACTCCCCTTTCTTTTCCTCAGAGTGATATTTTGTGCTGATATTGGTTCCTGTATACATATTTTGTGTTTATGTTTTATGTAGAGTGTGTCACCCCAAGCTAAGTGTGTGATTCTTAGAGGCTAGTCCCATTTGAAACAAAGATCAAGTGTGAGGAGTTATTTGTTGTGGTCTTGCCTGGTTCTTACAGGGAAGTAAAGTCTGAGTCAAACAAAAAAATAAGTTAGTTGACATGACTTAAAAAGCTGATGCAAATAGTTGCCTCAATTTTTTTTGAGTAAATCCAGGAAATTTATTTTTTACAGTGTAGATGCCTTGTGTGATTGGCTAACCTGTGTGCATTGCTATTTATTCAACAAAGGATATCCAAAGAAAGAAGCAAATTTGAATGTTGTTTAAAATTGTATTCTCTATCTGAACAATGAAAGAAAAAAAATTGGGTTTAATGTTTGTTTTAGGGATGCACCGAAATTTCGGCCGAAAGTGGCATTTTTGCTTATTTGTTTTTTTTTTGCCTTTTATTTTCGGTAAAATTATTGTGTAGCATATTTCAAATTTGATGCCAGCTTAGAGCTGCTGTTTTGAGTTCATTACTTGACTTACTGTTTTGCATATAATAATAGTTTTCTACGACTATACTTTTATCTTGATAATTGGTAAAAAAAAAAAAAAAAAGGTTAAATCTGATTCTGTTACACAGAACTAAATAAAGAATAATACTAGTGATGCACTAAAATTTGGGCCGCCGAAAATGTGCAATTCCAATTTTGGCCCAAAGAGGACCAAAATGGCTAAAAATGTACAGCCCTCCCCTGTTCTATTGAGTTACATGTCTGTGGCATAAGGTGAGCAGCACAGCACTGGCATGGTACACAGAGCACACACATAAGTACAATGACATGATGATATTTGAAACCAGCAGTGCCCTTTTTTTTTTTTTTTTTTTTTAAGAAGGAAACCAAAGTTCTGAATACAGTATTCAAAGGAGGATAAGTAACAAGTTTATAAACTCTTGATATTATCCACCAGTTTAACTGCAGATCACGCCCTACGGTACAAGTGACCACGCCCATTTGTTGGAGCTTTCCCGCCTACATGCTCTCTCAGCTACACACACACACACACACACACACACTGTAGTTAAAAAAAAATAAAAAAATAATTTTGGTTTCAGTTTTTGGCCAGGGGCATCCTGAATTTTCGGTTTCGGTCCAGAATTTTCATTTCGGTGCATCCCTAGTTTATTTTAATTCTTTTGGCATCCTTTTATTGAAGGAGCAGGTCTGCACTGCTGGGAGCTAGCTGAACACATTTGGTGAGTGAGAGTAGTCCTACATGTGTTGCCACCAGCCAAGTTATTTCCCAGTAGTGCATTGCTGCGCCTAAGTATACCTAGGTATCCTTTTCAACAAAGGCTACCAAGAAAACAAATCATATTAGATAACAGAAGTAAATAGGATAGTTGTTTAAAATTATATGCTCTTTATGAATCATGAGTTTAATTTTGACTTTACTGTCCCTTTATCATTGCTATGTTTATTGCTCAAGACTGTCACTTTGTTTTTAATATGTACAATAAAACCCATTTGTATGAGGTGCTGATTATGCAGTTATTCCTTGCTATAAATGTTAACAGAAACATGCATTTCCTGCTAGTTTGTATAAATGTAAACAAACATATTTTTTATTTAAAAAAAAATAAAAAATATATTTAACATTGTCCCATAGCTCAAAATGAACAAATGTTAAATATTTATTGGTTATTGTTTATAAGTCTTAATATGTTATCAGTTTTTACATTTGCCCAATGCTTCCAATTTTAATTTTTGATCTGCTGAATTCTATAAAGTCTGACCTGTTTCTATAAGTTTATTTGCAATTTTTATAATAGTCCTTTTTACATTTAGAGGTGGAGAATGCCAAAAACTTCAAAGGAGGGAATCATTTGTTTCTCTTTAAATGTGTGGCGTTGTGCCATATTTATGGGTCTACTGCACAATCTTGTTATGCCTCTTATACTATTATAATGTGATTGTCATTGCCGCCTATGTGTTTTCCTCCTCATTTGAACAAGCTGACTCTTCTCAAGAGGTGCCACTCACCCCATAACTGTGTGTACATTTTCTTTTTTCTGCAGTGCAAATTAATGCAACAGTTGCTAAACTAGGAAGTCAGGGATACAATTTAATTCTTTTAAAGTATCAGTAAACCTAAAAATAATGTTATATAATTCTGCACATAGTGCAGAATTATATAACATTATTTTAGTACTATAGTTGTAAAACCCTTTTTTCCCTTTTTTAATATTTTAAAAACATGCTGCTTTTACAGACCTGCTCTCTGCTGAGCGGGTCTGTTTTTTTGTTTTAGTCAGCGCATCGGGCCAGCTGTATAGTCACAGCCCGGCCCGACCGCACCATAGCTGTCTGACAGCAGGAGCGAGCTTCACTTAATGTTATGTGACTATACAGCTGGCCCGATGCGCTGACTAAAAAAAACAGACCCGCTCAGCAGAGAGCGGGTCTGTAAAAGTGGCATGTTTTTTTAAATATTAAAAGGGAAAAAAGGGTTTTATAACTATAGCAGTAAAATAATGTTATATAATTCTGCACTATGTGCAGAATTATATAACATTATTTTTTAGGTTTACTGTCCCTTTAAATTCCTTTAATAATAAAAGGGACAATGTTTGTATCCTTTATACAGCACTGATGGCCTAACGCAGGGTGACTGCAGATGAATTTATAGCTGTTGAATAAATAAATATTTACCATAAAACATGCACATATGGTTGTAGGATAACGCTGTTCTAGTACAGGGGCCACATTTTATTATTGAACAAACACTTCCGTGAATAAAGGGACATTGTAAACTAGATTTTTCTCTGCATTTATATAGCCCACCGGGAGTGTTTTTGTAACAATGTATAGTTTTGCTTATTTTTTTAATAACATTGTGCTGATTTTCAGACTTTTCACCAAGTCTCAGATGTAGCCTAAAGTCTACAGATTCCTGCTTGTTCCTGTTTGTTTAATCTGTCTTTTCATATGCAGGGGAGGGGGAGTGTTTGCTTTTCCTGCTTTCCCAGCCCCTTTCACTGGTGTCCCAGCCTAAACTTATCAACAGTACTAAACTGGGAGCATCTAAGAGTTTTTATACTGGATTTTTAGATCAGTATCTGTGCATATTCTTCTTTATAGTAGTGTCTATTACATGCAGTTATATGAACACTTTTATACACTGTCCCTTTAACCCCTGCAAAGGGCTAAGTAAACGTATTGTTAAAGTCACACAACAGGCACAGTAATATACCATTCCTGGGCAGAAAATGACTGGTGATTGTATGAATGTGTTGCTTCACTGGTCACAGGATCTGGAAGTCAACATTGCAATGCACCAGTGTATTTCAGTTTTGAGTAGAAGTATATTTGCAATATACATGTATATAGCAAAAAATGTGTCTAGTAAAAGTTAAAGGGATAGTAAACACCAAAAATGTTATTGTTTAAAAATATATAGATAATCCCTTTTTTTCCTTCATAAATGGAGAGAGTCCACAACTGCATTCATTACTTTTGGGAAATAAGAGCCTGGCCACTAGGAGGCGGCAAAGACACCCCAGCCAAAGGCTTAAATACCCCTCCCACTTCCCTCATCCCTCAGTCATTCTTTGCCTTTCGTCCCAGGAGATTGGCAGAGAAGTGTCGGCATGGAACTGGAGTTTTAAGTAATCCTGTCAGCCTCTCAGTGAGAGCTTGGATGAAAGTTAGATTCCGGGGATGCAGGGAGAGTCTTTCTACAAAACCATCCCGACTAATTTTTAACAGTTTCATAGGTAATCAGCGGTGACGAGTTATGCTGTCTGCTTTCTTCTCTCAAGTCCATGGCAGAGGCAAGGCTACTATCTGCCACACTTGAAGGGCCGTGTTCCTGTTCCACGGCGTAGATTCCGGTAAGATCGTTTCATTTTACTTTTTGCCTGATTGGTTTGTATTTTAAATGTTTGCCCGAGAGGCTACCACCTTGCGGGACCAACTAGAGTAATCAGGGTCTCAGTGAGGCTCCTTTTGTATCTTGCAATCAAGGGTTAATATCTCCTAAGGGGGGGGGGGGGGTTATATGAACTGGGTGGGGGTTTAATCATGTTTATGTGATTCATCCTGCTTATGTGTAGTGTTACTTAGGCTCATGGTTTTGTGGAACATACCGGCCTTGGAAGTGACGCGGCCTTTGCAGTCGGGCGCACTTTTTTGGACTGTACAGCTTATCTTGTGACCTGGCGTGGTCACATTTTTGACTCTCCATTTCCGCATTTCTGACCGTCTGGTGACGGAGAAATTCTGGTCCTCTGTCTGGTGCATAGGAGTTGGTGAGTGCCCCAGCCATTGTGGGAGTAAGGTGCCGTTTAGATTTTTTCAAATTTTGGTCCATTTTTTTGGTCCATTTTTTTTGTATTCATATCCCAGTTATGGAGGATTCTGATGTTGAGATTGAAGTGGTCTCTGATTCAGATTCTACTTTATTGTAGTGAATACGAATCGGCTCAGATGACACATGACAGTCAGTTATGTTTCATATACAGTTCTAGAGGGCTCAATTCCTCAGGATTGGGGACTCTAGGGGTGCTGTCCCTCGAGTGGCGAGTTCCCTACCACTTACTGTTGCTACACGTGCAGGTGACACAGATAATGCTTATCCTTCCACGGAGGGGGGTTTGTCCCCTCAGTCGGTTGCGGCACGTTTCCGTATTCAAATCCTAATGGCAATGGTGCATCTGCAGCTTCCAGATGTCTATTTAAGATTATGTTCGTGTCAACCTGGGCCCTCCAGGCATGGGGTTGCCCGTTCAGCTGTCCGGGGGAATTGATACTCACTATTTCTTGATCGCTCTGTTTACTTCTACGGAATTTGTTCTGGGGACATGTTTAGTCCTATTTGTTGTCTTTCGTTTATCCCTCCCTGGGGGCAAATATGGCGCCTTAACAGTAATGGCTATGGTTCAGATCCTTCTGTCTTGAGGCCTCTTTCACATACGTGGCGCCTATTCTATCTGGCTGGTCCGGTTAGGGCGCTGAGTGATTGCTTTATTATTTGTGTTTTTTATTAGCTTGTTTTTACAAGTGTCAGCTAAGCATTTTGAGAGGACCAGAGGGTCTGTGAGACATGGGGGACTGGTTCAGTCTTCAGCAGCCTTTGAGCTGGTATTTTGAAACTCAGAGTTCCAGTGCGTCACACTCCAATGGTTCCGATATTGTTGGGATTTGAGTGTTTCCTTCCCCACGTGGGTTGAAGATTTGGAGGTTTTAGGGCCTCATTGCTGCCGTTATGGGCGGTCTTGCCCTTCTAGGGCTATTGAAATTTTCCTTTTTCGACTTGTTCCTTTTTGAGGACTCTTCCTTCCGGTCGAAATCTCTGAACTTTGTCCGTTTCTCCTTTAGAGTTTGACCTTGCGGTCTTTTCCTAATCTGAGGGTTAGTCGATCCTTATTAGGAATGATAGGCTATGTGGTCTCCTTATCCTGGCTCCGTCTAGGGGCTATTTCCGGGGTTTGGGATGCTATGCATTAGGGATGCACCGAAATGAAAATTCTGGACCGAAACAGATACCGAAAATTCAGGATGATCCTGGCCGAAAACCGAAACGAAAACAAAATTGTTTTTTTCTTTTTTTAACTACAGTGTGTGTGTGTGTAGCTGGGAGAGCTTGTAGACGGGAAAGCTCCAACAAATGGACATGGTCACTTGTACAGTAGGGCGTGATCTGCAGTGAAACTGGAGCTCTATAAGGGAGAGGGTGGTTATAGCCAGACAACAATACGAGGTGGACATGTGTTTTGTTTTTGGGTGTAGTTATCCGTGCGATGAGCGTGGCTGCACCTGATCGTCTCATCGTATCTCCGCCTAGTTCCTCACACTGACCCGTCAGATTATATGTCCGGAGCCCCAAATGGAGTCTGCCTGTCACCTATCACCAGGACCACTGGACTTGGCTACAACCTTACGTGCAAGGTGGCTATAGAAAGTTACTGTGCTTTTTTGTATACACTGTCTTGTGGGTGCTAATTTGTACCAATTGTGTGCAAGCTTGGGGCTTATGCTTATAAAGTGTGCACGCATATTTGCCTCAGGCGAATAGAATGTCTACGCGCAAGAGGTTGATGTATGAGCACTGTATATAAGGCTTAAAGATATTCACTGTGTGTGCTTAGGGCTGTGTCTGATAATATCAAGTGTTTATGTTGAATTGTTTTTATTGAAGTTTTACATATAACAAAACAAATAAAATCAAATAATATAAAATAAAATAAAATAAAATACATGTGTCAATCGTTTTTCTTCGTAATGTTCATATTTTACAGTATATAACCTCAGCAGAAATAAAATCTATCCATAGTTTACAGATCAGTGAAAACAGGGTATTTATGTGCTCTATACCATCCTTACGTTTGTCCTCATTGAGGGCCCCGGCTCTTGTTTTAAATTGTAGGGTCTGGAGCATGAGTATTATTCTGGGTGGTTTTTCTTTTTGACTCATGGTACATTACAAAAGGTTCCCATCTTGTGAGGAATCTTTCAGTATCGTTAAGGGTTTCAGCTGCTGCACTTGCCATATTGTAATGATACTCTAATTTGTTATAGATAAAGGTTACGTCAGGTGGAGTGGATTTCCAGAATTGGGCTATGCTGATTTTAACTACCGTGCATACCATCATGACTAGTTTAAGGTGGGTCTTTGGAATTCCTGGGATTGGGAAATGAAGCAGAGCTTGCTCTATCGTTAATGTTATTTGTTTTTGGAAGATTGCACTTAATAGTCGTGAAGTGTAGTCCCAGGTTTTCTTAATTTGCTCACATTCCCACCACATGTGGATATATGTGCCTCTTTCCCCGCACCCTCTATAACAAAGCTGTGATAGTGAGCCCCCTGTTTCGTGTGTCCTTGTGGGATGGAGGTACCATCTGAATGCAATTTTTATGAAATTTTCTCTAAGTTGAGCGTTCTGCGTAAAGGAAGCACCATTTTTAAGGTTTGTATACCATGTTTCAAGTGGCCAGACTTTACCTATGTCTCGTTCCCATCTACTGATGGTTTGTGTTTTTTCTTTGTTTTCTGTGGAATTAAAGATTGAGTATAAGGTTGATATCACTCCCGATATCTGAATGGCTGTAAGGCATAGTGTTTCTAGTTTTGTGTTTGGGGGGGGTTTCGCTATACCTAGTATCTCAATCGCCCTCGACCTCAGTTGCAAGTAATGATACCATATGTTCTTGTCACTAACATCTAGGTTATGATATTGTTCAAAAGATAATACTTTATCTGCTGTAATCACGTCTGCTATTCTATAAAGCCCTTTATTGGACCATTTCTGCTGAACCTCTGTCTATTGAGGTGTCAAGCGTTACTAGAGGGGTTAGTGTGGATCTATCTCTGATAAGAGTGTATTTCGAATTTAGGTATTTCCAAATGTGGATAGTGTGTTCAATCGCAATAAATTTACTGTTATGTTTGTGCTTTGAGAGATGTGGGGCCCAGAGCGCTCGGGAAAGGAAGTTTGTCTCTAGAATGTTCGACTCAATGTGGGTCCAACTCTTCTTACTATTATCTTTAAACCATTGTATGGTCTGTGACATTCTTGCGGCATGGTAGTATGAGATTAAATTAGGCACTCCTACCCCTCCTTCGTTTCTAGTTGTACACATTACTTTTCTGTTGATCCTGGCTTTTTTCCCTTGCCAAATGAATTTTAGTAAATCTCTTTGTAGTTTGTGTAATTCTGAGAGTGGGACAGAGATGGGGAGGGCTCTAAACAAGTATAATATTTTGGGTAATAGTGTCATTTTAGTGGTAATAATTCTGCCGTACAGAGAGATTTTAAGTTTAATCCATTTACTGATTAAATCTCTAATATGCTTGAACATGGGTGTATAATTAGATTGATAGAGACTATGTATGTTAGTTGGAAGATTTATCCCTAAGTACTTAATAGTCTTCTTGGCCCATTTAAATGCAAAATTGAGTTCCAGTAGTTTTTTTGTATGCTGTGGAAGTTTGATGCTTAAGGCCTCGCACTTGTCTTCATTTATTTTGTAGCCTGAAAGGTTACTAAATTGTTGCATTATATGATATAGGGGGGGAAGAGATAACAGTGGTTTAGTCAGTGACAGGATGATATCATCCGCGAATAGGGATAATTTGTGGTCTGTTACTCCATCGTTAATACCTGCTATATTCTGATCATCTCTTATTTTAATTGCCAAAGGCTCAATACAGAGGGCAAATAATAGGGGGGATAGTGGACAGCCTTGGCGGGTGCCGTTCTTAATCTGTATTGCTTGGGACTGGTAGCCAGATAGCCTAATGAATGCCGTAGGGGATGAGTAAAGATTGGTGATCGCGTCAAGAAATTCACCCCTAATACCTGTTTTCTTGAGGACCGCAAACATATATTGCCAATTAACTCTGTTGAACGCCTTCTCTGCATCCAGGGCTAGAAACAGAGAAGGCGTCCCTCTGACTGTGGCGAGATTAATCAAGTCTATCACTTTACGGGTGTTGTCTGGAGCCTCTCTACCGGAGACAAACCCCACTTGATCTAAGTGTATAACCTTGGTAAGTAGAGGGTTCAGTCGATTTGCCAATATTTTGGTGAATAGCTTTATGTCTTGGTTTATCAGTGATATAGGCCTGTAGTTTTGGCAGTGCTGCTTATTTTTGCCTGGCTTCGGGATTACTGTGATTCTGGCTGTTAACATCTCAGGGGGTATTACTTTATTTTGTAGAATAGAGTTGAATACATTCGTTAGTTGTGGTATTAGAATAGGTTGCAGCAATTTATAGAAAATTCCCGAGTATCCATCTGGCCCTGGTGCCTTAGAACTTTTAAGAGTTTTTATGGCTAATTTTACTTCCTCGTGGGTGATCGGACTATTCAGGGCATCCCTATCTTGTTCAGTTATGGATGGCAAGGAACTATTTTCTAGGAATGTGTCAAGTTCTTTAGTTTTGTCTATATTAGATTTGTTATGCGTGAGATTGTATAATTTATGGTAGTACTCAGCAAATGTATTTGCAATAGACAGGGGGTCATTAGTCGTTTTATTATCCGACAGTTGTAATTGGGGTACAGTAGTGATTCTGGTAATTTCTTTCAATTTATTAGCCAACATTTTGTCGGGTTTGTTGCTGTAAATATAGTATTGTGTGTCTATCATTTTGATTGTCCTAATTGCATCTTTATTTAAGAGATGATCTAGCTTGTCAGTTTTAATCTTTAATTGTTTCATTAATCCTTTCGTTGACTTATCTAAAATTTTAGTTCTTAAGAGATTAATCTCTGATTTCAGTTGCTCAATTTGGGTTTTTTTGATTTTATGTCGCTTGTTTGATTCTGTGATCAAAAGACCTCTAACATAGGCTTTTAATGCCCCCCATTCATAGATAGGGTTGGAGGTAGTGTTTTTATTAAGTGTAATAAACTCCTGTATGTGTTGTTGGATTGTATTTAGTATCAACTTATCTTGTAATAGGTTGTGGTTGAGTGTCCAGGCTTTTATTCTCTTTGGGTTAATCATTCCCGATAACTTAATTTCTACCATGGAATGGTCTGACCAAACGCAATTTATAATTGTAGCTTTAATCAATAAGGGCACCATAACTTGACTTAGGAGAATGTAAACGATTCTTGAGTATGAATTATGTACTGGGGAGTAGTATGTATAGTCTTTTACTGTTGTGTTGAGTGTTCGCCAACTATCTATTAGGTTATGATCTAGGGTGAAGTCTTTTAACACTTTATGGGTGGGTCTGCGTGCTTTTTGTTGTGAGATAGTTACTATTGATCTATCTACATTATCATCCATGGTTGTATTGAAGTCTCCCCCAATAATTGTTTTGTACCTTTTCCAGAGTGTAAGTTGTTTGCTAAGTCTAGACATGAATGGAGATAGATGTTCGTTAGGGGCATAGACATTTACCAGTAGGACCGGGGTGTCTTGTATGAGGCCTTTTAGAATTAAGAATCTCCCCTCTTTGTCCCTTATAACTGATTCTTCTTTAAAGTTTAATGAGGAGTGGAGGAGAATTGTAACTCCACACCTTTTGTTTGGATTGATTGAATGGTATTGTGTAGGGTATGTTTTATCCCAGTATTTAGGGGTGTAAGATCTGGTAAAATGTGTCTCCTGCAGCATTACTATTTGCGCTTTTAGGGACTTATATTCATTGATGGCCTTTCTGCGTTTTATGTCAGAGTTCAGTCCTCTGACGTTATGTGATATAATTTTAATGGACATAATAGCTGGATAAGCATATTGCTATTGTTTCCCTATCTTTACCCCCTGAATGGAGTTCACAGAACACCTTAATGCTCACATATTGTTGCTTAATCTTACCACTCGAAGAGCCGGGACCCTCGTGGGATTGCTGTGGGGTACCATGCTGTGAGATAGCCCTTACAGTATATCTCGGTGGGAGACAAGAGGATTTTTTGAGGATACTTAGAAAGTGGAACCAGCTATGCAGCCGATAATCGTACAATGGTGTAGGCTTCAAAAGGAAGCTCATCCTGTAACACAAAGCAGTTTTGAGAAACACATGTAAAAATAACAAAAAAATAAACATGTCAGCAATTCTAACTTAAGTATTCCTAGTAGAGGAACGAAACATGGCATGCATTCGATGTATACATTGATCTGAACAATTCTAACTTGGGGAGGGAAGGGGAGGCAGGGGAAGTTGAAGGAATATGTATGGCGGGTGAGGACAGGATAGGAATAAGGGGGTATGAAGAAGGGAGAGTAAGGGATGATGGGTGGGGAGGGGGGGGGAGGGGGGGGGGATCCCGAGATACTAGACGGCATCTCATTCTGCAAAAATAGAAAATAGTGGGGCACTGGTTATTTATCAACCAAAGATAAAAGTTCAAACATGGTGCTAATAAATGAGTTCCATATGTTGCAATAAACTGTGGTAATCAGTCTCTGAAACTTCTCTTATTTAACTGTTAACTTAATCAGTGCCCCTTAAGATATCTGGAAGCCTAATTGCTTCCACCAATGTTATTACCAGTACCGTCTCTTATTGTTACAGCACTTCACTCCGGGTCTTCATCTTCTGATGAGGATTCTGATTCTTTAGGGTCGCTTGGTGTAGGTTTTCTTCGTTTGGTCTTACCCATTTCACGGGCCGGCGTCCACTCTCTTTGAAGATTTTTCTTTGTAGTCTTGCTGGGTGCAGGTGTGTTGGAACTCTCTGTTGGAATTTTGAGCTTGGCCAATAGTGAGAAGCCTTCTTCCCTAGTAGTGCAGCTATACATGATGTTTTGGATGGAGAAGACTAACTTGAATGGGAAGTTCCATCTGTATTTGATGTGAGCAGCATTGAGGGCTGTTGTTATGGGTTTCAGTTCTCTCCTTTTTCGGAGTGTGATGGGGGCTAAATCGGTGAAGATTTGGATATCATGTCCATCATAAGTGATAGTCTGGTTATTTCTTGCAGCTTTTATTATGAGTTCCTTGATGTGAAAGTAGTGAAGTTTAGTTATAATGTCCCTTGAGGCGAATTGCTGTGGCTTTGTCAGTGCCCTGTGCACACGATCCATAAGTAGCATGTCTACTTCCACTTCAGGAACTAGTTGATGGAAAAGATCTGTGATAGTTTCATCTAAGTTTTTATAGGATTCCGGAAGGTTTCTAATGCGGATATTCGATCTGCGGGATCTGTTTTCAAGATCCTCGATGTGATCCTCTAATTTAGTTATATAGGTAGAGTTCTCCTGTATTGAGTGGCGTAGCTGGGGGATTTCTTCCACTATATTATCCAGTTTGTTTTCTAGTTCAGCCGTACGACCTCCAATTTCTCTGATATCCAGTCTTAATTCTGAAATAGCGGATTTTAGTTCCTCCTGGAATAAAGATTTTATCTGTGTTAAAAGTTCTTTATTGGATATCGACACAGTGGGGTGCTCAGTAGCCATTTGTGGGTTTTTTGTAGGGCTAGCGGTTTGAGTTGTGATGCTTTTATCTAAGGTTTTTTGCTTTGCTTGAGATTTTGATAAACATTCTTTGACTGTCTGCGTTTTATTTTTCATTGTAATGCAGCTTTCTTGTGTCCAGGGGATGGTGTGCTCTTTAATTGCTATTCAAAAGGTGGAAGGTTTATTGGCTTAATATAGCTGGAATATGTACTCGGGATCTGGAGTAGCTTAGGGAAATTACATTAGACGGAATTGCTCATAATCTTTAGTGATGTCGGTATAGACAAAGTGGATCTTTAGTTTGCCATTACTTTCCTCATTCAGAGTGATGTGCTACATATCTCTATCTTTCCTGCTGAGGGGGTGAGATAAAGAGTTACTGAAAAATCTTGTGAGTCCCTGCAGCTCCTATTCCTCCGTTGTGTAACTGAGCCCTCCGGTTCTGGCCACCTGGACTGTCCTGTTCCAAGGCTAACTGCACCTCCAAACAAGGCAGGCAGCAAGGGTGTCTCTCCTAAGGAGGGTCGAAAAGGAAAAGGAGAACTGTAGGTTTTGCTTGTTATTAATACGCCATGAGCAGTGAGTCTGCTTTTTTAAGAAAAAATATTAGTCTGTTCTGAATCTGGCTTTCAGTATTGTGGTGCAGCCGGGGTATGTGGGATCTGCTTATTTATTTTAAGGTACTGGTGCAGCAGTCTGTGTAGGAGAGAGAAGAAGCAGCAAGATGGCGCCTCTTCCCGCCCTCAAAAGTTTCGGCCCGTATTTATTATTTTTTTATTTTTGTCTCGTCTTGAATTTTATAAGGGCTTCCTCGGCACTGGGTCTCTGTGAGGCCTTTTGTTAAAGGTGTAGGTTGATGTGGGTGGGGGGTTATATCTCTCCCCTGCTGCTATCGTGTGTCTGTCCCCCTTTATTAAATTATTTGATGCGTGGCTTAAGTGCGGTGTCGGAAGGCCTCACCTGTTGCCTGTTGGTATGCGAGCCGTCTGGTTAGCTTAGACTGTGTTGATGTCAGGAGTGGCTGCCGTTACTTATCCTCCGTAGGTTGATTTCTTTCTAAAACAGCCGTCGGAGCGGAGCCCCGACCCTCCGACGCTGTGCTGTTGCGGCAGTAAGAATGTTATTCCGACAATGTACACCTCCGTATTGCCCCGGAATCCTCTCTTGAGGTGCTCTACGGTGTGCCTGTCTCCTATTTGTGCTCACAATGTCTTTTTTAGTGTGATTTAGCACTTTTTCCTACTAAGTTAGGCTCTTTAGCAGCGGAGCTCTCTCAGGACACGTCTGGCTTCAATGGCTGCTAGCTCCGCCTCCCCATATCAAGTGTTTATAAACATGTTACTTATCCTCCTTTGATATTTGTATTCACTATTCAGAACTTTGGTTTCCTTCTCTGCTGGTTTCAAATATCATCAAGTCATGGTACTTATGTGTGTGCTCTGTGTACCATGCCAGTGCTGTGCTGCTCACCTTATGCTAAGGATAGACATGTAACTCAATAGAACAGGGGAGGGCTGTACATTTTTAGCCATTTTGCTCCTCTTTGGGCCGAAATTGGAATTGCACATTTTCGGCGGCCCAAATTTTGGTGCATCGCTAGTATTATTCTTTATTTAGTTCTGTGTAACAGAATCAGATTTAACCGTTTTTGTTTTGTTACCAATTATCAAAATAAATTATAGTCCTAGAAAACTATTATTATATGCAAAACAGTAAGTCAAGTAATGAACTCAAACAGCAGCTCTAGGCTGGCATCAAATTTTAAAATATGCTACACAATAATTTTGCCAAAAATAAAAGGAAATAACAAAAAATGCTATTTTCGGCCGAAACTTTCTGCTGCCGAAATTCCGGTGCATCCCTACTATGCATTCCTTTTCCTTGGATGTAATCCTCTGGTTTTGTACTTTGAGGAGATTATGGAGACTAGCATTTATTACCTCACTCTTCGGGTGACTTCGTCCCCGATGTTTCCTTTGGGTCCTAGAGGTTTGGGGTGCGCCTGTTGGGCTTAGAATCTTAGCGGCTCTATCGTGCCCTAGCTCCTTTGGAGTTGGACCTTTTGTAAGGGGTGTTCTCTTCCCTTTTGGGTTGGGATTTATGTTTAGACCCTTTTACAAGTTATTGTTATCCCTTGTGAAGTCTGTTTTTATTCAGACGGGGTATGGAGTTCCCTGGGGTATTGTCTTGTCTACACAATTCTGGGGCTCGGGCCTTCGTTTGTCTGGATCTTCTGGGCATTAGCCAACTGGTCTGATTGGTGGTTAGCCCCATGGTTTCGCTAGCTGGATCCCGCTGTGGTGTGGGAACTTTTTGGATGGCACCCGAGCTCTGTTGGGGTGTCTGAATCCATTCCGCCCTTTGGGCTGGTGGTTGGGGCCATTTTCTGTTCCCCTGTTTTTCAGGCCTGCCTGTTGCTTGGGCTGGTTCGGTGTTGGAACAGGATCTGAGATATGTTGTTTGTCCTTGGATCGTGGAGGTATGGTGAGCCTCTTTGAGGTTCTGGGGTCCTCGTTGTTCCACATAAGTGTGTATTTTATTTTCAGAGTCATCCTGGTTTGACTGCAGCGTGTGGTGTTCAGAGGTTGCTCTCTGGGATTGATGCATGTGTTGGCCTGGGAATATTTCAATATTCCGAGTTCCTGGCGACTTGGGACTCCGGTTTGTGGACTATCTGCTGATCAGTGTCCTTGGGGCCTTTTTTCCTTTTCAAAGGTTTTCTTGACTTCGGACGAAGCAGAATTTTTGTTGGGTTGTGGTTTCAGGCCTGGTGCCCTCAGAATGGGGCCGCTTTTTATACCCTTCCGTTTTAGCAATCAGTGTCCACTAAAGCTTTGGTATTGTTTTCCCAAAAGTAATGAATGCAGTTGTGGACTCTTTCCATTTATGAAGAAAAACATACATTATGCTTACCTGATAATTTTCTTTTCTTCAGATGGAAAGAGTCCACAGCTCCCGCCCGTATTTTTCTGTGGGGCGGACGTAATTTTTTGTTCTTCTGGCACCTTTTCACCCTGATATTTCTTCTATTGTTCCTTGTTCCTCGGCAGAAGGACTGGGGGATGAGGTAAGTGGGAGGAGTATTTAAGCCTTTGGCTGGGGTGTCTTTGCCTCCTCCTGGTGGCCAGGTTCTGAATTCCCAAAAGTAATGAATGCAGCTGTGGACTCTTTCCATCTGAAGAAAAGAAAATGATCATGTAAGCATAATTAGTTATTTACCATTCCCCAGTTTTGCATAACCAACACTAATAGAAATATACTTTTTAACTCTAATTACCTTGTATCTAAGCTTCTGCTGACTGCCTCCTTATCTCAGATCTTTTGACAGACTTGCATTTCAGGCAATTAGTGCTGACTCTTAAATAAGAGCACAATGTTATATATATGAAACACATGAACTAACATCCTCTAGCTGTAAAAAAACTGTCAAATGCATTCAATATAGAGGTGGCCTTCAAAAGCTTAGAAATAAGTATATGAGCCTACTTTAGTATTATCCTTCAACTAAGAATAGGAGAACAAAGCAAATTTGATGGTAAAAGTTGTTTAAAATGACATGCTCTATCTAAATCATTAAAGTTTAATTTAGACTTAACTATCCCTTTAACCCCTTAACAACCGAGGATGTGCAGGGTACGCCCTAAAAAAAAGTCAGTTAACGACCAAGGATGTACCCTGCACGTCCTCAGTCTGGAAAGCAGCTGGAAGCGATCCTGCTAGCTTCCAGCTGCTTTCCGGTTATTGCAGTGATTCCTCGATATCGAGGCATCCTGCAATAACCTTTTTTTAGCCATCCGATGCAGTCTCTCTGTGGCCCCCTCTGCACCGGACATCGATGGCTATCTTCATTGGCGGGTGGCGGCCATCGATGGCCCTGGTGATGTAGAGGGGGGCGGGATCAGGGATGACCGTGGGCGCGTACGGGGGGGCGAGCACGGGGAGGGAGCGGGTGGGAACCGCTACACTACAGAAAAATTAATATTAAAGGGGGGGGGTATATATGTAAAAAAAAAAAACATCAGTCAGGGGGTGGGGAAGCTACACTACAGAAAAAAAACATAAAAAAAAAAACCCCCCCATTATTTTTGCAAACTGGGTACTAGCAGACAGCTGCCAGTACCCAAGATGGCCCCCAATAAGGCAGAGGGTTAGAGAGCTGTTTTTTTTGGGGGGGGAATCAGGGAGGTTGGGGGCTAAGGGGGGATCCTACACAGCAGCATATGTAAATATGCTAAAAAAAATTTCAGATACCTTTTTATTTTACTACTGGCAGACTTTCTGCCAGTACTTAAGATGGTGAGGACAATTGTGGGGGAGGGAAGAGAGCTGTTTGGGAGGGATCAGGGAGTGGGATGTTTCAGGTGGGAGGCTGATCTCTACACTAAAGCCAAAATTAACCCTGCAAGCTCCCTACAAACTACCTAATTAACCCCTTCACTGCTAGCCATAATAAACGTGTGATGCGCATCAGCATTTAGCGGCCTTCTAATTACCAAAAAGCAACGCCAAAGTCATATGTCTGCTATTTCTGAACAAAGGGGATCCCAGAGAAGCATTTACAACCATTTGTGCCATAATTGCACATGCTGTTTGTAAATAATTTCAGTGAGAAACCTAAAATTGTGAGAAATTTAAAGTTTTTTTTTTTTTTTATTTGATCGCATTTGGCGGTGAAATGGTGGCATGAAATATACCAAAATGGGCCTAGATCAATACTTGTGGTTCTCTACTACAATAAAGCTTAAATTAACCCTAGAAGCTCCCTACATGCTCCCTAATTAACCCCTTCACTGCTGGGCATAATACACGTGTGGTGCGCAGTGGCATTTAGCAGCCTTCTAATTACCAAAAAGCAAAGCCATATATGTCTGCTATTTATGAACAAAGGGGATCCCAGAGAAGCATTTACAACCATTTATGCCATAATTGCATACGTTGTTTGTAAATAATTTCAGCGAGAAACATAAAGTTTGTGAAAAAGTGAACAATTTTTTTTTTATTTGGTCGCATTTGGCGGTGAAATGGTGGCATGAAATATACCAAAATGGGTCTAGATCAATACTTTGGGATGTCTTCTAAAACAAAATATATGCATGTCAATGGATATTCAGGGATTCCTGAAAGATATTAGTGTTCCAATGTAACTAGCGCTAATTTTTTTAAAAAGTGGTTTGGAAATAGCAAAGTGCTACTTGTATTTATGGCCCTAGAACTTACAAAAAAGCAAAGAACATGTAAACATTGGGTATTTCTAAACTCAGGAGAAAATTTAGAAACTATTTAGCATGGGTGTTTTTTTGGTGGTTGTAGATGTGTAACAGATTTTGGGGGTCAAAGTTAGAAAAAGTGTGTTTTTTTTCCTCCAATTTTTCCTCATATTTTATATAGTAAATTATAAGATATGATGAAAATAATGGTATCTTTAGAAAGTACATTTAATGGCGAGAAAAACGGTATATAATATGTGTGGGTACAGTAAATGAGTAAGAGGAAAATTACAGCTAAACACAAACACCGCAAAAATGTAAAAATAGCCTTGGTCCCAAACGGACAGAAAATGGAAAAGTGCTGTGGTCATTAAGGGGTTAATACTGTTTCAGTGAGGTGTTTTAAAGGGACATTATTCCCAAATGTTAAAGCACTTGAAAGTGATGCAGCATAGCTGTAAAAAGCTGACTAGAAAATATCACCTGAACATCTCTATATAAAAATGGAAGTTATTTTAACTAAAAAAGTATTCACACCCCAATATAAAGACTTTAAGCAGCCAATCAGGATGCTAGTCCCAGGACTTGCAAGGGAGTGTGCATCTGGCATGTTCAGGCACAGTCATATTGTTTTCCTATTCAGTTTAAAGAAGTTTGCAATAAAATATCACACAATTTCAGTGAAATCTCATGAGATCACAGCAATGCAAAGCATGACATCAGCGCTGCTGATCCTGATCAGGGATAGGCAAGGTGTCCGTACACGGACACTGGTGTCTGTGACTAGCCCTTGCAGTGTCCGCCACAACCTTAGTATATGTTTTGATTGAATAATAGGACTAAAAAAAAATATGTAGTGTGAATAAATTTAGTGGCTTGTCAAGAGACTGCTAGCGATATTGGGTGATAAGTTATGGAATAACTAAAGCCTGAGTGAAATACTGGATGTTTATCTGCATCTGTATAATAACGCCCAGCTCTATACAAAGACACAGTAGGGACACTGGCACGTGCGCATAGCCAGACAAGGGTTGGTTATAGGGTCAGTGGTATCTGCATCAGTATAATAACACCCAGCGCTATATAATGACACAGTAGTGACACTGGCACATGCGTATAGCCAGACAAGGGATGGTTATAGGGTCAATGGTATCTGCATCAGTATAATAACACCCAGGGCTATATAATGACACAGTAGTGACACTGGCACATAGGTATAGCCAGAGGAGGGCTGGTTATAGGAGCAGTGGTATCTGCATCAGTATAATAACACCCAGCGCTATATAATGACACAGTAGTGACACTGGCTCATGGGTATAGCCAGACAAGGGATGGTTATAGGGTCAATGGTATCTGCATCAGTATAATAACACCCAGCGCTATATAATGACACAGTAGTGACACTGGCTCATGGGTATAGCCAGACAAGGGATGGTTATAGGGTCAATGGTATCTGCATCAGTATAATAACACCCAGCACTATATAATGACACAGTAGTGACACTGGCACATGGGTATAGCCAGAGGAGGGCTGGTTATAGGATCAGTGGTATCTGCATCAGTATTTTAACACCAAGCACTATAAAATGTTTTTAATTTAAAATGTACCTTGGTGTCCTTCACTAAGGTCTGTAATTTGGATTATGTCCGCCAAAGCCTTTGTCTGTGCCTATCCCTGACCCTGATTGGCTATTGTGTGTGTGTTTTTCTTTCCTCTCTAACTTGCTGCTTGCTGGACAGCAGCTGAAGTATAATTGTTCACATAGCTCTCGCTTTCTTGATCTGAAGAGATTTTGAGGTAAAATATCTTCCCTGTTTACATAGAGATATTCATGTGATATTTTCATGTCGGCTTTTTACAGTTATGCTACATCACTTAAAGGGCCATGATACCCACATTTTTTCTTTCATGATTTAGAAAGGTAATGCATTTTTAAACATCTTTCTAATTTACTTCTATTATCTAATTTTGTTTTATTCTCTTGATATTCTTTGCTGAAAAGCATATCTAGATATGCTCAGTAGCTGCTGATTGGTTGCTGCACATAGAAGCCTCATTTGATTGGCTCACCCATGTGCATTGCTTTTTCTTCAAATAAGGATATCTAAAAAATTAAGCAAAATAAATAATAGAAGTAAATTGTAATGTTGTTTAAATTTGTATGTTCTATCTGAATCATGAAAGAAAGATTTTGGGTTTAGTGGCCCTTTAAGTGATTTAGCATATGAATATTATCCCCTTTAATTTACACAGAAAGCATATGTAGATATACTCTGCTTGCCCATGGACTAAAAGCTCTATTGTGCACTACCATGTCCCTTGTAAATGTTATCTAATTCAACACTGAAAAAAAGATACCCTATATGCTCTCAATGTTGCTATATGTTTTGTATTAGTGTCTGTCCATATGCTTATTGCTATTGAAAAAACCCTCTAGGTTTTGTAATAACCACATATTCTTATGTTATACACTGAGCAGGTTCTTAAAGTGAAGGTAGACTTTGGTGAATGAAAGTCCGTTTTTTAAAAATACTATTAAAAATAGGGGCACTTTCATTCATCAAAGTTTACAAAGCAGCCGTTTTGTTAAAAGAAAAAACAACCTTTTTCTTTTCACTGCAACAGCAGCTTCTCCCACATAGAGATCCTCTATTCACACGTCGGCAATGACTAATCCTGCTTCCTCCAATCACAGCTTTCCAGGGTAGTCATTGCCTGAGGCCATGCTGTGATTGGAGGAAGCCGGATTAGTTATTGCTGATGTGTGAATAGAGGATCTCTATGTGGGGGAAGCTGCTGTAGCAGTGAAAAGAAAAAAAAATTTTTTTTTTAACAAAGCAGCTGCTTTGTAAACTTTGATGAATGAAAGTGCCCCTGTTTTTAATAGTATTTTTAAAAAACGGGCTTTCATTCATCAAAGTTTACCTTCACTTTAAAAGGACACTCAGGTCAAATAAAATTTTCATGATTCAGATACAGCATGTAATTTTAAACTTTCCAATTTACTTCCATTAAAGTGCACTGTCTTTTTTTATATTTACACTTTTTGAGTCACCAGCTCCTATTGAGCATGTGCAATAATTCACAGACTATACATATATGCATTTGTGATTGGCTGATTGCTATCACATGGTACAGGGAGAGTGGTAATATACATAACTGAAATTTGTTAGAAAAAAATCTACTACTCATTTGAAATTCTGAGTAAATGCTATTGTATTGTCTTGTTATCATTCATTTTTTGATTATGCAAATCCTTTGTGTTTACTGGTTCTTTAAACAGTGTTTCTCTAGTAAGCGTTGTATATTATATTGTTTCAAATAATTTACACAATTGCACACTCATCCACACTTGTAACACTTCCTCCAAGATAACTAGTTTTCATCACGCATTTCAATATAACACATTGTATCTTTTGAGGAACAAACTCCTTATATTGTTTGCAAAAAAGTATCCTTTTTTTAGTATTGGAATTCTACTACTGTATATTCTCTGCTCTGCTGTCACCAACACTGATCAGTATGTTAGACTTTCTGATCAGGGTTTACATATTGTCCCCGTAAGCACACTAACTTCAGCTTGAATTGACTTGACATTATACACTAGATTTTTCTTTGCATAAATGTTTTGTAGATGATCCATTTATATAGCCCATATGGGTGTGTTTTTGTAACAGTGTATAGTTTTGCTTATGTTTAACCCTTTAAGGACACAGCTTTCAGTTTGCTCAATTGTTTTATGACGGAAAAATTCCGTCATATGTCCTTTAAAGGGCCACTAAACCCAAAATCTTTCTTTCATGATTCGGATAGAACATACAAATTTAAACAACATTACAATTTACTTCTATTATTTATTTTGCTTCATTTTTTAGATATCCTTATTTGAAGAAAAAGCAATGCACATGGGTGAGCCAATCTCATGAGGCTTCTATGAGCAGCAACCAATCAGCAGCTACTGAGCATATCTAGATATGCTTTTCAGCAAAGAATATCAAGAGAATAAAACAAATTAGATAATAGAAGTAAATTAGAAAGATGTTTAAAAATGCATTATCTTTCTAAATCATGAAAGAAAAAATGTGGGTATCATGGCCCTTTAAGTGATGTAGCATAACTGTAAAAAGCCGACATGAAAATATCACATGAATATCTCTATGTAAACAGGGAAGATATTTTACCTCAAAATCTCTTCAGCTCAAGAAAGCGAGAGCTATGTGAACAATTATACTTCAGCTGCTGTCCAGCAAGCAGCAAGTTAGAGAGGAAAGAAAAACACACACACAATAGCCAATCAGGGTCAGGGATAGGCACAGACAAAGGCTTTGGCGGACATACTTTCTAAATCATGAAAGAAAAAATGTGGGTATCATGGCCCTTTAAGAGGTTAAATAACATTGTACTGATTTTTCAACTCCTAACCAAGTCCCAAAGTTTTAGATGTATACAGACTTCAGACTGCTTCTGTTTGTATAATGAGTCTTTTTCATATGAAGGGGGGGTTCTGCTTTCAGCTATTTTCAGTGGGTGTCCCAGGATAATATGATCAACAGTGCTAAACTGTGAGCTTCTAAGTAAGTTTTTAAAAGCTTTAATACTGGATTTTTATATCAGTATCTGTGCATAGTATTCTTTATAGTAGTGTCTATTGCATGCAGTTAAATGAAAATTGGTGTATACTGCCCATTTAAAGGCCTATTAAATACTGTAGAATTACATGATCAACAAGCGCATAATAAAAATACAATGCAATAGTACTTAAAATTAATTTTAAATGAGCATTAGATGTTTCTAACAGATTTCAAAATGTACATATTTCCCAGCCCCCAGTATCATGTGACAGCTATCAGCCAATCACAGGCTCATATATGTATACATTATGAACTTTTGCACATGGCCAGAAGTAGCTGGTGCCTCAGGGTGTGTATAAAAAGACTGTGCACAATTTTTAGTAATGGAAGTGAATTTGGAAAGACTCTTAACCCCTTAACGACAGCTGACGTACCCTGTATGCAATGTGTTAGAAATTTATAAAGTATTATTATACTGCAAGGTTTTATTAAACCCTGTCCTTGGGGGTTAATATTTTGTTCTTTGAGACAGTCGTGAGCAAAGGCTTAAAGGGACAGTATACTGGAAAATAGTTTTTCCCTGTATTTTCAATTACTTGTTTATGCCATCTGCTGAGTATAAAATGTGTGAGAAATTGCATTTTCAGGTTTGTGTATATGAATTAGCTGGGTTTAGGAAATGGGTTGAGCTTACAGGTAATATAAGATCTCATGTTATCACTTTGTGTACACACTTGCTTCCTTATCTTATATTTGTCTGGAAAACCAAAGCTCAGGACAATGGAAAACTAACATTTTATTACTTAAAGGGACAGTCTAGTCAAAATTAAACTTTCATTATTCAGATAGGGCTTGTAATTTTAATCAACTCTCCAATTTACTTTTATCAAATTTGCTTTGTTCTTTTGGTATTCTTAGTAGAAACTGAACCTAGATAGGCTCATATGCTATTTTCTAAGTTTTTCTAAAGTTTACCAAGAAACTTTCTGCCCTTTAATTTGTTCCCAATTATCCATTTTACCTGCTGGAGTGTATTCAGTTGTTTACAGATTGCTCCATAGCCTTTATATTGGCATTTGAAAAGCTGATTTAGCCTGTAGTAACCCTACTGAAACTGAAAGTTTCTATACCTAGGTATAGGCTATTGAGAAGCGATGTAAACACAGCCAGCAGAGGAAATTGCACTCATATTGGGAGGTGGTGAAGATAAAGCTCTAAAATGTTAATATTCAATTCTTCTGAGACAGTATTTTGCAGGCACATAGATAAGAAAGGGAAGCATTTGAGTGATAAGAAAACAATCTGATCTGTCAGCAAACCAAATCTATTTTAATGGGCTGTGGTTTCAAAGAGCAAATGGAGTTATTTATTTTGCAAAAAGAAGCATAAATTAGCAATTTCTCATCCCTTTTTTTTTTTTTTTTTTTTTTTTTTTTAATTTTCAAAAGAGCTTTATTGGAAAATTTGATGTTTTACAGCAAGTATGATATCAACATATACAACACATAGGTACATAAACATTTACTGCATATTACTGATTGTGTAATAAAACCATGTACTTTTGCTGTATTTCTACTTGTCCAACTGATCATGACTTTTATAAATCTATATAATAAGCTTAATAAATGATGGATGGAGACCCGATAAAATGTAGGTTAAGTTAAAAGTAGAGAGAGGAAATTCCTGTGTTAAAGGGTATTGTTGGGATCCATGAGCAGGATATGTGGGCTGTGCTTACTGAATGCTCTATTTATACCCCAGCTGGAGAGATCTCTCTTGGATCTCACGACAAAAAAGAAAACCATAAATGCTAATGTTGGGGTTAACTTGCTTATTAACTATTATGTAACCTAAAACAATTAACACTAAGACCTACATTGAATAAACCATTAAACATTGTAAAGTATTCCCTTATATACCTTATTATGTAAACGATTGTGCTTTTGTGCAGTAGCTGTTTCCTATAAATTATGGTAGAAGTGAGTGACTGATCTGTAATTCTAGGGTATGTATCTTGGCTTCATATGTGGTTTTAATTGAATATAACTTATGTTACTATGCTTTGGTAGCAGCTAGTTAGTAATACAGTGATGACCTCTTCATAAGGATAGATAATGTATGATGTACTTACAATATGCATATTATGGCTATGTAATGTCATCTATATTGATTTACTTGTTCTGCATCTGGGTTATAGAGGATTAGGACCTGTTGTCTCCTTATCTGTAGCTCCAGCCGAAATCCGCGTCAGGAATTTGATTTTGCTTGCAACCCTAGATGCCATGCGTGTGGTGTCTTTTCTGCCTATTGTATGTCTAATATTTTCAGTGTGTAACACAAGCTGCTATAGGTTTTGGGAAAAAAGGATATCCTGTCTGTAACCTATGGAAAACATAAAAAAGAAGCTTCACATCATGTTATGCTATAATACAGTTTTGCCCTCAGTTTTTGTCCGGTATATAATGGCTTCTACCAATTGCTCACTTCTGGATAAAGTAATCGGCCCCCCATGGCTGTTTGTCCATAACAAATGTTATTAGGAAAGGGTGGTGATGCTTTTTGAGGGAGCTTGTCGGGCCCAGTCACTTGGAATACAGGTTCTCTGTAATTATTCATTTTCTGCGAGTCTGTGATATCCTTGGACCGTGTTATGCCATGAAGTTCATCCGGGTCCTGAAAAGGCTGGGTAATCCAAGACACTGGAATCAAAGGGCAACTGACCATTTCAATCTGTTGTATATCCGCAAAGGCTATGATGTCACGGGACCCTTCTGGGTCAGAGGGCCTCACCTTAGATGTCTCATGATTGCCAGCCATAAGAGTGGTTTTATGCAGATTGTTTGGTGGCTTAGCCATCACTTTCATCTGGGGTCCCCCCTAAGCCCCCCGAAAGGGTGTCTTGCACCGAACACTGAGCTGCTTGTAAAGGTAGATTCCATACTCCAATGGCAGCTCTCAACTCCAGATCCGCGAGATGGCCACCTCCACAAGAGCGCTCAACGGAAGGGCCAGTTCCGCATCCCGGGAAGGCGGTTGAGCCAAGTAGGTTCTCTTTATTGTAGTATACTTCTTTAACCTTCATTTGGTCAGGTTTAGGTGATATGAGCCCTTGTTGCAGATTTATGCGTACTATCTTGGATTCGGGTATTTTGGCACCAATTTGGATGTTGGACTTCAGCGCTTCGTCCACTGGCATGGATGGTATTCTGCGTGTGCTTAGCTTATGCACCAGGGCATCAAATGGAGCTCTCTCATATAGGGACTGCATGAGCTTCTCAATTTTCATAAACGGCGAGTGATGCTGGTCCATTATAGCTACACTCTCCATAGCCGTAATTTTCTTTCAGTAATGCTTAAGTCCAAAGTTTTCAGTGCTCCGGTCTTTGTCTATGTGCCTCTTGGTCTCTTTTGCTATGCTTAAGGCAATGTAAGGATAGTATTATGATCAATGTAGGTAAAAACCCTTTGGCAGGCCGAGGGGGGTGGCGCTGCCTATTTACAAGCTGCCGCTCTAGGCTTCTGCTGTCCGATGCCGAACTCTAGCTTCATAAATACAGCAAATTATTTTCAAGTATAAGGCTCTTCTGAACCGTATAGCAGTGTAGGTAGCAAATATAGTTTAATTGCTGTGTTATTCCTCGGGTAACCGGCAGATTATTGAGAAATCAGCAGGAGCTCTGGGAAAATGCGTCCACTCCAGATCGCTACTTGGACACGCCCCTCTCATACATTTTATAAGCTGCATCTGGTATAACAATTCATGGTGAACACTTTTAGGGAAAAACTATTTTACAGCAAACTGTCTTTTTTAAGTATAGAAACTTTCAGTATAGGTGGGGATACTACAGGCTAAAATTAAATCAGCTATTTCAAATGCTGAAATACGGGTCAAGGCTTTACTTGTAAATCACTTAAAACACTCCAGCAGGTAAAATGGATAATTGGGAACAATTTTAAGGGGAGAAATGTTTTGGTTAAACTGTCCTTTTAACCTGTGTGATTATTTGCTGCCTAAGGCATATTCATAGTGATTTATGTATTAAAGGGACATTTATACACCAAATTTTTCTTTGCATAAATGTTTTGTAGATGATCATTTATATAGCCCATCTGGGTCTCAATTTATCAAACTCTTCTCTAAACTTTGACTGCAGGTTCTCACGAGAGAACCTGCAGTCAGGAATCGTCAAGCAGCCATCATCAAACTGCTGCTTCCCTGCCCTATTCTCCACTTCTTAGGTGGAGAATTTCAAGCTCCCTGCTCTCTTCCGACCGGGGAGACTGAAAGATCCTGCCCGCGCACAGCCAATCGCAGAAGCGCTCGTGTATAATGGTAAATGTGGGAAGCAGATTGCTGCCTGCCAGTGGAGAAACCAGGCAGACAAGAGTGAATATGTGGATGATAAATTGAGCACTTGCGTTTATTTTTGTAAAAATTTATAGTTTTGCTTATTTTATTTTTTATAACATTGTACTGATTTTCAGACTCCTAACCAAGTCCCAACGTTTTAAATGTATGCTGATGTCTACAGACTTCAGTTTGCTCATGTTTGTGTAAACGGTCTTTTCATGTGTGTGTGTGTGGGGGGGAATTATCTGCTTTTTCTGCTTTCTCAGCCCATTTCAGTGGGTGTCCCAGCTGCAGTTATATGAAAATTGGTGTATAATGTCCATTATAACAGCCAAAGTGTTAGTCACATTTATATAAAACTTAAAGGGACGCTAAACTCAAATTTTTCTTTCATGATTCAGAAAGAGCATGCAATTATAAGTAACTTTCTAATTTACTCCTATTAACATTTTTTTTCTTCGTTTAATTGCTATCTATATTTAAAAAGCAGGAATGTGATGCATAGGAGCCGGCCCTTTTTCGTTGAGAACCAGGGTTATTCTTGCTTACTGGTGGCTAAATGTCGGTGACCAATAGGCAATCGCTATCCATGGTGCTGAACCTAAAATGGGCTGGATGCTAAGATTTACATTATTGCTTTTTAAATAAAGATAGTATGAGAACAAAGAACAATTGATAATAGGAGTACATTAGAAAGTTGCTTAAAATTTCATGATTTATCTGAATCATGAAATAAAAATGATTATGTAGGTTTAGTATCCTTTTCAAATAATCATGTCTGAGATAGATATAGATATATATATATATATATATATATATATATATATATATATATATATATATATATATATATATATATATATACATATATATACATATATATACATATATATATATATATATATATATATATATATACATACATACACACACACACACACACACACACACACACACACTATTAGGAACTAGCAGCAAAAGGATCTGTAGCTTTTTGGTTCTTGATACTTGGCATCCTAGACTTTGAAGGGATAGTAAACACTTTTTTTATATTGTAATATAAAATGCTTGACACTGCATATAGTTTATTTTGCCCTCTTTTCCTGTAATTTACATGTGAGTCCTGAAAATTGAAAGAGCACATTGCAGGCTTCAGATGCCTAATGCACTGGTTTTCAAACATGTCCTCAGGCCTCCCTAACAGGACACATTTTGAGGTTATCTGAACTGGAGCACAGGTGAAATAATCAGATGATTAGTAACCATGGTTATTTTACCTGCTCTCATCCAAGGTAATCCAGAAAACCTGGACCGTTGAGGAAGCCTGAGGACAGGTTTGAAAACCAGTGGCCTAACCTTACCACGAAGGCCACTAATAACCGAAGGATAGAGCAGGTGACATGTTTATCTTATTTCTGAAGCCAAACAATGGAGAATTTGTTGACACAATGACAATGGAAAGCCCTAGCATGGCTCCTCCAAATAAGAAAACTGGTATGTTTTAGTTTGTTTATTGAGAAATAATTGGAGCAAGCAAGTTGTTAATCTGTTTGGAAGACTACAGCAAAATGTTGTAATTACAAGGTGTTTACTGTCCCTTTAGTAATTGTCTTATGTGGTGGCTGCCAAGGGTTCTGAGCTGGCTTCTTGATTTTAAACAGTTGTCTTTTAAAATCAGTTGGAACATTATTTTTCATTGTTAAAGGGACATAAAACAGGTTGAGATCTGTGCATATCCTAAAAGGGATAATTAAAAATAGTTTGCATAAAACAATTGTTTAAAAATTGCTGGCAAATATAAGCAAAATGAATTACATAACTAAGCTGCCTGGAGAAGCCAACTCCACCCCCCCTATCAGTGTTTAGACACAGGCATTGTATTTCAATTGAGTTCACAGCTTCTAAGCATGCTCTAGCAGATAATACCTATGCAATTTTGTATTCTACCAAAACAACAATAGATATAGATACAGCCATAAAAGAAAATATGTGGGGGGAGTTAAAGCTTTACAATTCAGAAGCTAAAAAGAAAGGGTTAATGGCGAGGCACTGCAGTATAAATTTGCAGGTAAAGTAATTAAAGTACATATTCTATTTTGTCTCTCTCCCAACTTGTTTTATGTCCCTTTTAAATGCTATGTTTATTTCCTAGGTGTGGCATTTAAAGGGATTAGGTCAAAAATGAAAAGTGCATAGGTACATTTTAATTTGAAAGATTAGCATTTTTGCAATACAATTACATCCGCAAAAATGTTTCCAATAAGTTTTATTCCTTTTTTTTCTGCGGCATACGCTCATATCTTGTGAGGTCTTGTGCACCAGTATTCAAACAGGTGGCAGTGATGTGTATTGCTTCTGAAGACGTAATTTGTGTCATGCAAACCACTAATGACTCTTTGAGAAGGTGTGGTGTTTGAATACTGGTGCGTGGGCCTTAATAGTGTATGTGCATATGCCGCTGAAACAGTAAGGGCTTTTACTAGAAGCACTAGAAAGTATATTGCAAAAAATGCTTTCATTTAAAATTGAAATGCACTCATGCATTATGTACATATTTAGTAAAAAAAATAAAATAATAATAATTCACTGGTAGCAGATCCTCTGTAACATTAAAATCTAGGTTCAGTTTCTGATACAGCATTAAAAATATCTACCTACTGTAATGCATTTTGATTTACATATGCACAATAATAGACCTCTGTTTTCCAGCTTATTATTGAAAGAAGAAAGGGGTGTGTGTGCTGTCAAAAAAGAGACCAATGGGAGTAAGCACATAGTTCTTATTATCAAGATACTTTAGATGAGCAAACAGTCTCCCTTTCTTACAGCATGATTGCAAAATATTTCAGGTGTTAAATTGCTACCTAGAGACTCTAGACTTCATTCAGATGTTTGAGCAATGGGAGTGCTCATCATATTCACAAGGGGTTAAATTATGTTTTTCTCCTAGAGGGCTGGGGCGAATTTTAGAAAACTAATGAAAGAAACAATAATGTATACCCTTTTTTTTGTTGTCATTTTGAATATTCTTAATATAAGTAGTTGCAACAATGTAACTACAGTTCCAGAAAAATGAAAACTATAACTTTAGTTCCTGGTTTCAGTACATACAGTATTTGTGTTTGGACAATTGGAGATCCTGGTAATATGTCTTGGACAGCTGCATTGTTTACGCCCTGAAATCTTATTTTGGATCAGCCTGTTCTAGAGAGTTATTTTTTGTTTTCACATCTTCATCATTTCCTTCCATAAGGCAGGGAGAGTCCACGACTTCATTCCTTACTGTTGGTAAATACAACACCTGGCCACCAGGGAGAGGCAAAGACACCCCAGCAAAAGGCTTAAAAATCCCTCCCACTTTCCCTATCCCCCAGTCATTCTTTTCCTTTCGTCACTATAGGAGGTGGCAGAGAAGTGTCAGAAGATTTTTGATAGTCCTGTAATCGGTATGTTCCCTTCAAAAAAGGACCGGAGTTTTAAGTAATCATGTCAACCTCTCAGTGAGAGTATTGAGGAAAGTTAGAGTCTGGAGATGCACGGAAAGTTTTTCTGCGAACCCATCCAGACTGTCGCCTAACAGCTCCCGGACAATCAGTGTTGACGAGTTTCACTGCTTGCTGTTACACACTTAAGTCCATGTCAGAGGTGTCGCTGCAAGACTGTCACACTTGAGAGGCTGTGTCTGTTCCACGGCATGGATCCTGAAGGTAAGATCGTTTTATATTTACTCTTTTGCTATTCAGGGTCACAGTGTGGCTCCTTTATGACTCGATAGGATCAAAGGTTAATATCTCCTGCCTTATGGAAGAAAAAACATAATTTATGCTTACCAGATAAATTCCTTTCCTTCCTGGCAGGGAGAGTCCATGACCCTGCCCGTAATTTATTTTTTGATGGGTGGCTCCGTTTTTATATTCTTCTGGCACCTTTATACCTTGATGTTTCTCCTACTTTTCCTTGTTCCCTTGGCAGAATGACTGGGGGATAGGGGAAGTGGGTGGGATATTTAAGTCTTTGACTGGGGTGTGTCTGCCTCCTCCAGGTGGCCAGGTGTTGTGTTTCCCAACAGTAAGAAGTTAAGTCGTGGACTCTCCCTGCCAGAAAAGTAAGGAATTTATCTGGTAAGCATAAATAATGTTTCTTTCTAATGACACAGTGAGTCCGCGGATCATCATAATTACTGTTGGGAATATCACTCCTGACCAGCAGGAGGAGGCAAAGAGCACCAAAGCAAAGCTGTTAAATATCACTTCCCTACCCACAAACCCTAGTCATTCTCTTTGCCTGTAACAGAAATTCTTCCATCAAGAGTTTTATTTTCAAAGCAGAACAGGTTCTGATCTTTTCTGTGGTTTAGCCGTAGTCCATGTCAGTCTCTTCAGTAGAGCTGTGGTGGCTTTTAAGCATTTGGGAACTTGTGAGGTATAATCCCCACTGTGCCTCTCAAACAGTTTGTTGCTGCCCTTTTTAGAAAGCCTGTTTAGGTTTATACAGTCTTTCTTATTTCCACAGGTCCATGGGAGGAGGATGCCTCTTAAACTTTGTGTGCTGCCCTGCTGCCAGGCAGAAACTTCTTATGGTAAGTGCTACGTTTATTTTTTACATTAAGCAAATGTTTGTGGCACTTTAATAGTTAATACTGTTTGGAAGGGACGTGTCTACATTTCTCCTGTGGGGTCAACAGGATTTTGTAGGGCAGCGGTGCAGGGCACTGGGAGGTTTTTTATTCATTGGGGCTCAGTGGTGTGTTCCGTGTTACATTCACTTTTGTGGTGTTTTACTTCTCTCGGCAGCTGTTTTTTCTCCGTAGTAGGAGTAATGCCGCTTGGGAGGTTTTGGTACGATACGCCCACGATGGGTGGGGCTTGCGGAGGCGGCAAAAGCTTGCACCCTTTTCATTCTGTTAGTTCCAGAGTGCCGGAAAGGAGCTTCAGTGCAGCTCTGTGGTGCGTACGAGTCTGGATTGTTTCCTGTACCTCTGTTTTGGCCAGCAGGACAGGTAGGCACCTCCAGCAAGCTTCTAACTTTTAAGGGGTTTAAAAGGTAATTTAATGTTTTTATTTTAGGTTTAATTTTGAGTGAAGATGGACCAAGAGGCCCTGCAGGATATTACTTGTTCATAATGTTTTTATGCTAATGTGGAACCACCAATCCCTTTTTGTTCCTCATGTATTGAGAGAACAGTACGTTACAGGGATAGACTTTTTGAATCTGAGCCATCATTGTCTAAGGCGGATGCTGTTCAGGGGCCCCCTGTTCAGGCTATGTCGCAGCTTTCTCCTCCGGCGTCCCAAACCTTATCAGCCTCACATGCAGTGCCCTGCATTACCTTTCATACTCCAGTTGGTGTTACTTTGCAAGTTATGGCTACCCACATATCTCCTTCAGTTTCTGAGGCTTTGTCTGCTTTCCCTATGCTACAGGGGAAGCGTAAAAGGAAGTTTTAAAGATTCAGTGAGTAAGGTTTCTGATTCAGTTGTGGCTATGTCAAATGTTTCTTCCCATAAGTCTGAGGAAGAAGATACTACTTTGGCGTCTGAGGGTGAGATCTCAGACTCTGACAGTGTAATTCCTTCTTCTGATGCTGAAGTTGTATCCTAAAGGTTTAAGCTAGAACACCTCAGTTTGTTGCTTAAGAAGGTTTTGGCTACTTTGGACGACTCTGACATGACTGTCGTAGTGACTCCTAAGAAGGCTAGTAAGCTGAATAAGTATTTTGATGTTCCTTCTGCGGTGGAAGTTTTTCCTGTCCCAGACCGCGCTTCAGAGATTATTGCTCAGGAGTGGGAGAAACCTGGGATTCCTTTCTCTCCTATTTTCAAGCAGATGTTTCCAATTGCTGATTCTATCAGAGTCTTGGCAGACGGTTCCCAAGGTGGAAGGCGCTATTTCCACCCTGGCTAAGAGGACCACTATTCCAATTGAGGGTAGCTGTTCTTTTAAGGATCCTAAGGATAAGAAGTTGGAGGCATTGCTTAAAAGGATGTATGTGTTCACCAGGGGTTGCAATGACAGCCTGCGGTGTGTATTGCTACTGTCACTAGTGCGGCAGCTTATTGGTTTGATATGTTGTCTGATTCTATTCAGATGGATACTCCTCTTGAGCAGATCCAGGATAGGATCAAGGCTCTTAAGCTCGCCAATTCCTTTTTTACAGATGCTTCCCTACAGGTCATCAAGTTGGGAGCAAAGATTCCTGGCTTTGCTGTACTGGCGAGCAGAGCTTTATGGTTGAAGTCCTGGTCTGTGGATGTGTCCTCTAAGTCTAAGCTTTTGTCGTTTCCTTACAAGGGAAAGACCTTGTTTGGGCCGGGTTTAGCTGAAATTATTTCTGATATTACGGGAGGGAAGGGGCATTCTCTCCCTCAGGATAAGAGGAATAAGCAGAAGGGTCGTCAGAGTAATTTTTGTTCCTTTCGAAACTTTAAAGGTAAGGCTTCCCCCTCCTCTTCCAAGCAGGAACAGTCTAAGTCGTCCTAGAAGTCAAATCATTTTTAGAGTAAGGGGAAGCAATCTAAGAAGCCCGTTACTGACTAAGTTAGCATGAAGGGTCTGCCCCCGATCCGGGATTGGATCTGGTGGGGGGCAGACTTTTGTTTCGCTCAAGCTTGGGTTCGGGATGTTCCGTATCCTTGGGTGGTGGACATAGTGTTCCAGGGTTAATGGGTAGAATTCAGGGCCTTTCCTCCCAGGGGCAGGTTCCTTCTCTCCAGGTTATCTGTAGACCAGATAAAGAGAGAGACGTTCTTACGTTGTGTTCAGGATCTTTCCGACATGGGAGTGATAATTCCCGTTCCAATACAGGAACAGGGTCTGGGATTCTATTCCAATCAGTTTGTGGTTCCCAAAAAGGAGGGAATATTCAGACCAATTTTAGATCTCAAGTGCGTAAACAAGTTTCTCAGAGTTCCATCTTTCAAGATGGACACTATTCGTTCAATTCTTCCTTTGGTTCAGGAGGGTCAATTTATGACAACGGTAGACCTGAAGGATGTGTATCTAAATATTCCCATCCACAAGGATCATCACAAGTTTCTGAGATTTGCTTTCCTAGAATGGCACTTTCAATTTGTGGCTCTTCCGTTTTGGTCTTGGAACAGCTCCCAGAATTTTCTCAAAGTTTCTGGGAGCATTGCTGGCAGTGCTCCATTTGAGGGGTGTTGCAGTGTTGCCTTATCTAGATGACATTCTGGTTCAGGCGCCATCTTTTCAACTAGCAAACTCCCACACTAAGTTGTCTTTTCTGCGCTCCCACGGATGGAAGGTGAATTTAGGAAAAAGTTCCTTGATTCCAGCTACAAGGGTGGTGTTCTTGGGAACCATAATAGATTCTCTAGAAATGAAGATTTTTCTGACAGAAGCAAGAAGAACAAAGATCTTCAATTCTTGTCTTGCCCTTCAGTCCTCTCCCCGGCTGTCAGTGGCTTAGTGTATGGAGGTTATTGGTCTCATGGTGTTGGCTATGCACATCATTCCTTTTGCTCGGTTTCATCTTAGGTCTCTGCAGTTGTGCATGGTGAGTCAATGGAACAGGGATTATGTGGATCTGTCTCCGCAAATATATCTGGATCAGGCGTATTCTCTTCTGTGGTTATCTCAGGATCATCTCTCTCAGGGACCTTGCTTTTGCAGACCTTCCTGGGTGATTGTCACCTTGGACGCCAACCTGCTGGGATGGGGAGCACTCTGGGGCTCATTGAAGGCTCAGGGTCTATGGACTCGGGAGGAGTGAGTTCTTCCCATAAACATCCTAGAGCTGAGGGCAATCTTCAATGCTCTTCTTGCCTGGCCTCAGTTAGCTTCAGCCCAGTTTTTCAGGTTTCAGTCGGACAACATAACCTCAGTGGCTTATATCAATCATCCGGGAGAAACTCTGAGTTCCTTAGACATGATCGAGGTAGCCAAGATTATTCAGTGGGCGGAGACTCACAACTGCTGTCTGTCTGCGATCCATATTCTAGGGGTGGACAATTGGGAAGCGGATTTTCTGGACAGACGTTTCATCCGGGGGAGTGGGAACTTCACCCGGAGGTATTTTCCAGCTTGGTTCTCAAGTGGGGGCAGCCGGAGCTGAATCTCATGGCGTCTCGTCAGAATGCCAAGCTTCCGAGGTTCGGGGCGAGGTCAAAGGATCTTCGGACTGTGCTAATGGATGCTCTGGCAGTTCCTTGAAACTTCAGTCTAGCCTATGTTTTTCTTCTGTTCGCTCTCCTTCCACGGGTCATTGCTCAAATCAGACAGGAGAGGGCGTCGGTGATTCTCATTGCTCCGGCTTGACCTTGCAGAATCTGGTATGCGGATCTGGTGGAGATGTCCTCTCCTCCACCTTGGAGACATCTGTTAAGGAAGGACCTTCTACTTCAGGGGCCCTTCCTTCATCCAAATCTTGTTTCTCTGAAGCTGACTGCTTGGAGATTGAACACTTGATATTATCTAAGCGTGGTTTTTCTGAGTCAGTTATTGAGACTATGATTCAGGCTCGTAAGCCTGTGACTAGAAAGATTTACTATAAGATATGGCGTAAATATCTGTATTGGTGTGAATCCAGAGGATACTCTTGGAGTAGAGTTCTGATTCCTAGGATTTTGCCTATTATCCAGGAGGATCTGGAGAAGGGTTTATCTGCAATTACCTTGAAGGGTCAAATTTCTGCTTTGTTATGTTAAGGTTCCTAACTTTGGTTTGGCTTTTATCAATCCAGCAGGAAGCTCCCAGCTGAGTATAGTCTGAGAGTTCATGTTTGAGCTTGACTCATTGTTTAAGATGGTGCTCTTCAAAAGAGCACCAGTCTATAATTCTGGAAAGGAATATAACATTCCTATATTCCAGTATGTTAGGGACCCCCAAACCCCCTAGGGTTCCTGTATAGGGTTGATTTGGCAAGTCTAGGAGGTTTAATTTTCCATACATAGTCAATGATAATTGATTGTAGTTTTGGAATCATAGATTTTGGGAGGGGAATGGGGACTGTCTGTAGGACATACAAGATCTTTGGGAGTAGTATCATTTTGATTCTGCCAAGGTAGGAGATGGACTTAGGGGACCAGTTTGTAGTATTCGAGGATATATTCGAGGTTAAGGTGTCGTAATTTAGTTTGATTAAATCTGTGTGGTTTGGCGATAGGTGTATGCCTAGATATTTAAGGGATTGGGTTCTCAACGTAAAGGGGGCTATGAGTTGGAGGGGTGTTAGATCTTTTGGTGTGATGTTAACCGGGAGGAGATCCGATTTCTCAAAATTGATGGAAAAATTGGACATCATGCCATAGTTTCTGAGGATTGTGTAAGCATCATGAGGTCGTCGGCAAAGAGGGCCAATTTATTATATAGTTTATTGTAATAGTTACGAAACTCATTGGCCATTTTTTTTTAGTATTGTTTTTATAGAGTTAGTGGTTGTTGGTGAGTGTATATATGACAAGGATTGTTTATTCTTTAGAGCTCTAGCCAATAACCTACCTGGCTTGTTACCTTGTATAAAGTATTTTTGGCGTAGGAGGAATGCTGTATTTTGGGATTTAATGTCTAAAAAGTAATTGTTGTCTGGCCAAGTATATATTTTTTTTAAATTTTAGTCCGTGGGATGTCTTTTGTGTGAGTAGTCTAGTTAAATTATTTCTTGTGTGAGGTATTTTTGTCTTGTTTGCTTATTTTTGACAGCTTTGTGCTTCATTAGTATGCCTCTAACACTTTTGTGAACTTACCACATGACGGTTGGTGAGGTGGTATCAGGAGAGTTGATGGTGAAGTATTCTTGAATCGCTCTATCAATCTAATTTATTTAGGGGATCTGATAAGTGTTTTGTGGAGCCTCCATTGAAAAGGTTGTATGGGGATTGAGGGCCAAGGAAAGTAACTATAACTAACAGCTGAGTGGTCTGACCAACTAATAGGGACAATATGAGAGTGTCACAGGTTTAGTAAGGAGATTGTCTGCCATAATATAATCAATTCTGGAGTAAGATCTATTTGGGTTTGAGAAAAATGTGTAGTCTTTCTTCTGCGGATGTAGGTGTCTCCATGTATCGTGGTGGGTGAGTAGTGATAAGTTGTTCCAAACAGAGTTTAATGTGTTTCCCCCGAGAGTTTTAGATTCGGTTTGGTGCTGTCTATGTTTGGGTCCAGCGGGAGGTTAAAATCTCCTGCTAGGAATAATGGGCCTTTTAAATACCCAAGTATGGAGTTGGTTGTGTGTTGAAAAAACGAGGCTTGGTTTGTGTTTGGGGCGTAGATGTTGACTAGTGTAATCGGTTTCCCAAAAAGGAGGCCATGTAAGCCTAAGTATCTACCCTCCCTATCCTGGTCTTTATGTAAGAGTTCAAATGGGATTGATTTATGGAAGAGTATGCTTACTCCGTGAACTTTTTTTTTTTTTTTTTTTTGGGTTGCTACTGTGGAAATTGTTTGAGTAGTGTGATGAAAAATATTTAGGTTCACTGCCCTGCTTGAAATGTGTTTCTTGTAAGAACAACATACTACTATTTTTATGATTTAGGTCGTGAAACACTTGATCTTTTAAAGGGAGAATTTAGGCATATAGCATTGATATTAAGTACAGTAAATAATTGATCTGGTTTCCGTTGAGCCATTATGTTAGTGTTTTAAGAGGTGATTGAATGTGTTCCCTGCCAGATTATCATAATGAAGAGTGCAACACAGTACAGTTGTTTCAGTTAAAAACAAAACATGGAATAACTGTAGAATAACCAATATAAAAACTAATAAAACATTTTTAAACATAACTTTTTGTAAACAAGGCTAAACTAACAGGTATTCCCAATTTGCAATAGCAAGGGTGGTTATAGGGTGAGAGGTTCACAACCTAATGTTGCGGTCCGTACTGTTAGCTTTAAGTTCTTGTAGGGGGCTATTGGAGCCCCAGATTTTGGTATATTGTGAGTCAGTTAAGGCACAGAAACTTCACATCTAGGCAAAGTAAATTGCAGCAAAACTTCTAAGCATATAAGTATAACATTGAGGTTAAAGTAGGAAGTTCCTTTGAAACAAGTTAGAGATAAACATAAGGATAATGGATTGATGTCACCCATTCTCTGTCACTGAATTCATGTTCTTTCTCTTGGATGCTGCCGTTTGCCAGCTCGCCCTTTGAGGTTTGGGAGTTGTAGCAGGGAGATTGTTTGTCTGTCTGGTACTAGTTTTTGACTGGAGGTGGTAGATTAATTTCCTTGCAAAAATCATCGCTGTCTCCTGGATCCATACATGCTTTCCTCTGACCCTTCCATGAGAGTTGTATATGGCAGGGGAAGCCCCATCTGTATGCAATGTTCTGATTTCTTAGCAAGGTGGTGAGAGGGGCAAAATGCCTCCTTCTTTGCAGGGTTCTTATCGAGAGGTCAGCGTAAATTGAGATTGCGGATCCCTGAAATTGTAGAGGTGAGGATATCCTGGCCTGCTTCATAATGTCTTCCTTTTGCTGTTCTTAGAATTTTATGATCACGTCCCTTGGGAGGCGCTTTTTGGGTCTAGGCCTCAAGGCTCTGTGGTATCTATCCAAGGCTATTGGAGTTGAGTAAAATGAGCATTTGAGAGATGTAAACAGGTCTTGTAAGTAGGCAAAGAGGTTCTCTGCATTAATGGTCTCTGGTATTCCTTTTATTCGAATATTTTGGTGCCTGCTCCTGTTTTCGATATCCTCCAGCTTGTCCTGGAGTTGAGATCACTGTATTCTGAGCTTGTACATTTTGGATAAGGTTTGCTATGTCTGATGGCTGTGATTCAGATTCCTCTTCGAAATATTCCACGCTGTCTCCTATTTCATGCATCTCTTTGCGAAGTTCTGAGATTTCCTCCTTGATGCAGGATTTTACCTGTGAGATCAGGTTAGAAAAGTCTTGCTTAGACGATAGAGATTCAAGGAAGGCTTGTGTGATTTGCATGAGTTCGGAGACCCGGGTTTCTGTTGTAGGCTGGAGCAGGCTTCATAGACTCTTATTGTGAATCAGTGTTTTCTAGTGGTTTAAAGAATTTATTCATGGATGCAGTTATTCTATGATGATTCTTAGATGATTATGCCAATTTTAACCTTTTTTTCCAGCTTTTTGAAAGATCCGTGGTAGGCCCTGATGAAGCCAGGGACTGTAATAGGTGTCCGCGGCCGGCCGCGTCACGGATGTGTGGTTGCGAGCTTCCTAAAGGCCTCAGTCACTCGTTAGTCGAGGACTAGTGACTGCATAGCTGCATCCCTGATTTGGATGATTTATCTGCACTTTTACTGCTGTTTGTGTTAAATCTGGGGCATCCTCAGGAGCTCCCTCAGAGTGCGGCCATTCTCCTCGACAGCCGGCTTCGCCCCTTTACCTTAGAACTTTTAGTGCTAGATTACAAGTGAATCACTAATTAACACTCCTGCTCGAGCGTTAATTGCGCTAGAAGTAATTTTTTTTCTTGTGTTGCGCTTGTATTATGCGTTGAAAGTAAACTGTTTTTGCTTGCTCGCTAACCTGCCGAGTGCAAAAAGCTGAAAATAGAATATCACTTGCACGTTTGTGTGTGTGTATGTGTGTGTGTATATATATATATATATATATATATATATATATATATATATATATATATGTGTGTATGTATGTGTGTATATATATATATATATATATATATATATATATATATATATATATATATATATATACACAAAAGCAAAAAAGGCACTCACTGTTCATAATAAAATATAACTTTTAATAAGCCAAGTTTAAAACGACATAACGTTTCGGTGTTTACATAACACCTTTGTCAAATGTCAAAAATAGACAACTTAATGCCCAACCACTCACTCATTAAGTTGTCTATTTTTGACATTTGACAAAGCTGTTATGTGAACACCGAAACGTTATGTCGTTTTAAACTTGGCTTATTAAAAGTTATATTTTATTATGAACAGTGAGTGCCTTTTTTGCTTTTGGATTTATGGACTTTGATTTAAGTGCACCCTGGCTGCTGTATAACTGTTTGATGTGCTGATCT